>NC_138771.1:644916355-645582868 GCF_965119305.1 Pelophylax lessonae
CCGCTCTGCGCGCAATAAAACCCTCCTGACGACACTTCTCTTGCATGATTCGTGGCGTACCCTGCATCCAGTCACTAAAGACTTCACCTTCTACTCGGCCCCCCCACGATCGTTATTCCCGTATTGACTACCTTTTTGTCTCCCAAGATCTCTGCCAAACACTCCACTCTGCCTCCATCGACCCAATGTTTTTTTCGGATCATAACCCTATTAGCATCTCTTCTCTTTCCCCACTCGGTCTCCATGCTTCGCGGGGCGTGGAGAATGGATGGTTCCATTCTCTCTGATGCGACATGTGTTTCCGCGCTCACGGAACGTCTTCAAAACTACTTTGCCGAGAACCCAATCTCCGGATGTTACCCCCATCACACTTTGGGCAGCCCATAAATGCGTGATCCGAGGGGAATTTATAGCACTCGCCTCGAAACGCAGGAAAGCTCACTCGGCTCAAGTGGACTCTCTATTGCTGAAAATCCGTAATCTGGAATGCGCCCACAAGCGCTCCCTTGCGTCCGCCACCCTCACGGAACTTAATCTGGCTCGTCAGGAGCTGTTGGAGACTCTTGGAAGAACTGTCCGCCGCAAATTAGTTCTGTCACGTGGTCTGTTCTATGAACATGCTAACAAATCGGGCAGGCTCCTGGCTAGGGCACTCCAACAAAAACGGGCTGCCAACACTATCCACTCCATTGTTGATCAGACGGGTAAAACGCTAAATTCAACCCCTGACATAGCAGCCCAGTTTGTGAGCTACTATTCCCACCTGTACAATTTGCCACGGTCGAACTCTCAGGAGTCCCAATGCTCCAGACTCCAGGACATTAGACGATTTCTGGAACAATACTCTCCTTCTCCCCTGCCGGACGCCACTCTATCTGAGCTAGATGCCCCCATCACTTTGACGGAAATCATGACGGCTTTGAAGCAATCTAAACCAG
Source organism: Pelophylax lessonae (assembly GCF_965119305.1). Classification (NCBI taxonomy): domain Eukaryota; kingdom Metazoa; phylum Chordata; class Amphibia; order Anura; family Ranidae; genus Pelophylax; species Pelophylax lessonae. The sequence continues at coordinate 644,917,294 of NC_138771.1, forward strand.
GCAAAGCACCGGGCCCAGATGGCCTTCCGGTGAGTTACTACAAGGCCTTCTCGGATCTCTTGCTACCACACATGGTGAATGCTTTTAACGCCTTTCCGGACGCTGACTCCCTTCACGCGGACTTCTTGGAGGCACATATCGCGGTCCTCCCAAAACCGGGTAAAGATGCATCCCTGGTCCCTAACTATCGCCCCATATCGCTCCTTAATGTAGATGTCAAAAGATATACGCCAAGATACTAGCTAATCGCCTTCTCCCTTCTATTCCTGATGTGATCTCCCTTAACCAAGTCGGTTTCGTACCTGGCCGGGAAGCGAGGGATAACACTACCAAAGCCCTTCACCTACACCACTGGCTGTCCACGTCTAACACCCCCGGTTTCTTTTTGTCCCTCGACGCGGAGAAGGCGTTCGATAGGGTGGACTGGACCTACATGACTGAGACACTCGGGGCCCTGGGCCTGACTGGCCGGTTCTTGCGGTTTGTCTCGGTTCTGTACTCTGGTCCCTCGGCGCGGGTCCGGGTCAATGGTGCTCTTTCGGACGCCTTCTCCGTGTCGAATGGCACGAGACAGGGCTGCCCTTTGTCCCCCCTGATATACATTCTCACCTTGGAGCCCCTTCTCCGCCAAATCCACAACGACCCGAATATCAAGGGTGTTTCCATAAAGGACAAAACTTACAAACTAGCTGCCTACGCGGATGACATTCTCCTTTTCCTTACTGACCCTCTGACCTCCGTCCCTAATCTTCTTTCGGCCCTGAAATCTTTTCAAGCTCTTTCCAATCTCAAAATCAATTATTCCAAGTCCCGCGCCCTCAACATCTCCCTTCCAACTTCGCTCTTGCGGCTCTGCCAAACCAACTTCCCCTTCCAGTGGGATCCCCATGCCATCACATATCTCGGGGTCCAGCTACCACGCCAACTTTCAGACTTATACGCCAAGAACCACTTGACAATCCTACAATCTGTTAAATCGGACCTCCAATCGTGGTCTAAAGGACCCTTCTCTTGGTTTGGCAGGGTCGCAATAGTGAAGATGAATATTCTTCCCCGCCTACTTTACATCCTCCATGCTCTCCCCATTCATGTTCCTCCGTCCTTCTTCAAGTCCTACCAACGTATATGTTCGGACTTCGTATGGCGATCCCAAAGGTCGAGACTCCGGTGGGACACGCTCACTCGCCCCAAAGCAGAAGGGGGGGTCGGCTTGCCACACCTGCTTAAGTATCACTGGGCCTGTCATCTTACCCGGATAATTGACTGGCACGCGCATGCAGGTTCTAAGGATTGGGTGTCCTTGGAGTCTGCAGTGTCTGCCGTCCCTGCGCATCATCTCCCTTGGGTGACGCCGTCCAAGACTCCACGCTCCATCCTGACTCACCCCGTTATGGGTGCAACCCTGCGCCTCTTCCATACGATACGCCGCAAGTTGGACCTTTCTCCGAAACTTAGTCCACTGCTACCTCTATACGCCTCCCCAGAATTCCCGCCCGATCTCCCTTTCGTCCCGCCTATGGGGCCATCCACAGAAATGCCCTTTCAAGCGCGTCACTTCTTTGCCGACTCTCACCCTCTCACACACCAAGCCCTTCGCCTTAAATACCCGTCTGCTGACATTCCGTTCTACAGCTTTCTACAGATTAGACATTTTTTACACAGCGCACAACCGGTAGCAGACTGGACTCGCCCTCTTACTTCCTTCGAAAGACTCTGTGAGGCGACGGGGCCACATCGCCATCTGATATCAATACTCTACACAATGCTTTTTCCGACCGCCCATGCACGCACGGAGGCGCTTCGGTCTAGGTGGGAGAGAGACCTTGGCAGGGACATTTCTGAGGATGACTGGACGAGAATTTACTATCACATGCATAAGGGATCACTGAACGTTCTTGCGCAAGAAACCGGCTATAAACTCTATACTAAGTGGTACAGAACCCCAGAATTATTGCACAGGTTCTCAGCAGCTAACTCTCCTACATGTTGGAGGTGTGGCCTACACCCAGGCTCCCTCTTGCATGTCTGGTGGGAATGTCCTGTCGTCCAGCCATTCTGGAGGGAGGTACACTCCCTGATTCCCCGGATCACCACCTATACTCCCGACTTTACTCCGCCACAATACCTGCTGCATCTCACGTCTTTGCCCTACTCTAGCTACAAAAAGTCCCTCACGCTGCACCTTATCAATGAAGCAAGGATGTGTGTGCCTTGTCACTGGCGTTCTACCTCCCCCCCCACAGTTGCGGAGTGGCTGAAGAGGGTTCAGAGGGTGGCAGAAATGGAGGACACTATTGCGCAGGCTAAGGATACCCACCACAAATATTACACGACCTGGGTTTCCTGGATACATTTTACGACTCTCCCTGACTTTCAAACACTGACCACTGCATCTTAGATGCTAGTTAAGTCCTGCCGGTTGCGGGATGCTTCGGACATCTTTTCCCATCTACCGCTGCTTACTTCTTTGGTTGAGACCCCTCGCCGGCACCACGGCCATCAAACCCATTCGGAGTATTTTTCCTCACGCTGTCCCTTTCTTCTCTTTTTCTTCCTATCTAATATCCTCTCCTCGTGTTTTTTCCCTACACCTCCCTCTGTTCACCCCTTCCTTTCCCCCCTTACCCTGATGCTCCCCTGCTCCCCCCAAGCTGCAGACCCGATCCCGCCCGCGGGCTGGAACACTTCCCTTCACTAGTCCCTCGTGTGGGTTTCTTCGGAATTACCCACCCCAAGACGGCCTACACGCGTTTGCCGGTTGCCCCCTATGCCCGGATACAGCGTGTTCCCCCATGGGGGTGTCCGGACATATGGGGGGAACCGCATGTGCCCTTGACGTAGCCTTATCCGTATCATACGCAATCGTGATAAACGTTGCAACGGTTTCTTATTTACGTGTTCCCCCCACGGCCCTGAACTATGAATATGGGGACCAAGATTGTCATCTCCTTACTAAACGGTTTACAATGCCTGCCTTGTGATGATCTTGTTTATTCCTATACTCCACTGTCTGATTATATCGTGGTTTGTTCATACAACCCTATTCACAGTATGTAATGTTGCTGTTTCCCTTGTTTTTTTTTTCATTTGATGCACTTCGTATGCCTACAAGTGTTGTTTACTTTTTTTTACTTGTTATGTCATTCCATTTTAACTCAATAAAATGTCTCTAAAAAAAAAAAAAAAATATTGTGCATTGTGAAAGTATTCAGCCCCCTTGAACTTTTTGACCTTTTGCCACATTTCAGGCTTCAAACATAAAGATATAAAACTGTAATTTTTTTTTTTGAAGAATCAACAACAAGTGGGACACAATCATGAAGTGGAACAAAATTTATTGGATATTTCAAACTTTTTTAACAAATAAAAAAAAAATCTCCGTCCCAGTCTTAGGTCTTTTGCAGACTCAATCAGGTTTTCTTCCAGAATGGTCCTGTATTTGGCTCCATCCATCTTCCCATCAATTTTAACCATCTTCCCTGTCCCTGCTGAAGAAAAGCAGGCCCAAACCATGATGCTGCCACCACCATGTTTGACAGTGGGGATGGTGTGTTCAGGGTGATGAGCTGTTTTGCTTTTACGCCAAACATAACATCTTGCATTGTTGCCAAAAAGTTTGATTTTGGTTTCATCTGACCAGAGCACCTTCTTCCACATGTTTGGTGTGTCTCCCAGGTGGCTTGTGGCAAACTTTAAACGACACTTTTTATGGATATCTTTAAGAAATGGCTTTCTTCTTGCCACTCTTCCATAAAGGCCAGATTTGTGCAGCTTACGACTGATTGTTGTCCTATGGCAGTTCATCCAGAGTGATCATGGGCCTCTTGGCTGCATCTCTGATCAGTCTTCTCCTTGTATGAACTGAAAGTTTAGAGGGACGGCCAGGTCTTCGTAGATTTGCAGTGGTCTGATACTCCTTCCATTTCAATATTACCGCTTGCACAGTGCTCCTTGGGATGTTTAAAGCTTGGGAAATCTTTTTGTATCCAAATCTGGCTTTAAACTTCTCCACAACAGTATCTCGGACCTGCCTGGTGTGTTCCTTGTTCTTCATGATGCTCTCTGCGCTTTAAACGGACCTCTGAGACTATCATAGTGCAGGTGCATTTATACGGAGACTTAATTACACACAGGTGGATTCTATTTATCATCATTAGTCATTTGGGTCAACATTGGATCATTCAGAGATCCTCACTGAACTTCTGGAGAGAGTTTGCTGCACTGAAAGTAAAGGGGCTGAATAATTTTGCACGCCCAATTTTTCAGTTTTTTATTTGTTAACAAAGTTTGAAATATCCAATAAATTTCGTTCCACTTCATGATTGTGTCCAACTTGTTGTTGATTCTTCACAAAAAAATTACAGTTTTATATCTTTATGTTTGAAGCCTGAAATGTGGCAAAAGGTTGAAAAGTTCAAGGGGGCCGAATACTTTCGCAATGCACTATATATATATATATATATATATATATATATATATATATATATATATTTTTTTTTTTTTTTGGGAACTCACGCCTTGTACTTATTTACCTCTCTTTGCCTTTTCCTATTAGGCACTTATATAGTGATTGTGCAGGCTTGGGAGTGGTTATTTCCCTGATATTCTATTATAGTATGTTCTTTCCCTTAACAGGGTGGTAATTCCTCTTGCTGGGCTATAAGGACATATATGGTTCCTCTGGTGAAGGCTAACACTATCCCTTAACCACTTAACGACCGGCGCACGACGATCTACGTCGGCACTCAGCCCCGGCCAGGCAAACTGACGTAGGCCTACGTCAGCACTTTTTGCCGGCCCTGTGCGCGCTCCCGCGCCCCGCCGCCGCCGCCGATGACTCGATTGGGTTCAGAACCGATCAGTCATCAGGTCCAGGCCAATCATTTTTGGTCTGGACCTGTTGATCGGTCCTGCCCAATCAGATCATCCTCTAAGCCTGTGAAATGTAAACACAGGCTTAGAGAAGATGTGCCCTCCCCCCACAACGGTCTTTTTGGATCCAGCGTGAGAGGAGAGCACATCTTACTGTGAGTATTGCACCAAGCACACCCACACACAGTTAGATAGGCACATTTCACCCCCGATCGCCCCCCCAATTAACCCCTACAGCACCTGACACAACACACACTATATACAGCATATAGCATATACCTATATACCTGTATAAGTGTGATTTGTGAACAGGTGTAGCCCTTGCGACCCCCCCTTTTCCACTCAAATTACCCCCACCCCCCCCTAATAAAGATTTAACCCACTGATCCCCCCTGAACCCCCCCTGATCACCGCCGTTAACCCCTACACCCTCTGTCACATCAGCACTAATACAAACGCAATATACGGTGTTATTGTATTTTTGTATTAGTGTCATTGTGATCAGAATTAGCGCAGGCGACTAAGTTTCTGTCCCAAGAAGGTTTAGGGTCCCCGCCACCCGACCAATAAAGATTTAAGCCCCTGACCCCCCCCTGATCACCCCTACACCCCCTGCCATAACACACACCGTATACAGTATATAGCATTTTGCTATATACCCGTATAAGTGTGATTTGTGGTCAGGTCTAGCGCTTGCGACCCCCCCTTTTCCACTTGAATTACCCGCCACCCCCCCCTAATAAAGATTTGAGCCCCTGATCCCCCCTGATCCCCTCCTGATCACCGCTAGTTAACCCCTACACCCTCTGTCACATCAGCACTAATACAAACGTAATATACTGTGTTTTTGTATTTTTGTATTAGTGTCATTGTGATCAGAATTAGCACAGGCGACTAAGTTTGTGTCCCAAGCAGGTTTAGGGTCCCCCCCACCCGCCCAATAAAGATTTAATCCCCTGATCCCCTCCTGATCACCCCTACACCCCCTGCCACAACGCACACTGTATACAGTATATAGCATTTTCTATATACCCGTATAAGTGTGACTTGTGACCAGGTTTAGCGCTTGCCACCGTTCCTTTTATCCTTAGGATACCCGCCAGCCCCTTCCAATAAAGATTTAAACCCCTGATCCCCCCCTGATCACATCCCGTTAACCCCTACACCCTCTGTCACATTAGCACTAATACACACATAATATACTGTTTTTACTGTATTTTGTATTGGTGTCATTGTGACTTGAGGTTGTGCTAGCTAGCTAGTTTCTTTCCCAAAGGAGGTTTAGGGTCCCCGCCACCCCCCCCAGATCCCCAGCGCATAGTTTAGAAATAACCCCTTGATTGCCACACACACACGCACGCACGCACGCACGCACATACACTTCCATTTCTAGTATAGTGTTTGAACAGATCAATATCTGATCTGATCAGAACTATACTAGTGCCCCCATAGTTTAGGGTTCCCAAAACGCAGTGTTTGCACGATCAGCACTGATTCCTGCCAGCACCTGCGTTTAACCCTTTCACCCAGGTAAGTGTAGTAATCAACAGATTACTGTCACTTACAAAAAAACACAAGACACAAAACCGCTGTGTTAGCAGAGTCAGGCCTGATCCCTGCTAGCATTAGCAGTTTTTTTGGTAGCGCTTGAAATAATCTTCGACAACCAGGTGCTTTTATTACCTGTGAGTCGCATCACTGTACGGGTAAATTTAGTTACCAAAATGTCTAAACGTTCGTACAGTGATGAAGCTATTTACAGTATAATGACCATGTCAGGTGAGAGCGATGGGGAAGCCTCACCGGCAGAATCAGGGTCAGTATACGAACCAAATGACAGCAGCGGCTCCCTGACAGATAGCTCCGACGACAGATGGGTCCCTGTTAGACCCAGGCGTACCCGACCCCATTCTGGTGTTGTTGAGATGCAGGAATCGCAGGGTGCTCGTATGGAGCAGAGTGTGGGTACTAGTGCCGCTCATCCTTCTGGCGACCTGGCAAGCGCCAGCGGCCTAGTACACCCTGGACCTAGTACAACCAGCACTGCAGTAAGACCTGGTGACGTGGCGAGTCCCCTAAGTGCAGTTGAAGCTGGTGCGGTGGCTAGCACAAGTAGTGGCCCGCAGCCACCGCATATTCGAAGACAGGCCCGTAGGGCCCATAGTGCCCTCCCTGATGCGCTGGCATTTCCTAATTGGCAACCCACTGATACTACAGCGCCAGTACTTCCCCCATTCACCGCCCAACCTGGAATCCACGTGGAGACAGCTGGTTTTACGCCCCTGAACTTTTTTGAGCTGTTCTTCACGGAAGATCTTTTCAGATCTATTGTGGATCAATCAAATTTATATGCTCAACAATTTATCGCCGCCAACCCAAATTCGCCCCTTGCCAGACAATTCGGCTGGAAACCTTTAACGGTTTCCGAATTTAAGATCTTTCTGGGCCTTTCCCTCCACATGGGCATAACTAAACAGAGTGAATTGCGGCTATATTGGTCCACAAGCCCACTTCACCATATGCGCATGTACTCTGCCTCCATGTCCAGGGCGAGATATGAGCAAATTCTGCGATTTATGCATTTCAGCGACAATGAAATCTGTCGTCCTCGGGGAGACCCTGCATACGATCGGCTCCACAAAATTCGGCCCCTCATAGACCACTTCAATCAGCGGTTTGCAGCCTTGTTTACCCCCGAACAAGTTGTCTGCGTTGACGAGTCCCTGATTAAATTTACTGGCCGCCTTGCTATGAAACAGTACCTCCCCAGCAAGCGTGCCAGATACGGGGTCAAACTGTATAAATTGTGTGACAGGGCCACAGGCTATACAGTTAGTTTCCGTGTCTATGAGGGAAAAGATAGCTGTGTGGAGCCCCCCAACTGCCCAGACTACATAGGGAGCAGCGGTAAGATCGTTTGGGACTTGGTGTCACCCTTATCCGGAAAGGGGTACCATTTGTACGTGGACAACTTTTATACAAGCGTGCCACTATTTAGTCACCTGCTCGAATTACAAATTGGCGCATGTGGCACCGTGCGACCTAATCACCGGGGCTTCCCCCAACGGCTTGTAGATTCCCGTCTTAGTCGGGGGGCGAGAGCCTGCTTGAAAACGGACAAATTGCTTGCGGTGAAGTGGAAGGATACACGGGATGTTTATGTTCTGTCCTCCCTTCACGCAGACACGACAATCCAAATCACTACGGCAACTGGCGTTGTGGAGAAACCCCTCTGTGTCCACGAATATAACCTTAACATGGGAGGGGTGGACCTTAACGACCAGATTTTGGCACCGTATTTAGTTGCCCGTAAAGCCAGACGCTGGTACAAAAAAGTGTCTGTTTATTTATTCCAATTGGCGATGCTGAACGCCTTTGTCCTATACAAGGCGTCAGGACGAACTGGATCTTTCCGGGAATTCCAGGAAGAGATCATCCTTGCCTACCTGTACCCAGGAGGCATGCCTGCCCAACTTCCCCTTCCAGATGCAGTGAGCCGGCTGCATGAGAGGCATTTTCCTTATGCCCTCCCGAGTACCCCTACCCAAAGATGGCCCCAAAGAAGATGTCGTGTCTGTCGCAGGCGCGGATTTAGGCGTGACACCCGTTATTATTGTCCCAAATGTCCTGACCAACCTGGTCTCTGCATCGGGGAATGTTTTGAGCGCTACCATACACTAGTGGAGTATTAGTGTAGGGTACAGCACGACACAGTGTAGGGCACACAAACACAGGGTCTCGAAGGATGTTGGATGTCCATCGACATTTTGAGAGACCCAAGCTGGAAGAGAAGATCGCAGAAGATCGCAGTCCCAAATCAAGACATGAAGAAACAGTTAGAAAGAAAAATAAAAGGATCCAAAAACTGTTGTTGTGTCAGTCATTTTATATGTCCTTCTACTCTTCTTACTGTACATTTAAATGTCCTTTGTTTCTTTTTTCATTCTTTTGTGACCTGTTTCTCCTGCAGGTACTCGTCGGCTACCACGCATTGATTTTATATATTCTGACACAAACAGTGTTTGCGCTCAGCATATATGGATACCTTTGCTGATAGCAGCTGTGGTGATTTTCTGATTTCAGCACTGCAGTTAAAATCCTATTTTGGTATACGTGGATAGCGCCGTGTATACCCATCATTAAATTCAGTGGGTGGTTGTTTGGGCGGTTAATGATGAGAATCCAAAAACTTTTGTTGTTGTCAGTCATTTTATATGTCCTACTCTTCCTAATGTACTTTTTTTTTAATGTACTTTGTTTTTTCATTCTTTTGTGACCTGTTTCTCTTGCAGGTACTTGTCGGCTACCACGCATTGATTTTATATATTCTGACACAAACAGCGTTTGCGCTCAGCATATATGGATACCTTTGCTGATAGCAGCTGTGGTGATTTTCTGATTTCAGCACTGCAGTTAAAATCCTATTTTGGTATACGTGGATAGTGCCGTGTATACCCATCATTAAATTCAGTGGGTGGTTGTTTGGGCGGTTAATGATGAGTAATACTACGCATTATTCCTGTGCTGATTTCTGATAGGTTCTCTTTTTTTCCGTTCAGCCCACAGGCTGCATGAAAAAAAAAAAAAAACCTATATGCCAAACAAGGACTAGCAATGTACTGGTACGTTGCTGGACTTTGAGTGGTTATACCAGGATGATGCCTGCAGATTTAGGCATCATCTTGGTATTGTTTTTTACAGCCAGCGGTCGGCTTACATGTAAAAGCAATCCTAGCAGGTAATTGGCCGCTAGACTGCTTTTACATGCAGTGGGAGGGGCCTCCCCCCCCCCCACCGCCGCCTTCCGCAGCCTTCCGTGGTTTTTCTCGGGCTTTCCTGTCCCACCGGTTAACCCGAGAGTGCAGCCGGTGGTTCAGTTATCTAACCATAGAGCTAATTGAAGATTAGAATGGCTCCAATCATCTCTATGGCCTAAGATGCCGGAGGCTACGAGCATTTCATGACTTCTTTTTCGCCAGAAATAAACAGGGCCATTGGGAAATTGGGAAAGTATTTTATCACACCAATTTTGGCGTGGTCAGAAGCATTAAGGTCAGAGGAGAGATCTAGAGTATAAAAGACCCCAATTTTTAAAAAAAAGAGTACCTGTCACTACCGATTGCTATCATAGGGGATATCTAAATTCACTGTGATAGCAATAAAAATGATTTAAAAAAAAAATTAAAGGAAAGGTGTCAAAATAACATAAAAGAGCAAAAAAAAAATCGAGCTCCGCCCCCTTTCCCCCGTGCTTGCGCGCAATGGCACACGCAAGCGTTGGTCTAGTGTCATATGTAAACCGCAATTTCAGCATGCATGTGAGGTATCGCCGCGATCGCCAGATCGAGTGCAGTAATTCTTGCAGTAGACCTCCTCTGTAAGTCTAAAGTGGTAACCTGTAGAGACTTTTAAAGGTTTTTAAAAATGTACGTACGTTTTTGCCGCTGCGCAGGTGTGCGCAATTTTTAAAGCATGTCATGTCAGGTGTCTATGAACTCGGCATAAGATCATCTTTTAAATTTTACCAAACAAATTGGAATTATATAGTGTATTTGTGCAATAAATTTAAAAAAAAATTTATTTTTTTCGCAAAAATTGCGTTTGGAAAATCTGTGCGCAAATACCGTGTGACAAAAAAAATTGCAACATCCACCATTTTATTCTATAGGGCCTCTGCTTTAAAGAAATATATAATGTTTGGGGGTTCAAAGTAATTTTCTAGTAAAAAAAAAATATTTTTTCATGTAAACAAAAAGGCACAGAAAAGGCTTGGTTTTCAAGTGGTTAGAAGAGTGGGTGATGTGTGGCTAAGATTGAGCGTAAAATGCCGGGACTGTTCAAACACCCCCCAAATGACCCCTTTTTGAAAAGTAGACACCCAAAGCTATTTGCTGAGAGGCATGGTGAGTCCATGGAATATTTTATATTTTGCTACAAGTGTCGGGAAAATTATTATTTCTTTTTTTTTTGTTGTTTTTTTACAGAAAGTTGTCACTAAATGATATATTGCTCACACATGCCATGTGTATATGTGAAATGACACCCCAAAATACATTCTGCTGCTTATCCTGAGTACAGGGATACCCCATGTGTGAAACTTTTTTGCAGTCTAGCCGAGTACAGGTCCCCGAAAACCAGTCCCCACTTTCAGGCTTTCCAAAGGCGTAAATTGTTGATTTCACTCCTGACTACCTATCACAGTTTCGGAGGCCCTAAAATTCCAAGATAGCACAAAACCCCCCCAAATGACCCCATTTTGGAAAGTAGACACCCCAAGCTGTTTGCTGAGAGGCATGGTGAGTCCATGGAAAATTTTATATTTTGCCACAAGTTCCGGGAAATATATATATATATATATATATTTTTTTTTTTACACAAAGCTGTCAGTAAATGATATATTGCTCACACATGCCATGGGTATATGTGAAATGACACCCCAAAATACATTCTGCTGCTTCTTCTGAGTACAGGGATACCCCATGTGTGAGACTTTTTTGCAGTCTAGCCGAGTACAGGACCCCGAAATCCAACCTCCACTTTCAGGCTTTCCAAGGGCGTAAATTGTTGATTTCACTCCTGACTACCTATCACAGTTTCGGAGGCCCTAAAATTCTAAGATAGCACAAAACCCCCCCAAATGACCCCATTTTGGAAAGTAGACACCCCAAGCTGTTTGCTGAGAGGCATGGTGAGTCCATGGAATATTTTATATTTTACCACAAGTTCCGGGAAATATATATATATATATATATATATTTTTTTTTTTTTTACACAAAGCTGTCAGTAAATGATATATTGCTCACACATGCCACGGGTATATGTGAAATGACACCCCAAAATACATTCTGTTGCTTCTCCTGAGTACAGGGATACCCCATGTGTGAGACTTTTTTGCAGTCTAGCCGAGTACAGGACCCCGAAAACCAACCTCCACTTTCAGGCTTTCCAAGGGCGTAAATTGTTGATTTCACTCCTGACTACCTATCACAGTTTCGGAGGCCCTAAAATTCCAAGATAGCACAAAACCCCCCCAAATGACCCCATTTTGGAAAGTAGACACCCTGAGCTATTTGCAGAGAGGCATGTTGAGTGTTTTGCAGATCTCACTTTTTGTCACAAAGTTTTGGAAATTGAAAAAAGAGGAAAAAAAATGCATTTTCCTGTTTTTTCTTCATTTTCCAAAAAAAATGAGAGCTGCAAAATACTCACCATGCCTCTCAGCAAATAGATTGGAGTGTCTACTTTGCAAAATGGGGTCATTTGGGGGGGTTTTGTGCCATCTTGGCCTTTTATGGACTTCAAAAGTGTGATAGGTAGTAAGGAGTGAGATCAACAATTTACGCCCTTAGAAAGCCAGAAGGTGCAGATTGGTTTTCCGGGTCCTGTACGCGGCTAGACTGCAAAAAAGTCTCACACATGGGGTATCCTTGTACTCAGGAGAAGCAGCAGAATGTATTTTGGGGTGTCATTTCACATATACCCATGGCATGTGTGAGCAATATATCATTTACTGACAACTTTGTGTAAAAAAAAAAAAAAAATATATATATATATATATATATTTCCCGGAACTTGTGGCAAAATATAAAATATTCCATGGACTCACCATGCCTCTCAGCAAATAGCTTGGGGTGTCTACTTTGCAAAATGGGGTCATTTGGGGGGGTTTTGTGCTATTTTGGAATTTTAGGGCCTCCGAAACTGCGACAGGTAGTGCAGAGGTGACATGAACAATTTACGCCATTAGAAAACCTGAGAGTGTTGATTGGATTTCGCGGTCCTGTACACAGCTAGGCTCCCAAAAAGTCTCACACATGGGGCATCCCCATACTCAGGAGAAGTGGCAGAATGTATTTTGGGGTGTCATTCCACATATACCCATGTCATGTGTGAGAAATTTATCTTTTAGTGACAACGTTGTGTAAAAAAAAAAAAATTAAAAAAAAAAATTGTAATTTTCCCGAAACTTGTGGCAAAATATAAAATATTCCATGGACTCACCATGCCTCTCAGCAAACAGCTTGGGGTGTCTACTTTCCAAAATGGGGTCATTTGGGGGGGTTTTGTGGTATCTTGACATTTCAGGGCCTCCAAAACCGTTATAGGTAGTGAGAAAATGCAATGAAAAATGTACGCCCTTTGAAATTCTGATGGTGGTGATTTGTTTTCCGGCTCCCGTACACAGCTACGCTCCCAAAAAGTCTCACATATGTGGTATCCCTGTACTCAGGAGAAGCAGCAGAATATATTTTGGGGTGTAATTACACATATACCCATGGCATGTGTGAGCAATATATCATTTCAATGACAACTTTGTGTAAAAAAAAAAAAAAAAATATTTTTGTCATTTTTCAAACACCTGTGACAAAAAAATAAAATATTCAATGAGCTCAACATGCCCCTCAGAACATTCCTTAGGATGTCTACTTTCCAAAAAGTGGTAGTTTGGGGGGGTTTTGTACTGCCCCGCCATTTTAGCACTTCATGAAATGAGATAGGCAGTCAGAAATTAAAGCTTCGTAAATTTCAGTATATACACCATAGTTTGTAGACGCTATAACTTTTGCGCAAACCAATAAAAATACGCTCATTGATTTTTTTTTTTGTCAAAGACATGTAGCTAAATATATTTTGGCCAAAAAAAATGACATAAATTGAGTATATTGGATATTTTTTAAAAGACAAAGTTGAAAATGTCATTTTTTTGCAAAATTTTCGCTCTTTTTTTATTAATATCGCAAAAAATAAAAAGCGCAGAGGTGATCAAATACCACCAAAAGAAAGCTCTGTTTGTGGGAAAAAAAGGACGTAAATTTCGTTTAGGTACTGCATTGCATGACCGCGCAATTATCAGTTAAAGTCACGAAGTGCCAAGTTGAAAAAAGGGGTCTGGACCTTTAGCAGCCAAATCCTCCGGGGCTTAAGTGGTTAAGTAATTTTAACTAGTTTTAGTGGAAATTACTTTTAGGGTTTCTATCTTACCCCCTCCCTTTTATGTTTTTATAGGCAAGCCATTTGCTTTTTCCTTGCTCCTGCAGCCACGGTAACACTGCCCATGGACTGTAGACCCGGTCCAGTGCTCGCCTATGTGGGTATCCCGGTTTCTGCTGTACTGGCAGTGGCGTACCTACGGGGGGGGCGGGCCGCCCCGGGTGCCACGCACTGGGGGGGTGTCAGGCTGCTCTCGGAATATCAGTCAGTGTGAAGGAGCTGCAGTTTCTAAAGTCCGCGCTGCTCGCGGGGGCGGCGGCCGGCGGGAAGAAGGTGAACACTGAGCAGCCTCCTCCTGTGTGTCTGTGTGACTGTCTGGACTGGAGAGGAGATGGGACAGCTGGATATAGAAGGATTCATCTTTCCGTATTTCTCCTGCTGCCGTTGAATGGCCGATTCTCCTCTCCCTCCTGCAGTCAGCGGCAGCAGAAGGAATATGTAAAGATCAAATCATCTATATGCAGCTGTCCCATCCCCTCTCCTATACAACTTGCTGGCCCCCTAGTGCTCTCCAGCCCCCCCTCCCCTTGCTCTTAACACCCCCTTCTCTTAACACCCCCCCTGCTCTTAACACCCCCCCTGCTCTTAACACCCCCCCTGTTCTAAACACCCCCCCCTGCTCTAAACACCCCCCCTGCTCTAAACACCCCCCCCTGCTCTTAACACCCCCCCTGTTCTAAACACCCCCCCTGTTCTAAACACCCCCCTGCTCTAAACACCCCCCCCTGCTCTTAACACCCCCCCCTGCTCTTAACACCCCCTTCTCTTAACACCCCCCCTGTTCTAAACACCCCCCTGCTCTAAACACCCCCCCTGCTCTAAACACCCCCCCTGCTCTAAACACCCCCCCTGCTCTTAACACCCCCCTGCTCTTAACACCCCCCCTGCTCTTAACACCCCCTTCTCTTAACACCCCCTGCTCTTAACACCCCCCCTGTTCTAAACACCCCCCCTGCTCTAAACACCCCCCCTGCTCTTAACACCCCCCTGCTCTTAACACCCCCCTGCTCTTAACACCCCCCCTGTTCTAAACACCCCCCCTGCTCTAAACACCCCCTGCTCTTAACACCCCCCTGCTTTTAACACCCCCCTGCTTTTAACACCCCCCCCTGTTCTAAACACCCCCCCTGTTCTAAACACCCCCCCTGTTCTTAACACCCCCCCTGTTCTAAACACCCCCCCTGCTCTTAACACCCCCCCCTGCTCTTAACACCCCCCCCTGCTCTTAACACCCCCCCCCTGCTCTAAACACCCCCCCCTGCTCTTAACACCCCCCCTGCTCTTAACACCCCCCCTGCTCTTAACACCCCCCCCTGCTCTTAACACCCCCCCTGCTCTTAACACCCCCTTGCTCTTAACACCCCCTTGCTCTTAACACCCCCTTGCTCTTAACACCCCCCTGCTTTTAACACCCCCCTGCTTTTAACACCCCCCCCTGTTCTAAACACCCCCCCTGTTCTAAACACCCCCCCTGTTCTTAACACCCCCCCTGTTCTAAACACCCCCCCTGCTCTTAACACCCCCCCCTGCTCTTAACACCCCCCCCCTGCTCTAAACACCCCCCCCTGCTCTTAACACCCCCCCTGCTCTTAACACCCCCCCTGCTCTTAACACCCCCCCCTGCTCTTAACACCCCCCCTGCTCTTAACACCCCCTTGCTCTTAACACCCCCTTGCTCTTAACACCCCCTTGCTCTTAACACCCCCTTGCTCTTAACACCCCCCTTGCTCTTAACACCCCCCTTGCTCTTAACACCCTCAGTGCTCTTAACCCCTCAGTGCTCTTGCCCCCCAGCGCTCCTTAGCCCCCCAGTGCTCTTCAGCTCCCCGCAGTGCTTTTCATCTCCCCCTATGCTCTCTGGCTCCCCCAGTGCTCTCCACCCCCCTGTGCTCCCTGCCTCCCCCCTCAGTGAGTTCCACCCCTGCGCCTTCCAACCCCCCTACAATGCTTTTCAAACCCCTCTTAATTCTCTCCAGTCCCCCCCCCACGCCCTTCAGCTCCTCCAGTGCTCTCTGCTTGCCCTGTGCTCTCCGGCCCCCCTAATGCTCTTCTCAGTCTCTGACCATCTCTTGGATCATGTCCTCAGTCTCTGACTATCTCTTGGATCATGTCCTCAGTCTCTGACCATCTCTTGGATCATGTCCTCAGTCTCTGACCATCTCTTGGATCATGTCCTCAGTCTCTGACCATCTCTTGTATCATGTCCTCAGTCTCTGACCATCTCTTGTATCATGTCCTCAGTATCTGATTTCTTTTGTTTTAGGTCCGTAGTCTCTTACCATCTCTTGCATCATGTCCTCAGTCTCTGACTATCTCCTTTAGCATGTCTCCAATCTCCTACTCAAACCTAAACACATTGATAATAGTATTAGCTATCTGTCTATGCCAAAGGTAGGGAGGCAGAGAGTGCAAAAAGGGGAACTGTGATTAGAGAGACAGGGGGGGGGGCAGACTGCAAAGGGCACTGTGATAGGGGGGCTGGGAAATTTGTGCAATAAATATTCTTGGAGACATTCCAATTTTTTGCGGGTGTTTTTACATTTTAAAGTGGGGGGGGGGTGCCAGATATAGGATCCGCCCCGGGTGCCAAATGCTCTAGGTACGCCACTGTGTACTGGTCAACCCGGTCTGTCCAGTTCACCGGGATAATATCCATGTCTACACCTTCCTGCCATGGGATTCCATTTTATTCAGCATGACCTGTAGTATATACAAAATGGTAAGCATGATACTATAATTTTCAGAGATGTTAGGGGGATTAACTGTGTGTGCATAACGATTGTTGATTCTATACATAACTCGCCCCTTTCCTCTTTGTTTCTGTAATTGTCTATATTTATTATGTAGAAACAGTGATATGACATAAACCATCTGGTCCGTGAAGAAGCCAATATGAGAGCCCTCATGCCTCGGCGAAACATGTAGGACTCATTAAGTCACACTGTTGTTCATTGATAGGTATCATGCTACATATTTTTGTAATAATGTATTGTCAAAGCTCTTTAAAAAGTATACTGGAGTTTTATTTGTGGTATTTGTATGTTTCTGCAGACCACTCCAAAGCCCTTGGAAAATCCAAATTTACATAGGGTGATAGTTTGTCAGCCTCTTTTGTCCATTCGGACTGGATGGCATATAAACTACCCCTAATTGTTTCTGTTTTCTAGTATATATAGGGATGTGGCTGTGGGTGGCTGTTATCTAGAGCCAACATTTCAATCTATTTCTCTATTAATCTTACCTTTTATTTTTTTATTCTTACACTGCCCCTTTCATTTTTTTTATCACTTTTATTCCTATTATAAGGAATGTAAACCTCCCTTGTAATAGAAATAAGCAGGACAGGTCCTCTTTAATGTGATATATGTGGTCAAAAAGACCTCAGATCTCACATCTACACTTAAAAGCAAAAAAAAAGTCTTAAAAAAAAAAATAGGCCGTTTGGCCATAGACTTCCTGCCTGGGACCTGGAAGGACCAGATAGCTTTTCTTGTTACTGATGGCTCTGGTAAGAGGGGAAAATGCCCGGGAAGCGGTGGGAGGGAGGGCCACCTCTCCAGCTGCACCTAAAAGTGATCCCACTGCGAATCAACCGCTGGGACCACTTTTATGTGAAAGAGGACCGCCGGCCGCGTATAGAAATACTGGGGTTATGGCAGCTATCTGCTGCGATAACACCAACATTAAACGTCAAAGTAGAGACGTAAATTCACGGTGGGGCGGTCCGGAACTGGTTAAAAGCTCACATGGGTTCTAACTTTCCCATACCCTACTAATGAAAATAATGTCTGTATGTAATGCCATTGGAGATTTATCCCAACTTGCTGTTTTTGGTAATAGAATAGGATGTGACAGTAAATAATAACTATAAAACATCAAAAAACTATAAAAAAAATCTAATTATGAAGAAAAGTATCCATATATTAGGAGTGGTTTACATTACCTCTTGATTGAAAAGAGATAAATGACCATAACTGACCAGAACATTGATAGGTTTGGTATTGTCTCCTTCGGCTCTCTAATACATGTTAAAGCTGGAGTTTTGGTATAGTTTTTATTGCATAGTTACATTGATCCAGCTTGGATCAATGTACTGTAAGTGTACAAATTCCATGCCTGTGGGACCATTGTGGAAGCAGAGAATTAATGTAGTAGATAGGGCTACTACAGTGATCACAGAGGCTTTACTGGTCCTGTGATGAGTGATTGCCCTTCTGCATAGTAAAAACATAAGCCCCGTACACACGAGTAGAAATTTGGCCGGGAAATTTCGTCCGACGACTGATCTGACAATTTTCGGCGTGTTAGTATGGTGCTTCCGACAACCGACTCTGACTTTTCGGCTGAAAATATTCTGGTGTGCAGGCTATATAATTTTTGTCCTCCGTCAAAACACGTCCGATTTTCGTGCAGTCAGTACAGTTTTCGATGGGGAAAAATCTTATGAGCAAGACTAGGCATGCTCAGAGATGAAAGAACACATAGAAAGCAATCCAACACATGACATCACTTCTGAAGTAGAATTCTGTCGTACGGGAAAATTCGTGTGCAGTCTAGAGCACATTGCAACCAACAGGCACGCACTTTGGACAAAAGACAGACGACCGGTCGGCGGAAATTTGTTGCGTGTGTATGGGGCTATAGACTACCAATTCATCCCAAAGGTGTTGGTTGAGGTCAAGGCCATTCTAGTTCCTCCACACAAAACATGTTGAATCATGTCTTTACAGAGCTGCCTTTGTGCACAGGTATGCAGTCATGCTGGAATAGAAAAGGGCTTTGGAAGTTGGAAGATTGGAAGTCCACAATTATCTAAAATGTCTCTTCCTGTCTTCCTCCCCCTTTTCTTCCAACCGCCTAACAGATACCTGTAGAAACCTTCTCCACTTTAACCCTTCTCTTCTCTATTCTGCTACTTTGTATACATAATATGCTGATAACATGCGCTACTGCCAAAGTTAGACCTGCTTAGCCAGTCCAAAGGTCCGAAAGTATACATTTAAAAGCAGATGGGAAACCATGAAAGCCTTGCTGCTCCTTGAACCAGCGGGACACCGGATGCTGAAGAGACAAAAAGAAAAAAAGAGCATGCCGGCTCCAAGTGCAGTAACCTTTATTAAAAGAGTAAGCAGCATGTAAACTAGTTTTGTCATAACACATGAATTTATATACGCTAGTCATAATAACATAGAGGGGTGGAGCTGTGGGTAGTGTCTCAGTAGTTTGAGGTTTATACCTTAGTAACAGCAGCAAACCCTTCTTCATGTGGACATTGTATATACACATAAGCTACTAATTTTAATTTTTCACAGTTTAATTTGCATTTAATAATTATTGAGAGATACAGTATCATTTCAGGTTAACACATTGAAATAAAGGGAAAGTGCTATAACCATTTGGATATAAAATCTCACCCCTGTCCTGCCCCAACCTAACCAATTCTGTCTACAATAGAACCCTGTCATTCACGCTGGACGCACTCGCCCCCCCTCCACTGCACACAGAATCAGTCCCGACACCTGCAACCTTAGCAAACAGATGACACTAGCAATATTGTTGCAATTTTACCTACATATGGCAAATTGGGATTAGCATAATGTCATGGACTTGCAATAGTGTTGGCAAGCTTACCTGTCCCATCATGTCTGTATTAGAGGTCAGACTGCACTTCTGGTTCCTTTTTATCACCTCTCCTTCCTGTTCCTGCCCCACCCAGGTCATCACAGGAAGTCTATATTAACCAGTGCACTGCAGGTCTGCTTTGCTGTGCAACAGTGTTTGTTCCTGTTTCCTGTTTGCCGTGTGCTTGATCTACGTTTCTGTGTACCGACTTTGGCTTGTCTCTGACTATTCCTGTTTGTCTGTTACCCTGACCTTTGGCCTGTCCCTTGGTTACCCTTGTCTGCCTGTTACCCTGACCTCAGCTTACCTTTCACCATTCCGTGTGTCCTGAGTGGCTGCTTCCCTTCTCTCCCTTCGGAGCATGACCTGGGGGACCCCAGGGGCCGCGACCTGGGCCCAGCTGCAGCCAAGTCCATCCTCACCACTAGAGACTCTGGTGAACACCTGCTGGGTCTTAGACTCCGCGCCCTGGGGAATCTTGGGTTCACGTTCCGGTCCATCCGCAGCAGTCTGCTATCGGGTTCACTACCTTGCGTTGCGCCCCTGCCTCCAACAGGGTGCAGTGGTCACCTGGGCACAGGTGACCTGACACATAAAAAAAGGTTTTTTTTTTTTTT
This sequence comes from Pelophylax lessonae, assembly GCF_965119305.1. Classification (NCBI taxonomy): domain Eukaryota; kingdom Metazoa; phylum Chordata; class Amphibia; order Anura; family Ranidae; genus Pelophylax; species Pelophylax lessonae. The sequence continues at coordinate 644,937,396 of NC_138771.1, forward strand.
TTTACTCATCTTTTATATTTGATTTTTATCAGCATAGATAGGAGATTTTATTTAAAATATGATTTTATTTTCTCAGTAGCATTTTTAAAATCTTTGTTCCTAAATGTGTATATGATTGGATTAAGCAGTGGAGTCATTACAGTATAAAATAGAGAGAGGACCTTGCTCAGAATATTTAGTTGTCCTTTGGTTGGAAACAAATACACAGCGATTAGTGTCCCATAAAAAATACACACTGTGGTCAAGTGGGAGCTGCAAGTGGTGAAGGCCTTTTGTCTTCCTGTAATTGTTTTAATTTTGAGGATGGTTATAACAATAAAGATATATGATATAACAATTATTATAAAAGGTGCTACGACACAGAAGAAACCTATTACATAGGTCTGAATATGGAGCCATGAAGTATCGGAGCAGGAAAGCTCTAGTATGGGTTCAAAGTCACAGAAAAAATTATCGATGATGTTTGGTCCACAGTAGTAAAGACTGCACAAAGATATTGAATCAACCAATGCCATTTTGAATCCTAGCAACCAAATGGTAATCACCGATTTAATGCAAATTGATTGGTTTATTATAGAGTTGTAATGCAGGGGCTTACAAATAGCCAAATACCGGTCATAGGACATCACAGTCAGGAGAAAACATTCTGAGACTTCAGCATGTGCAAAGAAGGAGAACTGGATGACACATCCAGCAAGAGACATGGTACATCCATCATGTAAGATGATATATAGGAGGTTGGGAAGAATATCTGTAGACAGAATTATATCAAGCAATGATAGTTGGGTAATGAAGAAGTACATGGGAGACTGAAGTGTTTTACTTAGAAGAAATAAAATCACAATAACAACATTCCCAGAGATAGTAACGCAATATATGAAAAGCAGGACCATGAAAAACAGCATTTTGGTGTATTTAAGATTTGTAAATCCCATCAGTACAACATAGGTTATATTATTGTGATTGATCATCTAGTAGGGAACATAAAAATACACAATTATTTGATTAAACAAGACATACATATGTCATGGACAACCTTACTCAACTCAAACTGCTTTGGTCTGGCAAAAGTTAAAAATAAACCAACAAAATATCACCATTTGCTGTCTTATCCATCCAAGATTCCATTTTGTCAACATCCTTTTAGAATATGTTACTATCTAGTTAAGTTTTAACATCTCTACAAAATTCTGTGTTATAAGCAAAAATTGTCTAGAAACCAAATAAATAGGGCCTGCTTTAAGCTGGCTATAGATGGATTGAAAATCAGACGGTTCATGAGGGACCAGGCCAACGTTGATTAATGTGTAGCTGTTCTACAGATTGTTAAAGTAGTATTAAACCCAAAAGCAAACTTTTATTATAGTTCAGCTTACCAATTCTTAGATGTGATGGCTGCATTACTTTTCTTTTTTTTAGGCTTTCTTTCTTCTATTTTTAACTGGTGAGCCAGCCAGCACGTCAGTTGTTTTTAACAAGCTCAAGCTCTCCAGCAGAATTTACACTATGTTACCAAAAGTATTGGGACACCTGCCTTTACATGCACATGAACTTTAATGGCATTCCAGTCTTAGTCCGTAGGGTTCAATATTGAGTTGGCCCACCGTTTACATAGTTACATAGTAGGTGAGGTTGAATAAAGACAATAATCCATCCAGTTCAACCTGTGTAGGTGTGTGTGGACGTATTAATTTCTCATACCCCTGAATGTTTTGATCTTTGAGATGTAAATCCAAGAGTCTTTTAAAAGTAACCATACTCCCCGCAGTTACTACCATTTGTGGTAGAGAGCTCCACAATCTTATAGCCCTTACTGTAAAAAACCCTTTGCGTAGCCTGAGGTTAAATTGCTTCACCTCTAATCGCATTGAATGGCCTGGTGTCCTCTTACATTCCTTGCGACTGATTAGTCCATGCTGAGATCATCGTTGAGGTATTTGTAAATTTCTATCATGTCGCCTCTCATCTCCAGGGAGAATAAATCAAGCGCTTGTAAACGCTCTTCATAATTAAGGTCTTCCAATCCCCTAATTCGTTTAGTTGCCCTTCTCTGGACTCTCTCCAGCTCAAACACATCCCTTCTGAGGATTGGCGACCAGAACTGGAAAGAATACTCCAGATGTGGTCGGACCAGAGATTTACAAAGTGGTAGGATTATAGTTTTATCTCTGGAATACATCCCCTTCTTTATGCATGCTAATATTCTTATAACAAAAATGGAAATTTATATGAGGTGTGACCAGTTGCAAAATAAATCATAAATACATAATAAGAAAGACCAGATAGATAATATTATAATCATCTGTTTATTAAAAGTCTATAGACCAAATATTAGTAAAACCAAAGTGCTCACTAAAAGTATGTAACCCATGGTACTGGAATAAACATGAATGATACACATATGGATGTAAATGGTCTAAGACAATGGTACAAAGTAATACAATGTTAACCTGGTACATTCTGGCACATAATAGACATATAATAAGGTCATGAAACAAAGGTACATAATAAAAACTTGTAATTGATGTATTTGCCTGTGTTTAACTCAATGCCTTTCCTGAGGATTCACTTCATCAGGAGTAGGCATAGTTCAAGTATAATTGGGTATCACCTGTTTCAGAGGTCACGTATCGTCCGAGGGATATGTCCAGCCTGGGAACTGAGGGAGCAAGGCCTGTGTGCCTCGGGCATGTATGTGGAAATGAATAATACAGTGAGGATCTCCATAAATGGATCTCAAAAAGCCTCCACTGACCATGCGAGTATAAATCTGCACAGACGCCAAAGCCGGGATCGCACCCAGCGTCACGCTGGTGCTTAAACATGTGGGAAGCTGCCAGACTACAGGAGCAGGTTAAATCGTCGCTGGCCTCCCGCGATCTTCGGCTAGAATGACAGAAGAGCCGCCTGCTTATGTAAACAAAGCAGGCGGGTCTTCGGTCAGAGAGGCAGGGAAAGATTGTGTGATTCGGCTAGGCTGAATCACCGATCTCTCTCTCTGCCTCTGTCCAACCCATCCCCCCACACAGTCAGTAAGCATAATAGGGAACACATTTAACCCCTTGATCACCCCAGTGTTAACCCCTTCCCTGCCAGTGTCATTTATACAGTAACAGTGCATATAATTTAGCACTGATTACTGTATTAATGTCACTGGTCCCCAAAAAATGTCAAAAATGTCAGGTAGGGGTCTGATCTGTCCGTCGCAATGTCACAGTCCCGATAAAATCCGCTGATCGCTGCCACTACTAATAAAAAAGAAATAAAAAAAAAGTCCATAAATCTGTCCCGTAGTTTGTAAACACTATAACTTTTGCACAAACCAGCTAATATACGCTTTGTGGGATTTTTTTTATCAAATATTTTTTTATATAATTTTTTTTATTAAATATGTAGCAGAACACAAATTGGCCTAAACTCATAAAAAATTAGATTTTTTTTTTTTTTTTTATTGGGAATATTTTATAGCAGAATGTAAAAAACATTGTGTTTTTTTTTTTTTAAATTGTCGCTCTTTTTTTGTTTATAGCACCAAATCTAAAAATCAAAGAGGTGATCAAATACCAACAAAAGAAAGCTCTATTTGTGGGAAAAAAGGACCTCAATTTTATTTAATATTATTTTATTTTAAATAAAATGCCAAATTGCAAGAAAATGGCCTGATAATTAAGGGGGCAAATCCTTCCAGTCCAGAACTGCTTAATGTAAGCCGGTTATAGCGCAAAATCTAAAAACCACCGAATCGCAAAAAATGGCCTGGTCATTAAGGGGATAAATAATAAAATAAAAGGTGCGCTGATAAAATAAATGAAGTAAAGCTGCAACCAAGATACTGTGCCAAGTGTAAATGTGTTATAAATAATTGGTGCGCTAAACGAATAGATGCGATTGCAATAAATCAAATCAATATAAATAAACACAGTGCTGACAATGTGACAAATCCTCTGAATTAAAGTCCAAAACAATAAAGTCAATCAAATCATATCCACACATTAAGGGGATAAAACCTGAAGCTGAAGCTGAAGTGATTAAAAGTGTGAAGAAGTCCTAATACAAAAATTCTAATGAACTGGGGGAAAATGTATCCTTGCTGTACCCCTTTTTATTTTTACCATTTTGTCTTACATCTGTGAAAATGTAATATTTTGCTTTGTCTTCTACTTACTCAACTTTTTTATTTCCGTATTTATCCCAATTTCATGATTTTTTTTAAAAATGTAAAATTTTAAAAATGTATACTTCCAAATAGGAAGAAAATGCAGCAGATAGACAGTCAGGAAATTACACATACATGCACTTGCCTAGAAACATTTGTAGGTAGTCATATTGCAGGCAAAAAATGTGAAGAAAAATATTATAATATGGTAATTTTCTGAATTATTGGAAGAGTTGAGGTGAAATTTGCAGTATAATGATGAGGACTGATTTGGAAAATTGGATGGTTAGAGAGAGGTTAAAGCATACTGTATATTTTGTTTATAATCATAGTTCTTTATCTATATTGAAACACAAATCAGTTACTCTATTCTGTCTATGCCAATAGCTCTGGTGTTCACTTATCTCCAAATAATTGTTACATACCTCAATTCCACGTGTTTGTTTGGATATGATGTCTGGATGTAATAACTTACTTTGATTATTCCAGCCAAGCATTGTCAGATCAGCCAAAATATATATATATATATATATATATATATATATATATATATATATATATATATATATATATATATATATATATATATATATATATATATATATATATATATATATATATATATATATATATGTATATATATATATATAAATAGCAAATTATATACCGTAAAATTAACAGGCTCACTTATTTATTATGTTGATCTTGAAGCCTTTTATACATTTGCTGCCCTGGTGTGCTGTTTTCTACATTGCTAATTAAAGTGCGTTGGAACTCTTTCGGGAATTGTTTTTTTTTTTTTTTTTACACATTATTTCTCTTGACACATATTTATTAATAAAAAAAAATAAATAAGGATTTCCATCCATGCAATATGATATAATTCAGTACTGACCTCCACAATAAAAGTATGGGAATACAAAATATGTATTGAAATGCTGGAAGGCTCTGGGTGGGTTGGATGACACTACTGGGGGCTTGGGGCTCTTTGGGGAGTTAAGGGGACTCTGCAGAAAACTCAGTGGGTTTTTAGGAAATTTGGTTTCTGGAAGGAGCTGGAGGAAACTGTGGGGGATGGGGTCTCTCCCAGAGGCTAGGGGCTTTGAAGGGGCACTGTGGGAGACTGTAGCACTACAGGGGCTAGAGGTACACTGTTGGAGGTTAGGAGCACTGTTGGGAGACTGAAGACTTTGCAGCAAGATAGAGGGTGCTGAAGGTGCCTGGATGGTACTGTGGGTTGTTAAGGAGCACAGTGGGTGCTGAGGGATCTCAGGGGGTCTTGAGCACTATAGAAAGTTGAGGGGCACTGTGGTCCACTATGGGAGGTTCAGGGGCACTATAGGAGCTGGGAGGTTAGGTCAGCTGGCTAGACACCCAAAAAGAGGGGACCTCAGAATGGCAGCACACTAAGACCTAGTGGTTAGGAACCCCTAGTCTAGTTCATTCTTGTTATCATGTACCTAGTAGCAGAGCCTGATATGATGAGGAAGGCCTCTCTTACATGTATCGCCCTGCCCTGATAGTGTAGACAGGAGGCACAGGAGTATAGAGTGGCACAAGTACCTTTAAGTCTTGCTAGCAGCAGGGCAGGTGTCCACCCTGGGGAGGAGAAGTCGTCAGATGGCTTCAGCAAGCAGGCAAGCAGGCGGGCAGCTGGTACTAGCGACAGCAGGCAGAGTAGCAGTGTCAGACAGGCCAGGTCAGGGGAATATTTTCCCATCATTGATGTAAGAGGGAAGAATAATTTCTCATTGTTTGCATCAGTGAAAAAAAATGGTGCTTGGGGGTTTCTTACCTTAACCACTTTACCACCGGAGGATTTTGCTGTCTTACGTCTGGGCCACTTTTTGCGATTCGGCACTGTGCGAATTTAACTGACAATTGCGCGGTCATGCAACGCCGTACCCGAATGAAATGTATGTCCTTTTTTTCTAACAAACAGAGCTTTCTTTTGGTGGTATTTTATCACCTGTGCGATTTTTACTTTTTGCGCTATAAACAAAAAAAGAGCGAAAATTTTGAAAAAATAACAATATTTTTCACATTTTTTTATATGAAATCCCCCCCCCCCCCAAAAAAAAAGTAAAAATCTAAATGTTTTATCATTTTTGGCCAATTTGTTTTCTGCTACATATTTTTGGTAAAAAAATCGCAATAAGCGTATTTTGATAGGTTTGCGCAAAAGTTATTGCGTTTACTAACTAAGGTAAAGATTTCTGTCATTTTTGGTGTTTTTTTTTTTAACGAGTAATGGCAGCGATCTGCGATTTTTTTTGCGGGACTGCGACATTGCGGCGGACAGATCGGACCCTTTTGTGGGTACCAGTGACATTACTACATTAATCAGTGCTATATATATGCACTGTTACTGTAAAAATGACACTGGCAGGGAAAGGGTTAATTTTATTGGAGAGGGAGGGGTTAATGTATGCCTGGTGCTTACTGACGTGTGGGGGGAGGTGACTGAGTGACACAGGGACAGACTGCAGGTTCAACTATGCTGAACCCTGCAATCTGACCCTGCCTGTCACTTAGGAGATCCGCCCGCTTTGTTTAGACAAGCGGGCGGATCTCCACACTCGATTCCCCGACGATCGGGGAAGAGCGGTGGTAATCACCGCCGCTCCTCCCCTGGCCCGACTCCCGCTGTAACTGAATACGCCGCCGAGAGAGGGGAATGTCTGGTGACGTAGGTCTACGTCGCCAGACGAAAACGAACCACTTTGCCGCAGTACAGTCAACGTGACTGGTCGGCAAGTGTTTAACTATGGGAAAACTAGAAGAATGCATATATGATAAAGTCTTATATGCATCATACACATATTAGCGTATGATTAGCGTATGAGTCCACTATAACATTCATGTATTACCTGTGAAGGCTGCCAGATTTCTGATTTAGAAAAGGTGAAAGTAAAGGAGAGCTCGGTGTCCAGTATCTGCAGGTTTAAAAGGTTTCATTTTGAGTAACAATGGTAAAATTAATCCAACGTGTTTTGGGGGAACAAGGACTCCTTCATCAGGGCTGCTGTTGAAAGCTATTGGAGAAAGATCCTGTTGCGGTCTTCATGTGGCGCATGGATCGGATGGGTAGGTGTCTGAAAGCTGGCTGTAAATTCAGAGGCAGCATTGACTTTTTACTGTTGTTACTCCAAATAAAATATTTTAAACAAACCTGTATATATATACTGGACACCGGGAGCTCCTACACTTTCACCTTTTCTATATCATATGCGGAGTCGACCACAAGGCAGCAGCCCAGGCCCCAATAGGGCCCACCACCTTCTTCTCAAGCAAGGCATTAACCTCTGGAAACAAACCCTTCCTACCTGCCATACATCCTCATACCCACAAGCAGTGGCTGATCAAGTCATTCCAGTGTGATCCCCCCCCCCCCCAAAAAGCCAGATTTGTGATTTTTCCTTTTTATGTTACATGTCAAGCTGATTGGCAAAAGTGGTTATTACAGTTACAGTAGTTCACAGACTCAGCTTTTAAATGGTCAGAGCAGCTGCCAATCAAGCAATGGGGCATTGGCTTCAGTGAATTGGATGAAACCATTGTCTTACATAACTGGGACCCACAACCCTTGTTACTTATTTTATTGATTGTGGCCTGATGCAATTTTTTTAGAAAGCTTCAAAGCACCATCATTCCACGACCTTATACCTGTTGTCTGATATATTAATGCTATCTATGAACCTTGTTGCATAGTCTTTTTTGTCTATGTCTCTTGATATCTATGAAACTAATAAAATTAGATTGAACTAAATTGAAAAAAAAAATCAAATAAATAGTTTAAAAAAAGAGAAAAATAATAGCTAAGGGGAGAAGGAGAGCGAGGAGTTAATTAGTGATGACTTGGGTTAACTAAGAGTTAAAATGGGGTTAAATAGGAGTATCTGCACTTTTTTTAATGAAACTTGAAGACTACCTAGAAGTGTAATTTTACACGGGACTTGACACATTTTGACAGCCACTCCCACTGTTTAAAACAAAGCAATTACTGGAAAATGTTGGCAGTAGCTTAGGGAGAGGAACTGGACATAAGAACTTCATCTTAAAAACTTTGTTGACTTTTTTTTTTTTGGTGCATCATTTATGGTCAAAATCCTCAGTGGGTAAATACTCTGCATGCCTTTCACTGCTCCTTTCCTGGAGATCACATTTCCCAACATTGCCAGGTGTGGAATGTTTTACATTTTAGTTCCCATAACCCAGTACCACTCTGCATGGAGGGGATTGCATCAGCATGCAATGAGAGGACCAAGCATGCAAGGCCCTCTAGTTGCAGGGGTCAAATTACAGCAAGAGGAAGACTGTAGATCCGGGGTTGGCAGCCCATTGATCGCAATCTACCTGACGATCGCAGGAAGCCGATAGGTAGATCACAAACAGAGCTGTGCCCATACTTCCCCCAGCCTCCCCTGTTCTCAGGCAAAACAATTTTGGATGGAGGGCAGGCGCATGGGAGCTGCTTTAGTTAACTTTTTAAGTTAACCATCATGTGATTGGTTGCAAATGGTCCTAGCAACCAATCGTCAGCTTGTTAACATGAAAAGTTAACTCGGACAGCTTTTTTCTCTCTTAAAAACAGAAATCATCATTAACAAACTAAATAGTTACAAAAAAGTGTAGCGCTCTCCTTCAATAAAGTGCACTCAAATTATAGTGCATAAATGAATATCTGAAAACAGTGTAAAAATCATCTATGATGAAATTGGAAATGGAAAACATGGACTTTGACGGCACCAATATAAAAAAAATATAGCATTTATTGAAGATATTTAAAATATAACACATATAGATGGCAACGTTAGCCAACACATACAAAAAAAAAAAATCAAACAAAAAAGGGGGCAAATAAAGTGGGTAATTTCCAAACTACCACATTGTTACAATGCAAGCATAAATACGTATAGACTCTGTGACAATATGTATACTGTATGTTCCCCATGGACAGGGGAAAAGAAGGGTTACCACTTCTGCTCCTGGGGAACTGTAGAGGAATCAGTCACAGATGTCTCAAGTAGACAGAGTGTGAATTAAGCTGACATGTTTCGCAGGTGTGCTTCATCTGGAGCTCTGGTTCAACACTCTGCAAAGGTGCTTGCAAGCAAGATAAATCAAGGGGGGTGATCAAAGAGGTCAACAAGATTAAACCGGAAAGTCTGGCAAAATGAAGCCGAGATGTACTTGTTATTAACTACGGGAGCTTGAATCCTTATCCAGCTGGAATTGTAGTTAAACAATGAAGGAGACTGACTTCTAAGGGCCGGTCCACACTGCCGCGACTTGTCAGCCTGACAAGTCGCGCTCCCTCGTGGTCCATTGACCGCTACAGGACCCGTTCTAATAGGAGAGACACAAGTTGCTCCGACTTAGAAAGGGTCCTGTACTACTTCGGGGCGACCTTGGAGCGACTTGCATAGACTTCCATTATGTGAAGTCCCTGCAAGTCGCTCCGAAGTCGTGCAGAGTCGTGTCGCCTTAGTGTGAACCGACTCTAAGAGGCCGTTCACTGATCAGTAGAGATTAGATAAGATACCCCATAATCAGGTAAGAAGGGGTCAGCCAGCCTAGATGGGATCCCAGACACAAGGCTGTAAATTTGATCACCCCTCCCCCCAGGGATTAAGGAAAGCTGCCAACCAAAAAAAAATCATCTGTATATAATAAATTAAGTCCATATTTTCTTTTAAATATATATATATATACAATCCATCAATAAATATTTCAATGTCCATGAAAAAAGGGGTGCAGTCCCATACACCAGAAACTCTTCAGTAATTGCCTCTGATCACCACAGTTCCCTTCACCCCACCTGTGGGTGTCTTTTCATCTGCTTGAATGGACCTCACTAATTAAAGGAGGTCTATATGCACTTTGCTGTGTTAGAGGTGGCATTGCTCCCACTGGCCGTACACTCCAAATCAATGGCTCTGAGCAGCTCTCAGCGTGGTGTCAATCATATAGGAGGCAAGAGGGAAGAACCAGTGGTGTATTTAGGTTTTGTGCTGCCCTAGGCCTGACTAGGTTTGTGCACCCCCTAATTTAAATATGACCCACCCCTCATCTGTACCACAACCCACCCACCACAGACCACGACCACAGTCTATCTGTGCCCATCAGCATAGCCTTATCAGTTCTCATAAGTTCAGCCTTATCAGTGCTGTCTCATTACTGCCCATCAGTGCAGCCTCATCAGTGTCCATCAGTACAGCCCCATCAGTGGCCACCAGTGTTGCCTATCAGTGCCCATTAGTGCAGCCTATCATACCGGGAGGTAGCAGCGTGACTGCTTTATGGGGGTGCCAGACTGATTTGCCTCCTGGACCCTGCCCTCTGGCCCAATTCGCTCCATAATACTGGCACTAAACTAAAAGTGTTGCGCAAGCCGGCGGGGATCCTTTTTGTGTGGGAGCTGGGAGGAGGCTGTTTTTTTTATTGTGGTGTGCAGATTTTTTGCTGCCCCCCTGCAAAGTGCCACCCTAGGCCTTGTTGGCCTAGGCCAAGATACAGCACTGGGAAGAACCATAGTGCAAATCGTTGATAAAAAGCATTTATTTCTATATAAAAATCCATTTACATTTCAGAAGAAAAAAATGAACATTTCACAATACAATCCTCAGCATACACAGCTCCACCTAGTTCCAGCGTGATTACGGTGGGCAACGAGGTAATCACAATTATATTTTGTACATCATTATGTTCTTCTTTCAGGCATGTTGCAATAACTGTCATTAAAAGGAGGTAGAGAGTATAAAATGAAATTGATCAGTTAATAACTTACATATTATAGTGTGTAGAATCCCACATGCAGTCTCTTATCATCACAGAAGGCCTGCATGCTTAGGGCATGAAGATATCAACCTGAATGCCTGACATGCAGAGATAGTTTTTTTTTTGTGGAAATGAGAAGCCTTGTTTTTAAAAAAGAAATGGACAAAAAAATTTGATGTTACCACTGCACCGTTTCAGCATTTTGCATGAACCCCAGACAAGATGGATTAAAGGATAATTAAACCCATCAACAAAGATATATTATAATGCAGCTTACTTTTCCTTAGATGTGGTGACTGAATAAGTCATTCTACTAACATTTTTGGCAAGTACAGAAAATACTTGTTGATGTTGTCAGATATGCGGAGTCCTTGTCCCTTCCTGTGAGTTCAACTGAAATCTAAAACAATACTATTTTCCTTCTAAGCTATATTCTGTAAATTAAAAATTCACCCACCCATCCCTATGTCATGGACCTTAAGAAAGGAAGGTGGTGACTACAGTCCAAATCAGTGAAGCAACCTACTGTGACAACCGTGGCTCTGATTAGTGAGGCAACCAAGAAATGTTAACCTTATAGTGGAGTTCCACCCTAAAATACATCTTTTGCCCATCTTCTTCCTCTCTGTCACCTGAAAAATAAATGGATAATCACACATTTTCTTTTTCTTTACTTACCTTGTTTTTGAAGAAAATATACTTACCTTACTTCCTCTTCCTCCCTCTGCAGACTTGTCCGGCGCCGTCACTTCCTTGTTGCATTGATTCCTGGGAGCTGAACATCAACGCTCCCAGGAATCAATGCACCGGCCCCGCTCATCATGTCTGGTGCAGGCACTTCGTCCCCCGCTATACAGCTTCTGGGCATGCCCAGAAGCTGTGCAGGGATGAAGCTCCTGCCCCGGAAGTGATGGCGGGGCCGGTGAAGTGCATTGTGGGAGCGAAGAAGACAACAGAGGACACAGAAGAGGAGGCAGAAGAGGACGCTCCGGCTTTAGCTGCCCACACCTGAGATGGCAGCGCTGGACAAGACATTTTCAAGGTAAGTATTTCTTCTAAAGGTAAGTGGGACCTGGGACAGTTCAGAGGCTATCCATTGTGGAATGCACTAGCCCTGACTGTCCTGGGGGTATTTTTTATCTATTTTTTTTTCAAGCAGGAACTCCGCTTTAAAGATGTTACATTTTTGTTCTTTGAATTAGATACGTTTCATGGACACCTCAGACCCTAGGTGAGATAGCAGCACCCCCCACCCCCCTCTCCAAATTCCCTTGATTGACATTTAGAAAGGTTTCAATAGTCACAGAGAAGACTCCCCATTTCCATTGTCTGTAATGGCAGGGATAGTCCCATCAGATATTAACTGCCTATAAATGTGTTCCTTCTTTCTCGGTGCCCCCATAGAAAGCTGTTTGCTCTGGGGGCACTCATGCATTCTCACTCTCGAGCAACATCTGTGTTTCTATGCGACATACAAAGTGTGACTCAGTCCCCCCCCCCCCCATCGCTCCTCACTGGCTGTGCTGTGCCCATTTCTCCTGCTTCTGTAATAGGAAGACTCGAGAGAGCCTCAATTTTCATGCACATCGCTGGATTGGGATCTGGTAAGTATTGGGGTGGCTGCCGGGGGGGTGGGGGGTGGGGGAGCTGCACACTAAAGGTTTTTTTCCTTTCATACATAGAGTGCATAAAGCTAAAAAACTTTCACCCTTTACAAGTACTTTATCTTTATTACAGTTATATGACATTTGTCAGCTTGACAAAGTCTGAGAACTAGAAAAAGCATCCTTCCTGGTTTTATCCTAAAGTATTTAGTAATGTTCTTGTAACAGTGGGCATATACATGGTCTAATGGAAAGATAAATTACCAGAAGACCATTTTTTTTGTTTTTTGACAACCTTTTAACCACTTGCCGACTGCCTATTGACGATTTATGTCGGCAGTCAGCCCCTCACAGGCAAAGCGACGTAGATCTACGTCGCTAGCCTGTGAGGCTCTAGGGAGCGAGCGCGCGCCGCCGGAAGCGCGCTCCTGCTCACTCACGGACCCCCCCGTGTTCCGCCGGGCACTCACAATTGTCTGTTACAGCGGGAGAAAGGTAGGTGGCTAACAGCGGGAGAAAGGTAGGCGGCTAATGTAAACACAGCCGTCTGTCATTCTCCCCTGTGTAAGAATGGAGATCATACTGTTCTACATGTAGAACCGTTGATCTCTGTTCTTACACCTCAAGCCACATCCAATCACAGTTAGAAGCACGCCCCTAGGGACACACTTAACCCCTCCCTCTCAAAAAAAGTTAACCCCTTCCCTGACGGTGTCATTTTACAGTAACAGTGCATATGTATAGCACTGATTACTGTAGTAATGTCACTGGTAACCCCAAAAGTGTCAAAAATGTCAGTCAAGGGTCCTATCTGTCCGCCGCAATGTTGCAGTCCCGCAAAAAAAATCGCAGATCGCCGCCATTACTCGTTAAAAAAAAAAAACAACAAAAATTACAAAAATCTTTCCCTTAGTTAGTAAACGCAATAACTTTTGTGCAAACCAATCAAAATACGCTTTTTTGTTTTACCAAACATATGTAGCATAAAACAAATTGGCCTAAAATGTTAAAAAATTTAGATTTTTACATTTTTTTTTGGGGGGGGGGATTTCATATAAAAAAATGTGAAAAATATTGTTATTTTTGCAAAATTGTCGCTCTTTTTTTGTTTATAGCGCATGATCAAAAAATCGCACAGGTGATAAAATACCACCAAAAGAAAGCTCTGTTTGTGGGAAAAAAAGGACATCAAATTAGTTTAGGTACAGCGTCGCACGACTGCGCAATTGTCCGTTAAAGTCACGCAGTGCCGAATCGCAAAATAGGCCCTGGTCAGGAAGGGGGTAAAATCTTCCGAGGCTTAAGTGGTTAAAGTGTAACTCCACTTTTGTCGAGAAAAAAAAAAATTCCATCTGGGTGATCATTGCAGGGATTATAACAAACTTTGTTGCAAATTCCTACCTTTTGTTATTGTGAAGAAATCATTGTTTGTTCCTCTGTGCCTCTGTGTTGAGTGGGTCAAATGGGAGTGATTTCATAATTATCTATCAGCTGTGCAGCTGCAGGGCTCTAATGAGGAAATCTGCTGGGCCTGCATCCCTTTAGATGTGTTCCTATAGGGAGGACATTTTTGTTGCAGGGGATGCCAGAAATCTGACTTGTATCTTAGTGCAGACTTCTGGGAAAAGGGGTGAGCCAATCACCCAAGCAGGAAATGATGTTTCTGAGGGTGTGGTCAGTATACATTCTGTGTACAGAACAGCTCCAGGTGGCCATATTGCATTGCAATTTCAGAAAAGTACAACAGCTGCAGATTGAAAAGGAAAGGTAATTTTTAATAAAAACCAATTACAATATAATTTGTGTTGCAATTGTATACGCTATATTGTTTTTTCTTTGTTTGCTATTTTTTTTCCCACGAAAGTGGAGTTACCCTTAAAAAAAAAAGTATTTGGTAAACCTGATACATCACTAAAATGTATTCTTGAGGGGAAAAACAAGATTTATAATATACAGTGTAGGAGAGGTGGGTCTTGGTTATGTAGGAGGTCCAGCACTGAAGCAGGTGTTTGAAAATAAAATAAAGACCTCTATAAAATAAAGACCTCTAGAGCTGCTGCTCTATGATAGAGGTCATATCTTTGAAAGCCAGCGTTTACAAGCTTCTTCGGGTTCTAGATTAGTTTAAATAAATAGTGTTAACTAGTTTAGCTTTATACACCCCAACCGCTGTGAAACTATACTAAACAAAATTATAAATGCAACACTTTTGTTTTTGCCCCCATTTTCATGAGCTGAACTCAAAGATCTAAGACTTTTTCTATGTACACAAAAGGCCGATTTCTCTCAAATATCGTTCACAAATCTGTCTAAATCTGTGTTAGTGAGCGCTTCTCCTTTGCCGAGATAATCCATCCACCTCACAGGTGTGGCATATCAAGATGCTGATTGGACAGCATGATTATTGCACAGGTGTGCCTCAGGCTGGCCACAATAAAAGGTCACTCTAAAATGTGCAGTTTTATCACACAGCACAATTCCACAGATGTCACAAGTTTTGAGGGGGCGTGAAATTGGCATGCTGACTGCAGGAATGTCCACCAGAGCTGTTGCTCGTGAATTGAATGTTCATTTCTCTACCATAAGCCATATTGTCTTTATTTAATGTGAAGAATAAAAAATCAGAAATGTAAAAGTGGGTTTTTATTTTTCCTTTTTTTGGGATGACCTAGTTTTTCGGGACATCTTAAGGGTATATGAGATAGTTTATTTCCCTTTTCTTTTTTTTTGTTTCCACTTGAAACAAAAGCATTACAAATTCACGTATAGCTTCCTTTCTGTCAGGACCTTACTAGAATGGTCTGCCGGGTCCCCAGTGACTCTCTTTTCGATATTACCTTCTCCTGCCCTTATATCCAGTCCCATGGTTTTATGTTCGTCTCTAATGCCTCGTACACACGCAACGATTATCTTTTGTCCAGTGTTGGTTGAAATGTGCTCTAGACTGCACACAAATTTTCTCGGCCAAAAACAACCAACTTCAGAAGTGATGTCATGTGCTGATTTACTTTCCATGTGTTTTTTCTTCTCTGAGCATGCCCAGTCTTGCTCATCTGAATTTTGTCTGCCGAAATCTGTACTGACTGACGGAAAATCGGCCGTTCTGTTGACGGCCAACAAAAATGTTATAGCATGCACACCTGATTTTGTTCGGCCGAAAAGTCGCAGTCGGTTGTCGGAATCATCATACGAACAAGCCGACAATCGGCCGATCGGACGTTGGCCGAAATTTCACGGCCAACAGTCAGTGCGTGTGTACGAGGCTTCAGTCTCTTTTCCTTATCCTTAGAGCTATGGCCATGTCTGCTTTTTCAATTTCCTTCAGACATTGTTATTTATTGTGGTTATGCTAGGATGTACCTTCAACATCTGAAGCCTTACCCTTCCAGATATAGTTTGTCCTATTACTCTTGTATGTGACCATATGTGGACTTATGACTAATACATATGCTGTTACCCTATGTCAACGGTGTTGCATTTGTAGCTCTGCCATACGATTTGTTATTTCTAATTGACCATTTGCATATTCTATTGTTACATTGTTTGATATTCTAGTTACTGCTGACTGAGCATTAATGTCTGTATTTCTTCCTTTTTTTTTCAATAAACTTTGATTGTGAAAAAAAATAAATAAAATTCACTTATAGTACATGCAATAACAATGTATACTTATCATATACGAATAAATCAATAGTAAATTGTAGTTTAACATTTCTGTATGTGACAATAAATGTATACAGTAACTATGTACAGCTGCTAGGCAATAGTAATTTACAAAACAAGTAAATGAGAATGTCAAGCATAAGGAATGCTATTTTTAAAATTAGTTTAACCACTTTACCACCGGAGGATTTTGCTGTCTTACGTCCAGGCCACTTTTAACTGACAATTGCACGGTCATGCAACGCCGTACCCAAACAAAATTTACGTCCTTTTTTTCCCCACAAACAGAGCTTTCTTTTGGTGGTATTTGATCATCTGTGCGATTTTTTTTTTTTGTGATATTAATTAAAAAATGCGACAATTTTGAAAAAATAACAATATTTTTCTACTTTGACAGTTAAAAAATATCCAATATATTAAATTTTTGTCATATATTTAGGCCAAAATGTATTTAGCTACATGTCTTTGACAAAAAAATTCTCAATAAGCGTATTTTTAACCGCTTTATGACCGGAAGGTTTTACCCCATTCCTGACCAGGCCATATTTTGCGATTCGGCACTGCGTTATTTTAACGGACAATTCTGTGGTCGTTTAATGCTGTACCAAAACTAAATTTATGTCCTTTTTTTCCCCACAAATAGAGATTTATTTTGGTGGTATTTGATCACCTGTGCGGTTTTTACTTTTTGCGCTATAAACAAAAAAAGAGCGACAATTTTTAAAAAACAACAATATTTTTCACATTTTTTTTATATGAAATCCCCCCCCCCCCCCCGAAAAAAAATGTAAAAATCAAATTTTTTTATCATTTTAGGCCAATTTGTTTTCTGCTACATATTTTTGGTAAAAAAAATTGCAATAAGCGTATTTTGATTGGTTTGCGCAAAAGTTATTGCGTTTACTAACTAAGGGAAAGATTTCTGTCATTTTTGGTGTTTTTTTATTTAACGAGTAATGGCAGCGATCTGCGATTTTTTTTGCGGGACTGCAACATTGCGGCGGACAGATCGGACCCTTGACTGACATTTTTGACACTTTTGGGGGTACCAGTGACATTACTACAGTAATCAGTGCTATATATATGCACTGTTACTGTAAAAATGACACTGGCAGGGAAGGGGTTAACTTTTATTGGAGAGGGAGGGGTTATTGTATGCCTGGTGCTTACTAACGTGTGTGGGGGGAGGTGACTGAGTGACACAGGGACAGATCGCAGGTTCAGCTATGCTGAACCCTGCAATCTGACCCTGTCTGTCACTTTACACAAGCGGGCGGATTTCCACACTAGATCCCCGACGATCGGGGAAGAGCAGCGGGGATCACCGCCGCTCCTCCCCTGGCTCGACTCCCGCTGTAACTGAATACAGTGGGAGAGAGCCTCCGGCAGCGCGCGCGCGCCGCCGAGGGAGGGGAATGTCTGGTGACGTAGGTCTACATCGCCAGACGATAACGAACCACTTTGCCGCAGTACAGTCAACGTGACTGGTCGGCAAGTGGTTAAATCATATATTAAAGGAAAATGGCATAGTATGTAAGTGAATATCAGTAAAGTTTTCCACTATTACAGAGTCAGGTGTCTGTCTGCCATCATCCCTTATATACAGTGAAAGAAGAAACTCATATCCCCCATTACAGATTTGGACAATATCGGCAAACAGTACACCATAGACATATATGATAAAATTATATACATTTATTTTAACATATAGTTTTCCAATTGTTTCCCAAAAGAAAATGAAAACAGAAAGACATAAACATGTACATATTAAAAACGGCTCATTGTACAAGCATCTCAATATTGGTTGACGCATGTTAGAGGTTTGCTGTCTCCATTCCACCTAAAGTGTTCCAGGTTTCTGACCTTTCCACAGGGTTTTTTTTTAGGAAGGAGATGCATGTATTCAAATGGTCTCTGATATCTGGTAGTAAGTAAGGATGATCGAACTTTTGAAAAGTTCGGTTCGGCCAGAACATCCGAACTTCCCGAAAGTTCGGCCCGGATTTCAGAACCCCATTGAAATCAATGGGACCCGAACTTCGGTAATCAAAAAACACAATTTTTAAGCCCTAAAACCCAATAAATGCCCCTAAAAAGTACCTAGGGTTCTGGGTCATGCCCCATTAACTATTAATCACACAAAAAAAAGTTCTTAAAAATTGTCATTTTTGATAAAATGACAATTATTGAAAAATGATTATTGAAAAAAAAAAATAGATTTTTTTGATTTTGACTTTGCATTTAGTATCTGGGGGATCTAAAAGGTGTGCATGTGAAGTTTCAGCTCTGTAGAATGTCCAGAACCATGAAAAAAAAAAGATAATTTTTCAGTAGAACAGGGATGTGGGACCCTCCTTTAACACCTATATGATCTTTTTTTCTGGTTCTGGACATGCTACAGAGCTGAAACTTCACAGGTACACCTTTTAGACCCCTCAGACACAAAATCACACAAAAAAAGTTCTTAAAAATTGTCATTTTTGATAAAAAAGCCAATTATTGAAAAATTAAAAAAAAAAAGAAAAAATAGATTTTTTGATTTTTACTTTGGATTTCAGATCTGGGGGGTCTAAAAAGTGTACATGTGAAGTTTCAGCTCTGTAGCATGTCCAGAACCATAAAAAAAATATTGTTTGTATTAGAAAACTTTCAGCTCAGGGGGTTGGCTTTGCTGCTGTAACACCTTGCCGGTTTAATAGAAGGCATTTTTTTGGGTTCTTTGCAGTCAGGAAAAACATCTGAACTTGTGTATAGTGGTACTGTGCACAAGTTCTGATGTTTTGCCTGCCTCCAAAACCCCCCAAAAAATGACAGCAAAAACACACCTGGGCATTTATTTATTTTTTTGACGCTAGCGTTTTTTTTGGCATTTTTTGGGGTTCTTTTGAGGCAGGCAAAACATCTGAACTTGTGTATAGTGGTGTATATACACACATCCATATATTTATATACACACCTAGACATATATAGGTGTGATAGTAGCAGAAATATATTACTGTAAATGATTTCATTAGCGCAAGCATATATTTCTGCTACTATCACACCTATATATGTCTAGGTGTGTATATAAATATATGGATGTGTGTATATACACCACTATACACAAGTTCAAATGTTTTGCCTGCCTCCAAAACCCCCCAAAAAATGCCAGCAAAAACACACCTGGGCATTTTTTTTTTGACGCTAGCGTTTTTTTGGCATTTTTTTGGGTTCTTTTGAGGCAGGCAAAACATCTGAACTTGTGTATAGTGGTATATATACACACATAATTATATGTATATAGACACCTAGCCATATATAGGTGTGATAGTAGCAGAAATATATTACTGTAAATGATTTCATTAGCGCAAGCATTTATTTCTACTATCACACCTATATATGTCTAGGGGTATCAAACATGTCCTCAAAAAAGCACTGGCAGTGGCAGCCCCTGCAGCATAAAAAATGCTTGGCTGGTGAGAAGCAATATGGGTGTGCCGAAGCAATTCAGAGAAATGATCATTTCTCTATAGCGGTCACCCTGCTATGGAAGGGTTTTGTCACCCTGCCATAGCAGTCACTGCCAGTTAACCCTACACTACACTACAGTCCCCTTACACTTAACACTTTCTCTACAGAAACTACATTTTTGAAGCTAACTTAAGTGTAAAGGAGCACTCTAACTACACTAGATATCCCTTTCCTGACACTAATAAATAGCTAAATGACACTTTTAAAGTAAAATTAACAGAACTGCTTCCACTCTCTTCCATGTCCAGTATAACAATGCTAGGAATATGGCGGGTGCGATCTTATATACTGGGGGGCGTATTCACTAATGATTGGTCTAGGGACCCCCTAGTCACTCCAATCACATTCCTAGCATTCTCCTGCCCCCTCAATTGGCTTTTGCTAATGGTTCTGGTCCAATCACGGGCTTTTAAAGCCCATTTCCTGAAGCATTGCATTTTTGGGCGGTTCTGGTTGCCCAATTCCGAACTTTTTGGGCGAAAAGTTCTAAATTCGGCCGAACCTCAAACACCCAATGTTCGGGCCGAACCGATGGTGGACCCAAACCGTTCGATCATCCCTAGTAGTAAGCCTATACCTCCTGCCCTTTTGTGTTGGATAAGGTGTTTGTGGGGGCATCATGCCCTTTTCCCTTGCCAGAGGTGTTGCCTGAGGCATCTAGTGATATCAGCCAGGTGGGACAATTTTAATTGGATCAGGAGGGTAGGGAACAGCTAAATTCTTTTGGGAAGGTCCAGCATTTTAAAGGAGGCAAGTTTCCCTACCCAGGAGAGCTCGAATTTGGTAATGCGGGAGGTTTTGGAGTTGAAGACATTTTCACATTGGAGTTGAAGACATCTTTCATGTTGTGGAGCACCAATTTGATTTTTTATCACTTATGGACACTTATGATTGATGTTTATGGCCTTTTATAACACACCATTCACTTGCTATCCATTTTTTGCTTGTTTGCAATTTATGTTTGGATACTTATAATTGTTTTAGCGCACCTATAACCTTTTCACAACACATTATATTCATTCGGCACTGAATACAGGTAGCAGCTTTAACATATTACTATCAGCGCACCCTTCCACACATACAACATTAATGCGGGAGGTGTCTTGTCGAATTTGGTGGAGTAATTTCTTTAAGTTGATGTCTGCTGGTTTTCGATATTTGGGGGTTTATAGTTATCCCAAGTTACGGTATGGATTTATCAGTCCAAGTGTATGGAAAGAAGGATTCCAAGTGGGATCTAGCATGAGCGCCAACCCCTAGGTTTAGTATTAGAGATTTAGAAAAAATTGATTTTATAATAAGATATGGAGCTGAATTGCTGCAGGATTTCAAGTGTAAATGGGAGTGAGATAGTCGTTTTTTTAAGTATTAATACTATGTCATCAGCAAATAGGCTGATAACATGGGATTGTTGATTGAACCTGAAGCCTGATATGTGTGGGTGTGAGCGGATAGCTTCTGCCAACATTTCAATGACTAGGTTGAAAATCGATGGGAAGGGGGCAGCCTTGATGGGTTCCATTACTGATGTCAAAGGGTTTAGAGGGTAATCGTCCAGTGAACACCTGGGCAGAGGGATGGGAGTAGAGTGGTAGAATAGCTGACAGGATTGGTCCTTGGAATCCAAATTTGCAGAGTGCTGCTGACATATAGCCCCAGTGAACCCTGTCGAATGCCTTCTCATCCACGGAGACGAGCAGAGAAGGGGTTCGACCAGATTCTACGCTGTGGACAATGTTTATCAGGCATCTAGTGGCATCCGATGGCTGATGACACTTGGTGAATCCTGACTGGTCAGGACGCACCAAGGATAGCTGCACATCAACCAGACGTTTGGCTAGAAGTTTAACATAAAGTTTCACATTTACGTTCAGTAGAGAGATTGGGCGAAAGTTAGGGGGTGTGGTAGGAGACTTCCCTGGTTTGGGTAAGGTGATAATATGTGCCTTAAGCATTTCGTTGGGGAAGGAGCCAGTTGAGGCCGCCTCTTGGAAAACTGACAGCAAATGTGGGGTCTGGCAGTCTTTAAACAGTTAAAAGTATTCATTAGAAAGGCCGTCCGGCCCAGGTGATTTGCCATTAGGGAGGGACGAAATTGCACAATATATTTCTTCCGTAGTAAATGCTATGGCCAAGTCTTTTAACCTTCCTAGCGGTATTCCCGAGTGTGGCTCTGGGTTAAATTTCAGTGCCAAAAGCGGTAACCCTGAGCCACACTCGGGGTACCGCTAGGAAGATCGCTGGATCCTGGAAGAGAGGGTACTCACCTTGTCCCAGGGATCTAGCGATGTATCCCAGTGGTGTGCGGCGACGGATCTTCCTCCAGATGCTCTGTGCCCTGAGTTCCGTCTCCTGCGATGTGACGCTCGCAGGGGGGGGGGTGGAACCGGCGGCTAATTAAAAAGTAAAACACACTGAT
The DNA here is from genome assembly GCF_965119305.1 of Pelophylax lessonae. NCBI lineage: Eukaryota > Metazoa > Chordata > Amphibia > Anura > Ranidae > Pelophylax > Pelophylax lessonae. Next base: position 644,959,528 of record NC_138771.1, read on the forward strand.
ACATTGCAAAATAAAATAAATTCACATTAGTTTGCCCCCCAGTGCCCTTTCCTGCAGCTTTACTGTACTTTTTATATATATATATATATATATATATATATATATACACAGGGGGTACGGAAAGTATTCAGACCCCCTTAAATTTTTCACTCTTTGTTATATTGCAGCCATTTGCTAAAATCATTTAAGTTCATTCTTCTTCCTCATGAATGTACACATAGCACCCCATACTGACAGAAAAACACAGAATTGTTGACATTGTTGCAGATTTATTAAAAAAGAAAAACTGAAATATCACATGGTCCTAAGTATTCAGACCCTTTGCTCAGTATTTAGTAGAAGCCCCCTTTTGATCTAATACAGCCAGGAGTCTTTTTGGGAAAGATGCAACAAGTCTTTCACACCTGGATTTGGGGATCCTCTGCCATTCCTCCTTGCAGATCCTCTCCAGTTCTGTCAGGTTGGATGGTAAACATTGGTGGACAGCCATTTTTAGGTCTCTCCAGAGATGCTCAATTGGGTTTAAGTCAGGGCTCTGGCTGGGCCATTCAAGAACAGTCACGGAGTTGTTGTGAAGCCACTCCTTCGTTATTTTAGCTGTGGGCTTAGGGTCATTGTCTTGTTGGAAGGTAAACCTTCGGCCCAGTCTGAGGTCCAGAGCACCCTGGAGAAGGTTTTTGTCCAGGATATCCCTGTACTTGGCTGCATTCATCTTTCCCTCGATTGCAACCAGTCGTCCTGTCCCTGCAGCTGAAAAACACCCCCACAGCATGACGCTGCCACCACCATGCTTCACTGTTGAGACTCTATTGGACAGGTGATGAGCAGTGCCTGGTAGAGATGTATAGAACTGTTCGCCGGCGAACTTCGCATGTTCGCGTTCGCCGCTGCGGGCGAACATATGCGATGTTCGGTCCGCCTTTCTATACATCATCATTGAGGCAAACTTTGACCCTGAACATCACAGTCAGCAGACACATTCCAGGCCAATCAGCATACCTCCCTCCCACACCCTCCCACCTCCTATAAATAAGCAAGGGCAGCATCCATTTTAGATCATTTCTGTGTTACTGAGAGCAGGGAAAGTGCTGGTGCTGCTGCTGTTGTTATAGCTAGGGACAGTTCCCGGTCTTGTTAGCCAGTGTTCTTGGTACACTCCTGCTGTAAGGACAGCACCCCAAAAAGCCCTTCCTAGGGCTGGTATTTGAGGTTTTTTTTGGATATATATATATATATATATATATATATATATATATATATAACGGAAAATTTATATCAATACTTACCGTAATTTTGCTTTCCTGATGGACTCCATGGCAGCACACATATGGGTAGGCTCCGCCTCCTCTCCTACCCTATAGGACCCCACTCCCATAAATCTTTGCTCCATACCAGGAGCCGTGTTCCATAACTAGAACTACTCCAGCAGATGGGAGGGGACTCCTGCTGCCATGGAGTCCATCAGGAAAGGAAAATTACGGTAAGTATTGATATAAATTTTCCGTTTTCCTGACAGACTCCATGGCAGCACAGGTATGGGAAATAACTAGCCATACACACCCGGGCGGGTAACTGCTGGTTTAACAGAAAAAGGTTTAATTTGCACTGTCAACAGACAAGACTTTTAAACCAAAGTTGACCGAAGATAAAGAAGCCGGTTCAACACAGTAATGCGACATAAAGGTATGAATTGATGACCAAGAAGCCACTCTGCAAATCACGTCAGGAGCTACATGGAGAGAAGCTGCCCACGATGTAGAGATCCCTCTAGTGGAATGAGCTGTCACCACCTCTGGAGGAGCCAGTCCATTAGCTTTATATGCCCACTGGATGGTCTGAACTATCCAACTAGCTATAGATCTTGAGGAAGCTTGTTTGCCCTTGTTTTTTCCACAGATGAGGACAAAAAGATGGTCTGACTGGCAGAAAGGAGCTGTAGTTTCCAGATATAGCCGAAGAGTTTCCCCCACGTCCAAAGGATGGACAGAATTTTCATCTTGAGATTTGAACGTGGGTAGGACAATTTCCTGGTTGACATGGAATACCGACATTACTTTCGGATTGGAGCCAAGCATCGGAACCAATACTACCCGATCAGGGAAAAACGTAAGGAATGGTTCCTTGTAACCCAAGGCACCGAGTTCAGAAACCCTTTTGGCCGAAGTAATAGCCACCAGAAAGGCTGTTTTCATGGAGATGTTTTTAAGGAAGAATGGATCCTTCTGATCCAAGGTGAGTGAGGAAAGAAACTCCAAGACCGTAGGAAGATCCCACTTAGGGAACCTGGGCTTTCTAGGAGGTCTTAACCTAGTAGCGCCTCTGAAGAACTGGCGAACCAGGGAGTGTTTCGCCCATGCAGTCCCAGTGAAGGCCGAAATGGCTGAAATTTGGACCCGAAGGGAGCTTACTGCTAATGACAGGTCCAGACCGGACTGGAGGAAGCCCAAAATATCCTGGATTCCTGGGTCAGAGACAGAGCTAGATCTGCTATCCACATAATCCTTAAACTTGGACCAGATTTTTTCATAGACCTTGTTCGTGCGGGGTCTTCTGGCACTCATCATTGTAGCGATTGCCTCGTTTGGACAACCGAGCGCTTTCAATCTTTCCCTCTCAACAGCCATGCCATGAGATGAAGCTGTGCTGGGCAGGGGTGAAGAATAGGCCCTTGGGACAGAAGGTCCGGCCTGACTGGCAGAGGTATCGGGTCCCGACAGCTCAGCTGGAGCAACAGAGGAAACCACGGTCTCTTTGGCCAGAAGGGAAGAATCGCTATGATCTGCACTCTCTCTGTCCTGAGTCTGTGAAGAAACTTGAAGATGACTGGCACTGGAGGAAACGCATAAGCCGTTTGAAAATTCCAATGATCCGTCAGGGCGTCTACCCCGTAGGCCTGGGGATAACGCCACCTCGTGTAGAATCTCTCCAGTTTGGCATTGCTTGGAGATGCGAACAGATCTACCTCTGGACGGTAACCTAGAGACATGACCCATATGAAGGTCTCTGGATGGAGTGACCACTCGTTGTTGTCCAGAGCAGACCTCGAGAGGAAGTCTGCCTGGACGTTCTGGGCACCCGGAAGATAGGCGGCTGACAAGTTGGACAGATGTCTTTGAGCCCAATCCATAATAGGTTTCACTTCTTTCAGAAGAGAAGGACTGCGGGTGCCCCCTTGTCTCTTGATGTAGGCGACGGCTGTCGTATTGTCCAGTCTCAGGAGGACCGAGGCATCGGTCGCCAGATGCTGAAAGGCCTGGAGAGCACAGAACGCTGCCCGAAGCTCCAGCACATTCGAGACCACCCCGTATGTAGGGAAGTCCCATCTGCCCTGGGCCACCTCCGACAGGCAATGCGCTCCCCATCCCGTCCTGCTGGCGTCTGAGGTCATGACCAACCAGGACGCTGGAACGATTGAATGGCAGTTTAAAAGATTCTTTCGCTGAAGCCACCAGGTTAAGCTGTCCTTCATGGACGTAGTTATCCAAATGAGGACTTCTGGATTCTCAAAATTCCATTGTTGGAGGAATCCCATCTGAAAGGACCTCATCTTCCACTGTGCCCACTTCACCATGGGAGCCGTGGAAACCATGGTCCCAATTATCTTCATGCACTGGGACGCCCGGAGATGAGAGGCTGATAATGCCGGACGAATCCTGTTGCGAATTGTCGGAATCTTCTCTAATGGAAGGGAGATAGTGCCTCTGGAAGTGTTGAAGAGGGCCCCTAGGAAGACCAACGACTTTGTGGGTTCCAGATGACTTTTTTCCAAATTCAGGAGCCACTCGAACTCTTGAAGGGTGGAAATTACTTGAGATCTGTGAAGCAGAATTTGATCCTGATGTTCTGACAGAAGGAGCAAGTCGTCCAAGTAATGGTAAAGACGAATCCCTTTTGCTCTGATCAGGGCTACTACAGCCAGTAAGATTTTGGAAAAGATTCGAGGTGATGTGGTAAGCCCGAAAGGGAGACAGGTAAATTGAAGATACACCTGACCCACTGTGAATCGGAGAAATTTTTGCATTTCTGCTGCGACTGGGACGTGAAAGTAGGCATCTTTCAAGTCTATGGATATCATCCAATCCTCTGGCTGTACCACTTGCCGGATTGTAAAAAGTGTTTCCATCCTGAACCTCTCTTTCTTGATGAAGGTGTTTAGGTGTGTTAGGTCTATAACCGGCCTCCAAGAGCCGCTTTTCTTCAAGACCATGAAGAGCGGAGAGTAGATGCCTTGGAACCGTTCCTCGGTTGGGACAGGCACTGCCGCACCCTGGGCAACCAGGGATTCTACATATGTAAGAAGAGTTGACTTCTTCTCTTCTGAACGGGGTAAGGCCGTAGGAATGAAGCGAAGAATGGGGCTTCTGTCGAAAATCCACACATGTCCGTGTGATACGGTTCTGACGGCCCATTGATCTTCGATTGAGGCTGCCCAGACGTGCGCAAACTGAAGCAAGCGTGCGCCTACCTGCACCGTCTGGACAGGTTCGATGTCAAAAAGACTTCGTCGCCTCTCGGCTTGCTGAAGATTTTCCTTTGGAGAACTTCTGCCCTGTAGACTGAGGGCGCTTCCAGTTCTTCCTGAACTCACGACCGGGCCTGTAAAAACGGGCCTCTCTGGCACGATCAGGATTTTGTCTGTTTTGAGGTCTTCTCTGATCTATCAACCGGCGATCCTGGGGAAGGAAACCAGATTTACCACCAGTGGCACGGGTAATAGCACTGTCCAGTTTATTACCAAAGAGGGAGGAACCCTCAAAGGGAATTTTGCACCAGGCCTGCTTAGAGGCAGGGTCGGCCAACCAGGGGCGCAACCACAAGGCGCGTTTGGCCGTGACAGAGGACAGCATGACCCGCGCCGCCAAGCGGATTATATCAATGGATGCCTCACCCAAGAAAGCCGTTGCCAGTCTCAACTCCTGAATGGCTGAACTCCTGGCCACCTCTTCGGAGACACTCTGAAGTGTAGCCTCCACGCTGTCTACCCAGGCTTCCATTGCCTTGGATGTGGCTGCCAAAGCCAGAGCCGGCTTACACGCCATACCTGCGGAGAGATAAATCTTCTTAAGATCTGTGTCAATCCGCCTGTCAAGAGCGTCTTTGAATGAGACTGAGTCTTCCAATGGTAAGGTTACGTGTTTCACCAACCTCATCAAGGCCGCATCCACCGTGGGAGCGGAGTCTAGATGTTTCACCTTATCATCCTTAAAGGGATACATTCTGGAGACCTTAGATGACAAAGAGTTTCTCTTTTCAACTCCCCGCCACTCGTCTGTAATAATTTCTCCCAATTCCCCTAGGAGGGGAAAATGGGAACGCTCTTTTTTGAGATGTTTGAAGTATTTCTTCTGTTTAGCTGGGGACTCAGCTGGATCTTCCCATTTTAATGCCTCCTTAACCGCCTTAACTAGCGGTGGGACCATAGCAAGTTCAAAACCTACATTCTGGTCTGCCAAATCATCTTCACTGTCTGTAGAATCTTCTGACAGACGACTTGGTTGTGAAGTACCTGGCTCCACTTCATCCCTTGGGAGGAAACCAGGAGCCTCTGAAGAGTGACCCGAAAGCCTGCTCGAATCCCAATCTCTAAGGGATTCTTTTACAATCCGCCTGACCATAGCCTCCACTGGTTGTGCAGTGTCTTGCTTTTCCCTCAAAACCCTGGAATAACAGGTATCACATAGGGATCTATCCTCAGGGATATGGGCTCGACAGCCCCAGCATGATTTCCCTGAACTGCGGTCAGAATGGCGGGATTGCCGCGGAGCGACTGAACTGGAAGTGTGCTCATGTCGTTTAGACCTGGAGCTAGACCTATGACCAGACTTTGATGAAGAATGCCGATGGGCTGAAGGAGAACGATCCTTTGATCCAGAAATAGGGCGTTGGTCAGACCTAAAAGGGCTAAATAGGGAAAGAAAAACACACTTAGGCTCCATTCCACCAGCCAACGCAAGCAGGTAAGGGTTAAGAAAAACTAGCTCACCTGTTGCGCAGGGACTGGCCACCGGGGGGTGGTGAAGCATCCATTTGCAGATAGAAGCAAAAAGCCTGCACAGGAAGAAAGTAAGCATACATGTACTGACTTTCGTCTCCACACCAACCCTTTTACCCCAAATGGCACCTGGATCAAAGCATGACTCACCGCTGAAGAGCAGAGAAACAGCACGGGGAAGCCACCGCAACGCCCGCAGACATCCCATTGTAAACAGGAATGACAGCTGCTTAAATCTCCCGGGCGCCGCAAAGCCACGCCCCAAACGACGCAATATCGTCATAGGAGATCGGGAGCGATGCGCGCGCACCAGGGCCAAGCCTCATCCTGGACAACCAATTGAAGGTCCAGCGAGGCAGGGGGAGGAGCCTAAGCGACGATCTGGAACGCAGGAGCGCTCCACCGACCACAAACAGGAAATGCAATGAAACCAAAAGAAAGTTTTATACTTTACCACCATGACGATAACCGAACAGTCTCAGGCCTGGATGAATTCATGCGTGTGTGACAGGGCATCAGGGCCTATCCGCTCAATAGCAAGGACGTATTGGCCATCAATGCAGCCCACCTCTCATTCAGGATTTACGGCATCTTCAGCATTTTAAAATAATATTGCCCGGGTCCACCCGATAAATATCGAGATTGCTGGACATAAAACAGGAGGCATCCGACATCAACAAGGTCCACACGCCACCAGCTCGCCTGAAACCGATAGACGTCCTATAAGGTAAGACTTCCTTCTCGCAGGAGGAGGACGAAAAAGGAACACGGCTCCTGGTATGGAGCAAAGATTTATGGGAGTGGGGTCCTATAGGGTAGGAGAGGAGGCGGAGCCTACCCATACGTGTGCTGCCATGGAGTCTGTCAGGAAATATATATATATATATATATATATATATATATATATATATCTATTGTCCCCAAAAGCCCTTTTGAGGGCTGGTATTTGTGTAATTTTTTTTTGTTCTGTGATATATTGTCCCCAAAAGCCCTTTTGAGGGCTGGTATTTGTGTAATTTTTTTGGTTCTGTGATATATATATATATATATATATATATATATATATATATATATTGTCCCCAAAAGCCCCTTTGAGGGCTGGTATTTGAGTATTTATATATATATATATATATATATATATATATATATATATATATATGTAGCATGTCCAGAACCAGAAAAAAAAATTCATATAGGTGTAAAAGGGGTTCCCACCATCCCTGCTCTACTGAAAAATTATCTTTTTTTTCTGGTTCTGGACATGCTACAGAGCTGAAACGTCACAGGTACACTTTTTAGACCCCCTATACACTAAATCACACAAAAAAAGTTCTTAAAAATTGTCATTTTTGATAGAGAGCCAATTATTGGAAAAATAAAAAAAAATAAAAAACTTAACAAAAAAAAATTTCTTTGGATTTATTGTTTGGGGGGTCTAAAAAGTGTACCTGTGAAGTTTCAGCTCTGCAGCATGTCCAGAACCAGGAAAAAAAGATCATATAGGTGTAAAAGGGGTTCCCACCATCCCTGCTCTACTGAAAAATTATCTTTTTTTCTGGTTCTGGACATGCTACAGAGCTGAAACTTCACAGGTACACTTTTTAGACCCCCTATACACGAAATCACACAAAAAAGTTCTTAAAAATTGTCATTTTTGATAGAGAGAAAATTATTGGAAAAATTAAAAAAAAAAATAAAAATAAAAAATTTCTTTGGATTTATTGTCTGGGGGGTCTAAAAGGTGTACATGTGAAGTTTCAGCTTTGTAGCATGTCCAGAACCAGAAAAAAAATAGAATTAGGGTTAGGGTTAGGGCTAGGGTTAGGGTCAGGGCTAAGGTTAGGGTTATTTTTAGTGCTTAGGGTTAGAGTTAGAGGGGTAGGGGTAGGGCTACTAACTCTAACCCTAAGTATCTCACCGTAACCCTAACCCTAGCCCCTAACACTAAACCTAACCCTAACCCTCTAACCATAACCCTAACCCTCTAACCTTAACCCTAACCCTCTAAGCCTAGCCATAAAAATAACCCTAACCCTAAACCTAACCCTAACCCTAACCCTAGCCCTAACCCTAGCCCTAACCCTAGCCCTAAGCCTAACCCTAGCCCTAACCCTAATTCGTATTTTTTTCTGGTTCCGGACATGCTACAGAGCTGAAACTTCACAGGTACACTTTTTAGACCCCCTAGACACTAAATCACACAAAAAAGTTCTTAAAAATTGTCATTTTTGATAGAGAGACAATTATTGGAAAACTTAAAAAGAAAAAAAAAAACTTTAAAAAAAAAAAAATTCTTTGGATTTATTGTCTGGGGGGTCTAAAAAGTGTACCTGTGAAGTTTCAGCTCTGTAGCATGTCCAGAACCAGAAAAAAAATAGAATTAGGGTTAGGGCTAGGGTTAGGGTTAGGGCTAGGGTTAGGGTCAGGGCTAAGGTTAGGGTTATTTTTAGTGCTTAGGGTTAGACGGTTAGAGTTAGAGGGGTAGGGGTAGGGCTACTAACTCTAACCCTAAGTATCTCACCGTAACCCTAACCCTAGCCCCTAACACTAAACCTAACCCTAACCCTCTAACCATAACCCTAACCCTCTAACCTTAACCCTAACCCTCTAAGCCTAGCCATAAAAATAACCCTAACCCTAACCCTAACCCTAACCCTAGCCCTAAGCCTAACCCTAGCCCTAACCCTAATTCTTATTTTTTTTCTGGTTCCGGACATGCTACAGAGCTGAAACTTCACAGGTACACTTTTTAGACCCCCCAGATGCTAAATCCAAAGAATTTTTTTATTTTTATTTTTTTTTTAATTTTTCCAATAATTGGCTCTCTATCAAAAAATTACAATTTTTAAGAACTTTTTTTTGTGTGATCCCTCTCCGGCATGCCACAGTCCAGGTGTTTGTCCCCTTGAAACAACTTTTCCATTACTATTGTGGCCAGAAAGAGTCCCTGTGGGTTTTAAAATTCGCCTGCCTATTAAAGTCTATGGTGGTTCGCCCGGTTCGCGAACATTTGCCGATGTTCGCGTTCGCCGTTCGCGAACGGCGAATTTTAGGTTCGCGACATCACTAGTGCCTGGTTTTCTCCACACATACCGCTTAGAATTAAGGCCAAAAAGTTCTATTTTGGTCTCATCAGACCAGAGAATCTTATTTCTCACCATCTTGGAGTCCTTCAGGTGTTTTTTAGCAAACTCCATGCGGGCTTTCATGTGTCTTACACTGAGGAGAGGCTTCCGTCGGGCCACTCTGCCATAAAGCCCCGACTGGTGGAGGGCTGCAGTGATGGTAGACTTTCTACAACTTTCTCCCATCTCCTGACTGCATCTCTGGAGCTCAGCCACAGTGATCTTTGGGTTCTTCTTTACCTCTCTCACCAAGGCTCTTCTCCCCCGATAGCTCAGTTTGGCAGGACGCCCAGCTCTAGGAAGGGTTCCGGTCGTCCCAAACGTCTTCCATTTGAGGATTATGGAGGCCACTGTGCTCTTAGGAACCTTAAGTGCAGCAGAAATCTTTTTGTAACCTTGCCCAGATCTGTGCCTTGCCACAATTCTGTCTCTGAGCTCTTCAGGCAGTTCCTTTGACCTCATGATTCTCATTTGCTCTGACATGCATTGTGATCTGGAAGGTCTTATATAGACAGGTGTGTGGCTTTCCTAATCAAGTCCAATCAGTATAATCAAACACAGCTGGACTCAAATGAAGGTGTAGAACCATCTCAAGGATGATCAGAAGAAATAGAAAGCACCTGAGTTAAATATATGAGTGTCTCAGCAAAGGGTCTGAATACTTAGGACCATGTGATATTTCAGTTTTTCTTTTTTAATAAATCTGCAACAATGTCAACAATTCTGTGTTTTTCTGTCAGTATGGGGAGCTATGTGTACATTCATGAGGAAGAAGAATGAACTTAAATGATTTTAGCAAATGGCTGCAATATAACAAAGAGTGAAAAATTTAAGGGGGTCTGAATACTTTCCGTACCCACTGTATATATTAATATATATATAAATACATATGTGTATATATATATATATATATATATATATATATATATATACATATGCATATATATATATATATATATATATATATATGTATATGTATATACACATATATATGTATATATATATATATATATATATATATATATATATATATATATATATATATATATATATAATGTATACATACATACTTTAACTTTAAGTTATTTATAGTTATTTATTATATTATAATTTATGATTTTGTGTTTCAAACTTTATCATACCCGAGATGTTATAAAGAGGAACGCACAGTGAAAAAAAAAACATATGTAAATATTTGGTTTGGGCTGCTCGTTCTTAAGAATTACATGCAAAATAATGGTACCGCTTTCCGCACCTAAAATCGGAAAGAATCATACCGTCAGGGAGGTTAAATAGAAAAATATTTACAGTAACACCCTTTGGGAAGCCAGTAGTGGTATAATGGAGAAATACTCTAAATGGTTCAACAGCCTCAATACTGGACGCTTTTACCCTCTTCTTCCCCAGAATGACAATTACTCAGTCATGCAACACTGTACCCAAATTAAATTGTTTGCATTTCTTTGAAACAGATAGAGCTTTTTTTTGGTGGTATGAAATCACTGTTTTTTTTTTTAATTTTTTGGTATATAAAAATAAGAATGTTGAAAAAGAACACATTTTTCTTTGTTTCTGTTATAAAATTTGGCAAATAAATGATCTTTCTTCATATATGAATGCCAAAATGTATTCTGTTACATTTCTTTGGTAAAAATAACCTAAATCAGTGGATATTATTTAGTCTGTGGGAAACTTATTGAGTCTTTAAACTATCGTATGCACAGTATATCTGGAAACGTATCATTCTAATGTACTGATTGTCATTTCTTGAGGCTCTAAATTGCCAGGACAGTACAAATACCCCCTAAATGACCCTTTTTGGAAAGTAGGCAGTCCATTGTATTTAGTAAGATCTGTGACAAGTTATCATTTTTTATCACTATTTTTTGGGGGGAAAAAAAAAGTTAAAGCGTAAATCCACTTTTGTTGAGAAAAAAAAAAACATTCCCCTCTGGGTGATCTCTGTACATTACAAGGATTTTAACAAATTTTGTTGCAGATTCCTACCTTTTATTATTCTGAAGAAATCATTGTTTGTTCCTTTGTGCTGAGTGGGTCTAATGAGAGTGGTTTCATAATTATCTATAAGCTGTGGCACCTGCAGGGCTCTAATCTGTTGGGCCTGCATCCCTTTAGATGTGTTCCTAGTATCTCACTGAAAATGACATTTTTATTGCAGGGGATGCCAGAAATCAGACTTGTATCTTAATCAGACTTCTGGGAAAATTTGTGAGCTAATCACATGAGCAGGAAATTATGTTTCTGGGGTGTGGTCAGTATATATTCTGTTTAAAGAACAGCTCCAGGTGGCCATATTGCATTGCAATTTCATAAAATTACAACAACTGCAGATTGAAAAGGAAAGGTCATTTTTAATAGCATTCAATTACAATAGAATTTGTGTAACCATTGTATATGTTATATTGTTTTTTCTTTACTTGCTATTTCTTTTTCCCACAAAAGTGGAGTTACCCTTTAACCGCTTCTGGACCGCCTGCCACAGTTATACTGCGACAGGCAGCCCCTCCTGCACGAACCGACATAGATATACATCGGTCGCGTGCCTGCAGCTGTGTGCACCGCCGGCAGCGTGCTCCCACCCCCACTTCTCAGTGGCGACTTCGATGCATTAGGGAGGTAGCTCCAATTGCCGCCTGACACCCGCGGTCGCTCCCAGCTGAGAGAGTTGTAAACACAGCTGACGGTTCATCTCTCTGGAATGATCACAGAGCGCCTGTGATCCTTCTATATAGGATGATAGGTCTCTGTGATCATTTCACAAGCCCTCCCTCCATACAGTTAGAAACACTCCCCTAGGTACACATTTAACCCCTTGATCACTTACTGTGTTAACCCCTTCCCTGCCAGTGTCATTCATACAGTAACAGTGCATATTTTTAGCACTGATTACTGTAGTAATGTCACTGGTCCCCCCAAAAGTGTAAAAAATGTCAGTCAGGGGTCCGATTTGTCTGCCGCAATGTCGTAGTCCCGCAAAAAAATTGCAGATTGCTGCCGATACTAGTAAAAAAAAAAAAGCAATAAAAATGGCATAAATCTTTCCTGTAGTTAGTAAACGCAATAACTTTTGCGCAAACCAATCAAAATACACTTACTGCAATTTTTTTTACCAAAAAATATGTAGCAGAAAACAAATTGGCCTAAAATTTAAAAAAAATAGATTTTTACATTTTTTTTGGGAATGTTATATAGCAGAAAGTGAAAAATATTGTTTTTTTTTCTTCAGAATTGTCGCTCTTTTTTTTTGTTTATAGTGCAAAAAATAAAAATTGCACAGGTGATCAAATACCACCAAAAGAAAGCTCTATTTGTGGGAAAAAAGGACATCAATTTTATTTGGGTACAGCATCGCATGACTGCGCAATTGTCCATTAAAATAACGCAGTGCCGAATTGAAAAATATGGCCTGGACATTAAGGGGGCAAATCCTTCCGGTCCAGAAGTGGTTAAATAACATTTTTTTTACCTACTGTTTGCAGTGTAGTAAAGCATCATAATATGACTGGTGTGGCGGTAATGAGGGTTACTGACTAGTAACAGTATGTTTAAAATTTTCAATTTTTTTTTTCTTTCTTTTTTACATTTTTTTTTCTTTTTTTGCAATTTTTTTTGTATGTACTGTTATCAGAGCATTGCCGTGTTACCATAGTGACACTGTACTACTCTGGGAACATGATCTAGATTTTTTTTACATTGATTGTTTGCTTGATTGCTTGTTACAGTGATGATCACTTCAATATCAATTATTTTAACTGCCATGAATACATTTATATTCATGACAGCTTGATAACTATTATGATCGCTGTGATTGGCTAAGGCTATCACATAGTACAAAGCTGCTGTGAATGGCCTTTTACTATGTGATCACAAGTGACTGATCCCAGAGATCACAATAGTAAGCACGCTGTCATGAATGAAAAAGCCTTTTATGACAGTTTTGTTTATATGATATCATGTGATCACTGTGATTGGTCACTTGTGATCAGATAGTAAAAGGCCATTCACAGCAGCTTTGTACTATGTGATAGCCTTAGCCATTCACAGCAATCACAATGGTGAGCAAGCTGTCATGAATGAGAAAGCCTTTTATAACAGTTTTGTATATAGGTTATCATGTGATCACTGTGATTGGTCACTTGTGATCACATAGTAAAAGGCCATTCACAGCAGCTTTGTACTATGTGATAGACTTAGCCAATCACAGCAATCACAATAGTAAGCAAGCTGTCATGAATGAAAAAGCCTTTTATAACAGTTTTGTTTATATGTTATCATGTGATCACTGTGATTGATCACAGCGATCACATGATATATGTGCCGACTCAAGCGAGCACTGTGATAATATTTACGACTGTTAATGGAAATTTCACATAAACTCATATGTAAGAACGGTGCATAAAAAAATATCTTATTACCTTAACCTCCCTGGGGGTAACCTCGAGCGTGACTCGGGGTGGATTTTTCATACCAGGATCGGTAACCCCGAGTCACGCTCGGGGTGGATGTGCAGAGAGCGCAGCGGTGTTCTCTTACCTTCTCCTGGCGATCCAGCGATGATCTCTCATTGCTGTGACCGCCAGCCGAGATCCCCGCCGCTCTCCGTCGGTCTCCGTCGGTCTGATGACTTCCTAGTTCCGTTCCCTGCAGCAGCAATGCTGCATGGGAGCGGAACTAGGGAGGGAAATTCAAAAAAAAAAAAAAAAAAAGTTGCACAAAACACAAACACATTACACATTTTATATTATATATATTATATGCATATATATATATGTATATATATATATATATATATATATATATATATATATATATATATATGTGTGTGTATATATGTATATATATATATGCACACACACACATATATATATATATAATATATAACGCATGAATTATAATCGAATCAATAATATAATTTTATTATATATATTATATATTATATAATAGAATTATATTATTGATCGATTATAATTCATGCGTTTGTATTTAAAATTTATCACATCTGGGATGTCTACTAGAGTCTTGTTTTGGTCAGGTTTAAGTCAGTAATTACTAAGAATTGTAGGCCTATAATACATAACGCCAAATTTCCATGAAAACAATTGTACCGCTTTTGGTACAGAATTCCTGACAGAATCATACCGCCAGGTTAATACAGGTTAATACAGTGTATCAAAACTAACTTTTGACAACTAGAAATTGATTTTTAATTAATTAGCTTTTGGTTATATACACCATTTTTTAAAAATGTTATGGATATCTTTATTCCTCAGGCCGTATATGAAAGGATTTACAAAAGGAGTAAAAACAGTGTACAACAATGACACTATCTTGCTGATGGTTCGTGATTGCCCTTCCTTTGGAATCATATATGTGGCAATTAAGGTTACATAAAATATCAACACAACAGTGAGATGGGAGCTACAAGTAGAAAAGGATTTCATTCTTCCAGAAAAGAAGGATATCTTTAACAGGGTTGCAACAATATAAATATATGAAACTGCTATCAGAAATAAGGGTAGTATTAGCACGGGAAAGCACATCAAGGTGGTTTCCATTTGTATTCTGGATGTATCTGAACAAGAAAGTTTCAGAAGAGGATTTAAATCACAATAGAAATAGTCAATAATGTTTGATCCACAGAATTCTAGTTCAAATAAGCTAAGTGTAAAAATTAATGTCACACAACAACCCAACAGCCAGGATACAAGAACTAATTGAATGCAAAGTGTTTGTTTCATAATGGAGACATAATGCAGAGGAGAGCAGATGGCTAGATAGCGGTCATAGGACATCACTGTCAGAAGGAAACATTCAAATACTTCTATTGTAGAATAAACACAATACTGAAATATGCAACTAGAAAAGGATATGGAGGTCCTCTCATGTAGAACAATATTTAATATATTAGGAGCAATATCTGTGGTCAGCATGATGTCAGATATAGAGAGTTGGGAGAGGAAGAAGTACATGGGAGAATGAAGGGTCTTGCTGTAATATACCAGCAGGATGATCAAAAAGTTTCCACATATTGTCATGATGTATATAGTGAGGACCAACGTGAAGAGCAGCAGATTATACAAAGGTATGCTGCTGAAACCCAGAAAAAATAATGTGGTGGCATGACCGTTGAGTGTGGTCTGTGTGACGTAAAAAAATAAATTATTGATATTACATGTATTTATTTTAAAAGTAAATGAACTATATTAAGATGAACTTGTGTTTACTGTATACTGTAAAAAAAAAAAAAAAAAAGATTGTGGTGCGTGTGATATGTTTGAAGAAAAAAAAAAATAGTGACGGTACTCAACGTCACTATGAGTGAAATATAAATAATTAATGGATTGAATTGCCTCAGATGGGACAGTAATATGTGTCAGCAATATCTCCATATAGAAATATGAAGATTTATTCCCATTGCCATGAAATCTGTAATTCCTAAATAATGTGTGTATTACATATCCCTCAATGTCAGAAAGGTTTTCCCTATTGTTTGTGTATTGGGAGGGAATGTGGATTGCCCCTGTCTCATTGTTAAATGTTAATGACCTCACATTGTTCTGTCTTTCTGCCTTAAGAGAAACTTATTATGGAATGTATATATGTGTGTGGATTGGATGCTAAGGGTTAGGGGGGATTGTCCCACATTGTATATTTTTGTGTACACTGTATGGGAGTGTAAAACTCTGTTTCTATTGGATTGTGAATGTCACATCCAGTCATTAACAAGGTCCACCTGGGCGGTAACCTTGTGGGGGGGAAATTGTATATAAGTCTGTTTCTTGTTCAATAAAGTTGAGTTAGTTCACCCTCAATCTAGAGTCCTGTCTCTTATTGGGGGAATATGCTACAAGGGATTGCTATGGTCTTCCATACTCCCTTGGATAATCACTAAGCTCTTGTAAGAGCTTGTGTAGAGCTTGTTCTTGCTGCCCTCTCTGGGGAAAGAGAGGTTCACCCACGGGAACCTGGAGGCTTGTCGTAGGTCCAGGGTGGGTAGGAGACGGCGAGACCCTAACCAAGCTGTGGGGGTTCGTGGGGTCTGAGGCGGTTATGGTGTCTGGTGGAGTGCTTGGAGCCCTGGGGAAGCACTAGGAGCATCTGTCAACAGAGGTGCCCAGTCGGGGTGCTGGTTGATCCGTTACAAAAATGTTAGCATTTTATTAAAAACAGTAAATAAGGGGAACCTTCTGTAAATACCCAACAACATTCAAGTGAATTAAAAAACAGGATTTTTAAATTTGCAAGAAAAAATGTTTGATTGAACAAAATATGGCTTCATCTAATTTACTGATTTCAGTGAATATTTCCCTTGCTAAGTGGACAGTTTCTATTATTTTAGTAATACAGCCACTGGCTTTTCATATGATAAAAGAAGACATGAAAATTTAGGACACAAGCTTGAAACACTACATAGCTCCATACACTGTAAATATGACAGATTTAAAGTGGGATTATGAACAAATACAAAATTACACCTATATATACAGCCTATACATGATATATAAAAGATCTTGCTCAGATACATTTTCCAGGAAAAAAAGGGGGTTATTTGTGAAACTTTAGTATTTGGGCTAACAAACACTTTAATTCAATGACAGAAATTAAAAATGAGGTTAAAATCAATGCTTAATGATTATTATTTTCTTCAATAAGAGCATTATTGCTTATTGAATTTATCTTAAAATAAAAAAAAATACTTACTCTATTCACTAATGAACTCTGAAGGAAACCCATATGTGGTTAAAATTTAAAGTAAATATAAAAAAAAAAAACAACGACAATTTTGTTTTTTAAGTGATAAAATGTCAAAGTTACCAGTTTAGTTAATGTTCATTATCACATAAGTTGTCTTTATAAGAGGGTTTTTTTTTTTTTTTTTTTTAACCAGTATCTCTATTTATGATTTAAAAAGGAAATATAAAGGATGTCATAATTGTTAAAAGATAAAAAAAAGAAATTGAGCGAAAATAGTAAGTATCATATATATAAATATCTCAATATCTATACAGAATATCTATAACTATCTGTATGTACTATATATATATTCTGTAAATGTAAGGTGTGTTGATGGATAAGTGTAGCTGTTCAAATAAAAAAACAGTTTCCAGACAAGTATTTATATTCTTTGCAGATGAAAGATTCCATAAGGAGTAGCCAAGATCTCTTTGGGATATGTTTGTGACCTTGATTAAAAAAAATAATAATAAAGTAACATGTTTTTATTACTATATTATGAAATTATGTATGTTTAAAATGAAATATGGTAGTAAATATTTGCTCATTGACATCAATTGAACATTGTAAAGGAAACCTTCCACTGCTTATCTCTTTATTAGGGTTGAGCGAACCCGGATTGTATTGTTCGGGTTCATACTGGACTTTTGGGTATTCGGTACCCGCACCTGAACCCGAACATTTCACTGTATGTTCGGGTACTGTCCGTTGTTCGGTAACTTTATTTGATGTTTTGGCGTGGTTTTAATGGCGCAGTTTAAACAGGTGCAAGGCAGCCAATCAGCAAGCGTTTAACTAGTGTGCCCTAGAAGCCATCACAGCCATGCCTACTAATGGCATGGCTGTGATTGGCCAGTGCAGCATGTGATATAGTCTGCATATTTTACTGTGAGATACACCCTTTGGATACTGTTGTTCTATTCCGCTATTCAATAAACACCCATTTAGGGAAAAAATATTAAATTGCGGCCTAGTCTGTATCTGTACGTGTGAGATACACACGTTGTATACTTTTGTTCTATTCCGCTATTCAATAAACACCCATTTAGGGAAAAAATATTAAATTGCAGCCTAGTCTGCATATGTTACTGTGAGATACACCCGTTGTGTACTGTTGTTCTATTCTGCTATTCAATAAACACCCATTTAGGGAAAAAATATTAAATTGCGGCCTAGTCTGCATATGTTACTGTGAGATAAATCCTTTGGATACTGCTGTTCTATTCCGCTATTCAATAAACACCCATTTAGGGAAAAAATATTAAATTGCAGCCTAGTCTTCATATGTTACAGCGCAACAAGGCACCCAGGTCTCGCATAAAGGCCCAGTTACTGGTGGTGAAGTGTGGCTGTTCCGCAGAGCGACTCATGCGTGCGTGCTGTAGCTGAAACTCCACTATGGCCTGCTGCTGCTCGCACAGTCTGGCCAGCATGTGCAAGGTAGAGTTCCACCTTGTGGGCACGTCACATATGAGGCAGTGAGCGGGAAGGCCGAAGTTACGCTGCATCGCTGACAGGCGAGCAGCAGCAGGGTGAGAATGCTGAAAGTGCGCACAGACGGCCCACACTTTCTGCAGCAGCTCTGACATATCGGGGTAAATTCTAAGGAACCTCTGCACCCCCAAATTCAGCACATGCACCAGGCAAAGGATGTGTGTCAAACCGGCTAGGCCAGAGCTGCTACGAGATTTCACCCACTATCGCACACCACCAGGCCGGGCTTGAGGCTCACTGGCAGCAACCACTCATCGGTCTGCTGTTGAATGCCCCTCCACAACTCCTGCGCGGTGTGTGGTTTTTCCCCCAAACAGGCAAGTTTTAAAACTGCCTGCTGTCGTTTACCCCTGGCTGTGCTGAAGTCAGTGGTGAAGGTGTTACGCTGACTGGATGAGGAGGCAGTAGAGGGTGAGGAAGCGGAGTAGGAGGAGTTAGGAACAGGAGGCAAACTGAAGCGCACTGCAATCCTATGTGGGGAAGGACATGCGCCAAACTGCTATCCGCCTCAGGCCCAGCCGCCACTGCATTTACCCAGTGTGCTGTTAGGGAGATATAATGTCCCTGACCGTGCCTACTGGTCCACGTATCCATAGTTAGGTGGACCTTACCACAGATGGCGTTGCGCAGTGCACACCTGATTTTGTCACCCACTTGGTTGTGCAGGGAAGGGATGGCTTGCCTGGAAAAGTAGTGGCGGCTGGGCACGACGTACTGTGGGGCAGCCACCACCATAATGCTTTTAAAACTCTGCGTCTACACCAGACGGAATGACAGCATTTCAAAGGCCAGGAAATTTGAAATGCTGGCATTCAGGGCCAGGGATCACGGGTGGGTAGGGGGGGGTACTCCCTCTTCCGCTCCAGTGTTTTGGAGTTAGAAAGCTGAACGTTTCCACAGGACATTGTGGAGATGGTTGTTGGTGACCCAGGTGGTGGTGTTGCTGGCAGATCCTCTGTTTGTTTCCCCCGGGTGGCAGGTGCTGGTCTCACTACAGAGGTGGATGAAGAGGCCGAGACTGCAGCAGAAGAGGAAGCAGGAGGAGCCAGAGACCTTTCTTTGTTTTTGAGGTGTCTACTCCCCTTCAGCTCGTGCTTTGCACTTAGATGCATGGTCATGCAGATTGTGCTTAGGTTGAGAAGGTTTATGCCTCGCTTCAGGCTCTGATTGCACAGCGTGCAAACCACTTGTGTCCTGTCATCATCACATTGTCTGAAGAACTGCCACGCTAGGGAACTCCTTTGAGCTGGCTTTGGTGTGCTCGGTCCCTTGCTGCATTGGGCAGTAGCATGCGCAGTGTCTAGGGCACGGCCGCTCCACTTTTGCACCCTGCTCCCTCTTCTGCTGTGCTGGTGGCTCTGTGCAACCACCGCCTCTTTCTCCAAACCACTCAGGTCACCTGCATGACATTCATTCCATGTGGGGTCGAGGAACTCATCGTCCTCCACATCATCTTCCACGCAGTCTTCACCCCTGCAACCCTTGTCGGTCTCCACAATTCGGAATTCCGCTGCAGTTGGCACCTGTGTTTCATCATCATCCGAGACGTGCTGCGATGGTCCTCCCATGTACTCATCTTGAGACATAAGTGGTTGGGCATCGGTGCACTCAATCTCTTCCACTTCTGGGGCAGGGCTAGGTGGATGGCCCTGGGAAACCATGCTAACAGATTCATCAAAAAGAAGAAGAGACTGCTGCATGACTTGGAGCTCAGACTGCTTGGCTGATTTGCAAGGGGGTGCGGTGACAGTTTGATGGACATTGGCTGCTCTGACCTTTCAGCAGAAGACTGGGTGGGAGACAATGTGAAGGAACTGGAGGCACTGTCAGCAGCCCAATCTACTATCGCCTGTACTTGTTCTGGCCTCAACATTTGTAGAGGCGCATTAGGCCCTGCCAAATACTGCTGTAAGGTTCTGTCGCCTACTCGCAGGTGATAAGGTGTTTCACTTGTGCGTGTAGCTGGCACAGATTGACCACGTCCTCTCCTTGCAACAGGAGCTCCACCAGCAGCACCACGACCCAGCACTAGCATGGTGGAGTAGTATGTGTGCACACGCCTAGACGTACTGAATGATGGGTCTGCCCCCTTCAACTTCTGGCTCTCCAAATTGGGCACATTGCCTGAGCTTGCCGTTTATGCCTTGGAGGTGCTTGCCTGTCCTGCAGCCAGTTTATTATCTGAATGTGTATTTAGCACGGCTGGGGGTGTTATCACAGACAAGCGCAGCCGCCTGTCCAGAGCCAATGTGGACAAGCTCACGTTCATTAAAATGAACCAGGCATTGATCCCACAGGACTTGTCCGTACCTTGTGCAGAATAGACATGTATATCGGCCTTAGCCAGCCATTTTTGTATTTGATCTTTCTAACTCTTTTGGGGTGTACCCTAATTTAAAAAGAAATACAATTAAAAACAAAAAACAGTGTTGGATACCTTGTCCTCCTCAACCGCCGCTTCCACCTACACCGCCACATCCACCGCCACCTCAACCTCCTACTCCATATGGGCCTCGTCCTCCTCCTACATCATTCAAGATTATTATTTTTTATTTTTATGTTTTTTATGTTCTTTTAAGTTATTTCCCTATCCACATTTGTTTCCAGAGCACTTGCCATGCTATTAAGATGATGTTGCTGCTATTTGCAGCCCTCAAGCCCTTTCCATGTTTGTTTTAGAGCCATTTCAGTGCTCAAAAGTTCGGGTCACCATTGATTTCAATGGGGTTCGGGATCGGGGTAAAGTTCGGGTTAAGTCCGGGTCACGAACCCGGACTTTTTTTTTCAAGTTCGGCCGAACCCGGACATCTAGGTGTTCGCTCAACTCTAATGGTGACTAATAGGAAGTGAGTGTCATTCTATAGTAGTCTGTACAAAGTACACTCCCGAAGTACTCAAATAAATTATTCAATTTGGAGAGGCCCTATTTTGTGATTCGGCACTGCCTTAACTTAATGGACAATTGCGCAGTTGTGCAATGCTGTACCCAAATAAAATTTATGTTCTTTTTTTACCACAAATAGAGCTTTCTTTTGGTGGTATTTGATCACCTGTGCAATTTTTATTGTTTGCGCTATAAACAAAAAAGAGCAGCAATTCTGGAAAAAAACAGTATTTTTCACATTCTGCTATATGACATTCTCAAAAAAAAAAAAAAAATTAAATCAACATTTTACATCGTTTTAGGCCAATTTGTATTCTGCTACATATTTTTGGTAAAACAAAATCCCAATAAGTGTATATTGATTGGTTTGCGCAAAAGTTATTACATCTACAAACTAGGGAATACATTTATGTCATTTTTATTTATCTTTATTATTTTTACTAGTAATGGCTGTGATCTGCGATTTTTAGCAGGACTGCGACATTGCGACAGACAGATTGGACACCTAACTGACATTTTTGACACTTTTGGGGGGGACCAGTGACATTACTACAGTAATCAGTGCTAAAAAAATATGCACTGTTACTTTAATAATGACACTGGCAGGGAAGGGGTTAACACAGTGGTGATCAAGGGGTTAGGAGTGAGCCTAGGGGAGTGTTTTCTAACTGTGAGGGGGAGGGACTTGTGAAATGACCACAGAGACATGTGATCCTATATAGGAGGATCACAGATGCTCTGTGATCATTTCAGAGACAACAATGGTCTGCGGTGTTTACAACAGCTCTCTCAGCCGGGGGTGCCTGTGGATTGGCATCCCCACTGCCTAGTGGGGGCGGAAGCACGCCGGCGGTGGCACGCGGTCGCCCCCAGAACCACTCCAGCAAACTGACGTATCCATACGTTGACTCGCTGCCACAGTATATATGTGGCGTGCGGTCGGCAAGTGGTTAATTTGTTACTAGCGTAGACCTATTCATAATAGCTTTATGCTAGGGCTTGTAGTTTTTAGTTAGCAAAGAGCATAAGTTTTGCTTGATGTGGAGCTATAAGGCTGTCTCAACAGGGGGCATGTTAGACCACTGCTAGAGAGATAGGGCTCTAGAACAGATTCCCCCCACAGTCAACAGGTCTGGGAGGTAAAGGGCCTTTGTACTCCTCACCAACCACAGGCAGCCAACCTCGGAGGCTATGCTAAGATCTCTTATACTGGCATCCTCATATGTGTGGTGGAAAAAGGGTGGACATTAACCGGTTGCCAACCGCTGCAGTATATGTACGGTCAGCCCCGGCCAGGCAAAGTGACGTATGGGTACGTCACTAGCCTATAAGCCAATAGGGGGCGAGCGTGCGCCCCTGGAGGAGCACTCCTGCCCCGACTCATTCATGGACACCTCTGTGCGTGTGACTGGCGGACCCGATGTCCGCTGGTCACTCGCGATCGTCCGCTGTGAAGGGAGAAAGGCAGGCGGCTAATGTAAACAAAGCCGCCTGTCATTCTTCCCTGTGTAAAAGCACAGATCATATGGTCCTGCTATGTAGGAACGTTGATCTGTGCTGTTACATGTAAAGCCACATCCCATTACAGTTAGAAGCACACCCCTAGGGACACACTTAACCCCTCCTTCCCCAATAAAGTTAACCCCCTTCCCTGCCAGTGTCATTTTTACAGTAACAGTGAATATTTCTAGCACTGGTTACTGTAGTAATGTCACTGGTAACCCCAAAAGTGTCTAAAATGTCAGTCAAGGGTCCGATCTGTCCGCCGCAATGTCGCAGTCCCAAAAAAATCGCAGATCGCCACCATTACTCGTTAAAAAAAACAACAAAAATGACAAAAATCTTTCCCTTAGTTAGTAAACGCAATAACTTTTGCGCAAACCAATTAAAATATGCTTATTGTGATTTTTTTTTTACCAAACATATGTAGCAGAAAACAAATTGGCCAAAAATGTTAAAAAATTTTGATTTTTACATTTTTTGGGGGGGAATTTCATATAAAAAAATGTGAAAAATATTGTTATTTTTGCAAAATTGTCGCTATTTTTTTGTTTATAGCGCATGATCAAAAAATCACACAGGTGATCAAATACCACCAAAAGAAAGCTCTGTTTGTAGGAAAAAAAGGACATCAAATTTGTTTAGGTACAGCGTCGCACAACCGCGCAATTGTCCGTTAAAGTCACGCAGTGCCGAATCGCAAAATACCCCCTGGTCAGAAAGGGGGTAAAATCTTCCGGGGCTTAAGTGGTTAATGTCCACGTGCCACAAGTGTGTTTTTGGGTGACTGATGTTTTTATTTGCTGAGAGAGCACTCAGGGCATGTTAGACCTCTGAACAGAGATCACTGTTTCTCTGATGCATGCTGGTAGGGAACAGGATTTTTTATTTATTTTTTTATAGTCTGTTACTTCTTTCCAAAGGAAATCAACCAAGACTTAGAACACATAACGTTTTGTATACACCTGAAAATATCCAGCAGATTTAAACAGAAACCGTAATTGGAATTTAATAATTCTAAGGTATTCATATGCAATATTCCATATGTACTTGACTTAAACTTGAACACACTTTTTTAAATCTTACTTTATTTTTTCAATATTACAAAAACAAGAAAGACATTCTGACTAATCCAAAAGCAAATGCATAAACCATATATTGTGTGGTATATGTTGAGGTGCTATTACTCTTTAGTATACAAACATATTTTTGAACCATACAATGAATACATTTTATATACAATGATTATGGTGTTGAAAAAGTGCTGAAAAAACAAAAAATTCTAAAAATATAAAAAAATGTGCAAATGGATATGTACAAATTGCAGTGATTCCAAAGTGCAAAATATGCTATCCAGGTATCTTAATTAAACATTCACATACAGTATATTATTCCGTTGAGTTATAAACCACTGTGCAATTGATAGTGCAATGTGCAGTACATTCCAAAGTGCTTAAAGTAGATATGTAAACATGTTTAATTATATATAAAATGTGCAAAGTTCATTTCTCTCTTAAACAAAACTGGGTGGTGATCTCCTTATTCTCCTATAAAGTGATCCGTGCTTCAATAAAGGTGCTGATCTGTGAGCAAGTAGTGCTCCTCCACCTTGGTAAGTATTGGCCACTTACCAGAGTTATTCAGGCCACCAGGACCTATAGAGCTGAATTTGTGCCTCCAAGGCTACCAGGTATGAAGTATGGATTCATTGGGTTAAATGAGCCTCGTCACGGAAAATTCACCCCGTTGGGATAAAATGCTCAGGGAATTCAAACACATAGAGGTATTATAGTGCAGATGTATTTAATGAATAAAGGTGCATAATACAATCAAAATAGACTCACATTTAGTAGTGCTTCCAGTAGCACTAACTAGTAGCGTGCGTTCCACCTTGTGTTCCACCTAAACCGGAAGTAACATAACCGAGAGTGATGCCGCTCGAGATTAACCACAATGCATTTCGCTGTGTATTGCATCTTCACTCCCTATTTAAGCATACACTTAAATTGACGGCGACATTACTATATACCTAGCACTAGAGGGTTGGTGCTGTATTTCAATACCTAGAAACCATATATTGTCCAGAAAAAAAAGAAACATGCAAGAAATATATAGAATAGTAGAGAGTGATAGGTGTCCCGGGAGCCTCACATCAAGTCAAAGCCTGCTGTGTGATAGTAAATGGCAGTCTCAGCTTGGACCCTACCAGTCCATGCCCCCAACACATTTCACTTCGCCCACCATCAATTACTCATGCCGATGGAGTCTCTAGGTGGAAGAGGCGGTTAAATGCATTATCAGCCAACATTCAGAATGAATATCAGGTGTGTAAAGTAATTGTGAAGGGCTGGTCATTGAGGTTATGTGTTTAACCACTTGCCTACAGGGCACTTTTTCCCCTTTCCTGCCCCGGCCAATTTTCAGCTTTCAGCTCTGTAGCACTTTGAATGACAATTGTGCGGTCATGCAACAATGCACCCATATGACATTTTTATCATTTTTTTCCCACAAAAATAGAGCTTTCTTTTGCTGGTATTCAATCACTACTGGGTTTTTATTTTTTGCTTAACAAAAAAAAAGAACGAGAATTTTGAAAAAAAAAATTGTAAACGGGTAATTTTTCTCCTTCACTGATGTGCGTTGATGAGGCTGCACTGATGGGCACTGATGAGGTGGCACTAGTGGTCACTGATCATGAAGCACTGATGAGGCTGCACTGATGGGTGGCACTAATGGGCACTGATAGGTGGCACTAAAGGACTATGAGCGGTGGCACTGATCAGGGGAGGACTGGAAAGGGGTGCAGAGTGCCAATCTCCCCCTAGGCTGCTCTGATTTCAGGTAAAAAGGCCGCACCTAGGGCTGGATTAATGTAGGGGCCAGACCCTGTATACAGCTGCCGCTCGCCACTACACAATGTTATATTTGCAGAGCTGCAGCAGAGCGGTATGAGTGTGCAGAGTACGCTCCTGAACCCAGCCAGCACAATACTAACACAGTCACTTCCCTGTCAGGCAGAGTGATCTCCGCCCGACAGGAGCTTCCTAGGCCACTTGAGCGTAGGAGAAGTACTGTTTTTCTAGCTTCCTAGGCTCTGCCTGGCATGATGTCATGTATTTTTGTTAAACCTCCTTTGTTGTTATTAACATTGAATTATGTTACCACATTGCATCATGTTTGTCTTGCTTAATAACATCAATATCTGTTATAAAACCAGGTGGGCATGGATGGTGAGCTGATTTGGTGGTTGACTGGACTCCCCCCCCAGGCCTAAGGCTGCCAAGCCCTCCCCTGGCACTGATGGGCACTGAAAGGTGGCACTGATGGGCACTGATAGGTGGCACTGATAGGAGGCAATGATGGGCACTGGTAGGTGGCACTGATAGGCAGCACTGACAAGCAGCACTGAAAAGTGACACTGATGATGAGGCACTGATGGGCACTGATTGGCAGCACTGATTGGCACTGCTTGGCAGCGCTGATTGGCACTGATTAACAGCAATGTTTGCACCAGCTTCTGTTTACTTCGGTGATCAGGTGTCTATGGCTGACAGCTGTTTATGTGGTAAAGGGCCGCTGTGATTGGCCCTTTACCCTGATCTGTGATCAGCTGACTCCACTGGGCAGTGCGAGCACAGGAAGATGTCTATAGATGCCCTCCTGGCAAAGTAAGCAAACGCTGTAGCCGTCTTTCGGCTATAGTACGGATGGGAAAGGGTTAAGGAAGTTTATTCACAGAGCAACCATGGGAGATCTGGTTGTAAGGAGGTTTTAAATGGCCAGCCTCTTGCAAAGTTTATGCAAGGAAACAAATGTGCAGGAATTTAATAATAAGGCTAAAATTCAAATATTCTACCCCACCCCCCTCCCCTCCCATTTAAAGTCTTTAATAACTTGTCTCTTAAAACATTAATGAGAAATCTACTAAAAAAAATTAATGAGAAAAGATAACCTTATAGGGCAATTTAGTAATGTCTACACAAAATTGTAAATAAATAAATAAATAGAATATATTAAAGGGAAACTATAGAAAGACCCTCTGTTCTTAAAAAAAAAAATATAATAAAAAAAATAAGAAGTTGGGGCAGAAATTAGGAATAATGAACCAAAAATGAATGAGAATAAAAAATATATGAAGTAAAAATTCAAAGAACTCAAAGAACCTAGTTCTATCTAGGAGAACTGAAAAAAGGAGAGATTGCATAATGATGGTAATGGATATTGTAGAGGAGCTGACCATGTATCAATATATTGTCAATATTGTCAAAAGACTATTGAATAACTCAAAGCAAATGTGAAAGGGGTAATGGAACATCGGATTGATGACTCATAATACAAAATGATGGAAACTATTCATAATAATGTGTGAGATCCCATTCGTAGTTTAAACCTCTGGGGATGTGAGTATCAAGCCTAAATATTCAGTATACCTGCCTCCTATAAAGGAGGGAACAAACTATCGCCCCCACGAGGAGGGCAATTAACCATCTCCACAATCTGTACTTTGAAAGACTGTGACTTTTTGATGATGGAATTGGTTGAAATGTCTAGCTTTATTCATGTTTTTGTTTGTGCTAATGTCCAGAAAGTGATCCCTCATTCAGTTACTCAGTCTTCTAGTTGTCTTTCGTACATACTGGATATTGAATTCTATGCATGTAATCAGATATATGACAAACCTAGTATGGCAATTACCTAGTTGTGCAATGGTTAGGGCAAAACCATTGGAACAGAGGTGACAAGATTGGGGGTCATCCAGGTGGCTACAACTCGAACATCTTGGCGCTCCACATGTGTACATGCCTGCCGTGTACGGGTTGGTGGTTTGGAAACATAGGCACTAGGAGACACCATGTTACTCAATGCTTTTCTGGCCACATAGTTATTGCCCTGACTTAGGACCTCCCTATAGGAATCATCATTGTATATCATCGGATATAGTGCGTTTTATGTCTTGGAATTGTGAGCTGCATTGTGTGGAAAAAACAGGTACATTAGCCATTCTGTCCTGCTTGGGGGGGTTGATTTGTCAAAGAGCACTTCTGCAAAAGCTCCTGGCATGGAGATGTGCCTGTTAACGCATGATCTGTTGTAACGCCGATCACAGAGTCTCTGTTCAAGTAAAGCAGCCTCTCTATGAAAATCCACCAGGCGTGATCAATTCCGTCTAGCCCGGAGGAATTGCCCCCGTGGAATAGCCCTGATTGTATGGGGGAGTGACAACTAGGACCATGAAGAAGTGCGTTTGGAAGTGGACTTTCTATACGCACATACTGTAACTATTATGTTCTCGACTGAGCCGTGCAGTGTGAGATCAAGATAACTGATCCTACCAAGGTGTTCTTCTGACGTAAACCTCAAGTTTAATGGATTGTTATTGAGATAGTTCAAGAACGCCTTCCTGGGTACACTACAGTCAGCAACGAAGATGAGGTCATCAATGTAGCGAAAGTATGCCATGACGGAGCCCCTGTATGGGTTGTTTGCATTGTAAATATATTGTTCCTCCCACCAGCCCATATTCAGGTTAGCGTAGGTGGGGGAAAATTTAGCCCCCATAAATGCCCCTCATTTTTGTATATACCATTTCTAATTAAATAGAAAATAGTTGTGATGTAAAAGGTAAGATACAACTTCTAAGATAAACCACTTGAGCTCAGATGAATACTCAGTGAACAGGTCCATATGATGTTTCAATGACTGTAGACCAAGATTGTGATGTATGCTGGAGAAAAGGGATTTTACATCACAGGTTAACCATTTTTTGTCTTCATCCCAGGGAAACCCATTAAACTCTTGTATAGTGTGTTTGGTGTCCTGTAGATGAGAAGGGATTCTGGAGACTAAGGGTTGTAACAGGGTGTCCATGAGATTAAAAATTAAAATAAAGGTGCGCAAACTGATAAATGTCCTATTAGCAGCAACTGAAACTCCAACCGTGATGGAGTGAATGAATTGAAAAGGTGTATAGGTGCGCTCAATAGTATGTATCATAAATAATCATCAAAAGAATGAAATGTGAACAATAAATCAACAAAGGTACACTAAGTATGTGATAAATGATCATCAAAGAAAGAATGTGAACAGTGAATCAACGGAGGTACACTGGGTGTGTTAATCACACATGCAAATAATCAAGTCCCAGACAGTCCACAAACAAGTGCCAATAAATCTTTTTGGGCCCTTATGTTCTGGGTATCTCTCTCAGAACGCTCCTGCTAAGACTCCTTTTCCAAGATGGTGAGGGCTTCCTCTATGGATCACTCCCAGTTTGTCACACTTTGATCAGCCACGTGATCTGTCCGCGCCCACTTCCTGTGTCGTTCTTCGCCGCGCCGGAAGTGAGTGGAGGCAGTCTGCGCTGTGCTGGTACTGAGAGGCGGGGAGAGCGAACACACATACCGGCAACATGCTGATCAAAGTGAAGGTGTGACAAACTGGGAGTGATCCATAGAGGAAGCCCTCACCTTGGAAATGGAGTCTTAGCAGGAGCGTTCTGAGAGAGATACCCAGAACATAAGGGCCCTGGAGGAATATTGGTGGTCACCGGCAGACTTTCCCATACCTAATTTCTGACATCTTTACATTTGGTAAGAGTCCAACCCCCATTCTTCACGAGGTGAAAAATTAGGTTGTGGGAAGATACCTTGTTCCATTGAACCTGGCCCTTGAAAGTTTTAAAGTGCATGCTATATAGGAGCTGGTAAGGGTACCATCACATTATCAGTTTTCACACGGTGCCGTGGGGGATACAAAGTCTGCGAACCATCATTGCACTATTCACTCATTGCACCTTCATCACCAAGAAGATTTATTGGCACTTGTTTGTGGACTGTCTGGGACTTGATTATTTGCATGTGTGATTCACGCACCCAGTGTACCTCCGTTGATTCACTGTTCACATTCTTTCTTCTGATGATTATTTGATGATCATTTATCATATACTTAGTGTACCTTTGTTGATTTATTGTTCACATTTCATTCTTTTGATGATTATTTATGTCCATGAGATTACAAAGTGGTTCACCTAGGAAACCAATACTGGCCTTGGAGTGGAGTGTTGGTTTTGTGCGTCTTAGGTAAATGGTGAAAAATGGGTGCAACAGGATGGGAAGGTATCAACCTATTAGCTTCAGTATGGCTCAGAATCCGCACAGAAAAAAAGCCTCATTGACAATGAATATTATTTGTTCCTTGTATGTTTGGGTGGAGTCAGCAGGTAAACCTGAATAAGTTTCAGAGTCCAAAAGTTGTTGTCATGTCTCATTAGCATAGTCAAACGAGTTGAGTATGACTAGAGTTCCCTCTATGTTGAAGTTTTTAATAATAATATTAGAATATTGGTGTATGTATTTCAAAATGTATTTATAGAATACCTGATATTCACTTACAGCGAAAGAAGAAACTTATATCCCTCATTATAGACTAGAACTATATTGGCAAACAGTACACCATAGACATATATGATAAAATTATATCAATTTATTTCAACATATTCAAATTGTTTTCAAATTGTTTCCCAAAATAAAATGAAAACATAAGGACGTAACCATGTACATATTAAAAAATTGCTCAATATTGGTTGACACACGTTAGAGGTTTGCTGTCACCATTCCACCCAACACATTTCAGGTCTCTGATCTTTCCAGAGGGTTTTTTTTTTAGGAAGGAGATGCATATATTCAACAGCATTCTATCAAAAAAGAATGACATTTTAATGGACATACGGTCAGATCATATAACAGGAAATACATAAATAATCTCACATATTACTTACCACCTCAGTCAAGGTAGGGTATGGCCATATGGTACTCTGCAGAGGGTAGAGCCTTGTATCTGCCTGGACAGGATGGATCGGCACCACCGCCACCAATTTGAGGCTCTAAGGCGGTGGTGCCGATCCAAGGAAACAAGGCTCTACCCTCTGCACAGTACCATACGGCCATACCCTACCTTGACTGTTTGAAGTGGTAGGTATTATGTAAGATAATGTACGTTTTTCCTGTTATATGATCTGCACCTATGTCCATTACAATGTCATATTTTTTAATGGACTACTGTTGAAAACATGCATCTCCTTCCTAAAAAAAAAAAAAGCCCTGCGGAAAGGACAGAGACCTGAAACATGTTGGGTGGAATGGAGACAGCAAACTTCTAACATGTGTCAACCAATATTGAGATGCTTGTATAATGAGCCATTTTTAATATGTACATGTTTATGTCTTTATGTTTTCATTTTCTTTTGGGAAAAAATTGGAAAACAATGTTAATATGTTGAAATAAATTGATATAATTTTATCATATATGTCTGTGGTGTACTGTTTGCCGATATAGTCCCAGTCTGTAATGGGGGATATACGTTTCTTCTTTCCCTGTATATCCAGGATGATGGCAGACAGACATCTGACTCTGTAAGTGGAAAACCTTACTGATATTCACTTACGTACTATGCCATTTTCCTTTAAATTAAACCAATCAAGAAAATAGCATTTCTTATGCTTGACATTATCATTTACTTATTTTGTAAGTTACTATTGCCTGACAGCTATACATAGTTGCTGTATACATCTAATGTCACATACAGAAATGTTAAACTACAATATTCTATTGATTTATTTATATATGATAAGTATACTTTGTTATTGCATGTTCTATATGTGAATTTGTAATGCTTTTGTTTCAATAAAATTTTTAATGTGGAAAAAAAAAGAAAAGGAAAATAAACAAAAAATCTCATATACCCTTAAGATGTCCAACAAACCAGGTCATCCAAAAAAAGGAAAAATAAAAACCCACTTTTAAATTGCTGGTTTTTATTCTTCACATTAAATAAAGACAATAAATACAAAAACCAGTGAAATTTCCCTGAAAGTAAAGAAGAGTATAAAAAAAAAAAAAAAAAAAAAAAAAAAAAGAGCACATCAGATGGACATCAAATTAGATAATTAGACATTGGCAAGGAATTGTATTGCAGAAACAAAATATGAAGAATAATAACAATTGTCATGTACCTGAACCAGGAGGTTCCCTGTTTCGTAGCTTGCAGCCTTATCTGTTGTGCCACAAAGAAGCTCTGGAGTTTTGGCAGTGATTTTCCAGCCTGATGCTTTACTTTTGGACTCACTAGCTCCACCTGCTGCCAGCTGCGAACAATGTACAATTTAACCAGCTGTGAACAATGTACAATTTATCCAGCATTTAAATAGCAGCACTTCCTGTTCCTCAATGCCCGTTTGTTTTGGAACATCTTCCTGGGTGTGCTGTTTGCTCTTTTACTGACGATCCTGTATGAATGTTTGCCTGTATTCTTGACCCCTCTTCAGCCTGCCGAATCTGTACTTCAACGCCAGCTTATGTATGACTTCTGCCTGCCTGACCATTCTTTGGATTACGTTTGGATACCACTTTGCCCGATCGGTTTCCGGCCTGATCTCTGACTACATTTTCGCCTGAATCCTCAGCACTCAAGCAACACTTCGGACTTTAACTAACAGGTACCTAACAACAATACACTACTTTCAAAAGACAAACACCATAGCCCAAGGCACTTGGTGAGCATACCGCAAACCACAACTGCATTAACAGGGATTATCAACCATCAATCAATCAATAAATCGCAAAATGGTATCCAATCACTACAAGCTTTAAAATTGTATGGCTACCTGGAGCTGTCCTGTACACAGAATTTATACTGAGCACACCCCAGGAACATCATTTCCTGCTTGTCTGATTGGCTCACCAATTTTCCCAGAAGTCTGCATAAGATACAAGTCAGGTTTCTGGCATCCCCTGCAAAAAAAAATTCATTTTTGGTGAGATACTCCCAATAGGAACACATCTAAAGGGATGCAGGCCCAGCAGATTTCCTCATTCGAGCTCTGCAGCTGCAAAGCTGATAGATAATTATGAAACCACTCCCATTAGACACACTCAGCACAGAGGAACAAATAATAATTTCTTCAGAATAACAAAAGGTAGGAATCTGCAACAAAGTTTGTTATAATCCTTGTAATGTACATAGTTTACCCAGAGGGGAATGTTTTTCTTTCTCAACAAAAGTGGAGTTATGCTTCAATCCTAAATTGAAGGCAGTATAGAACTCCATAATTATTGTTAGAGCTTTTATCCACTCACCTATTTTCCACCATTGCCTCATTTTGAATAAATTGCATGCATATGCTCTAAGGACAATATTAGTTGTTTAATGTTTCATATTTGAATATGTATGTTTATTCAATAGATATGGAATGCAAAATATTTATTATGGATTATCAGTTTGTGGGTACCATCAAAATTGTGAAGGTTCTATACAGACCAGTGGTAACCCATATGCTATTGGCAGCTTGGCTCACCATTCTGAGAAAATGGAAAACAAACATATCCCGGAATATATCAGATGTAGTGACTATGGTAAACTCCAATTACACCTTTGAGTGATATTCTCTAAGCCTCACCAAATTCTCAGAAATGTAAAAACATTTGGACCAACAGATAACCTCCCCTTTCTGCCAATCTCAGTCCATTTTCCTTGGTCTTTATAGCCTTCGCATCTAAGCAACTGAGTCTTTATTTTTAAGTCTCGGCCGAACCAATGCTTGTACTATTGGATGTTGTTGTTTTTATCTTGCACTATACTTTTTCATGCTGCAATACCCTTTGTTTGTTTTATCCCCCAATGTATCAGATGTAGTGACTATGGTAAACTCCAATTATACCTTTGAGCGATTACTAGCAATAAATTCTCTAATCCTAACCAAATTCTCCCAAATTTGAAACATTTGGACCAACAGATAACTTCCCCTTTCCACCAACCCCAGTCCATTTTTCTTGTTCTTTATAGCCTTTGCATCTAAGCAACTGAGGGTTTATTTCTAAGTCTCGGCCCAACCAATGCTTGCACTATTGGATGTTGTTGTCTTTATCTTGCACTATACTTTTTCATGCTGCAATACCCTTTGTTTGTTTTGTAAAACTGTAAAAACTCAATGAAAATGTATTGAATCAAAAAATAAAATTGTGATGGTTCTCATTGATCCAGGTCATGGTATATAGCAGGGGTGTCAAACTCAATTTCATCAAAGGGCCGCATAAGCAGTATGATTGCCCTCAAAGGGCCAGATGTATCTGGGGTGATCTACCATACATACAGAGTATAGAGTTCAGGTGTGCGCTACGTACAGAGTGCATTATGTAAAGAGAGCAGGATTTAGGGGTTCGCTATGCACAGTGTGCAACCCAACCTTCGCCCAAACTACCTACCCGTGTAGGCAGCTCTGCCTCACATTGCAAAGAGGTTGTTCTCTTTCTGATTCTGGAGATCTGTTCCTGCCATAAGTGTGTGCTGGAATCTGTTACTACGGGAAGCGGAGGGCCAGAGCAGGAGGTGGTGGAATGGACTACCACCATGTTCCAGCTGCAAAACTGGGTGTGAGGGTCCTTTGAGAGGGTCTGGAGGGACAGATTTGGCCTTGTTTTTGACATCTGTGGTATATTGTAACAGTTAGTCATATTCAACTGAACTTCAACTGAACTTGTTCTGTAATTTTGAAGATGTTTCTAAGCTTTTCTAAGCCACTTCTTCAACTCTGATTAGTGGTCGGAAAAAATCCCAGCATTTATATCCACACAGGTGGGAGATACACCTCAATCCAGTCACCATAGAATGTGTCAAGGCAGATGCTGGTTGTCTAAACACAGGATTAGAGTTGTAATAATTGTGGAACCACCCTGTTCTAGTCACATTATGCCATCCATAGTCCTGTAATGTAGTTTTAACATCTCTATCCCAGCGATTTCACAATTTATACCTTTAGCCATGCAATGCAATGTATACCACCTACTGTATGTAAACATCTGGCGCCAAGGATATGCTTATGTGCATATGCTGGAAATTAGCCGTTCTGCCCACAGAAATATTGGTGCATATTGCTGTATATATACAGTATACAGCATATGGTTGTATATACTGTATATGTACTGTATAGCGATTTTGTTTTATATTTACTATTCTATCACATTTGCATTTTTAATTTGAAATATATTATGATTTTATTTTCTCTATAGCTTTTTTAAAGTCCTTGTTCCTGAAGGTGTATATGATCGGATTAAGCAATGGTGTCATTACAGTGTAAAAGAGAGAGAGGACCTTGTTCAGAATATCTAGTTGTCCTTTTGTTGGAATCAAATACACAGCGATTAGCGTCCCATAAAAAATGAACACAGTGGTCAAGTGAGAGCTGCAGGTGGTGAAGGCTTTTTTTCTTCCTGTAATTGATTTAATTTTGAGGATGGTTAAAACAATATAGATATATGATATAACAATTAGTATAAAAGGTGTTACAGCACAGATGAAAGCTATGACATAGACCTGATTATGGATCCATGAAGTATCAGAGCAGGAAAGCTCTAGTATGGGTTCATAGTCACAGAAGAAGTGATGAATGATGTTTGATCCACAATAATATAGACTGCACAAAGAAATGGAATCGACCAATGCCATTGTAAAACCCAGTAACCAAATGGTAATCACTGATTTAATGCAAATTGATTGGTTCATTAAAGAGTTGTAATGCAGGGGCTTACAGATGGCCAAATACCGGTCATAGGACATCACAGTCAGTAGAAAACACTCTGAGGCCTCAGCATGGGCAAAGAAGGAGAACTGAATGATACATCCAGCAAGAGACATGGTACATCCATCATGTAAGATGATATAAAGAAGGTTGGGAAGAATATCTGTAGACAGAATTATATCAAGCAATGATAGTTGGGTGATGAAGAGGTACATGGGAGACTGAAGTGTTTTACTCAGATGAAATAAAACCACAATAATAATATTTCCAGAAATAATAACACAATATATGAAGAACAGCACGAAGAAATATATAAATTTTATGCTTTTTATATTTGGAAAACCTGTTAGTACAATATAGGTTATGTTATTGTGATAGCCCATCTGGTAAGAGAATATAAAAAAAATAATAATTTAGGTTGTAACCAGGAGAAAATCCGCTATGTTCAACAACTCACAATTCTGGTGGAGGACAAAACAAAAACAACAATTATTTTCAATAGATTTTATTTTTTTATCACAAGAAAAACAACGTAATTAAGGACAAAAAACACTTGAACATTATTTGTTGCATATAGATTTGAGGTGGAACCTTCGATACAGTTAACAGATGAATGGATGAATACATATAACCAATAAACAGATGATGAGAGGTGTGCGAGATAGAACAGATGATTAATGTGGAACCAGGTTTTTTGCCCCCCTTCCTCAGACACACCTTCGGGGATCTCACTGTGTCCAGAGAGGAGCACGATGCCCGGTTCAAGATTAACGCACAGTTGGTGCTGTATTAAGTGAAATACAATGTGGAAGTAAAACATCTGATACATTCTACAAGAAACATCCAAGTTCAAACTATTGCTAACTGCAAGTAAGTTTAGGGAAGCTACCACCTGTGTGTGGAGACCAGAGTCTTGCTGAGTGTTAAGCCCCGTATACACGCGTCGAAATTTGGCAGGGAATTTTCGTCCGACGACTGATCTGCCGATTTTCGGCTTGTTAGTATGATGCTTCCGACAACCAACTCCGACTTTTCGGCCGAAAAAAATCTGGTGTGCAGACTATAAAATTTTTGTTGGCCGTCAACACAACGGCCGATTTTCGTGCAGTCAGTACAGATTTCGACAGGGAAAAATCTGATGAGTAAGTCTGGGCATGCTAAGTGAAGAAAGAACACAAAGAAAGCAACCCAACACATGACATCACTTCTGAAGTAGAATGTTGTTGGGCGACAAAATTCGTATGCAGTCTAGGCACATTCCAACCAACAAAACACAACTCTGGATAAAAGACAGACGATCGGTCGGCCGATAATCATTGCGTGTGTACGGGGCTTAAGTTTTAAAAATTGAACACAAGTTTTCTCTTGGTCGCAACTAGGCGCGTTTCAGT
Source organism: Pelophylax lessonae (assembly GCF_965119305.1). Taxonomy (NCBI): domain Eukaryota; kingdom Metazoa; phylum Chordata; class Amphibia; order Anura; family Ranidae; genus Pelophylax; species Pelophylax lessonae. The sequence goes on from NC_138771.1 coordinate 644,996,241, forward strand.
AGTGTGCGGCTGGGGTTTAACCAGAGCATAGACTACTTCCCAAAAACAACATTTAATCTGACATTTATCCATTCAATTTTGTTAAGATCCTTTTTCAAACTATCCAGCTAAGTTTTAACCTTTCTACAAAATTCTTTTTTTTTCTCTGAAAAACATGGTCACAAAAATGAAAAACAACTCAGCTTAGTATCAGTTAGTATACCACCTGGCCCCTATTGTTGGTGATTGGCTCCTGTGCTCGCCCGGGGGGAATACGTACCTTACAGTCTGGGACATATTTTCCGAATTGCGATTTGCATATCCCTCAAGTGGGTTATACATGGGAATGGTCTCTTGATTGATGTTCTTGGTATCCGATGTGATAAATTTAACTATGTGTCTTTATGATGTATGCTATGTATTGCAATATGTATGATTTTTGTCTTCTTTTTCTTTTCTTTTTTAGTAGTTCTAGTGACGCACATAAAACCCCTCAACTGCCCCTGAGGAAGCGGCCTCTCTGCCGCGAAACATGTCGGGCTAAGTTCTGGGCATCATCAGTCACTACACTAGCCAGCACAATTTATTGGGTTGGTTCAGGATTTGTAGAGGTTTTCTACTTATCCACATGTAGGATGTGATACTGTGTTCTTAACATCATATGCTACTATTTGGCTTGTACCCCTATGTTTTATTGTCTTTGTACACATTGTTACCTATGCATTATGGTACAGTGGATGTTTTTAATGAGATTTGTTTAAATAAAATATTTGTTTTACAAATTTGTATTTATATATTGGTCATATGACGGCACCCAGTTAGAAAGTCCCTTCCCCTTGCCCCCCTTTCTCATTTTTCTGATTTTCTATTCATATTATTGGGACGTGGGTACCTATAATTTGAGTATTACCTATTACCATTGTCATTTGAGTTTGTCTAATTCTTCATAGTATCATTTGTTGATGTACACGTCTTAACCATATTGTCTAGAATTTTAATATGCCACTTGAAATTTAAATATACAGTACAACCTTGGATTGAGAGTAACATGGTCTGAGAGTGTTTTGCAAGACAAGCTAATTTTTTTTGTAAAGTTTGACTTGATAAACAAGCAATGTCTTGATATAGAAGTAACGTCATGTCACAACTGGGTGTAAAAGAGAAGAGAGGTGCCTTTAGGTGTAGCAATATGGTTACATTTAATGAAGGTACAACATTTAGCAACTCACATGGTTGATGACTAAAAGAGGCACATCTAAGTATGCAGGCATCCGAGGTAAAGCTGTCCACATAGACCGTCCTCTGCGCCGCCATCAACATCATCCCTTCCACACTGCGCTCCACGAGCACTTAAAGCCTCCCTTTTAGATTGCTCTACTGCAGGGTAGTCTTCCCGGTCATGATTGCAGACTGACAGCGGTGAGAGCCAACGGTGCGGAAGATGGTCTATGTGGACAGCTTTACCCCAGATGCCTGCTTTCTTAGATGTGCCTCTTTTAATCATCAACCTCTTTTATACTCTGTAGATCCTGCTGGATTTTGCTTCTAATCCCCTTGTGAATGCGCCATTTGTGGATGGACATTTTATGGTTACACAACCTATCACATTACTATAATCTTTTATATGGACTATAAACTGAAGGACTTATGAATCAATGGTTTTGGAACGAATCATCTGAGCTTCCATTATTTCTTATGGGAAAATTTGCTTTGATATAAGAGTGCTTTGGATAACAAGCATGTTTCCGGAACAAATTATGCTCGAAATCCAAGGTTTTACTGTAAAGGTATTAATAATTTAGGTTTAAACAAGTTATTCATCCATGATAGACAGCCTTTCACATCTAAAGTGGTTTTGGAACCAGTTAAAAAACAGAAAAAATTCACTGACCATTTGATTATCCAAGATTCCATTTTATGAAGATCCTTTTTTAATGTGGAGTGTTAAGAATTATCCCTATATACCTGACCCTTCGGACGAACTAAATCCACAAAATAGTGACCCCCAAGCATGGCTTTTCCACTATGCTCTATGATAGATGTTATCGGTAGTCTATACCTTTCATGACGAAGTCAGAGCTGTTTTTAGAAATTGGGTTTGATGTTTCTAGGTTTACTTACCTTAATGTTTTTATGCTTACTTACCATGCAAGATATCTACTGAAACTTCATAGGTTTTCTTTCTTTTTCTCTCTACTTGTAATCCTTACATGATGTAACAGTTAATTGCTTTGAACTAAAGTGGACATTTTGTATCGCTCTTTGTTATTTGACAATAAAAATTGTGAAAAAAAAAAAGAATTATCCCTAATGGTGGGCATACACCAGCAGAAAAAGCATTCAAAATTTGCTCATTTTAAAGGCTTGTTTGTTTTTCCTACAATGAATGTGTGTTAATCAAAAATAATTTTAGGCTTTAGAAACCCAAATATACTCAATGTGAATAATCAGCGCAAGATAAATTAGTGTAAAATTGGTGTACAAAATTATAATAAGTTAATACTAACTAACTGCATAAATGCCTATACCTGGTCAAAACGAATCACAAATTTCAAAAACTCAAAGCAAAACAATATATATATATATATGTACATATATATATATATATATATAATGTGAATGTTCATGATTGCTGCCACCACTTATTAAAAGGTGTTTTACCTATAACTTTGCATCAAATAAAAATATCACATCAAGTGTAGCACAATCTAATGTGCATAGTCCCAATAAAATGATAAAAATCCACAGTCGTGCAATATTCAATCGTTTTAAACAGTCCTATAATCCAGTTATTTCAGTGACCTCCACCTATGGCTAAAATGCCCGCTCACCTCCAAGCAGTGGCCCCATATCAGATCCGCAAATGCCTGTAATTATGTCCCTCTGATCCTCACTGGGATGGTCTTCCTCTGGATGTACTTGAACCCAAATGGACTCCTCCGCAGATATCCATCAATCGTGTATAACCAGAAAATAATGGGAAACCATAGTGCTCTCTATTTCAAACAATTTATTGTACTAAAACCAGGGATAAAAATACTCACATAGAAATGTAAAAATAAAACCCATCATCAGCTCTCCCTGCTGACTAAGGCTCCATGTACACGGGACGCTGGAAATGGCCGTTTAGGAGCAGTTGCGCATTTTTTTCAGAAGCCCCTGAACCCATCTACATTTTATCTTATCTGTCCATGTACACCAGGTCGTTTACAGTCATTTGCAGGCAGTTGCGTTCAGGGACTGTTTTTAGAACGCAATTATTTGCGTTCGAACGTGTGTTTCCCGGCTTTTCAAACGCACAAACGCGTCTGAACGCGATGACCCGCGTTTAGCGTTCGCGTTTTTCCATTTTAAAGGGGAATCATTTTTTTGACCTCTAGGAACGCTTCTAAACGCAAACGCCCGCAAACGCTGCTAAACACGGGTACAAACGCGACCGAACGGACGTTTCAAACGTCCTAAAAATTCCAGCATTCAAAGGTACTTTTAACAACGTCCCGTGTACATGGAGCCTAAATAACATGGAAAATCCTGAACAGAGCCTCCCTCCATCTGTTTTTTATTTAACAAAAATTGGCCTAATATTGTTCATTGCGGTGTACCTTTCAATCATATTTTCTAGCCTATGGGAACAGAAAGGACAGTGTTTAAAATAATAGAAGTTTTGTTTTTTTTCTTCTACTATTTATTTTTTTTTATATATATTTTACAGAGCTTGGGTATCTTATTTATTTTGCATTGATTTCATGTTCCTATATACTTTTTTGTATTCAAAGTTGACCTCCTGACAGCTGCAAATTTGCACAAATAGTGCAGATCCTTAATTAAATATATAACCTTAAATGGATGTTTTTTTTTTTTTTTTAAATCAGTATAAATACCTGAATTTCAATTGACATTAGCCTATTTCATTCTATGTATAGCGAGGCTCAAATAGATGAGGAGGAAACAGCACAAGGAACCAATCAGGCATATTGCAGTGCAAGGGGCATACTAATAAGAGGAGAAAAAGGGTGACACAAGGGGTGCACAAATAATTTGGTGCAGTAATGCATAGTAACCAATTAGCTTCTAGGTTTTATTGTTAAACCTAATTAAACACGTTGAAGTTAGAAGCTGATTGGTTACTATGCTAATTTGCACTAGATTGTATGTGCACCAGTTTTAGTAAATACAGTATCCCCCAAGGTGGATGAAGACCTAAATTAAGGGAAACTGCAGCAGAGAACAATCAAGTCCTATCCCATGCAAGGTGTAACTGTGCTGTGTGGCAGAGTTATGTAAATCTCACCACTGGAGGCATACAATAAAAAAATGTTGACAGCTAAATAGAGTTGAGCGGACACCTGGATGTCCGTGTTCGGCGGGTTCGACCGAACTTTAAAAAAAAGTCCGGGTCCATGTCCCGGACTTTTGCCGAACTTTTCCCGGACACCGAACCCCATTGAAGTCAATGGGGACCCGAACTTTCAGGCACTAAAATGGCTCTAAAACACCAATGGAAAGAGCTAGAGTGCTGCAAATGGCAGCAAAATGTAGTTAAGAGCATGGCAAGTGCTCTGCAAACAAATGTGGATAGGGAAATAACTTAAAACAACAACAAAAAAAACAGAAAAATAAAACAATGTTCTTCATCTCTGAAGGACGAGGCCCATATGGAGTAGGAGGGAGGTTGAGGTGGTGGTGGATGTGGCGGTGTCATAGGCGTGCGCACAGGGTGTGCCGGATGTGCCTGGGCACACCCTAATCACCTAGGGCACATAGCATTATCGCTCTGTTTGCCAGTGAGGAGATGGGAAAGATCTCCCTCGGACCTGCTCTGCTCTATTTCACTTTGCCAGCAGGGAGAGTAATGTATCGGGGCCATGTACATGTAGGCAAACACATGCATGTCTATTTAAACTTTGGGGTGCACACCCTAATGCAATAGGCTGCGCACACCTATGGGCGGTGTAGGTGGAAGCGGCGGTGGAGGAGGACCATGGCCGGATTAAGAGCATCATGGGCTTGGTGCTGAGGATTTTGAAGGGCCTTAAGGGCCTAAAATTGGAAAGGTGTATCTCACACGTACCGACACAGACTATCCCGCAATTTAATTGTTTATACCCAAAGGTTTTGATTAAATAGCGGAATAGAAAATATGATCAAAAAAAGTGTATGTATCTCACACGTACAGAAGCACACTAGGCCCCAATTACTATTGTTTGTACCCCTAAAAGGCTGAATGAAGAGTAGGGGAAGTATGGAACAGGCAGCACCCTCAAATCTTCAGAAGTATGAGATGAACCCCAAAAGCTTGGAAAGGTGGATCTCACACGTACCGACACAAACTATCCCGCAATTTAATTGATCCCCAAAGGTTTTTATTGAATAGCGGAATAGGAAATATGAGCAAAAAAAGTGTATGTATCTCACACGTACAAAACCACACTAGGCCCCAATTACTATTGTTTGTACCCCTAAAAGGCTGAATGAAGAGTAGGGGGAGTATGGAACAGGCGGCACCCTCAAATCTTCAGAAGTATGAGATGAACCCCAAAAACCCCAAATATCATTCAGCTCTTCTGCAGGCCACAATTTAATTTTTTTTAACCCAAGGCTGTATATTGAATAGTGGAATAGAAAAAAAGTGTATGATTTTTGAAACCACTCAATAATAGCACATGTGAACTGAACACAGCAGTGTATGATCAGTCAGCACAGCACAGCTGAAGGAAAAATGCTGCACACAGTGCCTGATAGAAAAATACTTTTCTCCCTCCTCCTCAGTGGGCAAAAAAGATTGTGTTCACTGCACCCCAAAAAAGATTGTGTTCACTGCACCCCAAAAAGATTGTGTTCACTGTACCCCAAAAAGATTGTGTTCACTGCACCCCAAAAAGATTGTGTTCACTGCAGCCCACACACAGCAAAATGGATGTGGACCACTGACACCTGCCTATCTCCTATCCCACACCACACAGCAATATCGATTGTAGTTTGTAGAACACACTTTCTGACCCTAAAAATCAGCAGACTCTGTCCCTAAAAGGATTGATAAGATCGTAGATCGGTCACTGCAAACCCCCCCCCCCCCCCCACACAGCAATATCGATTGTAGTTTGTAGAACACACTGACCCTAAAAATCAGCAGACTCTCTCCCTAAAATGCCTACAACTAGCCCTGCCTAACACACTCCGACCTGTCCCTCAATTCTATCCGGACACAAATGTTTTTTTTTTTCCTGTCTGTCCCTAATCAGCAGCCAGCACGTTGATGTGTGCTCTCTCCCTGAACTAAACAGCAGAATGACGCCGCTGCGTCGCTGCCTCGAACTTATAAAGACTTGGTCACATGCTTCAGAAGGCCAATCACAGCTACTGATACATTTGTAGGCATGGCTGGGATGGCACACCAGTTAAACGCTTGTTGATTGGCTGTTGAAAGTACGCCATGAAAAGCGCACCAAAGCATGCAAAACCCGGAAATAAAACGACCGAACACGGATTTTTACCCGAATATACAGTAAAGTTTTCGGGTCCGTGTTTGGGTAACAAAAATCCAATTATTCGGTACGAACACGAATAATACAGTCCATGTTCGCTCAACCCTACAGCTAAAATAACTCCCATATATGTATTTCATCTGTGTATTTAGCTGTTTGCCTGGAGTTCACCTTTAATTTAATGAGATCCAGACTCTTTCCTAGTAATTCCTAATACGATTTTGGTAAAGATTTATTTAAAAAAAAAAAACCAACAAGATTTAAACCTGGTTTTACATTCTTGTTGGTCCCCAAGCCCTACTAACACACACCTGCCCTTGGGGACATGGTTGGACCTATGTATCTGCCTGGTGGGCTGAGCGGGCTAATCGAGTAGACACATGCCAAGATCATTTTTGCTATGATGGTGAGCATTTATGTTATGTAAAAATTTTGAATGTATGACTACTAAATTGTATGGAAATTGCAGAGAATTGACAGATGCACTTAAGATGCTGTCTTTTTTTCTCTTTCTTTTTCTTTCTTTCAAGTTGTAAAGATGTTACATCCACTATGATGGTTCCTGAAGAAGCTACCATTTATTCAATTGTGAAACACGTTGAACCACGTGTAGGATGTCCTTACGTATGATGTTTACAGTTTGTAACATGACCTGGCAGTCAGTTTGTTGTTATTTTAATGATTTTTGAGAAATCAATAAAGTTTTGAATTTACTCTCATGTGTGCTCATTATAGGTAACCCTATGCCCTTCAAAGTCCTACAGTATTAGGTCCACTGCAACATTTGGTCCTTTATCTCCACATATGCAGTGGTGCCTTCTCTTTCTTTGTTCTATATGTGATTTATGGATGTGGGCAATAGGATTACCTAGGAGTTATGCTGCAGGCACCTATTATACTAAATCCAGACAATTGTTTCCAAACTGTTTTAAACTTGTTGGCAGCCATCAGTTTAAAACAGTTTGGCTTTAACAATAAAACCTAAATGCTAATTGGTTACTATGCACTACTGCACCAACTTCTATCTGCACCCCTTTTGTTGCCCCATTTGCACTGCAATATGCTGGAATTGGTTCCTTGTGCTGTTTCTTATTCACCTATTTGAGCCTCGCCATACATAGAATGAAATAGGCTAATATCAATTTAAATTCAGTTGCTCCCAGGAAGACGTCATTTGTGATGAAATGCGTCAGGACCGGCGTGCTGACGTCACCACGCAACAACCCGGAAGGACAGGCGATGGTGTTTTCTTTTGCTGGCTGTTTGATAGCGCTTTTTATCTTCATAAATGTGAGTTTATTATATATATTTTTTACAATAAATGGTGTTTTTTTACAATATCACGCTATGGAGGCTGTTTTGTGTTCTGCATGATAATCCTTGAGGACATCGTTGTGGGCATACAACGCTTGAGGGCGATATACATATATACAGACCTTTCCAGCCATTGTTCCAGGTCCACTTATCCGATAGTCTTTTGACTAAGATTGATGTTATCAGGCCCTTTGTCTTATGATCTCTGGTAAGCGCATGAGTGTGTCTTTGTATACTAAGCCCTGTGGAAGAATATTTTACATCTTGCTGGTGGAGGACATTCATTATTCATTTCACTACCTTACACTCAGAGATTTGGGACTTTTATATTGTGTTTTATATCTTTTGCGCAATTTCATTATTGAACATTTTTCCATTTTCACTTAATTTGGGATTATTTGTGTCACAATATTATTTGTACTTTATATTTTATTGTCACTAATATTATTTACTTTCAGTGTTTTTTCTACTTATATAAACTGTTTCAATTTAGCACAGCTTTATTTTTTATTTGTTACTTTTAGGTGTTTTCCCACTTTTTAGCTGCAGCTTTGCTGTTGGTTGTATAGCGCAGTTATCTTATTTAAACTGATGGGGGAGGGCACTGGTGGGCAGCACTGATGGGGAGGGCACTGGTGTGCTCCCTGAGCCCTGATTGCCATCCCTGGAGGCCATGGTGGGCATCCCTGGGGTCATGGGTGGGCATCCCTGGGGTCGTGGGTGGGCATCCCTGATGGTTCTAGTGGCACCCTCCCCCAAGGGTCTGCACTGGTAATCAATGATCTGATTACCAGTGCCGCCCCCCCCCTGTCAGGAGAGCCACAGATTGGCTCTCCTCTACTCGTGCCTGTCAGGCACGAACTAAGGAAAGCCGATCAACGGCTCTTCCTGTGTACTATGTGATCAGCTGTGATTGGACACAGCTGGTCACATAGTAAAGAGCCTACGTCAGTGGGCTCTTTACCGAGATTGGAGATGCGGTGTGTCAGAATGACACGCCACATCACCAATCGCCGCTCTGCATGCCCCTCTTCCTCTGCTTCCCCGCTGTCTAGTGGGTGCGAGCGTGAACCGCCGTACAGGTGCGTCGATGCACGAGAACCAGTCGACCTGCTGCTGTATATCTGCAGCGGCTGGTTGGCAAGTAGTTAATATTTGTTTTAACTTTAGTCACAAAGGGGTTAAAAATAAACTTTAATTGTGCAATAATAAATGTTAAATAATAATGTGCAATATTTCAGATTTACTTGACTAGAACTTGAACATACTTTAAAAATGTAATTTTTTTTTATTCCAGAGCAGGAACAAAGACAATACATACAAAAAGACAAGATACTGTATTTTCCTTAACCGCTTTATGACCACCCACTGCAGTTATACTGCGACAGGCAGCCGCTCCTGGGCAAATCGCCGTAGCTGGACGTCGCTTGCTTACAGTAAACACAGCTGACCGTTCTTCTCCCTGGAATGATCATAGAGCCCCTGTGATCCTTATATTTAAGATCATCGGTCTCTATGGTAATTTCAGAAGCCACGCCCCCCCCCCCCACAGTTAGAATAACTCCCCTAGGCTCACATTTAACCCCTTGATCACCCATAGTGTTATCCCCTTACCTGCCAGTGTCATTATTACCTTAACAGTGCATATGTATAGCACTGATTACTGTAGTAATGTCACTGGTAACCCCAAAAGTGTCAAAAATGTCAGTTAGGGGTCCGATCTGTCCGCCGCAATGTCGCAGTCCTGCAAAAAAATCACAGATCGCCGCATTACTAGTAAAAAAAAAAACATAAATCTTTCCCGTAGTTAGTACACGTAATACCTTTTCCGCAAACCAATCAAAATACGCATATTGTGATTTTTTTTACCAAAAATATGTAGCAGAAAAAAATTTACCTAAAATGGTAAAAAAAAATTTGATTTTTAAATATTTTCTTTTTGAGAATGTCATATAGCAGAATGTGAAAAATATTGTTTTGTTTTTTTTCAAATTGTTGCTTTTTTTGTTTATAGCGCAAAAAATAAAAATCGCACAGGTGATCAAATACCACCAAAAGAAATCTATTTGTGGGAGAAAAAGGACATCAATTTTATTTGGGTACAGCATCGCACGACCGCGCAATTGTCCGTTAAAATAACGCAGTGTCGAATCGCAAAATAGGGCCTGGTCATTAAGGGGGAAAATCCTTCCGGTCTTAAAGTGGTTAAAGGAAGGAAGAAAAGACAGCAGATAGTCGGGAAGTTAGATGACTGGGCATCGGCAGGTAAAAGTATTTCAGATACAAAATGTGAGGAATATTACACTGAACCAGAAAAGCTCAAATTTTAAATTAGTTAAATTGCAAATTATTGTATAATAATTGTAAAAGAGCGGTTACATTGGGTGGTGGAGAGAGCCCCTGAAGCATATATAATGTTATACATCTACAGTTCTTCATCTGTATGGAAACACAAAACAGCAATTCTATGATGGATCTATGTTCTCATGTATCCCCAAACAAATGTTACATACTGCACCTCAATTCCGTGCACATTTTTAGAGATGAGGTCTGGATGTAATCGTTTACTTTGCAAATCCCCGACAAAAAATGTCCGATCAGCCATCATATATTTTAGTGGAAATAATATAGATTACAGTGAGTTATTAGTCTCTGGTATTTACTGAGTGGATCTGAAAACCTTTTATACATTTACTTTTCCTTGGTGGGCTGTTTTTTTGCACGGCTAAATTTAGCTGATAGCTAATAATCTTTAAGGAATTATTTTCAGACTGCATTTCTCCTGACGCACACCCTTTATTAATCTTACCTTGAAAACAGTAGGGAACCCCATGTTTACTTTTATAACTTTAATCCACTGATCTATTTTCTTCTATTGCTTCTGCACATTTTAAATATGCATCAACTACAAGGACTATATTGGTGTTTTACTTTTCTTTATATATATATATATATATATATATATATATATATATATATATATATATATATATATATATATATATATATATATATATGTATATATATCCTATATTGATATGGATTGTAGGATTTTTTGCAATCTGTTATCAGTACCCTCAACATTGTCTGTGAAGGATCTCATTGATCCAGCTCATGGTATAGCTAATAATAGTTAATCACTTTCAACTAGACTTGTTTCTGTAAAGTTGAAAATGTTTTGTCGCTTCTTCAAGCCACTCTGTCAGTTCTGACAAGTGATATGAACATACCCCAGAATGTAGCAGAGACACCTTAAAATAGTCACCATGGAATGTGTCAAGGCAGATGATGAATTTCCAAGAACAGGATGGGAGTTGTGAAGATTGTGGAACCATTCTGGTCTAGTTGCATAAATCAACCCTATAATCCCGTAATGTGGATTTAACATCTCTACTAGGGATGGCCTTGCGGTTTGCCCAGCGGTCGGTTCGCGGCAGACTTTGCTTGTTCACAGTCCGCCGATATTGCAAACATATGGCGATGTTCTCAGCGGCCATATTAGTTTATATTGGGGAGAACTTTGACCCATGACACATCCATCAGGTGGAACAGGACAGCCAATTGAGACATTTCAGCACACGGACATACCCCCTACCTTAGAAATAGACCTGACCTGGCAGCCATTTTACATTCTGCTTTTTGTCAGTGTAGGGAGAGGTTGACTGTGTGCAGCAGGGACAGACTGTCAGTGACACAGATCGCTATGTTATGTCCACAAAAGTCCTTTTAAGGGCTGCTATTTGGTATAGGTGTACTGTCTCTTTTGTCAGTGTAGGGAGAGGTTTGCTGTGTGCAGCAGGGACAGATTGTCAGTGACACAGATCGCTCTGTTATAGGACCACAAAAGTCCTTTCAAGGACTGGTATTTGGTATAGGTGTACTATTCTTTGGTGTGCAGTACACTATATAGGGGTGTAATACACTTATAATATATTTTCTAATTTAGAAAGCATATTATAGTGCATTTGTATTGTGCAGCATTGTGACTGGTATGGTGAGCGTTTCTACAGCAATAATACAACTACAAAGAGTGAAAAAAGCACTTTTAAAAAAGTATTATAACTGGTGTGATAGACCAGTGGCCCCCCAATACCACAGATTAAAGCGGGGTGTTATCTAACAGTATACTTTTGTAAGTGTATTTGTGTCCTGCAAAAATGTTGCCTCTTTTGCTGCGTTAACTGTGCTACACACAGTGACAACAGTTACTGGCATAATTTTTTGTATAACTGGTGTGATAAACCAATGCCCGCCCCAATACTACAGATTGAAGTGGGGTGTTATCTAAGAGTATACTTTTATAACAGCGTATTTGTTTCCTGCAAAAATATTGCCTCTTTTGCTGCATTAACTCTGCTACACACAGTGCCAAACTTACTGGCCAATTTTTTGTATAACTGGTGTGATAAACCAGTGCCCCCCCCCAATACCACATAATTAAGTGGGGTGTTATCTAAGAGTATTCTTTCATAAGTGTATTTGTGTCCTGCAAAAATATTGCCTCTTTTGCTGCGTTAACTCTGCTACACACAGTGCCAAACTCACTGGCCAATTTTTTGTATAACTGGTGTGATAGACCAGTGACCCCCCAATACCACAGATTGAAGTGGGGTGTTATCTAACAGTATTCTTTTATACGTATATTTGTGTCCTGCAAACATTTTGCCTCTTTTGCTGGTTACTGTGCTACAAGTACAGTGCCAAACTTACTGGCCAATTACAGTGCCAAAGTGTATTTGTGTCCTGCAACAATATTGCCTCTTTTTGCTGCATTAATTCTGATACACAGTGCCAACTCCCTGGCCAATTTTTTTAATAACTGGTGTGATAAACTAGCGGCCCCCCAATACCACAGATTGAAGTGGGGTGTTATCTAACAGTATACTTTTATAACAGTGAATTTTAGTCCTGCAATAATTTTGCCTCTTTTGCTGCGTTAACTGTGCTACACACAGTGACAACAGTTACTGGCCAACTTTTTGTAGAACTGGTGTGATAGACCAGTGGCCCCCCAATACCACAGATTGAAGCGGGATGTTATATACTTTCTTCCACATATACCGCGCTTCTCTACAGACTTTTGTCACAGGGTAATTTAAAAACTTACAGGCAGAGGAAGAGGCAGGCCTTTACGCAGGGATGGTAGGGGTAGGGCAGGAGCAGTAGGCCGGAGCCAAAGTGTGAAGTTTTAGAAGGTGTGTTCGATTACATCAAAGGATGCACCAGACTTGGTTGAGTGGCTCACTCAGCCTTCCTCTTCTGCGCCCTCCTTATCCTCTCTATCTGCTCCCTCTTCACTCTCTGCTGTGTGCACCCCCAAAGACACCACCACCAACACCACCACCACCACCACCATATACCCTCCACTTGAGTCCCTGGAATTATTTTCCAATCCATCACAAGACATTTGCGATGCGCAGCCAATCTTGGCATCGGATCAGGAAGAGGAGGTAGCAAATGCCTCCACTCAGCAGTCTGACGACAGTACCCAGATCAGCCCAAGGAGGTTGGTCCCCACTGTTGCTGCCTACTCCGAGATCTCAAATGTTAGTGGTGGGGAAGGTGACGTAGATGATGACGTGTCTATGGACGCCATGTGGGTGCCCACAAGAGAGGAAGAGGAGGGGAGTTCAGAGGGAGAGATGAACCAGCAGATAGGGAGGAGAAGCAGGCGGAAGTTACATTGCACAGGAGGGACAAAGCAAACTGCTAATTGTAACGGAACAGGGCACCCCGGACCGGGTACCTCCGTTGAAAGATGCTCCTAGTGCTTTCCGAGGGCTCCAAGCACTCCACCAGACACCGTAAGCACTTCAGACCCCACGAACCGCCGCAGCTTGGTTAGGGTCTTGGCATCTCCTACCCACCCTGGACCTAGGACAAGGCTCCAGGTTCCAGTGGGTGAACCTCTCTTTCCCCAGAGAGTGCAGCAGAACAAGCTCTTACACAAGCTCTTACAAGAGCTTAGTGATTCTCTAAGGGAGTATGGAAGACCATAGCAATCCCTGCAGCAGATTCCCCCAATAAGAGACAGAACTCTAGATTGAGGTTGAATGAACTCACCAAAACTTTAATTGAACCAAACTTATATACAGTTTTCACCCACAAAGTTACCACCCAGATGGACCTTGTTGAAGACTGAACATAATATTCACCATCCAATAGGAACAGAGTTTTACACTCTCATACAGTGTACAAAATATACAATGTGGGACAATCCCCCCCTCCCCCTTAGCATCCAATCCACATTCCTATAAGTTTCTCTTAAGGCAGACAGACAGAACAATGGGGGGTCATTAACACGTAACAATGCAAAAGGGCAACCCACATTCCCAAGACACATCAAAAGGAATACCTGTCTGACATTGAAAGCTATGTAATATACCCAGCATTTAGGAATAACAGATTTCACGGAAAATGGGAAAAAAATCTTAATATTTCTATATGGAGATATTGCTGGCAAATATGAAGCAATCCAAACCATTACTTATCTGTCTTTAAATTCCAGTGACGGTGAATACTGTCACATTAATGTATCAGGAGCGAGCCATCAACTATGTACAGTCACATCTGGTGCTCCCAGGATGCTGGCACATGACTCTGCAGTGTTGGCTTTTTTTAATGTGTCCGCTGCTGACAATAGTGTTGGCATCTGCAGCCTTTGCAGTCAACGCATAAGTCGCAGTAAGCCCAACACTCACCTAGGGACGACCGCCTTAAGAAGGCACCTGGACTCCCATCACCGAACCCAGTGGTAGCAACACCGTCAGAACCCACAAAGCCACATTCCAGGCTCTCACTGCCCAGCCTCTTCTCCTTCTCCTCTCTCCTCACAATTGTCCTCCACTCCACCTTCCATCATGTTGTCCTCATGTTGTTCTGGAAAAAGGCAGGCTTCCATGCCCCAAATGTTGGAGTGTAAAAAAAGGATGACGCCGGATAGCGCTCTTGCCCAACAGTTGATTGCTGGCTTGTCGGAACTGATAGCCCGCCAACTACTGCCCTATCAACTGGTGGACTCGGAGGCCTTTCGTAAATTTGTAGCCATTGGAACACCACAATGGAAGTTCCCAGGCAGGACATATTTCTCACAGAAGGGCATTCCAGAGCTGTATAGCCATGTTCAGCGGCAAGTGAATGTATCTCTGGCACACAGTGTTGGTGCCAAGATACATCTGACCACAGACACATGGTCTAGCAAACACGGGCAGGGAAGGTATATAACTTTTACTGCCCACTGGGTAAACCTTCTGACGGCCTTCAAGCATGTAACCCATGGCACCCGTGTAGATTTGGTTTTACCGCCACGGATTGCATACAGGCCTGCCTCTTCTTCTCCTCCTCCTACTCCATCCTCCCTCTCCTCCTCGGCGGACTCCTCCTTTCCCTGCTGCTACCGTCTCTTCCGCTGCGCTGCCCAAGATCCCCTGAACCTATTCCACATGCAGGTGAGACGTTGCCATGCTGTGCTGCATCTGTTGTGCCTGGAAGCCAAGAGCCACACTGGTCCTGCACTCCTGTCAGCTTTGCGTTTACTGGCAGATCAGTGGCTTACACCGCTCAATTTGACAGTTGAAAAACGGTGTGCGACAACGGTGCCAATCTGCTGAGCGCGCTTAAAAAGGGCAAAATTACACACGTTCCATGCATGGCACATGTCCTGAACTTGGTCTTGCAGCGATTTGTTGCCAAATACCCTGGGGTCCAGGATGTCTTGCGGCAGGCCAGGCAAATCTCGGCTGTTTTTAGAAGATCTTACACAGCCATGGCTCGTCTTGCTGACATTTAGCGGCGACACAACCTGCCCGTTAGGCGTCTTATTCGTGACTGCCCGACGCAATGGAACTCAACCTTGTATATGCTTGATAGGCTGCTCCAGCAGAAACGTGCAGTTAACGACTACCTGTACGAACTCTGCGGCAGGACAAGTTCTGGGGAGCTTGGGTTTTTTTCACCTCGCCAGTGGCTGCTCATGCATGATGCATGCAGACTTCTGCAGCCATTTGATGAGATCACCAAACTGGTCAGTCACGCCCAGGGTGCCATCAGTGATATCGTACCTTACGCCTTCTTTCTGGAGCGTGCATTGCGTCATGCCATTGATCAAGCCACCGAAGAGCAGGAGCAGGAAGATGAGGAAGTCACTATGTTGGATGAATTCCCAGTGGGTGCTACTCCATCTGAGACAAGTCAACAACAGGAGTCTGAAGAGGAGTCACAAGAAGATGGTGACGGGGGGGATGAAGAGTAGCAAGAAGAGCATGCTTTAAACCTTTCTGGGATCCCTTGTGTTGTTTGTGGGTGGGGGGAGGAAAACGTGGGCTAGTGATGGACAAACATCGGCCGGAGCAGTTCGTGTACGTCAGCCGCAAATTTTCTTAAATGTCTGCGAACCACAAGTTTGCGGCGGGCCCCATTAACTTAAATGGTAGACGAACTTTAAAAACCTTTAGGTCATATTTGCAGCCACAAAAGACTTACTAGCTGTGCACAAATAGTCCCACCACATGGACAATGTCATAACGGAAGTATTTTCAATTGGAAAAGTTGCCCTAAAATTTTTTATTTTTTTTACAGCAAAAAAATGTTTTTTTTTCATAAATCAGCCAGAACTGACAGAAGGCCGGTAAATACATTGTCAAATACATATAGGGTCCATTCACACATCTGTAAAATGGGTTTGCATCAATTCCACAATTTGGCGGAACCTTTACAGACCCATTGATTTCCAATTCCAGTCTTAAAAATGAGGCATTCATAGGATAAAGAAGTAAGTGTCGGCCAGTACAGGCCCCAAAAATTAGCCCACATGTGTTTACCTGACAGCTAAGAACGTTGTATTCTGTGGCTGAAGGAACATTAGGCATTTACAGTATACAGAAGTAGGTGTCGGCCATTCCAGGCCCCAAAAATTAGCCCACTTGGGTTTACCTGACAGCTAAGAACGTAGTATTTGGTGGCTGGAGGTAAATTAGGCATTCACTGGATACAGAAGTAAGTGTCGGCCAGTATAGGCCCCAAAAATTAGCCCACATGGGGTTACCTGACAGCTAAGATTGTAGTATTTGGTGGCTGGAGGTACATTAGGCATTCACAGGATGCAGAAGTAAGTGTCGGCCAGTATAAGGCCCAAAAATTAGCCCACATGGGTTTACCTGTCAGCAAAGAATGTTGTATTCTGTGGCTGGAGGTACATTAGGCATTCATAGGATAAAGAAGTAAGTGTCGGCCAGTACAGGCCCCAAAAATTAGCCCACATGCGTTTACCTGACAGCTAAGAACGTTGTATTCTGTGGCTGAAGGAACATTAGGCATTCACAGTATACAGAAGTAGATGTTGGCCATTCCAGGCCCCAAAAAT
The DNA here is from genome assembly GCF_965119305.1 of Pelophylax lessonae. Taxonomy (NCBI): domain Eukaryota; kingdom Metazoa; phylum Chordata; class Amphibia; order Anura; family Ranidae; genus Pelophylax; species Pelophylax lessonae. The sequence continues at coordinate 645,013,380 of NC_138771.1, forward strand.
TAGCCCACATGGGTTTACCTGTCAGCAAGGAACGTTGTATTCTGTGGCTGAAGGTTCATTAGGCATTGACAGAAAAAATAATTGTCGCCATGAAAGGCCCCAAAAATTAGGCATTCAATGGACATGAAATGCCTTTTATGCCGCTGTATTTAGTGAAGACAAGGACCAGGAATTGTTGTGGGTGGATGGCGGTCTGGCGGATATTTGTGGCCTGTCATGAGGAATTTCAATGAAACATGGTCTACTGGTCACATGTGTTGAATTCCTCAGAGATCCATGCCTCATTTATTTTTATAAATGTGAGGTAATCTACACTGTCATGAGCTAGGCGAGTGCGTTTATCGGTCACGATCCCCCCTGCTGCGCTGAACGTCCTTTCGGACAGGACACTGGATGGGGGCAAGCCAACAGTTCCATTGCAAATTGTGCAAGCTCTGGCCATAGGTCAAGCCTGCCCACCCAGTAGTCCACGGGTTCATCACCCCTCAGAGCATCCACATTGGACGTTAACCCAATGTAGTCGGACACCTGTCGGTCTAGGCATTCCCTGATGCTGGATCCGGAGTACAGCTGTCGATGGTTCGGCTGAAAGAAGGATCTCATATCTGAAGTGACCAAGACATCTTCAAACCGCAGCAGGTGCTTTTGGATTGCTACCCACAACTGTCTCTCTGTGACTGGAAATTCCTCTGCCAGCTCACGCAAAAGCAGAATGCAGCATTTCTCACAGCAAGGCCTGGAAGTGCTGCATTCTGACCACCCTCTGTGATGGTGGTAACATTTCCGCCATTTTTTGTTTGTACCGGGGGTCTAAGTACGTTGCCACCCAGTACTTTTCCTTGCCCTTTATGCTGTTTATACGGGGGTCCCCCTTAAAACACTGGAGCATGACGGCCCCTATTCACACTAAACTGGAAGCGGTGTATGTCCACGGATAACACCAGGGATCCCAGAAAGGTTTAAAGCATGCTCTTCTTGCTCCTCCTCATCTGCCCCGGCACCATCCTCCTCTGACTTCTCTTCAGACTCCTGTTGTTGACTTGTCTCAGATGGAGTAGCACCCACTGGGAATTCATCCAACATTGCGACTTCCTCGTCTTCCTGTTCCTGCTCCTCGACGGCTTGATCAATGACATGATGCAATGCATGCTCCAGAAAGAAGGCGTAAGGTACGATGTCACTGATGGAGCCCTGGCTGTGACTGACCAGTTTGGTGATCTCATCGAATGGCCGCAGAAGTCTGCATGCATTCGCATGAGAAGCCACTAGCGAGGTGAAAAAAACCCAAGTTCCCCAGAACTTGTCCTGCCGCAGAGTTCGTACAGGTAGTCGTTAACTGCACGTTTCTGCTGGAGCAAGCTATCAAGCATATGCAACGTTGAGTTCCATCGCGCCGGGCAGTCACAAATAAGACGCCTGACGGGCAGGTTGTGTCACCGCTGAATGTCAGCAAGGCGAGCCGAGGCTGTGTAAGATCTTCTAAAATGGCCCAAGATTTTCCTGGCCTGCCGCAAGATGTCTTGGACCTCAGGGTATTTGGCAACGAATCACTGCACAACCAAGTTCAGGACGTGTGCCATGCAAGGCACGTGTGTTATTTTGCCCTGTTTCAGTGCGCTCAGCATATTGACACCATTGTTGCACACCACTTTACCAACTGTCAAACTCAGCGGTGTCAGCCACTGATCTGCCTGTGAACGCAAAGCTGAAAGGAGTGCAGGACCAGTGTGGCTCTTGGCTTCCAGGCACAACAGATGCAGCACAGCATGGCAACGTCTCACCTGGCATGGGGAATAGGTTCTGGGGATCTTGGGCGGCGCATCGGAAGAGGCGGTAGCAGCGGAAAAGGAGGAGTCAGCCGAGGAGGAGAGGGAGGATGGAGGAAGAGGAGAAGAAGAGGCAGGCCTGCATGCAATCCGTAGTGGTTCAACCAAATCTACACGGGTGACACGGGTTAAATGCTTGGCGGTCATCAGAAGGTTCAGCCAGTGGGCAGTATAAGTGATATACCTTCCCTGCCCGTGTTTGCTAGACCATGTGTCTGTGGTCAGATGTATCTTGGCACCGACACTGTGTGCCAGAGATACATTCACTTGCCGCTGAACATGGCCATGCAGCTCTGAAATTCCCTTCTGCGAGAAATATGTACTGCCTGGGACCTTCCATTGTGGTGTTCCAATGGCCACAAATTTATGAAAGGCCTACGAGTCCACCAGTTGATATGGCAGTAGTTGGCGGGCTATCAGTTCCGACAAGCCAGCAGTCAAACGTTGGGCAAGAGTGTTATCCGGCGTCATCATTTTTTTACACTCCAACATTTGGGCCACAGAAGCCTGCCTATTTCCATAACAACGTGACGACGGCATCATGGAAGGTGGAGTGGAGGACAATTGTGAGGAGAGAGGAGAAGAAGAAGGAGAAGAGGCTGGACGGTGAGAGCCTGGAGTGTGGCTTTGTGGGTTCTGACTGTGTTGCTCCCACTGGGCTCGGTGATGGGAGTTCAGGTGACTTCTTAAGGCAGTCATCCCTAGGTGAGTGTTGGGCTTACCACGACTTATGCGTTGACTGCAAAGGCTGCAGATGGCAACACGTTTGTCAGCAACGGGCACATTAAAAAAGCCCACACTGCGGAGCCATGTGCTGGTGTCCTGGGAGTGCCAGATGTGACTGTACATGGTTGATGGCTCGCTCCTGATACATTTGCAGTCTGCTTTGTACCTCTTGTGCAATGCAAGTTTCGCCTGCCTCACCTCCCTATCTGCTGGTCTGTCTTTCCTTCTTAACTCACCTCCTCTTCCTCTGTTGTGGCCACCCACGTGACGTCCATAGACATGTCATCATCAACGTCACCTTCCCCACCACTAACATTCGAGATCTCGGAGTAGGCAGGAACAGCGGGGACCAACCTCCTTGGGCTGATCTGGGTACTGTCGTCAGACTGCTGAGTGGCGGGCGGCAGTTGCTACCTCCTCTTCCTGATCTGATGCCAAGAATGGCTGCGCATCGCAAATATCTTGTGATGGATCGGAAAATTATTCCAGTGACTCAAGCGGAGGGTAGGTGGTGGTGGTGGTGTTTGTGTTGGTGTCTTTGGGGGTGCACACAGCAGAGAGTGAAGAGGGTGCAGATAGAGAGGATGAGGAGGGTGCAGAAGAGGAAGGCTGAGCCACTCAACCAAGTCTGGTACGTCCTTTGACGTAATTGCACGCGCCTTCTGAAACTTCACACTTTGGCTCCGGCCTACTGCTCCTGCCCTACCCCTACCACCCCTGCGTAAGTGTCTGCCTCTTCCTCTTCCTGTCATGTTTTTAAATTACCCTGTGACAGAAGTCTCTAGAGAATCGCAGTATATCTGGAAAAAGGTATATAACACCCCGCTTTAATCTGTGGTATTGGGGGGCACAGGTTGATCACACCAGTTCTACAACTAATTGGCCAGTAACTGTTGTCACTGTGCATAGAACAGTTAACACCGCAAAAGAGACCACATTTTTGCAGGACTAAAATGCACTCTTAGAAAAGTATAATGTTAAATAACACCACACACTTCAATATGTGGTATTGGGGGGCCACTAGTTTATCACACCAGTTATTCAAAAAATTGGCCAGGGAGTTGGCACTGTGTATCAGAATTAATGCAGCAAAAGAGGCAATATTGTTGCAGGACACAAATACACTTTGGAAAGTAAACTCAGATAACACCCAACTTCAATCTGTGGTATTGGGGGGCCACAGGTTTATTACACCAGTTTTACAAATAATTGGCCAGTAACTGTTGTCACTGTGTGTAGCAGAGTTAACACAGCAAAAGAGGCCACATTTTTGCAGGACTAAAATAAACTCTTAGAAAAGTATACTGCTAAATAACACATCACTTCAATATGTGGTATTGGGGGGCCACTGGTCTATCACACCAGTTGTTCAAAAAATTGGCCAGTGAGTTTGGCACTGTGTGTATCAGACTTAACACAGCAAAATAGGCAATATTGTTGCAGGACACAAAACACACTTGTAAAAGTATACTCAGATAACACCCCACTTCAATCTGTGGTATTGAGGGGCCACAGGTTTATTACACCAGCTCTACAAATAATTGGCCAGTAAACTGTTGTCACTGTGTGTAGCAGAGTTAACACAGCAAAATAGGTCACATTTTTGCAGGACTAACATAAACTCGTGGAAAAGTATACTGTTAAATAACACCCCACTTCAACATGTGGTATTGGGGGGGCCACTGGTCTATCACACCAGTTGTTCAAAAAATTGGCCAGTGAGTTTGGCACTGTGTGTATCGGACTTAACACAGCAAAAGAGGCAATATTGTTGCAGGACACAAAACACACTTGTAAAAGTATGCTCAGATAACACCCCACTTCAATATGTGGTATTGGGGGGCCACTGGTCTATCTCACCAGTTGTTCAAAAAATTGGCCAGTGAGTTTGGCACTGTGTGTATCAGACTTAACACAACAAAAGAGGCAATATTGTTGCAGGACACAAATACACATGTAAAAGTATACTCAGATAACACCCCACTTCAATATGTGGTATTGGGGGGGGGGGCACTAGTCTTTCACACCAATTTTAATACATTAAAAGTGATTTTGTCACTGTTTGTAGTATTGCTGCAGCAACGCTCAGTCACCACACCAGTCACAATGCTGCACAGTGCACAGTGCACAAATCCACTATAATATGCTTTCTACAAAGTATATTATACCGTGGATTACACCCCTATATAGTGCACTGCACACCAATACCAAAAAAATTGCAGCCCTTTAAATGACTTTTGTGGACATTAACAGAGCAATTTGTGTCACTGCCGATCTCTAACTGCCCCTAAAGCACAGACTGGATACCTGTCCCTAAACTGAAAAGAGACTGTAGTAGACCTATACCGAAATACCAGCCCTGAAAAGGACTTTTGTGGATCTTAACAGAGCTAATTGTGTCTGTCAATCTCTCCCTCATGAACACAGCAGACCTTTCCCTACGCTGACAAAAAGCAGAATGTGAAATGGCCGACAGCTCAGGTCTATTTATAAGGTAGGGGGTATGTCCATGTGCTGAAATGTTTCAGTTGACTGTCCCGTTCCACCTGATGGCTGTGTCATGGGTCAAAGTTCTCCCCAATGTAAACTAATATGGCCGCCGGGAACAACGCCATGTGTTTGCAAAATTAGTGGGTAGCGAACAAGCAAAATTCAGCGCGAACTGACTGCCGGGCCATCCCTAGTAGTGACTATGGTAAACTCCAATTATACCTTTGAGCGATTACTAGCAATAGATTCTCTAAGCCTCACCAAATTCTGCCAAATTTGGAACATTTGGACCAACAGATAACTTCCCCTTTCTGCCAATCCCAGTCCATTTTTCTTGTTCTTTATAGCCTTCGCATCTAAGCAACTGAGTGTTTATTTCTAAGTCTCGGCCGAACCAATGCTTGCACTATTGAATGTTGTTGTCTTTATCTTGCACTATACTTTTTCATGCTGCAATATCCTTTGTTTGTTTTGTAAAACTGTAAAAACTCAATGAAAATGTATTGAATAAAAAAAAAAAATTGTGATGGTTCTCATTGATCCAGGTTATGGTATATAGCAAGGGTGTCAAACTCAATTTCATCAAAGGGCCACATAAGCAATATGATTGCCCTCAAGGGGCCAGATCTATCTGGGGTGCACTACCATACATACTATAGAGTTCAGCGTGCACTACGTACAGAGTGCATTATGTAAAGAGTGCAGGATTTAGGGGTGAGCTATGCACAGTGTGCAACCCAACCTTCGCCCAAACTACCTACCCGTGTAGGCAGCTCTGCCTCACATTGCAAAGAGGTTGTTCTCTCTCTGATAACGGAAATCTGTTCCTGCCATAATTGTGTGCTGGAATCTGTTACTTCGTGAAGCGGAGGTTCAAAGCAGGAGGTGGTGGAATGGAGTTCCATCGTGTTCCAGCTGCAAAACTGGGTGCGAGTGCCAGTGGCGTACCAACAGTGGGGACAGGGAGGGCGGTCCGCACCAGCACCAGGGAGACACCCGGGGCCGGCCGGCCGCTGGACTGCCTCCACCGTTCGCTGCACTCGCTGACACAGGAGCGCGGAGGAGGAGGAACTGTTTAAAGCAGAGAATGGAAGAGAGACTCGCTGTCACTCACGAGCCCTGAATACACAGCGGGCGCTGCTGGAGTTAACTGTGCTAGTTAATGAGAAGGCGATTGGTTGCTAGGACTGCCTATCAACCAATCACCTGCTCATTAACTAGCACAGTTAACTTCGGCAGTTCCCCCTGACTGCTGTGTTTTCAGGGCTCGTGAGTGACAGTGAGTCTCTCCCCCATTCTCTGCTTTAAACAGTTCCTCCTCCTCTTCTCTAAGGTAGGAGGGGGATGGGCACTTGCATTGTAAGGGGGTTCTTTTGGGGGGGTCTGCATTGTAAAGGGGTTCTTTTGGGGGGATGTATTGTAAAGGAGTTCTATTGGGGGGGGGGCTTTGTATTGTAAAGGGGTTCTATTTTTTGGGGGCGCTCTGCATTGTAAAGAGGTTCTATTGGGGAGTCTGCATTGTAAAGGGGTTCTACTGTGAGGAGGGTTGTAATGTAAACGGGTTAAATGGGGGGGGGGGCTTTGTATTGTAAAGGGGTTCTAATGGGGGGGTCTGCATTGTAAAGGGGTTCTATTGGGGGGTTTGTATTGTAAAAGGGTTCTTTTGGGGGTTGTATTGTAAAGGGGTTCTATGGGGGGGGGCTTCGTATTGTAAAGGCGTTCTATTGGGGGAGGGTTTATTGTAAAGAGGTTCTATAGGTGGGGCTTTGTATTGTAAAGGGGTTCTATTGGCGGGGGCTTTGTATTATAAAGGGGTTCTATTTGGGGGTCTGCATTGTAAAGGGGTTCTATTGGGGGGGTTGTATCATAAAGGGGTTCTATTGGGGGGTTGTATTGTAAAGGGGTTCTACTGGCAGGGGCTTTGTATTGTAAAGGGGTTCTATTGGGGGGGTTGTGTAATGTAAAGGGGTTCTATAGGAGGGCTGTATAATGTATAGGGTTCAATGGGGGGGTGGGGCCTGTGTAATGTAAAGGGTTCTATTGGGGGGGCTGTGTAATGTAAAGGGTTCCATTGGGGGGGCTGTGTAATGTAAAGGGTTCCATTGGGGGGATGCGGGAACTGTGTAATGTAAAGGGTTCTATGGGGGGCAGAGGCTGCATAATGTAAATGGTTCTATTGGGGGGCGGTGGCTGTGTAACATAAAGGGTTTCATGGGGGGGTGGGGGCTGCGTAATGTAAAGGGTTCCATGGGGGAATGGGCGCTGCGTAATGTAAAGGGTTCCATGGAGGGATGGGGGCTGTGTAATATAAAGGATTCCATGGGGGATGGGGGCTGTGTAATGTAAAGGGTTCCAATGGGGGGGCTGTGTAATGTAAAGGGGTCTAGGGGTACGGGGGCTGTGTAATGTAAAGGGGTCTAGGGGTACGGGGCTGTGTAATGTGAAGGAGTCCAGGGGTACAGGGGCTGAGTAATGTAAAGGGAGCCTTCCTACATTTTACTCGCAGTTATTACTGCAGTCCTATAGAATTTTTTAGGTTGTGCGTTTTTTTTTTTTTCTGCATTTTCTGAAAGTGCACCAAAAGTCCCGCATGCAGCATATTTGGCACACTTTCATATAACAGGGAAATATTTTTTTTTTGCGGGGGAGTGACACCATGGTTTACTGCACCAGGTGACACCAACCCTAGTGACACCACTGGCAGTAGCACACAATAAGTGACTGCCAGTTACATGTATTTCTGTCTGGCGCCTCAGGTCAGTCGGTGCTGTTTTTGCAGAGGAGGAGGGGCCTTGTCGCCGGGGGAAGCAGAGGAAGGATGATTATTTTGGGTTCTGGGTTGCAGTGCATGGAGGCGCCACAAGTGACACGTCAATGAGCGGTTCGTCGCCTGCACGCCTGGGGTGGGTGCCAGATATAGGATCCGCCACGGGTGCCAAATGCTCTAGGTATGCCCCTGGCGAGGGCCACTTGACAATTGGCCTGCAGGCCTTGTGTTTGACATGTGTGGTATATTGTAACAGTTAGTCATATTCAACTGAACTTCAACTGAACTTGTTCTGTAATTTTGAAGATGTTTCTAAGCTTTTCTAAGCCACTTCTTCGACTCTGATGAGTGGTAGGAAAATTTCACAGCATTTATATGCACACAAGTGGGTGATACACCTCAATCCAGACACCATGGAATGTGTTAAGGCAGATGTTGATTGTCTAAACATAGGATGAGAGTTGAAATAATTGTGGAACCACCCTGTTTATGTCATCTTATAGTCCCATAATGTAGTTTTCACATCTCTATCCAGTGATTTCACAATTTTAACCTTTAGCCATGCGATGCGATGTATACCACCTACTGTATGTAAACTTCTGGCGCCAAGGATATGCTTATGTGCATATGCTGTAAATGAGCCATTCTGCCCACAGAAATGTTGGTGCATATTGCTGTATATATACAGTATACAGCATATGGTTGTATATATTGTATATATACATGTAGCTCTGCCCCCTAGGGAGCTGCTGAGATTGGATTCCCCTGGGTTACCCATAGCAACAGTCTGTTAAAACTTATCCCTTTAACGCTTGGCTCAGACATTGAACAGTCCAGGGGATATGTGTTTTTTGTAATTTATTTTGAACTGGTATGGGAGAAGGGATGAGTGGGATAGGCCAACTATAACTATGCACAAATCTTGAGGACAACTCACTGTAGTGTATGCGGCAAGGCCGCTGCTTCACGTTGCCACAGAAGTGAAGATAGATGAATAGGCTCCTGTTCAAGTTACTCTTCAGGGTCTCAACATGGCAAACCCTTTCTCACGTGCTAGCCCTGTCCACTGACTCTCGCTGGAGTGGTCCCCTTCCTGGGCAGACCCCCGGCAAGCTCCCTGGTACTCATGGACACTGTTTTTCCTCAGGTTGCTCTGCCACTTGCTTCACAGTCAGTATCCTCTGGACCTCCTGGCTCAGCACCACACTTCTGGGCCACTAGGCCGACTGCCTGTGACCACTTTCCACACTGACAGTAGGAGATACAGCCGTCACTTTTCTCCTGGGACCTGGCTTCCCACCCAAAGACAACCTGCCACATGTGCCCTTGGCTTTTATGACCTATCCCAGGATACACCACTCTTGTGCCAACCCACTGGGACAGCCACAAAAGCCTGTGTGTCACTGGCTGGGTTTCCTCCACTGTCCAGCAGGCTCCCCTATTGGACACAGCGGGGACACTCCCTCAGACCAAGTGAATCATACATGGACACATTTAACAGACCTAACTATTGATCAGGCTCCCCTGATAAGCAGGCAGAGCAAAAACCCTAGCACCTACCCTAGCACCTACCTAGGAGGGTGCTACCTACAGTATACATTTTTTTTTTTTGCTTTATATTTACTTTTCTATCACATTTGCATTTTTAATTTGAAATATATTATGATTGTATTTTTTTAATAGCTTTTTTAAAATCCTTGTTCCTGAATGTGTATATAATCGGATTAAGCAATGGTGTCATTACAGTGTAAAACAGAGAGAGGACCTTGTTCAGAATATCTAGTTGACCTTTTGTTGGAATCAAATACACAGCAATTAACGTCCCATAAAAAATGAACACAGTGGTCAAGTGGGAGCTGCAGGTGGTGAAGGCTTTTTTTCTTCTTGTAATTGATTTAATTTTGAGGATGGTTAAAACAATATAGATATATGATATAACAATTAATATTAAAGGTGTTACAGCACAGATGAAAGATATGACAAAGGCCTGATTTTGGATCCAGGAAGTATCAGAGCAGGAAAGCTCTAGTATGGGTTCATAGTCACAGAAGAAGTGATGAATGATGTTTGGTCCACAATAATATAGACTGCACAAAGAAATGGAATCAACCAATGCCGTTATAAAACCCAGTAACCAAATGGTAATCACTGATTTAATGCAAATTGATTGGTTCATTATAGAGTTGTAATGCAGGGGCTTACAGATGGCCAAATACCGGTCATAGGACATCACAGTCAGTAGAAAACACTCTGAGGCCTCAGCATGTACAAAGAAGGAGACCTGGATGATACATCCAGCAAGAGACATGGTACATCCATCATGTAAGATGATATAAAGAAGGTTGGGAAGAATATCTGTAGACAGAATTATATCAAACAATGATAGTTGGGTGATGAAGAGGTACATGGGAGACTGAAGTGTTTTACTCAGATGAAATAAAACCACAATAAAAATATTTCCAGAAATAGTAACACAGTATATGAAAAACAGCACCAAGAAAAATAAAATTGTTATGCTTTTTATATTTGGAAAACCTGTTAGTACAATATAGGTTATGTTATTGTGATAGCCCACCTAGTAAAAGAATACAAAAAAATAAAATAAATAAAGGTTGTAGGCAAATGAAAATTCACTATGTTCAACTCCTAACAATTCTGGTTGATGGCAAAAAAGCAACATTTTATCTAATATTTATCCATTAAATTTTGTTACAATACGGTTTCAAAATATTACTATTCAGATGAGTTTTAACCTTTCTACATAGCTCTATGCTATCCTCAAAACAGGGTCACATTGCACTGTTTAATCTTGTAAGTACAAACCCGATTCCAAAAACGTTGGGACACTGTACAAATTGTGAGTAAAAAAGGAATGGACTAATTTACAAATCTCATAAACTTATATTTTATTCACAATAAAATAACATATCAAATGTAGAAAGTGAGACATTTTGAAATGTCATGCCAAATATTGGCTCATTTTGGATTTCATGAGAGCTACAGATTCCAAAAAAGTTGGGACAGGTAGCAATAAGAGGCTGGAAAAGTTAAATGTACATATAAGGAACAGCTGGAGGACCAATTTGCAACTTATTAGGTCAATTGGCAACATGATTGGGTATAAAAAGAGCCTCTCAGAGTGGCAGTGTCTCTCAGAAGTCAAGATGGGCAGAGGATCATCAATTCCCCCAATGCTGCGGCAAAAAATAGTGGAGAAATATCAGAAAGGAGTTTCTCAGAGGAAAATTGCCAAGAGTTTTAAATTATCATCATCTACAGTGCATAATATCATCCAAAGATTGAAAATCTGAAACAATCTCTGTGCGTAAGGGTCAAGGCTGGAAAACCATACTGGATGCCCGTAATCTTTGGGCCCTTAGACGGCACTGCATCACATACAGGAATGCTACTGTAATGGAAATCACAACATGGGTTCAGGAATACTTCCAGAAAACATTGTCGGTGAACACAATCCACCGTGCCATTCACCGTTGCCGGCTAAAACTGGTAGACTGAAGTGTTTTACTCAGATGAAATAAAACCACAATAAAAAGATTTCCAGAAACAGTAACACAATATATGAAAAACAGCACCAAGAAATATATAACTTTTATGCTTTTTATATTTGGAAAACCTGTTAATATAATATAAGTTATGTTATTGTGATATCCCATCTGGTAAGAGAATATAAAAAAACATAATAATTTAGGTTGTAACCAGGAGAAAATCCACTATGATCAACACCTCACAATTATGGAGGCGGGCAAAACAAAAGCAACATTTATTTTTAATAGTTCTTTTTGTTTTATCACAAGAAAAACAAAGTAATTAACCACTTAAGCCCCGGAAGATTTTACCCCCTTCCTGACCAGGGGGTATTTTGCGATTCGGCACTGCGTGACTTTAACGGACAATTGTGCGGTCGTGCGACGCTGTATCTAAACGAATTTGGCATCCTTTTTTTCCCACAAACAGAGCTTTCTTTCGGTGGTATTTGATCACCTGTGCGATTTTTTGATCATGCGCTATAAACAAAAAAAGAGTGTAAATTTTGCAAAAATAGCAATATTTTTCACATTTTTTTATATGAAATTCCCCCCCAAAAAAATGTAAAAATCTAAATTTTTTAACATTTTCTGCCAATTTGTTTTATGCTACCTATGTTTGGTAAAAAAAAATCGCAAAAAGCGTATTTTGATTGGTTTGCGCAAAAGTTATCGCGTTTACTAACAAAGGGAAAGATTTTTGTTGTTTTTTTTAAACGCGTAATGGCGGCGATCTGCGATTTTTTTGCGGTACTGCGACATTGCGGCTGACAGATCGGACCCTTGACTGACATTTTTGACACTTTTGGGGTTACCAGTGACATTTCTACAGTAATCAGTGCTATACATATGCACTGTTACTGTAAAAATACACTGGCAGTGAAGGGGTTAACTTTTTTTGAAAGGGAGGGGCTATGTGTGTCCCTAGGGGCGTGCTTTCTACTGTGATTGGCTGTGGCTTCAGATGTATGAACAGTGATCAACGGTTCTACATAGTAGAACCGTATGATCATCCTTCATACACAGGGGAGAATGACAGGCAGCTTGTTTACACAAGCCGCCTGACTTTCTCCCTCTCCCCCGACGATCGCAGAGTGACCGGCGGACATTGGGTCCGCCGGTCACACGCGCGGGGGGGGGGGGCGTGACCGCGCGGGAGCGGGAGTGCACCTCCGGCGGCGCGCGCTAGCTCCCTAGACCCTCACAAGCTAGCGACGTAGACCTGCGTCGCTTTGCCTGTGAGGGGCTGACTGCCGACGTAGATCTGCGTTAGGCAGTCGGCAAGTGGTTAAGGACAAGAAACATTTGAACTTTATTCATTGCATAGATCTCACTGTGTCCAGAGAGGAGCACGACGCCCGGTTCAAGATTATTGCACAGTTGGCGCTGTATTAAGTGATATACAATGTGGAAGAGAAACATCTTATACATTCTACAAGAAACATACAAGTGCAATCTATTGCTAACTGGAAGTAAGTTTGGTTAGGGAAGCTACCACCTGTGTGTGGAGACCAGAGTCTTGCTGAGTATAAGTTTTAAAAATTGAACACAACTATGCTCTTGGTCGAAACTAGGCGCGCTTGGGGAGTGTTCTGCTGGGGTTTAACAAGAGCATAGACTACTTCACAAAAACATTTAATCTGACATTTATCAGTTCAATTTTGTTAAGATCCTTTTTTAAACTATCCAGCTAAGTTTTAACCTTTCTACATAATTCTTTTTTTTTTTTTTTTTCTCTGCAAAAATGGTCACATTGTTCTGTTTTTTTTTTTTAACCCCTTTACCCCCGGAAGATTTTGCTGCTCAATGACCAAGCCGCTTTTTTTCAACTTGGCACTGCATGAATTTAACTGACAATTGCGCGGTCATGCAATGCTCTACCCAAACGAAATTTATGTCCTTTTTTTTTCCCATAAACAGAGCTTTCTTTTGGTGGTATTTGATCACCTCTGCGCTTTTTATTTTTTGCGATATTAATAAAAACAGAGTGAAAATTTTGTGAAAAATTTACATTTTCTACTTTGGCTGTTAAAAAATATCCAATATATTCAATTTTTGTCATACATTTAGACCAAAATGTATTTAGCTATATGTCTTTGACAAAAAAATTCTCAATGAGCGTATTTTTATCCACTTTAAGACCGGACGATTTTACCCCATTCCTGACCAGGTCATATTTTGCGATTCAGCACTGCGTTACTTTAACGGACAATTGCGTGGTCGTGCGATGCTGTACCTGGAAGTGAAATGGTTAATCGATGTTTCTGTCCTCATTTAATTCCCTCTAAATAATACAAGTACAGTATTTCTGAAATGACTGTCACAAGACTTAAGTAAACAGTGGCCAGTATTGACAAATGGTCACTTTGACCTTTCTCTGCGTGGGATGAAGCTGGTGTTTAGTTAATAATTGATATCCTGTATTAGCTAGAAAATTGAATCTCAGGGGATACCCAGGTGGTATGTTGTGATTGGTTAAACAATATGATTAATGTTCTGATTGGCTAAGGACTCTTGTCCACCCCTCACGTCACTGTCCCTATAAAAGGGGGCTGACGCCATTAATAAAACTGAACATGCGTTGAACCCAACCTGTGTGTCTCATTTCCTTCATTGCGTGTTCCCGACGTCGTATGAAGCCCTCTACTGGTCATCCAGGGAACAAAGATAATTGACACAACCTTTCAGTTTGGTGGCAGCGTGGTGGGATCAGTAATCGTCCAAGGTAAGTAAATTGTGTTGAAATCATTCACCAGGATACCTCCCCAAGGGCAGACATGCTTTCTTCCCCAATGAAGGGGGTGCAGACTGTTTTTGTGGATGGCTCCTGCTCTCGCCCGAATGATAACACTTATCATGCTGGCTATGCTGTGGTACAGCTACCTGATATAATTCTAGAGGCTAAACCTATTCCTTTTCAGTCTAAGGACTCTTGTCCACCCCTCAGGTCACTGTCCCTATAAAAGGGGGCTGACGCCATTAATAAAACTGAACATGCGTTGAACCCAACCTGTGTGTCTCATTTCCTTCATTGCGTGTTCCCGACGTCGTATGAAGCCCTCTACTGGTCATCCAGGGAACAAAGATAATTGACCCAACCTTTCAGTTTGGTGGCAGCGTGGTGGGATCAGTAATCGTCCAAGGTAAGTTAAATGTGTTGAAATCATTCACCAGGATACCTCCCCAAGGGTAGACATGCTTTCTTCCCCAATGGAGGGGGTGCAGACTGTTTTTGTGGATTGCTCCTGCTCTCGCCCGAATGATAACACTTATCATGCTGGCTATGTTGTGGTACAGCTACCTGATATAGTTCTAGAGGCTAAACCAATTCCCTTTCAGTCTGCACAAGCAGCAAAGCTGATTGCATTGATGGGGGCATGCCAACTTTTTGAGGGACAGGAAGTGAACATTTACACTGACTCAAAATATGCCTTAGCAGATGCTACTGCAAAAACAGCTGCTAGTGCTGTTCACGCTCTGCTCCCTCCCTTAGTGCCCCCGTCCATACCCTGGGACCAGATACTTCAGGGCCTCCAGACTTTTGCAACCAAAGAGGACATGGAGTTTTGGGTTTCACAAGGTTTGGATCTGGACCCTAATACAGGGCTCATCTCCAAAGAGGGGAGACCTGGTATTCCTCAAGGAAGTGCATCCCTGTTCACAGTATCATGGTGTAGGACACAGGGGATGGAAGGTCACAGCAGAACTGATAGCCAAAGATATCTACATTTTGCATCTCCCCTCACTCTGTAAGACATTTGTGGCCCGATGCATTGAATGCATAAGGAACAATCCTAACATTCCCAATAAACCCTCTCATGATCATCTACAATATCCTACCTCACCTTTCACACACTTACAGACTGACTTCACCCACATTCCCAGGGTAGGCAAAAGACAGGAGTACTTACTTGTAATTGTGGATATGTTTTCCCACTGGGTAGAGTGCTTTGTGACAACAAAAGAAGACGCAAGAACTGTAGTTAAGTTCTTAGCTCAGGAAGTGATCCCGAGGTGGGGATGCCGGTCCAGATAAATTCTTATAATGGACCAGCATTCACATCTAAGGTTTGTCAGGAGCTTGTGAAGCTACTTCAGATTGACTGGAAGTTTCACATCTCATACCATCCCCCGAGCTCAGGGGTAGTGGAAAGGATGAACAGGACCATCAAGGACAAACTTAGAAAGGCCACAGGAGGCACTTATCACAAGTGGAAGAATTCACTGCCCACCGTTCTGGCTGAGATCAGAATGACCCCCTCCAAGACCACTGGTCTTTCCCCGTTTGAGATTTTAATAGGTAGACCGTTCCTACTCCCTGGACTAAGAGGCCCCTAGTGATAGAAAGAGGGGATCAGGAGCAAATACAGGATGAGTATTGTAAAAATCTGATTGAAAAATTAAACAGTATCCATAGCAATGTAGCTCGCACTCTCCCTTTGCCTTCACAGGAGCCGACCCACTCTTTAGTGTCGTGTGATGTAGTGGTCGTTAAACAGCTGAATCGGAACAAGAAGCAAGAGTACCCCTTTGGACCACCAACCACAGTGATTGCAGTGACCCGGACTGCTGTGTTGACGGAACAAGCTAACACTTGGATCAACGCAAGTAGAGTAAAGAAGATTCCCCCTAGGCCTGAGAAGCAAGACACAGGTAAAGGAGGTGAAGCAAGTGTTTTAAAACCTCGAAGAGTGAGTGAAGTAGGTGGTATAGTCTCTGAAGAAGATGTCCTCAATTCTCTTGCACCAAACTTCTGGGACGACAACTTGCGGACTGTTTCTCCTAGTGATGATAGTGTTCTTGCCCACATGGATCATTACTAACTGTATATACAATCCAGAGGACTTGGGTATATTCTGCCCCATTTGTGGGTCACCCAGTATCGACAACAGGAAAAGAAGAGACCTTGCTTATAATGATGTAGAAATATTTGATGGAAAAATGGTATTGCTCAAGCTTAAGTATATTTACGCACAAAAATCAGGATATATATATATATAATAAATGTTGGATCTGTAGTAAATTGCACCCGCCGGTTCTGCTAGGATTCCCTTAATAGCTTCCCCTTTGAAAATCGCCCCTTCCTTAATGGAACCCCCCCCCCAATGGTTTTGACTAACATCTCTGCTGTCTATGATAATGGTACTGTATCTTTCCACATAGTCAGTAAAATTCACTCTCCAGCCTGGTGTTTCAGATTAGGAGAAATATCCAGTAAGGCTAGAGGGGTATGTAGTGAATCTAAGTTACATTTCTCCCTCAACTCAAACATGTCATCTGCATACACCACTAAAGATGCAGAACTAAACAGAACCTTGTACAGGCTTGTGGTTGAGGATAATAACCCTACTATGAAGAAGGTCATTGCCCTCCTAGCCCTTGCATGATGCACAAAGGGTCCTGGGTAGGCGCCCTTTCTCACTTGGGAATAGTATGTATCACTGTTGTGGGAACGTTTGTTACCCTTGGATACCCCTAAGAGCCCAAAGGTGGTGTTATTTGGCCCATGTGATACTTGTAATGGGAGTGATGGGAGGAGCAGAAGAGGGATACCAACACCACCTTGAAGCAGGGCCGCATCCCAAATATCCACTTAGACACAAGGAGAATCGGGAATTGTTCACAAATGCAGACAAGTTCTGGGCCTCGTTTCCCTCATGGACGGGTTGGGGAATGGAAGTAATGAATAGATTGAATAATTACTCAAGTATATTAGACGAAATGATTGAGAGGAACGCAGAAGATATTGAACTTTTAAGTGTTGAACAGCGAGCAATTAGAAAACAGCTGGAAGTCCAGAATTTAGCTATAGAATATATGAGTGCAGCATTGACAGGTTTGTGTGAAATGACAGAAGTATACGAATGTTGTACATGGGTTTACAATACAAGTTTTGAAGTTCCAGATTATTTTGACATAATTAGTAAACATAGGGAAGAGGTCACTAGTCTCCAAGAGAAGGCCAGGAAGATAGCTGAGGAAGGATGGAACCCCTTTAAAGGCTTAGCTGGGATTGGAGATTTTTTGGAGGAATTTTTTTATGGTTCAAAAAGGCTGGTGCATTAATATTAATGTGTTTACTTTTCCTTCTCTTTCTCTATGTAATGTGGAGATTTGTTGTTTTTCTCATTGGCAGGAGACACAGCTCTGGGTCTCAAAAGAAAATTACTAATTTACTAATTAACTAATGTAATTTTAAGAGGGGATTGGAAGTGAAATGGTTAATCAATGTTTCGGTCCTCATTTAATTCCCTCTAAATAATACAAGTATTTCTGAAATGACTGTCACAAGACTTAAGTAAACAGTGGCCAGTATTGACAAATGGTCACTTTGACCTTTCTCTACGTTGGATGAAGCTGGTGATTAGTTAATAATTGATATCCTGTATTAGCTAGAAACGTGTCCTTCTAACTCATGGTAAAATCCTCACGTGATACCCAGGTGGTATGTTGTGATTGGTTAAACAATATGATTAACCACTTGCCGACCGCCGCCCGACTATATACGACGGCGGTCAGCCCCTCCCAGGCAAAGTGACGTACCGGTACGTCACTAGCCTGGGAGCGAATAGGGGGCAAGCGCACGCCGCCGGAGGCGCGCTCCCGCCCCCGCTCGTACCCGAAGAAGCCAGCGCGTGTGACCGGCGGACCCGATTTCCACAGGTCACTCGCGATCGTCGGGTAGAGAGGGAGAAAGGCAGGCGGCTAATGTAAACAAATCCACCTGTCATTCTCCCCTGTGTAAAAGCACAGATCACTCGGTCCTGCTATGTAGGACCGTTGATCTGTGCTGTTACACACACAGCCACATCCAATCACAGTTAGAAACACGCCCCTAGGGACACACTTAACCCCTCCCTCTCCAATAAAGTTAACCCCTTCCCTCCCAGTGTAATTTTTACAGTAACAGTGCATATGTATAGCACTGATTACTGTAGTAATGTCACTGGTACCCCCAAAAGTGTCAAAAATGTCAGTCAAGGGTCCAATCTGTCCGCCACAATGTCGCAGTACCGCAAAAAAAAATTGCAGATCCCCGCCATTACTCGTTAAAAAAAAACAACAAAAATGACAAAAATCTTTCCCTTAGTTAGTAAACGCAATAACTTTTGTGCAAACCAATCAAAATACGCTTATTGTAATTTTTTTTACCAAACATAGGTAGCAGAAAACAAATTGGCCAATAATTAAAAAAAATGTGATTTTTACATTTCTTTGGGGAGGAATATCATATAAAAAATGTGAAAAATATTGTTATTTTTGCAAAATTGTCGCTCTTTTTTTGTTTATAGCGCATGATCAAAAAATCACACAGGTGATCAAATACCACCAAAAGAAAGCTCTGTTTGTGGGAAAAAAAGGACGTCAAATTAATTTGGGTACAGCATCGCACGACCGTGCAATTGTCCGTTAAAGTCATGCAGTGCCGAATCGCAAATTAGGATCTGGTCAGGAAGGGGTCAGGAAGGGGGTAAAATATTCCGGGGCTTAAGTGGTTAATGTTTTGTTTGGCTGAGGACTCTTGTCCACCCCTCATGTCACTGTCCATATAAAAGGGGGCTGACGCCATTAATAAAACTGAAGATGTGTTGAACCCAAGCTGTGTGTCTCATTTCCTTCATTGCGTGTTCCCGACGTCGTATGAGGCCCTCTACTGGTCATCCAGGGAACAAAGATAATTGACCCAACCTTTCAGTACCCATATTAAATTTACATCCTTTTTTTCCCCCCACAAATAGGGCTTTCTTTTGGTGGTATTTGATCACCTATGCGATTTTTAATTTTTGAAAAAAAGAGCGACAATTTTGAAAAAAAAAAAAATATATTTTTCACATTCTGATATATAACATTCCCCAATAAAAAATGTACAAATTAAATCCTGTGATCTCTCCCTGCCTGTCACAGAGAAGATCCGCCTGCTTTGTTTATACATACAGGCTGATCTTCTCACACTTTCCCTGGCGATCGGGGAAGAGAGACGTCAATCGCCGCCTCTCCTCCTCCGGCCCAACTCCCGTTGTGCGCAAAAAACACAGCGGGAGCGAGCCTCCGGCAGTGCACGCACGCCACCGAGACCACTAGGAGTCCAGCAACGTAGGTTTATGTCGCTGGACCCAGGGGAGTGCTGGCACAGTGAGCGGTCCTAAAGTGGTTAAGGTAATTAACAGAAAAATGAAAAACAACTCAGCTTAATATCATTTGTTGATGTACATGTCTTAACCATATTGTCTAAAATTTTAACCACTTTAACACCAGAATGATTTGCCTCCTTCCTGACTAGGTCCTATTTTGCGATTCGGCACTGCGTTACTCTTTAATGGACAATTGCGCAGTCATTGCGACGCTGTTCCCAAATGAAATTTATTTCCTTTTTTCCCACAAATAGAGCTTTCTTTTGGTGGTATTTTATCACCTGTGCGATTTTTATTTTTTGCGCTATAAACACAAAAATAGCCACAATTTTGAAAAAAAAAAAATATATATATTTTTTGACATGCTGCTTTATGACATTCACATTAAAAAAAATAATAAAAATCAAAATTTTTTAACCTTTTAGGCCAATTTATTTTCTACATATTTTTGGTTAAAAAAAATCGCAATAAGCGTATTTTGATTGGTTTGTGCAAAAGTTATCTCGTCTACTAACTGCGGGAAAGATTCAGGTCATTTTTATTGTTTTTTTTTTTACTAGTAATGGCAGCGTTCTGCGATTTTTTTGCGGGACGGCGACATTGCGGCGGACAGAATGGACCCCTAACTGACATTTTTGACTCTTTTAGGGGTACCAGTGACATTACTACAGTAGTCAGTGCTAATAATATGTACTGTTACTGTAATAATGCCATTGGCAGGGAAGGGGTTAACCCTGTGGGTGATCAAGGGGTTAAATGTGAGCCTAGGGGAGGGAGCAATTATAACTGTGGGGGGGGGGCTTGGCTTCTGAAGTGACCATAGAGACATGTGATCCTATATAGAAGGATCACATGATCTATATGATCATCCCAGGAAGGAGGGCGGTTGGTTGTGTTTACAACAGCCGACCGTCCTTCTCTTTCTGCGGGGAACGATTGCGGGTGTCAGGGGGCAATCGGAGCTGCCTAACACACACATCAGCTTCCCCACTGACGAGCACTTGCCCCCTAGACTCCTGAGTGTGAGCGCCGTACATGTACGGCATTTCGCCCAGGAGCGGCTGCCTGCCGCAGTACATCTGTGGCGGAGCGGTCGCAAAGCAGTTAATATGCCACCTGAAATTTAAATATACAGTAAAACATTGGATTGAGAGTAACGTGGTCTGAGAGGGTTTTGCAAGACAAGCATTTTTTTTTTTTTTCACAACTGGGTATAAAAAAGAAGAGAGGTGCCTTTAGGCTTAGCAATATGGTTACATTTAATGAAGGTACAGCATTTAGCAACTCACATGGTTGATAATTAAAAGAGGCACATCTAAGTATGCAGGCATCCGGGGAAAAGCTGTCCACATAGACCGTCCTCCACACCGCCATCAATGTCATCCCTTCCACGCTGTGCTCCACGAGCGCTTCAAGCCTCCCTTTCAGATCGCTCTACTGCAGGGTATTCTTCCCGGTCATGATTGCAGACTAACAGCGGTGAGAGCCGGCGGTGCGGAGGATGGTCTATGTGGACAGTTTTACCCCTAGATGCCTGCATACTTAGATGTGCCTCTTTTAATCATCAACCTTTTTTATACTCTGTAGTTCCTGCTGAATTTTTAGTCTAATCCCCTTGTGAAGGCCGCCATATGTGGATGGACATTTTATGGTTACACAACCTATGACATTGCTATAATCTTTTTATATGGACTATAAACTGAAGGACTTATGAATAAACGGTTGTGGAATGAATCATCTGAGCTTCCATTATTTCTTATGGGGAAATTTGCTTTGATATATGAGTGCTTTGGATAACAAGCATGTTTCCGGAACAAATTATGCTCGCAATCCAAGGTTTTACTGTAAAGGTATCCATAATTTAGGTTGAAACAAGTTACCATATATACTCGAGTATAAGCCAACCCGAATATAAGCCGAGGCACGTAATTTTATCACAAAAAACTGGGAAAACGTATTGACTCGAGTATAAGCCTAGGGTGGGAAATGCGCCAGCTACTTGACCCAACTGGACCAACCACGAGACCCAAAACAGGGACTGAGGGCATGGTATATGAGATGCAGGGCAGTGGGCATGGTACAGGAGATGGTACAGGCATGGTATATGATATGGTACAGGCATGGTACAGGAGATGATACAGTTATGGCACGTGAGTTGGTACAGGCATGGCACATGAGTTGGTACGGGCATGGCACAGGAGATGGTATGGGCATGGCACAGGAGATGGTTCAGGCATTGCAGAGGAGATGATGCAGGCATGGCACAGGAGATGGTACAGGCATGGCACAGGAGATGGTGCAGGCATGGTACAGGAGATGCAGTGCTGTGGGCATGGTACAGGAGAATCTCCTGTATTATGCCCGCAGCACTGCATCTCCTGAGGAGATGCAGGGGCTGCAAGGGAGTCTCACTTACCTTTCGGTGAGGCGCCTTGCATTTAAAAATGGCGCCTCTTGGAGCCAACATGTCATAGCGTACGGGCTTTCCCGAGCAGCGGCAGGCGCATGCACATTGACAGGGGAAAAGGTAAGTGAGACCGTGACTCGAGTATAAGCCGAGGGGGGCTTTTTCAGCATAAAAAAAATGCTGAAAAAGTTGGCTTATACTTGAGTATATACGGTATTTATCCATGATAGACAGCCTTATACAACTAAAGTGGTTTTGGTCCTTTGGAACCAGTTAAAAAACAGAAAAATGTCACTGACCATTTGATTATCCAAAATTCCATTTTATGAAAATCCTTTTGTATTGTGTCACTATACTGTGGAGTGTTAAGAATTATCCCTAATGGTGGGCATACGCAAGCAGAAAAAGCATTCAAATTGTGCTCATTTTAAATGCTTGTTTGTTTTCCATACAATGAATGTGTGTTAATCAAAAATCCTTTTAGGCTTTAGAAACCCAAATATACTCAATGTGAATAATCAGCGCAAAATAAATGTGTGTAAAATCGGTGTACAAAATTATAATAAATTAATACTAACTAACTGCATAAATGCACATACCTGGTCAAAACACATCACAAATTTTGAAAACTCAAAGCAAAAAAAAATATATTACATATATATAATGTGAATATTCATGATTGCTGCCACTGCTTATCAAAATGTGTTCACCTATAACTTTGCATCAAAAAAGAAAATATCACATCAAGTGTAGTGCAAACTAATGTGCATAGTCCCAATAAAAGTATAAAAATCCACAGTCGTGCAATATTCAATCGCGTTAAACAGTCCTAAAATCCAGTGACTTCAGTGACCTCCACCTTTGGCTAAAATGGCCGCTCACCTCCAAGCAGTGGCCCCATATCAGACCTGCAAATGCCTGTAATTATGTCCCTCTGATCCTCACTGGGATGGTCTTCCCCTGGATGTACTTGAACCCAAATGGACTCCTCTGCAGATATCCATCAATCGTGTATAACCAGAAAATAAAGAGAAACCATAGTGCTCTCTATTTCAAACAATTTATTGTACTAAAACCAGGGATAAAAATACTCACATAGAAATGTGAAAATAGAACCCATCATCAGCTCTCCCTGCTGACTAAATAACATGGAAAATCCTGAACAGAGGCTCCCTCCACCTGTTTTTTACTTAACAAAAATTGGCCTAATATTGTTCTTTGTGGTGTACCTTTCAATCATATTTTCTAGCCTATGGGAACAGAAAGGACAGTGTTTAAAATAATAGAAGTTTTTTTTTTTTTTTCTTCTACTATTTATTTTCTTTATATTTATTTTACGGAGCTTGGGTATCTTGTTTATTTTGCATTGATTTCATTTTCCTGTATACTTTTTTGTATTCAAAGTTGACCTCCTGACAGCTGCAAATTTGCACAAATAGTGCAGATCCTTAATTAAGTATATAACCTTAAATGGATGTTTTTTTTTTTTTTGCAATCAGTATAAATACTTGAATTTCAATTGGCATTAGCCTATTTCATTCTATGTATGGCGAGGCTCAAATAGATGAGGAAGAAATTGCACAAGGAACCAATCAGGCATATTGCAGTGCAAGGGGGATGCTAATAAGAGGAGAAAAAGGGTGACACAAGTGGTGCACAAAGAATTTGGTGCAGTAGTGCATAGTAACCAATTAGCTTCTAGGTTTTATTGTTAAAGCTTAATTAAACACGTTGAAGTTATAAGCTGATTGGTTACTATGCTAATTTTCACTAGATTGTATGTGCACCAGTTTTAGTAAATATCCCCCAAGGTGGATGAAGACCTAAATAAAGGGTAACTGCAGCAGAAAACAACCAGGTCCTATCCCATGCAAGGTGTAACTGTGCTGTGTGGCAGAGTTGTGTAAACTCTCGACTGGAGGCATACAAAAAAAAAAAGGTTGACAGCTAAAACAACTCCCATATATGTATTTCATCTGTGTATTTAGCTGTTTGCCTGGGGTTCACCTTTAATTTAATGAGATCCAGACTCTTTCCTTGTAATCCCTAATGCTATTTTGGTAAAGATTTATTTAAAAAAAAAAAAAAACCCACAAGATTTAAACCTGGTTTTGCATTCATGTTGGTCCCCAAGCCCTACTAAATCCAGACAATTAGAACAACGGATGGATGGCTTGGTCCTGGTATGCATAGCGCAGCCGCAGGGAGCTGACTGTGGCGTCCCCGCCAAACCGCGCTTACAAAAGCTGGTCCCACCGGAAGCGGCCCGCCCCCAACCTCACTTCTGGGGCGGGCGCTTACCATTGCGCATGCGACAACCACGGTGGACCGCAAAGGTTTGCGGTCCACCGTGATTGGCGCATGTGCAATGGTAAGCACCAGAAGTGACGTTGGGGGCGGGCCGCTTCCGGTGGGACCAGCTTTTGTAAGCACAGTTTGGCGGGGACGCCGCAGTCGGCTCCCTGTGGCCGCGCTATGCATACCAGGACCAAGCCATCTATTAGTAGAGATGTCCCGAACTATTCGCCGGCGAACAGTTCCCGGCGAACATCGCTTGTTTGCGTTCGCCGCGGGCGTGCGAACATATGCGATGTTCGGTCCACCCCCTATACGTCATCATTGAGCAAACTTTGACCCTGTACCTCACAGTCAGCAGACACATTCCAGCCAATCAGCATACCCTCCCTCCCAGACCCTCCCACCTCCTATAAAAGCAAGGGAAGCATGCATCTTAGATTCATTCTGAAGCTGCAGTGTTAGTTAGAGCAGGGAGAGTGCTGCTGCTGCTGAATTAATAGCTAGGCCAGTGTTCTGTGTCCACTCCAGTCCTCAAAGACCCATCTGCTGTAAGGACAGCGTCCTGACAGCACCCCAAAAAGCCCTTTTTAGGACTGGTACATCAGTCTGCTTATATATATATATATATATTACAGTTGCCTGCCCGTGTGTGAGAGACCACAGGCCCACAGACTGTACTGTGTGCACACCACTCATATAGTGTTGCACAGTACCTTGCATGCATAGTACCATTAATCTAAAAAAAATGACAGGCAGAGGCAGGCCACCCCGCAGGGGCTGTCGTGGTTGTGGTGCTGTGATTTCCTTTGGTCCTAGAATAATGCCCAGTGTTCAGAGGCCACGTACCCTGAACTCGAAAAATTCTGAGGACATAGTTGACTGGCTTACACAGGACACCCAATCGTCTACAGCTTCTGCTCGGAACCTTGACGCACCATCATCCTCCAGCTCAGCTTTGGGCACCTCTCAAGTTACCACTCGCCTGCCCGCTGCCACCACCAACACTAGCACCACAGCCGCTTGACTTGATCTGTCAGAGGAGTTATTTACACATCAGCTGGAAGAAATGAGTGATGCGCAACCATTATTGCCAGAGGATGTAGATAACAGGGATATGTCTCAGCCAGGCAGCATTACACACATGGACGTTCGGTGTGATGATGATGATGATGTTGTACCCCCTGTTGCTTCCTTTGCTGAGATGTCAAATACAAGTGAAGCGCTGGATGATGACGATGTGTCCGTGGATGTCACATGGTTGCCCGCTCGAAGAGAAGAAGAAGAACAGGGGGAAAGTTCAGATGGGGAGACAGAGAGGAGGAGGAGACGAGTTGGAAGCAGGTGGAGGTCAGACAGCATGTATCGGCACCCGGGGTCAGCCAGACAGCATGCCAATCAACGCATGCTGTTGCCACCACCAGAATGCCGTCATTGCAAAGCTCAGCAGTGTGGCATTTTTGTTGTGTGTCTGCTTCTGATAACAGCGATGCCATTTGCAACTTGTGCCAAAAGAAACTGAGTCGTGGGAAGTCCAACACCCACCTAGGTACAACTGCTTTGCGAAGGCACGTGTTCTCACATCACAAACGCCACGCCTATGGGATCAACACATGATGAGTACAAGCAGCACACAAACTCAAAGCCACCATCCTCCTCCTGGTCCAGCATCTTCAGCCACGTCAACCACTGCTGTCCTCCTTGCCCCCTCTCAACCACCCGCTACTCCGCCTCTCACCTTCAGCAGTTCCTGCTCATCTGCCCACAGTCAGGTGTCTGTCAAGGAAATGTTTGAGCGTAAGAAGCCAATGTCACAGAGTCACCCCCTTGCCCGGCTTCTGACAGCTGGCTTGTCGGAACTCTTAGCCCGCCAGCTTTTACCATACAAGCTGGTGAAGTCTGAGGCCTTCAAAAAATTTGTAGCTATTGGGACACCGCAGTGGAAGGTACTGCAGAGGAGTTGGTGACACCGCCACGACTTGAAGGCAGGCCTGCTGCAACCTCCTCTACTCCTCCTACTCCATCCTCTTTGCTAACCTCCTCGGCTGAGTCCTTTTCTGCTGCTGCATCTTGCTCCACATCAACTGCACCCCCCAGCTCCCCAGGGGCTATTCCACATCCCGGATACGACAGTGTCACGCCGTCTTGGGTTTGACTTGCCTGAGAGCAGAGAGTCACACCAGACCAGCACTCCTGTCCTCCCTGAACACACAGGTGGATCAGTGGCTGACCCCGCACCAACTGGAGATCGGCAAAGTGGTGTGGGACAACGGAAGCAATTTGTTGGCAGCATTGAATTTAGGCAAGTTGACACATGTGCCGTGCATGGCACATGTGCTGAATCTGATCATACAACGCTTTGTGCATAAGTACCAGGGCTTACAGGACATCCTCAAGCAGGCCAGGAAGATGTGTTGCCATTTCAGGCGTCCCTACACGGTCATAGCGCACTTTTCCGATATTAAGCAGCGAAACAACATGTCAGTGAGGCGCTAGATTTGCGACAGCCTGACACATTGGAATTAGACACTCCTAATGTTTGACCGCCTGCTCCAACTAGAAAAAGCCTTCAACGAGTATTTGTATGACCGGGGTGCTAGGACAGCCTCTGCAGAGCTGGGTATTTTTTTGCCACGTTACTGGATGCTCATGCGCAATGCCTGTAGGCCTAGTCAGTCGCACCGAAGGCACCATCAGCGACATCATCCCATTTGTTTTCTTCCTGGAGCATGCCCTGCGAAAAGTGCTGGATCAGGCCTTAGATGAGTGTGAAGAGGAAGAGTTGTGGTCACCATCACCACCAGAAACAGCCTTATCATCATCGCTTGCTGGACCTGCAGCAATGCTGGAAGAGGAGTATGAGGAAGAGGAGTCAGAGGAGGAATATGGCTTTGAGGAGGAGGAAGACCAACCACAGCAGGCATCCCAGGGTACTCATTGTCACCTATCTGGTACCCGTGGTGTTGTACGTGGCTGGGGTGAAGAACAGACCTTCAATGAGATCAGTAAGGACGAGGAATGGGACATGAGTAGCTCGGCATCCAACCTTGTGCAAATGGAATCTTTCATGCTGTCATGCCTGTTGAGGGACCCTCGTATAAGAAGGCTGAAGAAGAATGACCTGTACTGGGTGGCCACGCTACTAGACCCCCGATATAAGCAGAAAGTGTCTGAAATGTTACTGAATTACCGGCAGTCGGAAAGGAAGCAGCAGTTCCAAAACAAGTTAAAAAGTATGCTTTACACAGCGTATAAGGGTGATGTCACAGCACAATGGGAATTTATCAGGGGAAGAGGTGAAAGTAATCCTCCGCCTACCACGACCACGCCGGCAAGGACAGGACGCTTTCAGACGTGTTGTTGATGGAGGACATGCAGAGCTTTTTAAGTCCTACGCATCGCCACAGCCCTTCGGGGTCCACCCTCAGAGAACGACGCGACCGACAGGTAGCAGACTACCTCGCCTTAACTGCAGATATCGACACTCTGAGGAGCGATGAACCCCTTGACTACTGGGTGTGCAGGCTTGACCTGTGGCCTGAGCTATCCCAATTTGCGATAGAACTTCTGGCCTGCCCCGCTTCAAGTGTCCTGCCAGAAAGGACCTTAAGCGCAGCAGGAGGTATTGTCACTGAGAAGAGAAGTCGCCTAGGTCAAAAAAGTCTAGATTACCTCACCTTTATTAAGATGAATGAGGCATGGATCCCAAAGGGACTGACAGTGGGAGATGCATTTGACTAAAAAAGGCCTGATGAGATGACTTGGGCTAAAAATGCTAAAAAAAACGCTGCTGTATTTAATCTATGCATTTCGGATGACTTGCGTGACTTCTCCGCCACCAACTAGGGTTCAAGCCGCAATGTTTTAGTGCGCTTTCTGCCTAGAAAACATACATTTTTCTGGCCGCTGCTACAGCAGCCGCTGCAACAATGCCTAATTTTTAAGGCATGTGCACATGCCTAATTTTTCTGGCCTCTGCACTGTGGCTGCAAAAACAAAACAAAAAAAAAAGGCACGTACATGTGTCAATTCCCCTTCGTGATCATTACCTTGTTGTGGTGAAGGAGCTTGCCTATCACAATGAAGCGATTACCTCTATGAGTGTGTTGGCAATGTTGGCACACCCCAGATGATAAGGTCGTTGCTTCATTGTGAACAGACCAAAAACGATCGGCTGGATAATTTTTCATAGAAAAAAACATACATTTTCTTTGTGATCATCTAAGGTGATCATTAAAGCCCACTAGGCCAACAATGGGCCCACACTGCGGAATCATTGTTTTCTGGGTCACTTAACTGTCACTGAACTACCTCAGCATGACCATAGGCTTTGAAAAACTGCCATCTCCTGCAATCTCCCAAACGTGCGCAGGAGCTCGGTCAGCACTACACCAAGATTGACGCATAGAGGAATAACATTTATGTCATGAGTGTGTAAACTATTGACAACTCTTTGCAGTTGACAAAAAAATATTCGATACACATCCCCTGATAGGGGACGTAACAGGGATTAAACTGGTAAGAAAAGTACTACTTAACACTTCACTCATATAGGGTGGCACAGTATATTGCACGGCGCATGCGCAGTGCCCCAAATTGGAAGTAAGAGGACCAACCATCTTTTTCCATCTCCCGGTTCCCAAAATCTATTCCATACACCCTGATAGGGGACAAAACAGAGATTAAACTGGTAAGAACAGATTTTTTTAATTTAAAAAAAGAGGACAGCCTCTGGGTATTTTTTGGCCGTGTTACTGAACGCTCATGCACAATGGCTGTAGGCTCATATGTCCTTTTGCAGAGGTGACAAACCTGGTCAGTCAATCCCATATGCGTTTTTTCTGGAGTGTACCCTGCGAAGAGTGCTGGATCAGGCCGTAGATGAGCATGAAGAGGAAGAGTTGTGGTTACCATCACCACCAGAAGCAGCCTTGTCGTCGTCGATTGCTGGACCTGTGGCAATGCAGAGAGAGGAGTCTGAAGAAGAGGTGTCAGAGGAGGAAGGTGGCTTTGAGAAGGTGGAAGACCAACCACAGCAGGCATCCCAGTACGTCACTCGCCTGAGAGCCAATAGGGGGCGAGCGCGCACCGCCGGAGGCGCGCTCCCGCCCCCCGCTCATTCGCGGACACCTCCGCGCGAGTGACCGGCGGACCCGATGTCCGCCGGTCACTCGCGATCGTCGGTTACAGAGGGAGAAAGGCAGGCGGCTAATGTAAACACAGCCGCCTGTCATTCTCCCCTGTGTAACAGCAGAGATCACTCGGTCCTGCTATGTAGGACCGTTGATCTCTGCTGTTACACACACAGCCACATCCCTGCACAGTAAGAAACACGCCCCTAGGGACACACTTAACCCCTCCTTCTCTAATACAGTTAACCCCTTCCCTGCCAGTGTCATTTTTACAGTAACAGTGCATATGTATAGCACTGATTACTGTAATAATGTCACTGGTAACCCCAAAAGTGTCAAAAATGTCAGTCAAGGGTCCGATCTTTCCACTGCAATGTCACAGTCAGCAAAAAAAATTGCAGATCGCCGCCATTACTCGTTAAAAAAAAACAATAAAAATGACAAAAATCTTTCCCTTAGTTAGTAAACGCAATAACTTTTGCGCAAACCAATCAAAATACGCTTAATTGCAATTTTTTTTTACCAAACATATGTAGCAGAAATCAAATCTGCCTAAAATGTTAAAAAATTTTGATTTTTACATTTTTTTTGGCAATTTCATATAAAAAAATTTGAAAAATATTGTTATTTTTGCAAAATTGTTGCTCTTTTTTTGTTTATAGCGCATGATCAAAAATCGCACAGGTGATCAAATACCACCAAAAGAAAGCTCTGTTTGTGAAAAAAAAAGGGACGTCAATTTCATTTGGGTACAGCGTCAAGAGTCACCCACCCTTCACTTACATCACCCCCTTACCTTGTGCTGCTGCCAGGAAGGATCTGGGAGGAAGAAAATACAGGGTCTGGAGGAGGACCAGAGGAGTGCAGGAGTCAGCTTCCAGAGTCTGCTGAATGCTGAGACCAGGGGAGGCAGAGAAAAGGTGGTGTTGCTGTTGCACAGAGAGGTGCAGGATCAGTAGGAGGAGTTCTGCCCTCCTCTCTGCTGCGGACTGCTGTGACACAGGGGGGGGGGGGGGGGGGTGGGCAAAGACAAGGCTTTCTGCAGCTGCACAGAGAAGTGCTGGATCTGGCAAAGGAGTCCTGTCCCCTCTGCTGCTGACTACTGAGACAATGTGGGGGCAGAGACAAAGGGGGTACTGCAGCTGCAGGAGAGGTTCCACATGAAATGGCCCGCGGGCCTTGTGTTTGACACTTGTGGCTTAGAGGAAAAAGAAAAAAATTTAGAAAAAAATAGCACTCAGAATTTTGGCCAACCACAGCCTAGCTGCCCAACAAATTTATATCTATATGGTCTGTGGCTTCTTTCCAAAGAAAATCAATCAAGACTTAGAACTCCTTTCCGTATTGGAAGCATTTCGATGATTTAACCACTTCCTGCCAATGTTCTATATATATATACACATGTGGCCCCACTGAACTGGGCTTTTTTTCCCTGGGGCCGCATGGGTTTTCCTTTTCTTTGTGCTGGGAGCTAAAGATCATACTAATGATCAGGATTTGGGACTCCCAGGTTCCAGGCCACCTGTGATAACCTCTGATTGACTATTACAGTGATGAGTCAACCCTGTGTTTACTTCCTTTTCTGAATGGGGAGGAAAATACATTGTATTGCCATTGCAGAAGTGGAAGCTGTAAACAAAAAAAATTGTGTAAAAAAAAAAAAAAAAAAAAAAACTAACCACTTCAGCCCCGGAGGATTTGGCTGCTCAAAGACCAGGCCCTATTTTGCGATTCGGCACTGTGTGATTTTAACGGACAATTGCTTGGTCGTGCGACGCTGTACCCAAAGGAAATTAACGTCCTTTTTTCCCACAAACAGAGCTTTCTTTTGGTTGTATTTGATCACCTGTGTGATTTTTATTTTTTGCGCTATAAACAAAAAAAGAGCGACAATTCTGAAAAAAATAAATATTTTTCACGTTTTGCTATATAACATCCCCTCCCCCCCCCCCCCAAAAAAAATGTAAAAATCAAACTTTTTCATCATTTTTGGAAAATTTGTATTCTGCTACTTATTTTTGGTAAAAAAATCCCAATAAGCGTATTTTGATTGAATTGAAGTTATCGCGTTAGTTAGGGGAAAGATTGATGTCATTTTTAGTTATTTATTTATTTTTTTACTAGTAATGGCGGTGATCTGCGATTTTTAGTGGGACTGCGACATTGCGGCAGACAGTTTGGACCCCTAACTGACATTTTTGACACTTTTGGGGAGACCAGTGACATTACTATAGTAATCAGTGCTAAAATATGCACTGTTACTGTAATAATGACACTGACAGGGAAGGGGTTAACCCAGGGGTGATCAAAGGGTTAAGTGTGAGCCTAGGGGAGTGTTTTCTAACTGTGGGGGGATGGGCTTGTAATATCAGCACAGAGACTTGTGTTCCTAAAGCTAGCAGGAACACAGGGGCTCTGTGTTGATACCAGAGAGAACGAATACCAGAGTTGTAAACACAGCAGACCGCCAATCTTTCTTCACGGGGAACAATCACGGGTGCCTGGATGAAATTAAGGCCATTGGCCCCGCGCCTCTGCTCCCCGCTGTCTAGTGTGTGTGAGAGTGAACCGCCATACAGGTACGGCGATTTACGAGAACCAGCTGACCTGCCGCTGTATATCTGCAGCGGCTGGTTGGCAAGTGGTTAATATTTGTTTTAACTTCAGTCACAAGGGGGTTAAAAAGAAACTTAAATTGCGCAATAATAAATGTAAAATAATAATGTGCAATATTTCAGATGTACTTGACTAGAACTTGAACATACTTTAAAAATTTAATTTTTTTTATTCCAGAGCAGGAACAAAGACAATACATACAAAAAGACAAGATACTTATTTTCCTTAACCGCTTCATGACCACCCACTGCAGTTATATGGCGGCAGGCAGCCGCTCCTGGGCAAATCGCCGTAGCTGGATGTCGCTTGCTTACAGAAAACACAGCTGACCGTTCTTCTCCCTGGAATGATCATAGAGTCCCTGTGATCCTTATATATAGAATCATGGGTCTCTATGGTAATTTTAGAAGCCACGCCCCCCCCACAGTTAGAATCACTCCCCTAGGCTCACATTTAACCCCTTGATCACCCACAGTGTTAACCCCTTCCCTGCCAGTGTCATTATTACAGTAACAGTGCATATTTATAGCACTGATTACTTTAGTAATGTCACTGGTCCCCCCAAAAGTGTCAAAAATGTCAGTTAGGGGTCCGATCTGTCCGCTGCAATGTCGCAGTCCCGCAAAAAAAAAATCGCAGATCGCCGCGATTACTAGTTAAAAAAAAAAAACATAAATCTTTCCCGTAGTTAGTAGACGTAATACCTTTTCCACAAACCAATCAAAATACGTTTATTGCGATTTTTTTTTACCAAAAATATGTAGCAGAAAACAAATTGACCTAAAATGTTAACCACTTGCCGACCGCCGCACGACTATCTATGTCGGCGGTCAGCCCCTCACAGGCAAAGTGACGTAGGGCTACGTCACTAGCTTGTGAGGGTCTAGGGAGCAAGCGCGCGCCGCCGGAGGCGCGCTCCCGCGTGGTCACGGACCCCCCCGCGCATGTGACTGGCGGACCCGATGTCCGCCGGTCACTCTGCGATCGTCGGGGGAGAGGGAGAAAGTCAGGCGGCTTGTGTAAACAAGCTGCCTGTCATTCTCCCCTGTGTATGAAGGATGATCATACGCTTCTACTATGTAGAACCGTTGATCACTCTTCATACATCTGAAGCCACAGCCAATCACAGTAAAAAGCACGCCCCTAGGGATACACATAGCCCCTCCCTTTCAAAAAAGTTAACCCCTTCACTGCCAGTATATTTTTACAGTAACAGTGCATATATATATAGCACTGATTACTGTCGAAATGTCACTGGTAACCCCAAAAGTGTCAAAAATGTCAGCCAAGGGTCCGATTTGTCCGCCGCAATGTCGCAGTGCCGCAAAAAAAATCGCAGATCGCCGCCATTGCGCGTTAAAAAAAAAACAACAAAAATGACAAAAATCTTTCCCTTTGTTAGTAAACGCGATAACTTTTGCGTAAACCAATCAAAATACGCTTTTTGCGATTTTTTTTTTACCAAACATATGTAGCATAAAACAAATTGGCTGAAAATGTTAAAAAAGTTTGAATTTTATATTTTTTGGGGGGAATTTCATATAAAAAAATGTGAAAAATATTGCTATTTTTGCAAAATTTACGCTCTTTTTTTGTTTATAGCGCGTGATCAAAAAATCGTACAGGTGATCAAATACCACCAAAAGAAAGCTCTGTTTGTGGGGAAAAAAAAGGACGCCAAACTTGTTTAGATACAGCATCGCACGACCGCGCAATTGTCCGTTAAAATCACGCAGTGCCGAATCGCAAAATACCCCCTGGTCAGGAAGGGGGTAAAATCTTCCGGGGCTTAAGTGGTTAAAAAAAATTTGATTTTTAAATATTTTTTTTTTGAGAATGTGAAAAATATTGTTTTGTTCTTTTTCAAAATTGTTGCTTTTTTTTGTTTATTGCGCAAAAAAATAAAAATCACACAGGTGATCAAATACCACCGAAAGAAAGCTCTGTTTGTGGGGAAAAAAGGACATCAATTTGATTTGGGTACAGCGTCGCACGACCGCGCAATTGTCCATTAAAATAATGCAGTGCCAAATTGCGAAATAGGGTCTGGTCATTAAGGGGGTAAATCCTTCCGGTCCTAAAGTAGTTAAAGTAGAAAAGACAGCAGATAGTCGGGAAGTTAGATGATTGGGCATCGGCAGGTAAAAGTATTTCAGATACAAAATGTGAGGAATATTACATTGAACCAGAAAAGCTCAAATTCCAAATTAGTTAAATTGCAAATTATTGTATAATAATTGTAAAAGAGCGGTTACATTGGGTGGTGGAGAGAGCCCCTGAAGCATATATAATGTTATACATCTACAGTTCTCCATCTGTATGGAAACACAAAACAGCAATTCTATGATGGATCTATGTTCTCATGTATCCCCAAACAAATGTTACATACTGCACCTCAATTCCGTGCACATTTTTAGAGATGACGTCTGGATGTAATAGTTTACTTTGCAATTCCCCGACAAACAATGTCCGATCAGCCATCAAATATTTTAGTGGAAATAATATAGATTACAGTAAATTATTAGTCTCTGGTATTTACTGAGTGAATCTGAAAACCTTTTATACATTTTCTCTTCCTTGGTGGGCTGTTTTTTTGCACGGCTAAATTTAGCTGATAGCTAATAATCTTTTAGGAATTATTTTCAGACTGCATTTCTCCTGACGCACACCCTTTATTACTCTTACCTTGAAAACAGTAGGGAAATTCATGTTTAATTTTATAACTTTAATCCACTGATCTATTTTCTTCTATTGCTTCTGCACATTTTAAATATTCATCAACTACAAGGACTATATTGGTGTTTTACTTTTCTTTTTTTTTTTTTTTTATATATTTTCTATATTGATATGGAATGTAGGATTTTTTGCAATGCGTTATCAGTACCCTCAACATTGTCTGTGAAGGATCTCATTGATCCAACTCATGGTATAGCTAATAGTAGTTAGTCACTTTCAACTAGACTTGTTTCTGTAAAGTTAAAAATGTTTTGTCGCTTCTTCAAGCCACTTTGTCAGTTCTGACAAGTGATATGAACTTATATCTACACAGTTAGCAGAGACACCTTAAAATAGTCACCATGGAATGTGTCAAGGCAGATGATGATCTTCCATGAACAGGATGGGAGTTGTGAAGATTGTGGAACCATTCTGTTCTAGTTGCATAAATCAACCCTATTATCCCGTAATGTGGATTTAACATCTCTACCCCAGTGATTTCACAACAATTCACACCTTCAGCCATGTTATTCAGTATAAAAAAAAAAAAAAAAAAAATATATATATATATATATATATATATATATATATATATATATATATATATATATACACATATATATATATATATATATATATACACAGTGCCTTGTGAAAGTATTCGGCCCCCTTGAACTTTGCAACCTTTTGCCACATTTCAGGCTTCAAACATAAAGATATAAAACTGTAATTTTTTGTGAAGAATCAACATAAAGCAAAATCTACAAAATCACCCTGAACACAACATCCCCACTGTCAAACATGGTGGTGGCAGCATCACGGTTTGGGCCTGCTTTTCTTCAGCAGGGACAGGGAAGATAGTTAAAATTGATGGGAAGAAGGACCATTCTGGAAGAAAACCTGATGGAGTCTAGAAAAGACCTGAGACTGGGACGGAGATTTGTCTACCAACAAGACAATGATCCAAAACATAAAGCAAAATCTACAGTGGAATGGTTTACAAATAAACATATCCAGGTGTTAGAATGGCCAAGTCAAAGTCCAGACCTGAATCCAATCGAGAATCTGTGGAAAGAACTGAAAACTGCTGTTCACAAACGCTCTCCATCCAACCTCACTGAGCTTGAGTTGTTTTGTAAGGAGGAATGGGCAAAAATTTCAGTCTCTCGATGTGCAAAACTGATAGAGACATACCCCAAGCGATTTACAGCTGTAATCGCAGCAAAATGTGGCGCTACAAAGTATTAACTTAAGGGGGCTGAATAATTTTGCACGCCCAATTTTTCAGTTTTTTATTTGTTAACAAAGTTTGAAATATCCAATAAATTTCGTTCCACTTCATGATTGTGTCCCACTTGTTGTTGATTCTTCACAAAAAATGACAGTTTTATATCTTTATGTTTGAAGCCTGAAATGTGGCAAAAGGTTGCAAAGTTCAAGGGGGCCGAATACTTTCACAAGGCACTGTATATATATATATATATATATATATATATATATATATATATATATATATATAAGAGAATTGGTATACAATATCTACACTATATTACCAAAAGTATTGAGATTCCGGTCTTTACACACACATGAACTTTAGTAGCATCCCAGTCTTAGTCCGTAGGGTTCAATATTGAGTTGGCCCTCCCTTTGCAGCTATAACAGCTTCAACTCTTCTGGAAAGGCTGTCCACAAGGTTTTGGAGTGTCTATGGGAATGTTTGACCATTCTTCCAGAAGCACATTTGTGAGGTCAGGCATTGATTGTGGCTGAGAAGGCCTGGCTCGCAGTCTGCACTTATGGGGGGGAACATTGTGTGGACTTTTTTTTCCCAAGGGTTGGACGTGGCCCCTTAGTTCCAGTGAAGGGAACTCTTAAAGCATCAGCATACCGAGACATTTTGGACAATTTCATGCTGGCAACGTTGTGGGAACAGTTTGGGGATGGTCACTCCCTGTTCCAACATGACTGCGCACCAGTGCACAAAGCAAGGTCCATAAAGTCATAAATGAGTGAGTGTGGGGTGGAGGAACTTGACTAGCCTGCACAAAGGCCTGACCTCAACCCGATAGAACACCTTTGGGAGGAATTACAGCGCAGACTCCGAGCCAGGCCTTCTCTCAAACATCAGTGCCTGACCTCACAAACATGTTTCTGATAGAATGGTCAAACATTCCCATAGACACACTCCTAAACCTTGTGGACAGCCTTCCGAGAAGAGTTGAAGCTGTTATAGTTGCAAAGGGTGGGCCAAATCAATATTGAACCCTACTGACTAAGACTGGGATGCCATTCAAGTTCATGTGTGTGTAAAGGCAGGCATCCCAATACTTTTTGTAATACAGTGTATATATGTATATACTCATGGGCCACTTTATTAAGTACACCTGTTCAATTGTATATATTGCTTGATTTCTGAGAATTTTTTTCCTTGATGTTTAATTTTCTATTACCTTTGCAAGTTTATTTTATAGAGACTTATAAATGTACTTTCTCAATAGCTTTTTTTAAGTCTGTGTTCTCAGTGTGTATATGATCAGATTAAGCAAGAGTCATTACAGTGTAAAAAGGGAGAGAACCTTGCTCAGAATATCTAGTTGACCTTTTGTTGGAAACATATACACAGCGATTAGCGTCCCACAAAAAAATGCACACTACGGTCAAGTGACAGCTGCAGGTGGTGAAGGATTTTTGTATTCCTGTAATTGATTTAACTTTAACCACTTTACCACCGGAGGATTTTGCTGTCTTCCGTCCAGACCACTTTTTGTGCTTCGGCACTGTGCGACTTTAACTGACAATTATGCGGTCATGCAATGTGGTACCCAAACGAAATTTACGTCCTTTTTTTCCCACAAGCAGAGCTTTCTTTTGGTGGTATTTGATTACTTCTGCGCTTTTTATTTTTTGCGATATTAATAAAAAAAGAGCGAAAATTTTGCAAAAAAATGACATTTTCAACTTTGTCTTTTAAAAAATATCCAATATACTCAATTTATGTCATTTTTTTTGGCCAAAATATATTTAGCTACATGTCTTTGACAAAAAAAAATTCAATGAGCGTATTTTTATTGGTTTGCGCAAAAGTTATAGCGTCTACAAACTATGGTGTAAATACTGAAATTTTACGCAGCTTTAATTTCTGACTGCCTATCTCAATTCATGAAGTGCTAAAATGGCAGGGCAGTACAAGACCCCCCCAAATTACCACTTTTTGGAAAGTAGACATCCTAAGGAATGTTCTGAGAGGCATGTTGAGCTCATTGAATATTTAATTTTTTTGTCACAGGTGTTTGAAAAATGAATAAAAAAAAAAAAAATTTTTTTTTAACACAAAGTTGTCACTAAAAGATAAATTTCTCACACATGCCATGGGTATATGTGTAATTACACCCCAAAATATATTCTGCTGCTTCTCCTGAGTACAGGGATACCACATATGTGAGACTTTTTGGGAGCCTAGCTGTGTACGGGACCCCGAAAATCAATCTCCATCTTTAGGTTTTCTAATGGCGTAAATTTTTGATTTTACTCCTCACTACCCATCACAGTTTCGGAGGCCCTGAAATTTCAAGATAGCACAAAACCCCCCAAACGACCCCATTTTGCAAAGTAGACACCCCAAGCTATTTGCTGAGATGCATGGTGAGTCCATGGAATATGTTATATTTTGCCACAAGTTTTGGGAAAATTACAATTTATTTATTTTTTTTTTTTTTTAACACAAAGTTGTCACTAAAAGATAAATTTCTCACACATGACATGGGTATATGTGGAATGACACCCCAAAATACATTCTGCCGCTTCTCCTCAGTATGGGGATACCCCATGTGTGAGACTTTTTGGGAGCCTAGCTGTGTACGGGACCCCGAAAATGAATCTCCATCTTTAGGTTTTCTAATGGCGTAAATTGTTGATTTCACTCCTGACTACCCATCACAGTTTCGGAGGCCCTGAAATTTCAAGATAGCACAAAACCCCCCCAAATGACCCCATTTTGCAAAGTACACACCCCAAGCTATTTGCTGAGAGGCATGGTGAGTCCATGGAATATTTTATATTTTGCCACAAGTTCCGTGAAATATATTATTATTATTTTTTTTTTGTTTTTTTACACAAAGTTGTCACTAAATGATATATTGCTCACACATGCCATGGGTATATGTGAAATGACACCCCAAAATACATTCTGCTGCTTCTCCTGAGTACAGGGATACCACATGTGTGAGACTTTTTGGCAGTCTAGCCGAGTACAGGTCCTCGAAAGCCAACCCCCACTTTCAGGCTTTCCAAGGGCGTAAATTGTTGATTTCACTCCTGACTACCTATCACAGTTTCGGAGGCCATGAAATGCCAAGACAGCACAACCCCCCCCCAAATGACCCCTTTTCGGAAAGTAGACACCCTAAGCTATTTGCAGAGAGGCATGTTGGGTGTTTTTCAGATCTCACTTTTTGTCACAAAGTTTTGGAAATTGAAAAAAGAGGAAAAAAAATGCATTTTCCTGTTTTTTCTTCATTTTCCAAAAAAAATGAGAGATGCAAAATACTCACCATGCCTCTCAGCAAATAGATTGGAGTGTCTACTTTGCAAAATGGGGTCATTTGGGGGGGTTTTGTGCCATCTTGGCGTTTCATGGCCTTCAAAAGTGTGATAGGTAGTAAGGAGTGAGATCAACAATTTACGCCCTTAGAAAGCCTGAAGGTGGGGAGTGGTTTTCCGGGTCCTGTACGCGGCTAGACTGCAAAAAAGTCTCACACATGGGGTATCCTTGTACTCAGGAGAAGCAGCAGAATGTATTTTGGGGTGTCATTTCACA
Source organism: Pelophylax lessonae (assembly GCF_965119305.1). NCBI lineage: Eukaryota > Metazoa > Chordata > Amphibia > Anura > Ranidae > Pelophylax > Pelophylax lessonae. The sequence goes on from NC_138771.1 coordinate 645,052,847, forward strand.
TATACCCATGGCATGTGTGAGCATTATATCATTTACTGACAACTTTGTGTAAAAAAAAAAAAAATAATAATAATTTTCCTGAAACTTGTGGCAAAATATAAAATATTCCATGGACTCATCATGCCTCTCATCTAATAGCTTGGAGTGTCTACTTTGCAAAATGGGGTCATTTGGGGGGGTTTTGTGCCATTTTGGCATTTCATGGCCTTCAAAAGTGTGATAGGTAGTAAGGAGTGAGATCAACAATTTACGCCCTTAGAAAGCCAGAAGGTGCGGATTGGTTTTCCGGGTCCTGTACGCGGCTAGACTGACAAAAAGTCTCACACATGGGGTATCCCTGTACTCCGGAGAAGCAGCAGAATGTATTTTGGGGTGTCATTTCACATATACCCATGGCATGCGTGAGCAATATATTATTTAGTGACAACTTTGTGTAAAAAAAAAATAAAAAAAAAAAATTGTCTTTTTCCTGAAACTTAGGGCAAAATATAAAATACTCCATGGACTCAATATGCCTCTCAGAAAATAGCTTTGGGTGTCTACTTTCCAAAAAGGGGTAATTTGGGGGGTGTTTGAACAGTCCTGGCATTTTATGCTCAATTTTAGCAACACATCACCCACTCTTCTAACCACTTGAAAACCAAGCCTTTTCTGTGAGTTTTTGTTTACATGAAAAAATATTTTTTTTCACAAGAAAATTACTTTGAACCCCCAAACATTATATATTTTTTTAAAGCAGAGGCCCTACAGAACAAAATGGTGGATGTTGCAATTTTTTTTGTTACACAGTATTTGCGCACACATTTTCCAAACGCAATTTTTGCGTAAAAAAAACACTTTTTTTATTTTTAATGCAGAAATACACTATATAATTCCAAATTGTTTGGTAAAATTTAGAAGATGATCTTATGCCGAGTTCATAGACACCTAACATGACATGCTTTAAAAATTGCGCACGCCCGTGCCGCGGCAACAAACTACGTACGGTTTTAAAAGCCTTTAAAAGTCTTTACAGGTTACCACTTTGGACTTACAGAGGAGGTCTACCACAAGAATTACTGCCCTTGACCTGGCGTTCACGGCGATACCTCACATGCATGCTGAAATTGCGGTTTACATATGACACTAGACCAACGCTTGTGCGCGCATTTGCGCGCAAGCACGGGGGGACAGGGGGGCTTGATTTTTTTTTTTCTTTTTTTTTTTTAATTTGCTTTCTTATGTTATTTTGACACCTTTTCTTTCATTTTTTTTTCTTTAATCATTTTTATTGTTATCACGGTGAATTTAAATTTCCTCTATGATAGCAATCTGTAGTGACAGGTACTCTTTTTAAAAAAAATTGGGGTCTTTTAGACTCTAGATCTTTCCTCTGACCTTAACGCATCTGACCATACCAAAATTGGTGTGATAAAATACTTTCCCAATTTCCCAATGGCGCTGTTTATTTCTGGCGAAACAGAAGTCATAAAATGCTCGTAGCCTCCGGCATCTTAGGCCATAGAGATGATTGGAGCCATTCTCATCTCCAATCAGCTCTATGGTTAGATAATTGAACCACCGGCTGCACTCTCGGGTTAACCGGTGGGACAGGAGAGCCCGAGAAAAACCATGGAAGGCAGCGGAAGGCGGCAGGAGGGGGGGGAGTCCCCTCCCACTGCATGTAAAAGCAGTCTAGCGGCCAATTATCCGCTAGGATTGCTTTTACATGTAAGCCGACCGCTTGCTGTAAAAAACGATACCAAGATGATGCCTAAATCTGCAGGCATCATTCTGGTATAACCACTCAAAGTCCAGCAACGTACCAGTACATTGCTGGTCTTTGTTTGGCATATAGGTTTTTTTTTTTCATGCAGCCTGTGGGCTGAACGAAAAAAAAGAGAACCTATCAGAAATCAGCACAGGAATAATGCGTAGTATTACTCATCATTAACCGCCCAAACAACCACCCACTGAATTTAATGATGGGTATACACGACACTATCCACGTATACCAAAATAGGATTTTAACTGCAGTGCTGAAATCAGAAAATCACCACAGCTGGTATCAGCAAAGGTATCCATATATGCTGAGCGCAAACGCTGTTTGTGTCAGAATATATAAAATCAATGCATGGTAGCCGACGAGTACCTGCAAGAGAAACAGGTCACAAAAGAATGAAAAAAAAAGTACATTAAAAAAAGTACATTAGGAAGAGTAGGACATATAAAATGACTGACACAACAAAAGTTTTTGGATTCTCATCATTAACCGCCCAAACAACCACCCACTGAATTTAATGATGGGTATACACGGCACTATCCACGTATACCAAAATAGGATTTTAACTGCAGTGCTGAAATCAGAAAATCACCACAGCTGCTATCAGCAAAGGTATCCATGTATGCTGAGCGCAAACACTGTTTGTGTCAGAATATATGAAATCAATGCGTGGTAGCCGACGAGTACCTGCAAGAGAAACAGGTCACAAAAGAATGAAAAACAAACAAAGTACATTAAAAGTACATAGGAAGTGTAGAAGAACATAAAAAATGACTGAGACAACAACTATTTTTGGCTTTTATGTATTTTTTTTTCTTCAAACATCGAGTTCCAGGTTCCAGGTTCGGGTCTCTCAAAATGACGATAGCCATCGAACATCTTTTGAGACCCTGTGTAAATGTGCCCTAAACTGTGCCGTGCTGTACCCTACGCTAATAATCCACTAGTGTGTGGTAGCGACGGAAACAGTCACCGTGGCAAAGACCAGGTCGGTCAGGACAGTCGGGACAATAATTCCGGGTGTCACGCCTAAATCCGCGCTTGCTGCAGACACGGCATCTTTTTTGGGGGTATCGTTTGGTAGGGGTACTCGGGAGGTATTGCGGAAAATGCCTCTCATGCAGCCGCCTCACTGCATCTGGTTGGGGAAGTTGGGCAGGAGCACCAGCTGAATACAGAAGGGCTCTGATTATCTCTTCTTGGAATTGAAAGAAGGATAATGTTCCAGCAGACGCTTTGTATAAGACAAAAGCGTTGTAAATAGCCAATTGAAATAGGTATACAGACACTTTTTTGTACCAGCGTCTGGCCTTACGTGCAATTAAGTACGGTCCCATCATCTGGTCGTTGAAGTCCACCCCTCCCATTTTACGGTTATAGTCGTGGACACAGAGGGGTTTCTCAACAACAACACCGGTGACCGTAGTAATTTGGACTGCCGTGTCTGGGTGAATGGAGGACAGCACGTAAACGTTTCGTTTGTCCCTCCACTTCACTGCAAGCAACTCATCGCACCTCAAGCAGGCTCTCTCCCCCGAGCTCAGTGGGGCATTCACTAGCCATTGGGGGAAGCCCCGGCGATTATATCGCACGGTGCCACAAGCGCCAATTTGCAATTGATAGAGGTGTCTAAAAAGTGGCACGCTTGAATAGAAATTGTCCACGTACAAGTGGTACCCCTTTCCGAATAAGGGTGACACCAAGTCCCAAACTATCTTGCCGCTGCTCCCTATGTAGCCTGGGCAGTCGGGGGGCTCCACAGTGCTATCTTTTCCCTCATAGACACGGAAATTAACTGTATAGCCTGTGGCCCTGTCACAAAGCTTATACAACTTGACCCCGTATCTGGCACGCTTGCTGGGGAGGTACTGTTTGATAGCAAGGCGACCAATAAACTTAATCAGGGACTCGTCAACGCAGACATCTTATTGGGGGGTAAACAAGGCTGCGAACCGCTGATTGAAGTGGTCTATGAGGGGCCGAATTTTGTGGAGCCGATCATATTCAGGGTCTCCCCGAGGACGACAGAGTTCATTGTCGTTGAAATGCATGAACCAAAATATTTGTTCGTATCGAGTCCTGGACATAGCAGCAGAGAACACGTACATTTGATGAATTGGGTCAGTGGACCAATATAACCGCAATTCATTCTTTCTTGTAATGCCCGTGTTGAAGGAAAGGCCCAGATTATGGGATTAAAACCAGCTGTTTCCACTTGGATTCCGGGTTGGGCGGTGAATGGGGGAAGTACTGGCGCTGTGGAATCTGTGGGCTGCCAATTAGGATATGCCAGCGCTTCAGGGAGGACACTATGGGCTCTACGGGCCTGTCTTCGGATACGCGGTGGCTGCGGGCCACTACTCGTGCTAGCCACCGCACCAGCTTCAACTGCACTCAGGTGACTCGCCACGTCACCAGGTGATACTGCAGTGCTGGTTGAAGGTCCAGGGTGTACTAGGCCGCTCGTGCTTGCCAGTTCACGAGAAGTGTGAGCGGCACTAGTACTGGCACTCTGCTGCATACGAGAAACCTCCAGTTCTTGCAAGTCAACAACTCCAGAATGGGGTCGGGTACTCCTGACCCTAGCAGGGACCCCTCTGTCGGAGCTATCTGTCAGGGAGCCGCTGTTGTCATCTGGTTCGTATACTGACCCTGATTCTGACAGTGAGGCTTCCCCATCGCTCTCACGTGCCGTGGTCAGCATTTCGTAGACCTCTTCACCACTGTACCAACGTTTTGTCATTTTAGTAACTAAATTTACCGGTACAGTAGTGCGACTACTAGGTAATAAAAGCACCTGGTTGTCGAGGACTATTTGGTCGCTACAAAGAAAAACTGCTAGTGCTAACAGAGATCAGGCCTGACTCTGCTAACGCAGCGGTTTTGTGTGATGTGTTTTTTGGAAGTGTCAGTAATCTATTGATTACTACACTTGCCTGGGTAAGGTAGTCTGGGCAAGGGGGCTAAACGCAGGTGCTAGCAGGAATCAGTGCTGATTGTGCAAACACTGCGTTTGGGGAACACTAAATTATGAGGACGCTAGTATAGTTCTGATCAGATCAGATATTGATCTGTTCAAACACTATACTAGTAACGGTGGTGTGTGTGTGTTAGTGTACTTGACTCTAACTGACGCTAAGTAACGGTGGTGTAGTGGGACCCTGACGCTAACTAGCTAGCCTAAGTTGTGTCACCCGTGACGCTAATACAGTGATCGGTAATCACTGTATATAGTGAACACTGTGACAGGGAAGTGAAGGGGTTAAACTGGGGGAGATCAAGGGGTTAAACCTTTATAGAGGATAGATGGCGGGTGGCCTAAACCTGTTCGGGCCTAGCACAAGCGCAAATTAGGGTCACCAGTGACACTAAATACAGTGATCAGTAGTTATCTGATATACTGTATATATTAGTGCACTGTTTTATATGGAGTGAAGGGGTTAACTGGGGAAGATCAAGGGGTTAAAAGTTTATTAGGGAATAGGTGGCGGGTGCCCTAACCCTATCTGGGCTTAGCGCAAGCGCAAATTAGGGTCACAAGTGACACTAAATACAGTGATCAGTAGTTATCTGATATACTGTATATATTAGTGCACTGTTTTATATGGAGTGAAGGGGTTAACTGGGGAAGATCAAGGGGTTAAAAGTTTATTAGGGAATAGGTGGCGGGTGCCCTAACCCTATCTGGGCTTAGCGCAAGTGCAAATTAGGGTCACTAGTGACACTAAATACAGTGATCAGTATTTACCTATATACTGTATTTAGTGCACAGAGTAATAGGTAGTGAAGGGGTTAACTGGGGCTGATCAAGGGGTTAAAACTTTATTAGGGGATAGGTGGCGGGTACCCTAACCCTATTTGGGCCTAACGCAGGCGCAAACTACGCTCACAAGTGACACTTATACAGTGATCAGTAAAATATCTGTATACCACTGTATATAGTGTTCACTGTGAGGGGTTTTGGGGGTGATCAGGGGGTGATCAGAGGTGATGAAGGGGTTAAATGTGCCTATGTGAGGTGTGTCAGTGTAGTGTTGGTGGAAACTCACGTTTTTGGTGTGTCTCTGTCTCTCTCCTGGAACCGAAAGGACTCCAGGAAGGACAGTGACATCACTTCCCCTGTCTGTGTTTACATTACACAGACAGGGGACAGATTGTCATTGGTGGGGACCGATCTCCAGACACTGACCAAAAATCATTGGTCAGTATCTGGTGATTGATCGGTTCCCTACCGAATGCGATCGGTATCGGGACCTGCGGCGCGCGGGAGCGCGCTCTGGAGCCGCGATCGCGCATGACGTTAATACTACGTGGCTGGACGGTATCGTGCCGCACTGCCGCAGTAGTATTACCGCGCGCGGTCGTAAAGTGGTTAAGGATAGTTGAAACAATATAGATATATGATATAAAAATGAATATAAAAGGTGTTACAACATAGATGAAAACTACTACATAGGTCTGATTATGGATCCATGAAGTATCAGAGCAGGAAAGCTCTAGTATGGGTTCAAAGTCACAGATGAAGTGATTAATGATGTTTGATCCACAGTAGTATAGACTGCACAAAGAAATCAACGAATGTCATTGTAAAGCCCAGTAACCAAATGGTAATCACTGAATCAATGAAAATTGATTGGTTATGTAGCACTACTCCCTTGGGAGCTGCTAGTTACGGATTCCCCTGGGTTACCCATAGCAACAACTTGACAATAAAGCATGTTCAAAGTGCTTGGCTCAGTCAGAAAACAGTCTAGGGGTTTTGGTTTTTTGTAGTTTTATTTGAGAACTTGGAAAGGAGAAGGGATGAGTGGGATACTCCAACTGAATAAACTATGCACAATTGCTGGGACTTTCTGTTTAGCTGAATGCGGCAAGGCCGCAGCTTCACCTTGCCATTAAATTGAAGAAGAATTTGTTGAACTGTACTGCACTGTGAATTACTCTTCAGGGTCCTACTTGGCACCCACTTTGTCCTAACTCTTCAGGGCTCTACATGACACCCCTTTTTCTGTAACCCTCTGTGTGAGCTGGCCCCTTGATCCCCTGACGTCGATGGAGTGGTCCCCCTTCCTGGGCAGACCCTTTGGCAAGTCCCTTAGTACTCACGGACACTGTTTTTCCAGAGAGACTCTGCCAGCAGCTCCACCGGCAGCTACACCGGATCCTTTGCATCTCAGCTCCACACCTGGTTCATTAGGCTGACTGCCTATGACCACCTTCCTCATACACAGCAGGAGGAGAGACAGCTGTCTGCCTTCTCCTGGGACTCTGCTTCCCACCAACAACACCCTCTCACATGTCCCCTCAGCTTTTATGAGCAATCCCAGGATGCACTGCAAGAATGCCCTCCCACTGGGACTCCCACAAAAGCTAATGTGTCACTGGCTGGGTTTTCTCCACTGTCCAACAAGCTCCCTCATTGGATACAGTGGGGACACTCCCTCAGACCCAGTGAATCACACCCGGAAACATGCAACAGGCAACCTAATAGATTCTGCTTTCCGCCAAAGACACTTTGTCACATGTCCCCTCAGCTTTTATGAGCAATCCCAGGATGCATTGCAAGAATGCCCTTCCACTGGGACTCCCACTAAAGCCAATGTGCCACTGGCTGGGTTTTTTCCACTGTCCAACAAGCTCCCACATTGGATACAGTGGGGACACTCCCTCAGACCCAGTGAATCACACCTGAAAACATGCAACAGGCAACCTAATAGATCTGGCTCCCCTGGAGCAGTAAGCAAGGAGCAATAGATGCTTTTGCCTAGCACCTACTACCTAGGAGGGTGCTACTGTTAATTTTAGAGTTTTAATGCAGGGGCTTACAAATAGCCAAATACCGATCTTAGGACATCACAGTCAGTAGAAAGCACTCTGAGACCTCAGCATGGGCAAATAAAAAGAACTGGATAAAACATCCAGCAAGAGACATGGTACATCCATCATGTAAGATGATATAAAGAAGGTTGGGAAGAATATCTGTAGACAGAATTATATCAAGCAATGATAGTTGGGTGATGAAGAGGTACATGGGAGACTGAAGTGTTTTACTCAGATGAAATAAAACCACAATAAAAAGATTTCCAGAAATAGTAACACAATATATGAAACAATAGTAACACAATATATGAAAAACAGCACCAAGAAAAATTTAATTTTGATGTATTTTAGATTCAGAAAACCTGTTAGTACAATATAGGTTATGTTATTGTAATAGAGAATAAAAAAATACATAATCCTTTAAGTTGTAAAACCAAAAGAAAATCCACTATGTTCAATTCTAGTGGATGGCAAAACAAAAACAACATTAAGGCCCCTTTCACACATATGGTCCGTTTGTCCGTTTTTCATCCATCGTTAACTGATGAAAAACAGACATCAATGTATCTCTATGTAAAAATGGATGACAACGGATGATCATTCGTTAACATCCATTTTCATCCGCTTCCGTCAATGTCCATTTTTTTGAACAGATGAATGCCCTATTTTTCATCCGTCAAAAAACGGATCGGACGAAAAACGGATGACAACGGATGAAAAACAGATGACAACGGATGAAAACGGATGGCAACGGATGAAAAACGGATGAAAAACGGATGAAAAACAGATAAAAACTGATGAACTGAACGGACCGTATGTGTGAAAGGGGCCTTAAGCCTCGTACACACACACCGATTGTTGGCCGACCGGTCGGCCGACTTTTGTCCAGTGTTGTTGTGTTGGTTGAAATGTGCTCTAGACTGCACACAAATTTTTTCGGCCAACAACAACAACCAACTTCAGAAGTGATGTCACGTGATGGTTTACTTTCCGTGTGTTTTTTCTTCTCTGAGCATGCCCAGTCTTGCTCATCTGATTTTTGTCGGCCGAAATCTGTACTGACTGACGAACAATCGGCCGTTCTGTTGACGGCCAACAAAAATTTTATAGCATGCAAACCAGATTTTGTTCGGCCGAAAAGTCGCAGTCGGTTGTCGGAAGCATCATACTAACAAGCCGACAATCGGCCGATTGGACGTTGGCCGAAAATTTACGGCCAACAATCGGTGCGTGTGTACGGAGCTTTAATCTGACATTCATCCATTCAATTTTGCTAAGATCATTTTCTACATAATTCTGTGCTACCAGCAAAACATGGTCACGCTGCTTTCAGCTAATTAACACAAAAATTAAAACAACCAGGTCAATATTGTCTTGCATTCTGATAGGTCACCTAATAAGAGGATGTCAAGTTATTGAAACTTTAGATTGAAACAACATATTCCTCCATGGTAGTCAGCCTCACACATATAAAGTGGTCTTGGTCTAGTGAAATCAGGTAAAACCAGAAACACTTCCCCTTCCATTTCATTATCCAAGATTTTATTTTGTGAAGATCCTTTTTTAAAGTGTTGAGTTTTAGGAATGCTCCCTAAATATCAGCAAAACTGGTTAAATTATCATTGACTTTATGCTCCAGGTAATAATTGCAAAGATTAAAAACAAATAGGCCTAATAATATTCATTGTGGAGTATATTTCCACCATACTGTCTAGCACAGTGTTTTTCAACCTTTTTTCAGTCAAGGCACCCTTTAAAATTATGGACAGTCTCGAGCCACCCTATTCTAAAATGTAAAAATCTATTCTAATAGCTTTACATAATGCAACAACATCCACACGTAGGACACCCAGTGTTAGAGGGGATGTATTCTTCCAAACCAAATACACTTTTTTTACACTGGTACTAACTAGTATTCAAATGTTTCTCTTCTCCCTTAATTTCTCTCCATCAGTCAGCTAATTTCACCCCAGTGCTGATGGAGAGTGGTACGGAGAGTGGTACAGGAGGGTCAAACAATGATGCTGTGGAGGCAGCAGACATCCTCCTCATTAACTGATGACATCCTTGGTGGTTAGGATGCCGATGTCTAAAAAGTCATAATGGTGCATAATGAAAACTTGTGGCTTTGTGTAACTAAAGAAGACTAGATCCTCCTGCTGGCTTGTATACAATTTTTGATAAATTTTTAGGCATTTTGCCAAGGCACCCCTGAAGAAATGTCAAGGCAGCCCAAGGTTCCTGGGAACCCTGGTTGAAAAAAGCTGCACTAGTATATGGGAAAATAAAGTAAAGTGTTTAAAAACTATTTGGCTTTGTGTTGTACTATTTAATGTCTTTATCACTATTCTAAAAATCTTAGGAGTTTGATTTATTTTTTCCTAGATTTCATGTTCTTGAAAACATTTTGTATTCAATGTTGACCTCCAGTCAGCTATAAATGGCACAAATAATGCAGCTCCCTAATTACTTACATGTTTCTAAATATATTTTTTTCTTTTAATGCAAGCATTGTAAGTATCTCAATTTAATTTTATTTTTCCCCTTTCAGTCTCTGTACAGCAGAACTTAAATAAGTGAGTAAGAAGCAACACAAGTATCAGGTAATAAACATCTAAAAAAGTGGAGCACAAATAAACTGATACTGTGTCTTTAAATCATACAAAATAAATCAATAAATGACAACTCAATAATAAATAATAGTGCTAAAAAATTATGAATGCACAATAAACATTGTCCATAGAAAGTCCAAAGGCACAAAATGTAGAATATATACTGAACAAAATTTTAAACGCAACACTTGTTTTTGCCCCCATTTTTCATGAGCTGAACTCAAAGATCTAAGAAAACCAAGATTCATCCGTGAAGAAAACACCTCTCCAAAGTGCCAGACGCCATTGAATGTGAGCATTTGCCCACTCAAGTCAGTTACGATGATGAACTGCAGTCAGGTGGAGACCCCGATGAGGATGACGAGCATGCAGATGAGCTTCCCTGAGATGTTTTTTGACAGTTTGTGCAGAAATTCTTTGGTTATACAAAAAGATTGTTGCAGCAGCTGTCCGGGTGGCCGGTCTCAGACCATCTTGGAGGTGATGTGGAGCTGGATGCAGCTGGATGTGGAGGTCCTGGGCTGGTGTGGTTACACGTGGTCTGCGGTTGTGAGGCTGGTTGGATGTACTGCCAAATTGCTAAATTCTCTGAAATGCCTTTGCAGACGGCTTATGGTGGAGATAAAAGAATCTTCATAGTGAGGTACCTTCCAGCAGTGTTTATTAATAAAATTAAAGGTTACACTTACACAAACAAAGAAAAACCGGACGCCTTGTATGTATTTCCTGGTAGTGGACACTGCTTCCGTGTTCTGGTACTTGGTGGCAAAACCCTTCTTGGCAATCAGAGAGGTCAGACATTTCTTGTAGTTGTCCACCAGGTTTGCAGACATCTCAGGAGGGATTTTGTCCCACTCCTCTTTGCAGATCCTTTCCAAGTCATTAAGGTTTCTAGGCTGACGTTTGGTAACTTGAACCTTCAGCTCCCTCCACATATTTTCTATGGGAATAAGGTCTTGAGACTGGCTAGGCCACTCCAGGATCTTAATGTGCTTCTTCTTGAGCCACTTCTTTGTTGCCTTGGCTGTGTGTTTTGGGTCATTGTTATGCTGATATACTCATCCACGACCCATTTTCAATGCCCTGACTGAGAGAAGGAGGTTCTCACCCAAGATTTGACAGTACATGGCTCTGTCCATCATCCCTTTGATGCAGTTAAGTTGGGCTGACCCCTTAGCAGAAAAACACCCCCAAAGCATAATGTTTCCATTTCCATGTTTGATGATGGGGATGGTGTTCTTTGGGTCATAGGCAGCTTTCCTCCTCCTCCAAACACATTGAGTTGATGCCAAAGAGCTTGATTTAGATTTTTCACCCAGTTCTCCTTTGAATCATTCCGATGTTCAGTAGCAAACCTCAGAAGGGCCTGTACATGTGCTTTCTTGAACAGGGGGATCTTGCGGGCACTGCAGGGTTTCAGTTCCTCATAGTGTGTTATCAATTGTTTTCTAGATCATTATGGTCCCAGCTACCTTGAGATCATTGACAATATTCTCCCGTGTAGTTCTGGGCTGATTCCTCACCATTCCTATGATAATTGAAGATGAGATCTTGCACGGAGCCTCAGACCGAGGGAGATTGACAGTTTTTTGGTGTTTCTTCCATTCGTGAATAATCGCACCTACTATTGTCACCTTCTCACCAAGCTGCTTGGCGATGGTCTTTTAGCCAATTCCAGCCTTGTGTAGGTCTCCAAACATGTCACTGACATCCTTGGACAGCTCCTTGGTCTTGGCCATGGTGGAGAGATCGGAATCTTATTGATTGATTAATTGCTTCTGTGGCAAGATGTCTTTTATACAGGTAACAAGCCCTTTAAGAGAGTGCTCCTAATCTCAGCTTGTTACCTGTATAGAAGACACCTGGAAGCCAGAAATCTTGCTGAGTGATATGGGATCAAATACTTATATAACTCATTAAAATGTAAATCAATTTATAACTTTTTTGAAATGCGTTTTTTGTATATTTTTATTGTTATTCTGTCTCTTGCTGTTAAAATAAACCTACCATTGAAATAAAGACTGATCTTTTTTTTTTGTCAGTGGGCAAACATACAAAATCAGCAGGGGATCAAATACTTTTTCCCTCACTATATATATATATATATATATATATATATATATATATATATTGTGAGGGATTAGCTCGGTGGTAGGCGTGGATGACCCCTTTGGGGGTGCGTTTTCACAGAGAGATAGCCGATTAGAGGTTGAAAACAAGACTGATTTATTCATGCAATTTACTTAACACAATTGCAAGCATCAAAACAGCCAAAATAAAATAAAAGACAAAATAAATCCTTGCCTCTGTGGGCGGCTACCTTCTCACAGCTGGAACCTACCTAAGAAGTCTTTCCAACCTACTGTTGGGCCGACACTGCTGATCCTACAGCAGACACTCAAATGTCCATTTGTTTGCTTTTCACACAGCACAAACATTGTCCATTGAACATGTCCCTTTGTTTCTTTCACATCAGCACATGTTCATTTATAACAGGATCCTTTACTCTTCAGATTCTTCATATTGAACACAGTTCATTTAACAGGTCCCTTTACTCTTCACACTCTTCACATGGAACACTTCTCTTCACACTCTTCACATGGAACACTTTGTCTTCTCACCTTTGAGACGTCTTCACTCGTGGTTACCCTCCTTAGCTTCACATCGCTTTAGGGGGTCTTCTCCCATGCTCACCAGCTTGTCGGGAGGCACACATCCGACTGTCCCCCTCTCCCAGCCCACACGGCGACAGGCGGCAGCAGTCCTTCTCCCATGCCCACACGGCGTCGGGAGGTACACGTATGTCTGTCCTCCTCTTCCCAGCTCACACAGCGACAGGAGGCAGCACTCAATAGATTTTCTCTGGACAAATTATAGAGTCCTTGATCTCCTCATTCTGAACAGCTGAATGGTTTTCAACTTCCTGCTGGCTCTCTCTGCAGCCAACACCCTATAGTATCAGTGAACTTTCAAAGCAGGTGGGAATGTGTCTCCTCTCAGTGACTACATTCCCAGATTTACCTGACTTCCTGTCACATACCCCCCCCCTCTTGTTTCAACCCTAGGGTTGGGACACATATTTCCAGGCACGCATGTGTCAGGCACTGCTGACTCACTGATAAGCCTCCTATTATCCTCAAGCTTCCGGATGAAACTGTTTTGTCATCTTCATTGACAGATTTCTCATAACTGCCACACAGTTTGTCTCTCATCTCATATACACATTCTTCAACTGCATTTTTGGCATCATTTTGCTCCTTCTCGTTTCTGTCATCTTCATTGACAGCTTTCTCATAAATGTCAGACAGCTTGTCCCTCATAACCGTCTGTCCAATCCACCATGGAGGACCGTGATCCATAGGCAACTCAATTGGGCTAGTCTTAATGTCTTCAACATTCTTAAGACGCCTCTCTCTGCAATCCATAAATGTTTTCCACAAAACTTTGAGAACCTTTGCTTCACTAAGCTTTGTTCCAAGTAGGGACTCTTGACATCCCTCTGTGACTTGAGTTGCCTCTCCATACATCTGTACACAATCATTGACTTTTTGTTGTAAAAGGGAATGATCTTCCTTCTTGAGCTTTGCTTGCTCTAAGATGCTGTGCAGAGGATTTTCCAATTGAGACAACAGGCTGTCACACATTTCTTCAAAGTGACCCCTGTTCCTTTTCCCAGAGATATCAATATCATTCACCAAACATTTCATATTCATAGGCAGATCTGAAGCATTTGCACTCATCAACTTCTTAAACTTTTCGCCCTCCTGAGCGAGTCGCAGTAAAGGCCTACTATTTGATTTGATATTCAGTTTATATTTCTTGCCAAACTCTTCACAGAAGAAGCCAACCAGAACATCATCAACTTTCCTTCCACCAACATAGGGGTCAAAGGCAACAACACAGTTGAACCCAGCGATCTGGGTGGTATCCATTATAGACCTCCTCTCTGCATCAGTGAAGAAGCATGGAACTGCAACACATTCTTTTACAGGTTTCTTCAATGCACTTTCTGCTGAACTATTTGACCGCTCAAGGTCACCTAGTTCTTTTTCTCTATCTGAATTCCACATGGAATGCATCTCAAGATCACGATCAAACTTCTGCCACCCGTCTTTCACCAGTTCCATTTTGGAAACACTCCCTGAAAGGCACTTATTCATTTGCTTCACGTTTTCACCAACAGCCTTAGTTTTCTCCACTAGGTTTTCAGCCTGAACTGAGAAATCACCACATTTCTTACTCAGCTCCTTTGTTTGCTGAAGTTCTAATGATACATTTTCCAATGCTTGAAGTTTTTGAAGGAACGGTTTATTCCAAAGGGGTGATTCAAGCCACGTGTCATCACATTTCTGAGGCTCACTCAGGACAGACCCCAAAACACTGATCCTTTTAAAAACTGCATCAGGCACACTATCCCCTCTTTGGGACAGATCCTCTGTTGCCTGGAATTCCTCTTCCAGTTCCTGCAACGGAATCTTCATCTCTTCTACTTGCTGTTCTAAGGCTCGTTTAGACTTTTCTAGCTCCTGAACTCTTTTCACAACATCATCCTTGGAGCTGACCAATTCTTCCATTTCTGTACGCAGCTGTTTGTCAACACTTTCTAGTTCAGCCTTACACTCTAGAGCTTCCTCCAAAGAGCGAGCCAAGAACAGGGCTTTGCTCTCGTTATCACGCACCTCCGTTTCTGCACGGGCGCGTTCTTCTGCATATTTTGCAGACACAGTCTTCTCTTCACCAAGCATCTGATCAAACTTCTTTTTCACATCTTCAACACACTGTAATGAACCAACGCTTTCTTCCATGCGTTTTTTCATATCCGCTATCTGAGCTTGCAATGTTGCGACTTGCTCTGATAGGTTTTTCTTTGCTTCCGCCTCCTCTTTTAATTGTTCCAGGAAGCCATTTTTCTCATCTTCCATTTGTTTGAGCTTTGTGCTAAAACTCAGCCTTTGACACCTCTCTTCCTGTAAGAGTTCCTGCGTGTCTTGCAGCTGCGATTCCAAGATAGAAAAATCTTCCGCAATTTCTCTAGATTTGCTGTCTGCTTGAGAAAGCTGATTTGTAACATTGTCCAACTCAACCTGCAGTCGGTTTGCCTTCTCTGACAGCTTAGCACACAATCGGTCACCTTCTGACACCTTGACTTGCGATTCCAGAAGCTGTGCCTCTACTTTTTCCCTCTTATGTTCACAATCTCCTTTTCCCTGCATAAGAGCCTTCACCTCATTGGCTAGCATCTGGGAATAAGAATGTAATTCTGCCACACAGGCTTCTTTCTCCTTTAACTGCTGCTGGACACGTTGGGCTTCCCCTTTCCAACTTTCACAGTCCGCACGCCATTCATTTACCACATTGCTCAAAGTAGTGAGCTCATACACAGTACTCAGTAATTTAGCCTCTCTTTCACTTTTCTCGTTGTCGCTGAGAGACAATGTCGTTTTCAGAGCGACATTCTGTTCCTGCGACTCCTGCAGGTCTATTTTTGTAGCTCCCAAAGACTGAAGACTTTTTTCCAGCTGATTACGCAACTCCAACATATCAGCCATACTTTGCTTCTGCAAAGTCTGAATTTCACTTTCCTTTTCCATGAGGATGGTATCTTTCTCCATTATAGTCTCTCTGCGTTTTTGCAACTCGACCAAAAGAAGAGCAGTGGATTCTTCCCACTGTAACACATGAGACTTGAGTAGTTCATTCATTTCCTGCAAGTTTCTATGCTCCATTTTAAGCAATTCCAAGGCTTGTTCCTTTTCTTCCATTTTCCGTTGCAAGGCATCCAACTCAGCCCTGCACACATACTCGGT
This sequence comes from Pelophylax lessonae, assembly GCF_965119305.1. Taxonomy (NCBI): domain Eukaryota; kingdom Metazoa; phylum Chordata; class Amphibia; order Anura; family Ranidae; genus Pelophylax; species Pelophylax lessonae. The sequence goes on from NC_138771.1 coordinate 645,068,848, forward strand.
TTCCTCCAAACCGATGGCCTCCATTGGCTGCTGGCGTCTCTGTTTCCAGCCTGCCATGCTCTCTTGATGAGCCTTTTGTTGAGCTGCAAAGCTCTGCTGAAAATCCGCATTTGCCTGCTGTTGAGCTGCATTTGCTTGCTGTTGAGCTGCATTTGATATAATCAGATGTTTCAACATCTCCTCCATTTTGAGCTTACTTTTCATCTGAGCACACTGCGTCTCCATAGCAGTTTCATCAGTGTTGCTAGGGACAACAACCTTCCTCTTTAGTAGACTCTCTTTAGGCATGGATGGGGCTGGTTCAGACGGCAACATCCCCTCCATCCAAAGAATCCGGTCTCTCATTTCATCTATCTTTGCATTTTTCAGGCGTTTGGACCGCCCCATCTTCAATAACTCCACAAACAAATTTTTCACAGTCCAGCAAACAATTTTCAGACCACTGTCTCTTCAACACATGTAGTTTTTCTCTCTCTTGCAGGATCTCTTTTCCTGCGCACACAGTTTGTGCAGTCACTTGCACCAGACACAACAAAGTTCATCAAAAAATTTTGAGACCCCTGTCTCTTTAAAACACTTTTTTTTTTTTTTTTTTCTTCTGTCAGGATCTTCTCTCCTGCACACATAGATTGTGCAATCTCATGCACCAGACAAAGTTCATCAAACATTTGCACTTCCTTGCAGGGATCTTGCTGCTTCTGCCCACTGCATACCTCCACCATATGTGAGGGATTAGCTCGGTGGTAGGCGTGGATGACCCCTTTGGGGGTGCGTTTTCACAGAGAGATAGCCGATTAGAGGTTGAAAACAAGACTGATTTATTCATGCAATTTACTTAACACAATTGCAAGCATCAAAACAGCCAAAATAAAATAAAAGACAAAATAAATCCTTGCCTCTGTGGGCGGCTACCTTCTCACAGCTGGAACCTACCTAAGAAGTCTTTCCAACCTACTGTTGGGCCGACACTGCTGATCCTACAGCAGACACTCAAATGTCCATTTGTTTGCTTTTCACACAGCACAAACATTGTCCATTGAACATGTCCCTTTGTTTCTTTCACATCAGCACATGTTCATTTATAACAGGATCCTTTACTCTTCAGATTCTTCATATTGAACACAGTTCATTTAACAGGTCCCTTTACTCTTCACACTCTTCACATGGAACACTTCTCTTCACACTCTTCACATGGAACACTTTGTCTTCTCACCTTTGAGACGTCTTCACTCGTGGTTACCCTCCTTAGCTTCACATCGCTTTAGGGGGTCTTCTCCCATGCTCACCAGCTTGTCGGGAGGCACACATCCGACTGTCCCCCTCTCCCAGCCCACACGGCGACAGGCGGCAGCAGTCCTTCTCCCATGCCCACACGGCGTCGGGAGGTACACGTATGTCTGTCCTCCTCTTCCCAGCTCACACAGCGACAGGAGGCAGCACTCAATAGATTTTCTCTGGACAAATTATAGAGTCCTTGATCTCCTCATTCTGAACAGCTGAATGGTTTTCAACTTCCTGCTGGCTCTCTCTGCAGCCAACACCCTATAGTATCAGTGAACTTTCAAAGCAGGTGGGAATGTGTCTCCTCTCAGTGACTACATTCCCAGATTTACCTGACTTCCTGTCACAATATATATATATATATATATATATATATATATATATATATATATATATATATATATGTATATATATATATATATATGTTCAGTTTGCAATCATTGCATGTAGTGTGAATTCTTAATATTTTTACTTTCCTATTTTTACTCTCCCAAATCCTTACCTTATTGAATGGTACATTTCCTCAGTTAGTGTACTCTGCACTCAATTCCGTGCAATCTGAAATTGCCTTACAGTGTGCAGTTGCCCTTTGCCCCTAATAATAGCGCGACCAAGAGCGCAGCTGTTGGCATAATGCCTTACCATTATTTTTAGGTTCGGGAGAGAGAATTCTCACAATTCATGTGGTTATAATTGATGTGGTTTTATTCATGTAATGCATTCATTCTTAAACTTATTTTAAATATATATTTTTTAAAAATTTATATTTAAAAATATTTTCTACAGATCCATTTATTTATACATTGTTAACGTTTTTGCAGAATCAGTGAAAAAATAGAGCTATTATAATATTATTGCCGGCATACAAAGGGTTAGTCACTCCACCATTTGTTGTAGTAAAAAGGAGATAGTGTGGTTGCTGATTGGACTTGAAAAAGGAGGCCAAGCCCTCAAAAATGCATCATCATAGAAACCACTAACAACCACTAGCTGATCAGCTTCCCTTAGCAGGTGTCTGGAACACTGGCTTTTTCCATGGTGCCAGGTATGCACTCGATACTTTAGGCCAAGGGTCTTCAAACTATGGCCCTCCAGTTGTTCAGGAACTACTAGTCATGTCTGTGAATGTCAGAGTTTTACAATGCCTCATGGGATGTGTAGTTCTGCAACATCTGGAGGGCCATAGTTTGAGGATCCCTGCTAGGCGGTGGTCTGTCAGTGTGGAGAGCGGCCACTCTTAGGCACTCCATCCTGCTCTTCTCAAGGAAGAGGAATGCAGAGCTAAAAGAGGATCCATCCGGTGTGTCTGAGGGACTATAAGCGGTGTGTTTACCTTGATGAGCTATACATAAGATGTTCAGTTGTAAGTGCATTGGCATCTGTGTTATTATTCATTAAATACATTTTTTAGGGTTGGTGCCCACCAGAGCCTACTTTTTCTTAGGGTTGGTGCGCTCTCCACTTTGTTTTTGTTTTTACAGTTACTGGTTCCCACTGACATTGAAAGCTGCATGACCCGAAGGTGGAATAATGTGCACACTGCTGTTAATACACATGAATTAGGACTTTTTTAATAATTGCGCAGGTTCAATTGTCTCATTATGTGACACTAAAAATAAGTAACAAACAAAATAAATTAAAATGAAAAATAAAATCAATGGTTAAAAAACAGAAAAGTGATAGCTAAGGGGAGAAGGAGAGTAAGGAGCTAATTAGGGCTGATTTAAAAAAGGCGTTTTTTTTGGGCATTTTTTGGGGTCTTTGGAGGCAGGCAAAACATCTGAACTTCTGTATAGGGGTATATATACACACACACTTATATGTATTTATGTATTTATACACATACACATATATAGGTGTGATAGGAGCGGAGACATATGCCTGTTAATTATTTCATTAGCGCAATCATAGTGTTCTGCTATTTTCACACCTATATGTGTGTAGGTGTATATATTCATACATGTGTGTGTATATATACCCCTATACAGAAGTTCAGATGTCATGCCTGCCTCCAAAGACACCAAAAAAATGCCACAAAAAAACGCCTGCAATAACACACCTGGGCGTTTTTTTTTGGTGCAGGCGTTTTTTTGGGCATTTTTTTGGGGTCTTTGGAGGCAGGCAAAACATCTGAACTTCTGTATAGGGGTATATATACACACACACCTATATGTATTCATACACTTACACATATATAGGTGTTATATATATGTGTAGGTGTATATATACATACATGTGTGTGTATATATACCCCTATGCAGAAGTTCAGATGTCATGCCTGACTCCAAACATGTCCTCAAAAAAGCCCTATAAACGCCTGCAGCAAAAAGCAGGGTGACAGGCGAGAAGTCATATCCCTGTTCTATAAGTGACCTAAGAGAAACGATCTTTTCTCTATAGCGGTCACCCTGAAATGGAAGGGTTTGGTCACCCTGCCATAGCAGTCAGAGTCAGTTCACCCTACACTACACTACGGTCACCCTGGCACTTAACACTTTCCTAGAAGAACTAGGAAATAACTAGATTTTTGAATCTAACTAAAGTGGAAAATAGCACCCTAACTACACTAGATATCCCTTTCCTCACACTAATAATTGCTAAATGACACTTTGAAGCAGAAGTAACAGAACTGCTTCCACTCTCTTCCTCAGCCCCTGTATTACAATGCTAGGAATTTGGCGGGGCTATCTTATATACCGGGGGGGCGTATTCACTAATGATTGGCCTCTGGACCCCCTAGTCACTCCAATCACATTCCTAGCATTCTCCTGCCCCCTCAATTGGCTTTTACTGATGGTTCTGGTCCAATCACTGGATTTTAAAGCCCATTTCCTGTCCCATTGCATTTTGGTCGGTTCTGGTTGGCGAATTCCGAATGTTTTCAGCAAAAAGTTCGGAATTCGGCCGAATTTCGAACACCCAATGTTCTGGTCGAACCGATGGTCGACCCGAACTGTTCAATCATCCCTAGTGTGGATTGCATCAGCTTGCAATGAGAAGTCCAAGCATGCAAGGCCTTATAGTTGGAGGGGGCCATCCTGCTCAAAGCAATATTTATGCTATTGTACAACAGTATATATAGTGTATGGAGGTCATAAAGAAGTCTGACTGGTGAGATGGGTTTATTTTTATATTTACTCATCTTTTACCTTTGCATTTTTTTTAAAGAAATTTGAATAAAGTATGACTTTCTCAAAAGCTTTCTTAAAATCCTTGTTCCTGAATGTATAAATGATTGGATTAAGCAATGGAGTGATTACAGTATAAAAAAGAGAGAGGACCTTGCTCAGAATATCCGATTGTCCTTGGGTTGGAAACAAATACACAGCAGTTAGAGTTCCAAAAAAAATGCACACTACGGTCAAGTGAGAGCTGCAGGTTGTGAAGGCTTTTTGTCTTCCTGTGATTGATTTAATTGTAAGGATGGTTATAACAATATAGATATATGATATCACAATTATTATAAAAGGTACAATGACGCTCAAAAAAATTATTACATAAGTCTGAATACGAATCCATAAAGTATCAGAGCAGGAAAGCTCAAGTATGGGTTCGAAGTCACAGAAAAAGTGATGAATGATGTTTGGTCCACAGTAGTATAAACTGCACAAGGATATTGAATCAACTAACGTCATTTTAAAGCCCAGTAACCAAATGATAATCACTGATTTAATGCAAATTGATCGGTTTATTATAGAGTTGTAATGCAGAGGCTTGCAAATGGCCAAATGCCGGTCATAGGACATCACAGTCAGTAGAAAACACTCACAGAACTCAGGGAAGGCAAAGAATGAGAACTGGGTAATGCATTCAGAAAAAGACATGGTACATCCATCATGTAAGATGATATAAAGGAGGTTGGGAAGAATATTTGTAGACAGAATTATATCAAGCAATGATAGCTGGGTGATGAAGAGGTACATGGGAGACTGAAGTGTTTTACTCAGGTGAAATAAAACCACGATAAAAAGATTTCCAGAAATAGTAACACAATATATTAAAAACAGCATCATGAAAATTTGAATTTTTATGCATTCTAGATTTGAAAAGCCTTTTAGTACAATATAGGTTATGTTATTGTGATAGCCCATCTTGTAAGAGAATATGAAAATACATAAATTAGATTTAGAAGAAAAAACATCCCCCATGTTCAACTACTCACAATTCTGATGGAGGGCAAAACAAAAACAAAAAAATATAATCTGCCATTTATCCATAATCTACATAATTCTGTGTTATTGCCAAAATTGGTAACATTCATTTTACACAAAATTAATGGAAAAATTAAAAAAAAAACAGGCCCTCCTTCATATTTGGAGGACCCGCCCAGTGCTGGGCTGTTTCTTGTCCAGGGTCTTTTCTTTCAAAATATTTTATTAAGTTTTGGCAAACACAAGATACATAACGACAAATGAAATACAAAGGTCACTAAGTACAAAACATGCATAGTACAGTAGTTGATGCAGCATAACCATAAGAGGTAACAAGAAAAATATGAAAGACCCAGTGTGACCAAGTAGGGGGCTAATGGGGGTATGCAGCGCTCAGAAGGATCCCTCCCAGGGCCCAGACACCCCCGTGGGGATCATTCTGTGTCCGGACCGTAGAAAAGACCTCCAGGACAAGGATAGGCCTTCCGTATGGTATTCAGTTAAGAAAGGGTCAAAGAGGGGGCCCCTCCCATGGCAGGGAGTGAAACTTGGATAGGGGGGGGCAAGATGATCAAGGGCCAGTATGGATGGCTTATTAAAGTAGGTCATCAGTAGGGGGTACCAGGTAGGAAGGAAGAAAAGGAAGGAAACACAGGTAGAAAAGAAAGGCCGGAGGAGAAAGAGGAGGAAATCAGATGTACTGAGGAAGTACTAAGGTATAGGGATGAGCATATAGGGACAAGGGAAAATAACTACACGACAGACACTAGAATTGTGATTTTCAACCTGCAGCTGTTAGTAGGGCGGATGGGGTTAAGTAGGTCCAGGGTCTTTTCACTATTACGCACATGACTTGGAATACAAATTTTGAATTTGGTCCAATTTGAATTTCTGGCTTCTAAACTCAAAATCACCAAAGCTTGGAAGAAGCAATTTACTCATTTCTCTGAAGTTGAATCTCGCCTTCTTTATTAATGAACAACTAACCAGCATTCTCTTTTTAAACAATTTTATTTGAGAATAGTAAAAAGTAGTACAATATAATATCGTCATGTGATATACAGAGAGTATGAACAGTTCTCAGAAAACATATCATAAGAAACACATTATAACCAATAAGCAGGTAACAATAAAACTGGTTAAAGTGTGGTGCAACAGTTATGTCAATAACATAGGATAACCACAGGAATTAGGAGTGGGCAAGATTGTGGGGTATAGTTGTGGACTCAAGTATAACCTGGGTAAGGGGCCCAGTCACACTGGGTACACGGAGTAGGTACAGGGCTGTAGAGGGTGATAGGAAAAAAAAGGGGGGGGAGGGGGGTAAGGAGGGAACTAGGGTGAGGGGAAGGGAGAGTGCAGAGGAGGGCATAGTGGGTGCCCGCAGAGAGTCCCGCTCCACCACAATAGGCTCTGGCAGGCATGTAGGGCATAATAGTGAGGATCATAGTTTAAGAAAGTACAAAGGAGTTGTCAAAGCCTTGAGGTAGCCAGTTGTCAATCCAAGGCCTCCAGAGTTTTTCGTAAGGGGTCAGTTTGTCTAACTAACCAACATTCTCATCAACAGCCATGATAAGTTCTTTAAAATCAGGAGCCCATGGTTCACATCCTGACACCCAAAAATGTCCTCGGCGAGTCTGTGAGAAGCTTGTCTATATGTTGGAACCCCCCCCACCCACATCAAAGTCTCCCCTCTTCCCACCCCCCCCCCCAATCCTTTTCCTTTTTCCTCTTCCTCTTCTTTTCATTTCTCCCCTTTTCCTCTCTCTTTTTTCTTAAACCCAATTTTTTTTACAACAAATTAATTCCACTTCAATTGTCTCAGTCAATTAACTATTTTAGCATTACAGTTCCCATTTTTCTCTGCCTCATACTGATTACATATGAATAATAACACATTGCTATTTGTATTACTCTTGATGTGATCAATATCTTGTTTATTTTTTAGCTGCAAGATTTATAGGCATCTACTTGTATACTTTATTTGTATATCTCTTTATGACAAAATGACAAACAAAATTGGAAAGAAATAACAACCAGGCCCAATATTATTTGTTAATGTGCTCCTCTCTACCATATGGTCTAGCATTCTGATAGGTACCTAACAAGGCAATGGAAACATATTATTATTTTAATTTAAAACAAGACATGCACCTATTATATGCAATCGCACAAAACATAAGTAGGCTTTGGTCCAGGGAAAAGAAAATGGAAAACATCAAAATTTCACCTGCAATAGGATTATCCAAGATTCAGTTTTGTCAAGATCCTTTTGTAAGTGTCACAATCCAATTGAGTTAAAAAAAAAAAAAAAAAAATCCCTGATTTCTGTAAAAAACAGCCATATTAGTCGATATTTTATTTAACAGGTAATTAATGGAAAGATTAAAAACAACACGGCCAAATTGTATTCAGTGTGGTGTACCAATCATCCAAATTGTCTAACATATGTGAACAAACAGAAAAGAAAGACTTGAAAAAAGAAAAAATGTCAGCTTTTGCTTATGTTTTCTGCTCTTTAACCCCTTTATGACCATCCTACACATACGTGGTGGCAAAAGGTTGGGCTTTAACATCCACAACCCGCACATATGTGTTGCTGGGTGACAAATGTTTGTATACTGAGAGAAAACTCATCCATTGGCTCATCCCTACTTCCCAACAACAGATGAAAGCAAATTATTCCCTAGCCATTCAATACTGGCCACTTTTACTCCCTTACTGCCCAGGCCAAGTTTCAGCTTTCAGTGCTGTCACACTTTGAATGACAATTGTGCAATCATGCAACACTGTACCTATAGGGTACACCATTTAGTGGGAACCTGCCGACTTGGTTGGCAAGTGGTTATCCACCATTTTTTTTTTGCTAAATAAACAGAAAAACAACTGAAAAGTTTGGAAAAGACCTATTTATCATTGTTTCTGTTATAAAAGTTTGCAAATAAATAATTGTTCTTCATAAATTTAGGTCAAAATATATTCTGCTACATGTCTTTGGTAAAAAAAAAACCCAAATCAGTGTATATTATTTAGAAAATTATAGGGTCAACAAACTATGGTATATATATATATATATATATATATATATATATATATATATATATATATATATATATATATATATATATATATATATCTGAAAATGTATCAACCCTGATGTACTGACAGCCTATCTCATTTCTTGAGGCCCAAACATGCTAGGATAGTAGAAATATCCCCCAAATGTCCCCCTTTTGGAAAGTTTACAGTCCAAGGTATTTATTAAGAGGCATGGGGAATTTTTTGAAGTTGTAATTTTTTTCTCACAATTATTTGGAAAATGAAGGAATGAAAAGAAAAATGTGAAAAAAATTGACATTTTTTTTCTACATACTGTTACCAGTCCAGTACAGCAATATCATGTAACTGGTGTGGTGGTGATCAGGGGCACTGACTGGTAAGAGTATGTAAAAAAATGTTTTATATATATATATATATATATATATATATATATATATATTACATTTTGTTTCTTTTTTTACATTTTTTTTTACCAAGAGCAATACAGTGTTATCATAATAGCACTGTACTGCTCTGGGGGAGTGATTAGGATTTTTTTTTTTATTTACACATTATGATTGCATATACCAATGAATTTCATTGGTACAGTATAAGCAAGCATTTTTACTGAATTAAACTAGTTAGTTCAGTGTCTTTTGTTGTGATTTAAAATATTTGGAACAAAAAAAGAGCTTGTTTCCCCCATACCCATCTTCTCAAGCATAAGAAAATGGGAGGGGTAGGCCTCGTAGATATCCCTGACTATTAGGTTGCTACGCAGATGTCTCAATTGAGACAATGGTTCCTCGCTGCCCCAGACAACCTATATGTAGACATTGAGTCTACCCGCAGTTACCTGCTACACACCTCAGACCTCAAATTGATCCTCTTACTGGACATGTGGAAATGTATTGATTTATCCTCTTTTCCCACTACAATAAAATCTGCAATTCTAGCCTGGAATGCCTTCACCCGCCACAATACAGACAACACATACAAATCCACAGCCCTCATCCGCTTTAGAATCTCTCATCCCTCACATATCTATGAAAAGATTGCGGAATGCAGGCATTCGCTGGGTAGAGAACCTTCAACAAGGAACACACCTCAAACCCATGGACGACTTAATAAAAACCCATCATATCTCCCCAAAAGGTTTCCTCACCTATATGTGTATCCACGGTGCATCTGATGGGCAATCCTAAACCACACCTGCAAATACATTCCTCAGCATGGGAGTGTTTTACAAGTCATAATCCCAAATCTAAAGGCATATCATTGTTCTACTCTACTCCACTCTCCAAAATAAAAAAATATTTTCCAAGACCCCTCCTATGCTCCAGTGGAAATCTGACCTCCAACAAACTTTTACTTATGCCCAGTGGAAAACAGCTATTCGCTATTCCCAGACTGTTACCCACTGTATTAACTATTGGGAAATGTCTAAAACGATTCTATCCCACTAGTACTTATCTCCATAGCATTTAGAAAAGTTTTCTCCTGAGATCTCCTCCCTTTGTTGGAAGGGATGTAAACACAATGGCACTCTTCCCCCATGTACTCTGGGCTTGTAATGCCTCGTTTCCACTGAGCAGTACGGTGCGGATTGGTACAGTTCAGTACTTTTTGGTACGGTACACCTTGATCAGGCTTGCATTTCCACTGCCAACAGTACCTGAGCTCAACAGTACCTCAACAGTATTGCTCCACCCTGTTGGCACGGTACTAATGTGCTTGGTACCCCAACGAAAGGGTACCAAAAAAGTGGTACAGTACGGTTCGGGAATTAGGGTACCATTTACAACTTTTGACAATGGAAACAGCAAAAATTGCATACCGCATCGAACCGAACCGTACCATACTACTCAGTGGAAACGAGTAAAAGTCTTACTAACTACTGGAATAAAGTCTTACAACTTATTTCCCAAATTACTAGAATTTTCACTAAGCCTAACCCAGCACTAGTTTTACTAAACTTAGGAATTGAGAACCTACCCACCCAACTCCGCAGTATCGTTCTCATGTCTGCTTAGATGCTCCTCACCAGACTCTGGAAATCTGCACAAGCGCCCAATGTATCTGAGCTAGTAGCTCTGGTAAACTTAACCTACAACTATAAAAGGGGAAAGGTCTTAGAACAGATTCTATCTCCAAATTCAATCAGATGTGGACATCCCAATGACATCTCTTCATAGTGCTTGATGCACTTTATGAATATGGTATTAATGTCGTTTACTTACTATGCAACTTATGTTTGCCTTATCATGCCTTGTTGAGTATTCTGTTAATAACCTGATTGCTCTATGTCCCTTACAATGTGCAAAACATGTATACTTTCAAAACCAATAAACATGGAATGTTGGAAAAAAAGAAAGCCTGAGTAATAATGTCTGGCCTCTGCCAGCATGCTGTAGACATGGATCCTCGCTCTCTGTTTGGAAGCTATGGTCTCTCTGCAGAGGTCTGATACAACCCCTGACATTCAGAGCTATTACTTTTTATCCAGCATGGATCATGCAATTTGCTGAATGTGGAACTTTAGGTCTGTCTCATCATGTTAGACCTCTGAAAAGAAATCACTGCTTCCACACAGAAGACCAGTGTCCTTTTCTGAAGCATGCTGGCAGGAGACAGGATTTTCTTTATAGTCTGTGGCTTCTTGCCAAAGGGAACCAACCAAGACTTGGAACATCTATTGTTTTGTATACACCTGAAAAGTATTTAGCTCTGAGCTGTCCAACTTGTAGCCCAAGGGCCTGCATGTGCCCTTAGACGGCTGTGAATGCGGTCCAACAGAATTAATTATTTAAATGGTATTTCCTCCCCCACGGTCCTCTTCTCCTGATTTCTCTGTCAACATAAACGGCACAACTATCAACCCGTCCACCCATGCCAAGGTCCTAGGTATAATCCTGGACTCTGAACTATCCTTTCAGCCACACATCCAGTCACTGTCCAAAGCTTGCCGCCTCAACCTCCGCAACATCTCCAAGATACGTCCCTTCCTAACCAATGATACCACAAAGCTTCTAATCCACTCCCTGGTCATCTCTCATGTTGATTACTGCAACTCCATTCTCATTGGCTTACCTTTAAAAAGACTATCCCCCCTTCAGTCCATCATGAACGCTGCTGCCAGGCTCATCCACCTTGCCCATCCCCCACAGTTATTACCTCTTGTATCTCTTGACCGTCCCTCTTAGATTGTAAGCTCTAACGAGCAGGGTGCTCTGATTCCTTCTGTATTGAAGTGTATTGTATTTGTACTGTCTACCCTCAAGTTGTAAAGTGCTGCGTAAACTGTCGGCGCTATATAAATACTATATAATAATAATAATAATAATAAGATGTCACATTGACTTAAACTTGAACACACATTTTTTTGCAATCTTATTCTATTACATTTTTAAATACAAAAAAAAGGAAAGAGAAAGACATTCTGACATATCCAAAAACAAATACTGTAGATAAATCATAAATTGAAAATGGAAAATGTGAGCATAAGTATGTGATATTCACCTACTATGCAATTTTCCATGAAATTATAATTTAGAATAAATTAAAAATTAACACTCCTTACCCACTTCCAGACCAGGCCTTTTCTGGCACTTGTTTACATGTGACAATCAGTATTTATTTTTTTTGCTAGAAAATTACTTAGAACCCCCAAACATTATATACATTTTAAAATGTATACACATTAAAATAGTGGGTGCTGCATTTTTTTTTTAATGTCACACAGTATTTGCGCATTGATTTTTCAAATGAAATTTGTTTGAAAAGAAACAATATTTTGAATTTTAATGCAAAAAAAAAAATACTCACAATACATAACCCTTTAAAAAAATAAATAAATAAATTAAATAAAAAGATGATGTTACGCCAAGTAAATAGATTCCAAGCATGTAATCCTTTAAAATTGTGCAAGGGCAGGGTTTTCCTATATGTGCACCCTCCCGTCCTATACTTGTGAGCACAATAATAATAATAATAATCCTAAAAAGATGTTACTGAACTATGTTGTTTTTCTGCCTTTCTATATAACAATACACTGGACTAAACATGTACAATTTGTTTTGTTACAATTTCGTTTTCGGATGAAATTCGGCATTTTTGTTCATTCATGAGCATCCGAATGAATGAAAGACTCTTTTGAAAAATGCGTATAAAAATTAATTGTGAGAATGAAAACCGGAAAGAATGAAAATCCAAAAGAACAAAAATCCGAAAATACAAAAATCCTAGGTAACGAAAAACGATTCAACCTACGAGTTTAAAGAATCGATTACATACAGATGATTTTGTTTTTCGTATTTTCATTCTTTCCGACTATTGGTTATTACTGGATATAAAGAAATTAATGATGATGGCGTTCATATTCATATTTCTTTTGGATATATTTGGATTAATTTGATTTTCGGATGGGCAGTGTTAGTGTGTTATCTCTGGCCATTGAGCTTGTCCCTTATTACGAATGATCTGAAGTAACAAATGCCGTATGTCAATGAATGGATCGGAACGAATGCGAATGCATCTGAAGTTACAAATGATCAAAGTAACAAATGCTAATCATAAGGAATGAACCAATAAAATATAAAAAAATAAAAAAAAATGAAACGAAAACAAAACAAAACAAATTTTTCGGTAGACTAGACCAGGAAAATACAGAACGTAAATACATTTGTTGAGTTGAGTTGCAAATTGTAGTACAATGATGGAAAATTAGTATATTGGGTGGTGAAGGAGGTTAGGGGGTTAGGGTTAGGGTTAGGGGTTAGGGTTAGGGTTAGGGTTGCCTATTGCCTATACTTCTTATACTCCCACAGTCCTTCATCAGTATGGAAGCACAAAGAACAAGTCTATAGTGTGCCTGTGTTACATTTATCTTCAAACAATTGGTATATACTGTAACTCGATTCCATGCACATTTTTAGAGATGATATCCCGATCTAATAGTCTACTATGAAAATCCCCAGCAAACAATGTCAGATCAGCCATATTTTTTTGTGGAAATTATTTATTTTCTGAGTTGATCTGAAAACCTTTTTTACATTAACTTCTCCTCTGTGTTTTGCATTGCTAATTAATCTAATAGCTAATATTCTTCTAGGAATATTTTTTTATTTGTACGCTGGATTTCTCCTGACACACACCCTTTATTAATCTTATTGCGATTGTAAAGTCTAATTTAAAAAAATAAAATAAAAAATAACAAACATGTTATACTTACCTGCTCTGTGTAATGGTTTTGCACAGAGTGGCCTGGATCCCCCTCTTCTCCAGTCCCTCTTCTGTACTCCTGGCCCCTCCCACCTGTTGAGTGCTCTCGCAGCAAGCAGCTTGCTATAGGGGCACCCGAGCCGAGTCACAGCTCCCTGTGTCCATTTAGACATTGAGCTGTGACCTGGCCCGCCTCTCTCTCTCCTGATTGGCTGATTGACTTCCCACATGGAAGAAAAATATATTTAAAATATATTTTTTTTAAAAATTCATTTTTTCCCCCAAATATATTGGAAATATATTTGAAATGCTACAATTTTGGCCATATTCAATATATTTCTAAACATTTTTCCCTAAATATATTGGAAATATATTTGAAATGCTACAATTTTGGCCATATTCAATATATTTCTAAAAAAAATTTCCCTAAATATATTGGAAATATATTTTTCTTCCATATGGGTTTGATTGACACAGCAGGAACTAATTATGCCACGCTGCTGTCTCAGCCAATGAAGAGGGGAGTCACAGGCAGCTGAGACACTCCTGCAACATCGCTGGATAAAGATGGGCTCAGGTAAGTATTAGGGGGACTGAGGGGGGCTGCTGCACTCAAAAGGTTTTTTTTTATCTTAATGCATAGAATGCATTATGACAAAAAAAAAAAAAGAATCTGCCTTTACAATCCCTTTCAGGTAGTTCTAAAGGCAGGAGGTTTTTTACCTAAAGTCATTATATGCAAAAAAAAAAACCTTCTGTGTGAAGCCCCCCCCCCCAGCTTCCCTATACTTACCCGAGCCTTGCTGCTCTCTTTTTTCTCCTCTCTGTCAGAGGCAGCAGCAGGGACCATTACCTACACCAACGGCCAGTAAGGAGGGAGCAGTGGGCAATGCCAAACAGCACTGTGTGTGTCAATGCCAAAGTGCAGATTGGAAGCAAGACTGCATGAGTGCCCCCATAGCAAGTGGCTTACTATGGGACACTAAGCAGGGGGAAGGAGCCAGAAGCACTGGCGGGGGACCCAAGAAGAGGGAGATCGGGGCAGATCTGTGGATAATCAACTGCACAGAGGAGGTAAGTATAACATGTTTGTTAGTTTAAAAAGATTTTTACAATCACTTTAACTTCTTCCCATCCGTGCTACAGCCTATATATGGCTGCAGCGCGGACTTGAATTTTCGGGAGGCCGTTTTTAAACTGCCTCCCAGAAGCAGTCTCCCCGCGCGCTCCCGCGAGCGCGCATCGGGGAAAATCTGTTTCGGCCGTGTCCCTTGGACACAGCCGATCACAGATCGTGGTGAATGGCCAATCACAGAGGCCATTCACCACGTGATTGGACCGTCCAATGAAAGATGATCTCATATGTAAACATATGAGATCATCTCTCATCGCCGGCGCTCCTTCCTCACACGGAGCCTGCAGTGTGAGGAAGGAGGGAGAGCTGCACAGAGCTGGGGACAGAACAAATGTAATCAGGGCACCGATCACCAGTGCCCTGATTACTAGAGGTAAAAAAAAGCATACACACAGTGCCCGCCATCAGTGCCCCCATCAATGCCCACAGTCAGTGCCCATAGTGCTGTCAGTCAGTGCCCATCAGTGCCTGCTCATCTAGGCACTGATGAGCACTGACTGGCAGCACTATGGGCACTGAGTGTGGGCACTGATGGTGCTGAGGGGGGAGAGAAGTGGCGCAAACAGACAGTGGAGTGACTGCAAAAATATACTGTGGACAGGTGGTGGAATGTAATCCAATCGCTGGACACTTGGATGGCTGCAGGCCATTACAACGAGCGTATGGCTCCAACGTCTTCCTCGACCCCTACCAAGAAAGACATTGGAGCCATACGCTCGTCGTAACGCGTATAGGGGGGCGGAGCTTGCGTGACCGACGCCGAACATCTCTCGAGTGACACACGCTATTACTATTGCCATAACAGCAGGCACGGTGAAGTGCCCTGTACATGTGAGTAAACTTCTATTTTCCTCAATAAAGCCTGATTGTTGAAATGGAGAGCACTATATTTTCCCTTTTATATTTTGCATCGCATGTTCCGTGTCTTGAGACCTCCGGAGGTGAGAGGCTGGAGTGTCTTTCCAGGAGTCTGATACCCTCAGTACATGCTTTTGCAAGGCCCGTCTGGGTCCTGTTTGGAGGTGAGAGGCCAATCTAGCAGGTGGAGGGATTTCACAGATTGGTGTGCACTTTTCACCAGATTGCATTTCTGATTTGGACACTTGGACACTAATGCACATTTATTGGATTTTGAGCACAATCACAGCTTGTATGGACTTCAGATATTGATTATATTAACATCATTTATGTTTATTGGTGCACGTCTGGCGCAGCACATTTTTTGTATTTATTTTGATTCATTGTGGGATGTGAACACGATTGGTGTTTGCTGCTGGCTATATTTGTTTTATGCACAGTGATATTCAAGTACTTTTTCTGTACATTATTCACGCACAGTGTTTTTACCTATTTTGAGTGTTATATCACATATTTGGTTTTGCGCTGATAGTTTTTTTGTTATATTAGTCTGTATCGGTACGTGTGAGATACACCTTTCCAATTTTTGGGGCTCATCTCATACTGCCGAGGATTGCAGGGTGCTTCAGTCTGCCTCCTGCCTGTTCCGAACTCCTCCTACTCCTCATCCTGCCTTTGGGGGTACAAAAAATAGTAATTTGGGCCTAGTCTGGGTCTGTACGTTTGAGATACATATACCTTTTGATATCATATTTTCTATTCCGCTATTCAATCTACACCTTTGGGGTAAAAACAATTAAATTGCGGGATAGTCTGTATCGGTACGTGTGAGATACACCTTTCCAATTTTTGGGGCGCATCTCATACCGCCGAGGATTGCAGAGTGCTTCAGTCTGCCTCCTGCCTGTTCCGAACTCCTCCTACTCCTCATCCTGCCTTTGGGGGTACAAAAAATAGTAATTTTGGCCTAGTCTGGGTCTGTATGTGTGAGATACATACACCTTTTGATATCATATTTTCTATTCCGCTATTCAATCTACACCTTTTTGGTAAAAACAATTAAACTGCGGGATAGTCTGTATCGGTACGTGTGAGATACACCTTTCCAATTTTTGGGGCGCATCTCATACCGCCGAGGATTGCAGGGTGCTTCAGTGTGCCTCCTGCCTGTTCTGAACTCCTCCTACTCCTCATCCTGCCTTTGGGGGTACAAAAAATAGTCATTTGGGCCTAGTCTGGATCTGTACGTGTGAGATACACCTTTTTATATCATATTTTCTATTCCGCTATTCAATCTACACCCTTTGGGGTAAAAAGATTTAAATTGCGGCATAGTCTGTATCGGTACGTGTGAGATACACCTTCCAAATTTTTGGGCGCATCTTCCACTGCCGAGGATTGCAGGGTGCTTCAGTATGCCTCCTGTTCCGAACTCCTCCTACTCCTCATCCTGCCTTTAGGGTCCAAAAAATTGTAATCGGGGCCTAGTCTGTGTTTGTATGTGTGAGATCCACCACCGTTTTGTAAAATTTTTCCTATTCCGGTATTCAATATACACCCTGTTTGAGTGTAAAAAATTAAATTACGGCATAGTCTGTATCGGTACATGTGAGATACACCTTTTTAAATTTGTTTGGCGCATCTCCTTCCACCGTCGAGGATTGCAGGGAGCTTCAGTTTGCCTCCTGTTCCCAACTCCTCCTACTCCTCTTCCTCATCCTGCCTTTAGGGTACAAAAAATTGTAATCGGGGCCTAGTCTGTGGTTGTACGTGTGAGATACACCGTATTATAACATTTTTCCTATTCCGCTATTCAATATACACCCTTTTGGAGTGTAAAAAATTAAATTACGGCATAGTCTGTATCGGTACGTGTGAGATACACCTTTTAAATTTGTTTGGCGCATCTCCTTCCACCGCCAAGGATTGCAGGGCGCTTCAGTTTGCCTCCTGTTCCGAACTCCTCCTACTCTTCTTCTTCATCCTCCCTTTAGGGTACAAAAAATTTTAATCGGGGCCTAGTCTGTGTTTGTACGTGTGAGATACACCGTTTTTTATCCTTTTTTCTATTCCGCTATTCAATATACACCCTTTTGGGGTAAAAAAAACTGTGAGATACACCCGTGCGATACTGTTGTTGTTTTGTTCCGCTATTCAATAAACACCTTTCTAGGGCAAGATCATAAATTACAGAAATATGAGGAGACCGTCAAATAGGGGCCGTGGCCTGGGTTGTGGTGCTGCTGGTAGAGCTCCTGTTGCAAGGAGAGGACGTGGTCGATCTGTGCCAGCTACACGCACAAGTGAAACACCTTCCTCAAGTGTGAGTAGGCAACAGAACCTGCAGCAGTATTTGGTAGGGCATCATGCGCCTCTAGAAGTGATGAGGCCAGAAGAAGTACAGGTGATAGTAGATTGGGTTGCTGACAGTGCCTCCAGTTCCTTCACATTGTCTCCCACCCAGTCTACTGCAGAAAGGTCAGAGTTGTCACCTGCAGCCAATGTCCAACCGTCTTTCACCTCACCCCCTTGCAAATCAGGCAAGCAGTCTGAGCCCCAAGTCATGCAGCAGTCTCTTCTTCTTTTTGATGACTCTG
Source organism: Pelophylax lessonae (assembly GCF_965119305.1). NCBI lineage: Eukaryota > Metazoa > Chordata > Amphibia > Anura > Ranidae > Pelophylax > Pelophylax lessonae. Next base: position 645,087,129 of record NC_138771.1, read on the forward strand.
TCAGCAGGGTTTCCCAGGGCCATCCACCTAGCCCTTACCCATAAGTGGAAGAGATTGAGTGCAGCGATGCCAAACCACTTATTTCTCAAGATGAGTACATGGAAGGACCATCGCAGCACGTCTCCGATGATGACGAAACGCAGGTGCCAACTGCTGCGGCATTCAGAATTGTGGAGACCGACAAGGAGGGCAGGGTTGAAGACTGGGTGGAAGATGATGTGGAGGACGATGAGGTCCTCGACCCCACATGGAATGAAGGTCATGCAGGTGACCTGAGTAGTTTGGAGGAAGAGGCAGCAAGGGAACGAGCGCACCAAAGCGAGCTCAAAGGAGTTCTCTAGAGTGGAAGTTCTTCAGAAAATGTGCTGATGACAGGACACGAGTGGTTTGCACCCTGTGCAATCAGAGCCTGAAGCGAGGCATAAACCTTCTCAACCTGAGCACAACCTGCATGATCAGGCATCTAAGTGCAAAGCACGAGCTGCAGTGGAGTAGACACCTTCAAAACCAAGAAAGGTCTCTGGCTCCTCCTGCTTCCTCTTCTGCTGCAGTCTCGGCCTCTCCATCCACATCTGTAGTGATACCGGCACCTGCCACCCCGCAAACAGACGATCTGTCAGCAACACCACCACCTGGGTCACCAACCATCTCCACAATGTCCCGTGGAAGCGTTCAGCTTTCCATCTCCCAAACACTTCAGAGGAAGAGGAAGTACCCCCCTACCCACCCGCGATCTCTGGCCCTGAATGCCAGCATTTCAAAATTATTGGCCTTTGAAATGCTGTCATTCCGTCTGGTGGAGACGCACAGTTTTAAAAACCTTATGTCGGTGGGTGTCCCACAGTACGTCGTGCCCAGGCACCACTACTTTTCCAGGCAAGCCATCCCTTCCCTGCACAACCAAGTGAGGGAAAAAATCAGGTGTGCACTGCGCAACGCCATCTGTGCCAAGGTCCACCTAACTACCGATACGTGGACCAGTAAGCACGGTCAGGGGCGTTATATCTCCCTAACGGCACACTGGGTAAATGCAGTGGTGGATGGGCCTGAGGCGGATATCAATTTGGAGCATGTCCTTCCACCACCGAGGATTGCGGGGCGCTTCAGTTTGCCTCCTGTTCCTAACTCCTCCTACTCCGCTTCCTCATCCTCTACTGCCTCCTCATCCGGTCAGCGTAACACCTTCACCACCAACTTCAGCACGGCCAGGGGTAAACGACAACAGGCAGTTTTAAAACTTGCCTGTTTGGGGGAAAAACCACACACCGCGCAGGAGTTGTGGAGGAGCATGGAACAGCAGACAAATGAGTGGTTGCTGCCAGCGAGCCTCAAGCCCGGCCTGGTGGTGTGCGATAACGGGCGAAATCTCATAGCAGCTCTGGGCCTAGCCAGTTTGACGCACATCCCTTGCCTGGCGCATGTGCTGAATTTGGTGGTGCAGAGGTTCCTTAAAAATTACCCCAATATGTCAGAGCTGCTGCAGAAAGTGCAGGCCATCTGTGCGCACTTTTGGTGTTCTCATCCTGCTGCTGCACACCTGTCAGCGCTGCAGCGTAACTTCGGCCTTCCCGCTCACCGCCTCATATGTGACGTGCCCGCAAGGTGGAACTCCACCTTGCACATGCTGGAAAGACTGTGCGAGCAGCAGCAGGCCATAGTGGAGTTTCAGCTGCAGCAAGCACGCGTGAGTTGCTCTGCGGAACAGCACCACTTCACCACCAATAACTGGGCCTCCATGTGAGACCTGTGTGCCTTGTTGCGCTGTTTTGAGTACTCCACCAACATGGCCAGTGCCGATGACGCCGTTGTCAGCTTAACTATCCCACTTCTATGCCTCCTTCAAAAAACGATTCGGGCAATGATGGAAGAGGATGTGGCACAGGATGATGAGGAGGAGGAGGAGGAGGATGAAGAGGTAACATTTCCAAGGCTTTCAGGGCAGTCATGTGGCTCCGAGGGTGGGTTCCTGCACCCACAAACGCCAGGGACACAATTGTCCAGCAGGGGCACAGTTCTGGAGGATGAGGAGGATGAGGAGGAGGAGATGGAGGAGGAGATGGAACCATGTTCACAGCAGGGTGGCACCCAGGCCAGCTCATGGCCATCACTGGTGCGTGGCTGGGGGGATACAGAGGACACAGACGATACACCTCCCACAGAGGACAGCCTTTCGTTGCCTCTGGGCAGCCTTGCACACATGAGCGATTACATGCTGCAGTGTCTCCACAACGACCGCCGAGTTGCCCACATTCTAACTTGTGCTGATTACTGGGTGGCCACGCTGCTGGATCCCCGTTACAAGGACAACGATTCACTTAATTCACTCACTGGAGCGCGATCGCAAGATGCGCGATTACAAGCGCACGCTGGTAGATGCGATGCTGCTGGCATTCCCACCTGACAGCGGGGCCACAGTGGAAGCACAAGGCCAAGGCAGAGGAGGAGGAGGAGGAGGAAGAGGTCGCCAACGCAACCAGGGCACCGCCAGCACCTCAGAAGGCAGGGTTAGCATGGCCGAAATGTGGAAAAGCTTTGTCAGCACGCCACAACAAACAGCAGCACCAGCAGCTCATATGGAACGTCTTAGCAGGAGGCAGCATTTCAGCAACATGGTGGAGCAGTATGTGTGCACACGCCTACATGTAGTGAATGACGGGTCTGCCCCCTTCAACTTCTGGGTCTCCAAATTGGGCACATGGCCTGAGCTTGCCCTTTACGCCTTGGAGGTGCTGGCGTGCCCTGCAGCCAGTGTATTATCTGAACGGGTATTTAGCACGGCTGGGGGCGTTATCACAGACAATCGCAGCCGCCTGTCCAGAGACAATGTGGACAAGCTCACGTTCATTAAAATGAACCAGGCATGGATCCCACAGGACTTTTCCGTACCCTGTGCAGAATAGAGATGGATACAGACCTTACCCAGCCATTGTTCTATTTTTGATCTTTCTCACTCTTTTGGGGTGTACCCTCATTTAAAATGACTGAAAAAAAGCAGTGTTGGCTACCTCGTCCTCCTCCACCGCCGCTTCCACCTACACAGCCCATAGGTGTGTGCAGCCTATTGCATTAGGGTGTGTGCCCCAAAGTTTAAATACACATGCATGTGTTTGCCTACATGTATATGGCCCCGGTACATTACTCTCCCTGCTGGCAAAGTGAAATAGAAGTGTGTGGCACTTCTCTTATGGCAGATCAGGTAAGAGGGAGATCTTTCCCATCTCCTCACTGGCAAACAGAGCGATAATGCTAATGTGCCCTAGGTGATTAGGGTGTGCCCAGGCACACCCGGCACACCCTGTGCGCATGCCTATGACACCGCCACATCCACCACCACCTCAACCTCCCTCCTACTCCATATGGGCCTCGTCCTTCACAGATGAAGAACATTGTTTTATTTTTATGTTTTTTTTGTTGTTTTAAGTTATTTCCCTATCCACATTTGTTTGCAGAGCACTCCCCAGGCTCTTAACTACGTTTTGCTGCCATTTGCAGCACTCTAGCCCTTTCCATTGGTGTTTTAGAGCCATTTTAGTGCCTGAAAGTTCGGGTCCCCATTCACTTCAATGGGGTTCGGTGTCCGGGTAAAGTTCGGAAAAAGTCCGGGACACGGACCCGGACTTTTTTTCCAAGTTTGGCCGAACCCACCGAACACGGACATCCAGGTGTCCGCTCAACTCTAATTAGGACGTCTGCCTTTATACACATGAACTTTAATGGCATCCCTGTCTTAGTTCGTAGGGTTCAATATTGAGTTGGCCCACACCCTTTGCAGCTATACCAGTTTCAACTCTTCTGAGAAGGCTGTCCACAAGGTTTAGGAGTGTGTCTATGGGAATGTTTGATCATTCTTCCAGAAGCACATTTGTGAGGTCAGGCACTGATGTTGGGATGAGAAGGCCTGACTCGCAGTCTCTGCTCCCAAAGGTGTTCTATCGGGTTGAGGTCAGGACTCTTTGCAGGTCAGTCAAGTTCCTCCACCCCAAACTCATTTATCAATGTCTTTATAGACCTTGCTTTGTGCACTGAACATGTTGGAACAGGAAGGGGCCATCCCCAAACTGTTCCTACAAAGTTGGGAGCATGAAATTGCCCAAAATGTCTTGGTATGCTGATGCCTTAAGAGTTTCCTTCACTGGAACTAAGGGGCCAAGCGCAACTACTGAAAAACAACCCCACACCATATTCTCCCGTCCACCAAGTGATTGGGACCAGTGCACAAGGCAAGGTCCATAAAGACATGGATGAAGGAGTTTAGGGCGGAGGAAATTGACTTAAATGCACAGAGTCCTGACCTCAACCCAATAGAACACCTTTGGGATGAATCTGTGTGGAGACTGCGAGCCAGGCCTTCTCGTCCAAATCAGTGCCTTCTGGAAGAATGGTCAAACATTCCCATAGACACACTCCTAAAACTTGTGGACAGCCTTCTCAGGAGAGTTAAAACTGTTATAGCTGCAAAGGGTGAGCCAACTCAATATTGAACCCTATGGACTAAGACTGGGATGCCATTAAAGTTAATGTGCGTATAAAGGCAGGCACTTTTGGTATTATAGTGTGTGCATACATACATGTATGTATGTATATATATATATATATATATATATATATATATATATATATATATAGTGCATTGCAAAAGTATTCGGCCCCCTTGCACATTTCAACCTTTTGCCACATTTCAAGCTTCAAACATAAAGATATAAAACTGTAATTTTTTTGTGAAGAATCAACAAGTGGGACACAATCATGAAGTGGAACACAAATGATTGGATATTTCAAACTTTGTTAACAAATAAAAAACTGAAAAATTGGGCGTTCAAAATTATTCAGCCCCATTACTTTCAGTGCAGCAAACTCTCTCCAGAAGTTCAGTGAGGATCTTTGAATGATCTAATGTTGACCTAAATGACTAATGATGATAAATAGAATCCACCTGTGTGTAATCAAGTCTCTGTATAAATGCACCTGCACTGTGATAGTCTCAGGGGTCAGTTTAAAGCGCAGAGAGCATCATGAAGAACAAGGAACACACCAGGCAGGTCCGAGATACTGTTGTGGAGAAGTTTAAACCCGGATTTGGATACAAAAAGATTTCCCAAGCTTTAAACATCCCAAGGAGCACTGTGCAAGCGATAATATTGAAATGGAAAGAGTATCAGACCACTGCAAATCTACAAAGACCTGGCCATCCCTCTAAACTTTCAGCTCAAAATGTTTTGTTTTATTTTTGTTTCTCTTCGTTTACTGTCAGGAAATAATGTTCATCGATTTTGAGTATTTTATCCCATGATGAATATTTTTAAATATTTTTAAATATTGAATGGTTTTTATATCGGTTTTATATTTTCCTAATAATAAAGTGGAGGTTTGTATGGTTCTTCACTTCTTTCTAAGAGCCTCCTAGGATTGCCGCAATATAGATGGACTTCTCAGATTGATTTTAGAGAGAAAATTTGAGCACCGGAAGATTGGGGAAGTTATTTCCTGTCACGGTCCGGTGTCACGAGAAGTGCTTCCTGCTAGTGACCGCTGGTATAGGCTTGTAATGATACCAGAAGTGCGTCATAGCACTTCCGGGTCCCCGCCGTGGCCGCCCCGGAAGTCTCCATTCCTTAACTTATTTATGAGAGAGAACAGCAGCATGGCTTCAGCTCCAGTCCCAGAAGCTGACTTATTAGTGGAAACCTGTCGGGGGGAGCCAGCCGTGCTGCTATATGTCCCGGATCGCACTGCAGGCGACCGTGACTATATCGAGTGTATGCTGTATATCGTTTTGGATTTTGTAAGTGTTATTCCACTTTATTTTAACAATAAATTTGGAGGTAATGCACTATTAGTCTCTTCTTCTCTTTGGTATGATCTCCCTGGTGGCATCCTCACCCCTGGAAGCCTATAGATCCCCCTAACCGGGAAGCTGACGATTGATCCATTCCATTTGGGATTCCATTCCATCTAGATGACCAATTGGACTCTTGGATACCACAGTATATGCTTCCATCTCTCTCAAATGTGGTAAGAGTCCACTCACATAACCGGGTGTCATCACAAAATTGTATTTTTGTTTCAAGTCACTTTTTTGGATTGTTTTCTGGGAAGAGGTTACACCCACCCTTCATCACTTCCGAACATCCATCATTCATCAGTTGGTTTTCCTGTATTAATTTGGGAACACTTTCTCCTGGATGCAAAAGACTTTATTTCAAGTTGTTGATTCACTTTTGATTTCACATATATGGACAGTTTTGTTCTCTTGTTTCATATTAGCGCACTTTTGTAACTTATTTTATATGGTACATTTTTTTTGCATTTCTAATTATTCACAGTGCTGCTTTTAAACTTAGTCACATTGGATGGCGCACCTTTTTTTCATTCACAAATTATCACATACAAGGAGAAGACTGATCAGAGATGCAGCCAAGAGGCCCATGATCACTCTGGATGAACTGCAGAGATCTACAGCTGAGGTGGGAGACTCTGTCCATAGGACAACAATCAGTCGTATACTGCACAAATCTGGCCTTTATGGAAGAGTGGCAAGAAGAAAGCCATTTCTTAAAGTTATCCATAAAAAGTGTAGTTTAAAGTTTGCCGCAAGCCACCTGGGAGACACACCAAACATGAGGAAGAAGGTGCTCTGGTCAGATGAAACCAAAATCAAACTTTTTAGCAACAATGCAAAACGTTATGTTTGGCGTAAAAGCAACACAGCTCATCACCCTGAACACACCATCCCCACTGTCAAACATGGTGGTGGCAGCATCATGGTTTAGACCTGCTTTTCTTCAGCAGGGACAGGGAAGATGGTTAAAATTGATGGGAAGATGGATGGAGCCAACTACAGGACCATTCTGGAAGAAAACCTGATGGAGTCTGCAAAAGACCTGAGACTGGGACCGAGATTTGTCTTCCAACAAGACAATGATCCAAAACATAAAGCAAAATCTACAATGGAATGGTTCACAAATAAACATATCCAGGTGTTAGAATGGCCAAGTCAAAGTCCAGACCTGAATCCAATCGAGAATCTGTGGAAAGAACTGAAAACTGCTGTTCACAAACACTCTCCATCCAACCTCACTGAGCTCGAGCTGTTTTGCAAGGAGGAATTGGCAAAAAATTTAGTCTCTCAATGTGCAAAACTGATAGAGACATACCCCAAGCGACTTACAGCTGTAATCACAGTAAAAGGTGGTGCTACAAAGTATCAACTTATTAACTTAAGGGAGCTGAATAATTTTGCACACCCAATTTTTCAGGTTTTTTTTTGTTATTGCTGCAAAGGTTGAAGGGGTGAGGGGCCAACCTGTCAGTGTTTAGACCACTGCATCAAATTGGTCGTCATGGATGTCATCCCAGAAGAAAGCCTCTTCTAAATATCATGCACAAGAAAGCTCGCAAACAGTTTGCTGAAGACAAGCAGACTAAGAACATAGATTACTGGAACCATGTCCTGTGGTCTGATGAGACCAAGATAAACTTATTTGGTTCAGATGGTGTCAAGCCTGTGGCGGCAACCAGGTGGGGAGTACAAAAACAAGTGTGTCTTGTCTACAGTCAAGCATGGTGGTGGGAGTGTTGTGGTCTGGGGCTGCATGAGTACTGCCGGCACCGGGGAGCTACAGTTCATTGAGGGTACCATGAATGCCAACATGTACTGTGGCATATTGAAGCAGAGCATGATCCACTCACTTCAGAGACTGGGCCTCAGGGCAGTATTCCAACATGATAACGACCCCAAACACACCTCCAAGATGACCACTGCCTTGCTAAATAAGCCGAGAGTAAAGGTTATGGACTGGCCAAGCACGTCTCCAGACCTAAACCCTATTGAGCATCTGAGGGGCATCTTCAAATGGAAGATGGAGAAGCGCAAGTTCTCTAACATCCACCAGCTCTGTGATGTCATCATGGAGGAGTGGAAGAGGACTCCAGTGGCAACATGTGAAGCTCTGGTGAACTCCATGCCCAAAACGGTTAGGGCAGTGCTGGAAAATAATGGTGACCACACAAAATATTGACACTTTTGGTCCAATTTGGCCTTTTTTACTTAGGGGTGTACTCACTTTTGTTGCCAGCGGTTTAGACATTTATGGCTGTGTGTTGAGTTATTTTGAGTGGACAGCAAATTTACACTGTTATACAAGCTGTACACTTACTACTTTATATTGTAGCTTGAAGTGTCATTTCTTCAGTGTTGTCACATGAAAAGATATAATAAAAAATTACAAAAATGTGAGGAGTGTACTCACTTTTGTGAGATACTGTATATGTACTGTATGTGGTAGGAGGAAATGCAGCATAAAGAAGGCTGATTGCTGGGAAGAATTGTTTTAATATTTTTTTTTCGATCAGATTTGCATTTTATTTCTAAATTATGATTTTATTTTATCAAGAGCCTTTTTAAAGTCCTTGTTCCTGAATGTGTATATGATTGGATTAAGCAGTGGAGTCATCACCGTGTAAAATAGAGAGAGGACTTTGTTCAGAATATCTAGTTGACCTTTTGTTGGAATCAAATACACAGCAATTAGAGTCCCATAAAAAATGCACACTGCAGTTAAGTGGGAGCTGCAGGTGGTGAAGGCTTTCTTTCTTCCTCTAATTGATTTAATTTTGAGGATGGTTATAACAATATAGATATATGATAGAAAAATTAATATAAAAGGTGCCACCACACAGATAAAACCTACTACATAGGTCTGAATATGGATCCATGAAGTATCAGAGCAGGAAAGCTCTAGTATGGGTTCATAGTCACAGAAGAAGTGATGAATGATGTTTGGTCCACAGTAATATAGACTGCACAAAGAAATGGAATCCACTAATGTCATTGTAAAACCTAGTAACCAAATGGTAATCACTAATTTAATGCAAATTGATTGGTTCATTAAAGAGTTGTAATGCAGGGGCTTACAGATGGCCAAATACCGGTCATAGGACATCACAGTCAGTATAAAGCACTCTGAGGCCTCAGCATGGGCAAATAAAAAGAACTGGATAAAACATCCAGCAAGAGACATGGTACATCCATCATGTAAGATGATATAAAGAAGGTTGGGAAGAATATCTGTAGACAGAATTATATCAAGCAATGATAGTTGGGTAATGAAGAGGTACATGGGAGACTGAAGTGTTTTACTCAGATGAAATAAAAGCACAATAAAAAGATTTCCAGAAATAGTAACACAATATATGAAAAACAGCACCACGAAAAATATAATGTTTATGCTTTTTATATTTGGAAAACCTGTTAGTACAATATAGGTTATGTTATTGTGATAGCCCACCTAGTAAAAGAATATAAAAATACGAAACAATTTAGGTTGTAGGCAGAGGAAAATTCACTATGTCCAACTCACAATTCTGGTTGATGGCAAAAAAAGCAACATTTAATCTAACATTTATCCGTTCAATTTTGTTTGGATACAGTTTCAATATATTACTATCCAGATGAGTTTTAACCTTTCTACATAATTCTATGCTATCCTCAAAACAGGGTCACATTGCACTGTTTAATGTTTTAAGTACAAACCCAATTCCAAAAAAAATTGTGAGTAAAAAAGGAATAGACTAATTTACAAATCTCATAAACTTATATTTTATTCACAATATAATAACATTTCAAATGTTGAAAGTGAGACATTTTGAAATGTCATGCCAAATATTGTCTCATCTTGGATTTCAGGAGAGCTACAGGTTCCAAAAAAGTTGAGAAAGTTAGCCATAAGAGGCCGGAAAAGTTAAATGTACATATAAGGAACAGCTGGAGGACCAATTTGCCACTTATTCGGTCAATTGGCAACATGATTGGGTATAAAAATAGCCTCCCAGTGTGGCAGTGTCTCTCAGAAGTCTAGATGGGCAGAGGATCACCAATTCCCCCAATGCTGCTGCAAAAAATAGTGGAGCAATATCAGAAAGGAGTTTCTCAGAGAAAAATTGCAAAGAGTTTTAAATTATCATCATCTACAGTGCATAATATCATCCAGAGATCCAGAGAATCTGGAACAATCTCTGTGCATAAGGGTCAAGGCCAGAAAACCATACTGGATGGCGGTGATCTTCGGGCCCTTAGATGGCACTGCATCACATACAGGAATGCTACTGTAATGGAAATCACAACATGGGCTCAGGAATACTTCCAGAAAACATTGTCGGTGAACACAATACACCGAGCCATTCGCCGTTGCTGGCTAAAGCTCTATAGGCCAAAAAAGAAGCCATATCTAAACATGATCCAGAAGCGCAGGCATTTTCTCTGGGCCAAGGCTCATTTAGAATGAACTGTGGCAAAGTGGAAAACTGTTCTGTGGTCAGACGAATCAAAATTTGAAGTTCTTTATGGAAAACTGGGACGCCATGTCATCCGGACTAAAGAGGACAAGGACAACCCAAGTTGTTCTCAGCGCTCAGTTCAGAGGCCTGCATCTCTGATGGTATGGGGTTGCATGAGTGCGTGTGTCAAGGGCAGCTTACACATCTGGAAAGGCACCATAATTTCTGAAAGATATATCTAGGTTCTAGAAAAACATATGCTCCCATCCATCTGTCGTCTCTTTCAGGGAAGACCTTGATTTTCCAACATGACAATGCCAGACCACATACTGCATCAATTACAACATCATGGCTGCGTAGAAGAAGGATCCGGGTACTGAAATGGCCAGCCTGTAATCCAGAACTTTCACCCATAGAAAACATTTGGTGCATCATAAAGAGGAAGATGCGACAAAGAAGACCTAAGACAGTTGAGCAACTAGAAGCCTGTATTAGACAAGAATGGGACAACATTCCTATTCCTAAACTTGAGCAACTTGTCTCCTCAGTCCCCAGACGTTTGCAGACTGTTATAAAATGAAGAGGGGATGCCACACAGTGGTAAACATGGCCTTGTCCCAACTTTTTTGAGAGGTGTTGATGCCATGAAATTTAAAATCAACGTATTTTTCCCTTAAAATTATACATTTTGACTTCTGGTTCCGGCGCCTCATGTAGGAAGACGCGCGGGATGGCGGCTCCGATATCAAAGCCCATCCACAGCCCATCGCCGACATCTGCCTTCTCAGAGACCTTCCATCTATTCCCTAGACAAGGTTGAGATGGATAAGTTTGTCCTTCACGGCCCCTCATCGGCCTCTCAGGCCCCCCGAGGTGATCCACCCAATCAGGCCTCCACCGAGGCGAACATGGCGGACCTCACGCTGCCGCAGAAGCCCACCCCCTCCCACAGCCCGCAAGCCTCTCTGTTCCCGGAGGATCAGATCGCTAGTCTGGCGCAGGCAGTGGCGACCCTGCTGGCACCCACGATCTCAGCAGTGGTGGACAAAGCCATAGCGCAAGGACTCACCCACCTCCGGAAGGAGCTGGATGATCACTCCGGCAGGCTCAAGGAGCTGGAACACCGGATCTCGGACGTAGAGGATGAGGTGCAAAGTTCTTTCTCCCACGATCAGCGGGCCAGACAGACACAGACCTACATCCTTGAAAAGCTGGACGATCTTGAAAATAGATCCCGGCGTAATAATTTGCGGATCATTGGCCTGCGAGAGTCCTTTAATGCGGACTCCCTCCATGACATCTGCATGACAAGGATCCCTGCTGCCTTGGGGATTGCATCACCCTGTACAGTGGAAAGAGCTCATCGTTTGGGGGCCCCCTCTAACGAACGCCGCTCCCCCTGACCTGTGATAGTTCGTTATCTCAACTACATGGACAGAGTAAACCTCCTCAAGTCCTTCAGAAACTCAAAATCCCTACAGCTTGATGGCCACAAATTGTTGATTTTTGCGGACTATTCGCAAGAAGTGTCCAAGAGGAGAAAGGCCTTTCAGCCGCTATGTCAGGCTTTATACCAAAAGGCTATCAAATTCACTCTTGCCTACCCAGCCACTCTTCGTTTCTCTGATACGGCGGGAGAGCAGAAATCTTTCACTCACCCTGAAGAAGCGAGCCATTATATGCAATCCTACCTGCACATCCCACTGGAATCTCCACGGAGCGTTCAGCAACCTTCCCCAAGTTCCAGGGAGCAACGCAGTCCCAGGAGAAATCCCGCCAAGAAGCAATGTCTGTCCGGACCCACAGGTCGCCCTAGACCTTGAAATCTATCCTTTCAACTACACCCCCCTTATTAGGCCATTGTACGCAGCTCTCACTACTCCATGCGCACTATTGTAAACGAGTCTACCTGTCCCATCCTGCTCGGGGACTACTTATGTGTCTGCTGCAGGTTGCTGTGGACTATTTTACTTGCTCTCTAATATTCTTCCTTAGCGGTTTGCTCTTTTCTGATGTATTCCTGATTGGATGATTTAATGTGTTAATATGTTTATTTCTGTGTCCAAGGGTTGTTAACGTTTTCACTTTCATCCTGGTTACAGCCTTGCCGTGTGTCAGTACTCTGTTCGCCCCCCTACCTCTTCTTCGATGTGATCTTCACTCTAGAGAATGCCGCACTTGATCCTGCCAACTACCATGGGCGCAATTTGACAGACAATCGGTAACGCTTACCCGGGCGACAGTGACGCTCACATGAGGAAAAAAGCGAAGTCGCGGCTTCACTTGGTATGTACCCTGTTCTGTGATCCCCCAAGCCCCTGTTGGGTTTCTACCTCTCCCTACCACCTTTGTAACCCCTGTTATAGTACGTCACTTTCACACGCACAGATACTCCCTCACACATGGCTGAGTCCCATCACTGCTGGTTCACTTAACTACGATCCCATCTACCTGCTCCTTTATCCTCCCCAACACTCTCTATGACATTAAAGGTCCTGAGCTGAAATGTTAAGGGTCTAAAGTCCCCCAATAAGCGGATGGCTGTCCTCAGACACCTGAAGCGTCTGAGGGCGGACATCGCTGTCCTCCAAGAAACCCACCTGGCCTCAGCGGATCTTGTCCATCTGCGTAAACTCTGGGTGGGCAAGGTGTATGGCTCCCCGGCTATTAAGGGTAAGGCGGGGGTGGCCATCCTAGTTCACAAACGGCTAACTTGCACCGTAACAGAACATTACCGGGATGACGCTGGGCGGGTTCTGGTCGTGAACATCGCCGGTGCCTCAAATACCTGGGCATTGGCGGGTGTTTATGCCCCGAATGCTCCCACGAAATCCTTTTTCCAAACCCTCACCTCTGCTCTAGCTCCTGTGGCGCACCTTCCCCTGCTGGTTGTGGGAGACTTTAATACTACCATACATGCAGATGAAGACAGGTCGGGGGCAGCACAGTGCCCCTCCCATCGCCCACCTGCACCTGCCTCTTTACTCCAGACCTTTGCGGACGGCATGTGCCTGACAGACTCATGGCGCCTGGCACACCCCACTGAGAAGACCTACACATTTTTCTCTCACCCCCATAATTCGCTATCCAGGATTGATTACATCCTCCCCAACACCAGGTTGCTCCCCCACACTTCTCACCCTGACATCCACGACATAGCTGTCTCTGACCATGCCCCTGTGTCCATAGACCTACTCGACCTGACCCCCCCACCACTAAACCCTCATGGCGATTCCCCTCTTATCTTGCCAAGGACACGGGTCTCCAACAACTCATCCGAGATTAATGGAAGGCCTTTCTGCTCGCTAATTCCTCTCCTGACTGTTCGCCCACGCTCCTTTGGGAGACGGGCAAGGCAGTCTTGAGGGGACTTATCATTTCTTATGCCTCAGCTTATAAAAAGAGAATTAACAAAGCCTACACCGAGGCGAGTGCCTCACTCAGGGAGGCACAAAGACTGCTAAACTGCTCCAACATCCCTGCAGCCAGGGACCTGTGGTCGAAGGCCAAGTCCAATTTTGACATGGGCTGAGGCACAGGAAACCATGTTCGCCAACCATCGAGACTGGAAATTCCATAAATATGGCAACAAGCCAGGTAAATTACTAGCTACACTGTGCAAACCACCATATACTCCTACCCTGGTGACATCCCTACTGGATGCACAGGGTAAACTAGTAGACACCCCGCAAGATGTCCTACATACATTTGAACAATTCTACCAATCTCTATATGCCCCGGACCCTATCAATGTCCCAGCAGCCGAATCTTTGTTGACTTCGGTTGCCCTTCCCTCCGTCTCGGAGGCTCAGTTGTCGTCCCTGAATGCCCCTTTTTCACTGACGGAACTCACATCGGTGATCAAATCTCTGGCCCCGGGAAAGGCCCCGGGACCTGACGGTTATACATCCGAATTCTACAAGCTGCTCCTAGACCCTTTGGCCCCTTCCCTTCTAGACCTTTACAACTCCATTTATCAGGGAGGCAAGTACCTGCCCACTGGCTACCAAGCGTTCATAAAATTGATCTACAAACAAGGGAAAGACCCCACCAACCCGTGCTCCTATAGGCCTATATCATTGTTGAATTTAGATGCCAAGATTCTGTCCAAGCTGGTGGCGAACCGTTTGGCCGCAATCTTGCCATCCCTAATCCACCCTGCCCAAGCTGGCTTCACTCAGAGGAGGTCGGCTACCTCAAATATTAGGAAGGTACTGACTGCTTTGGAATATGCCAAGGCCAATCCAGCCGCGGATACTGCCATTGTCACACTAGACGCTGAAAAAGCTTTCGATAATGTCAGTTTCCGCTGGCTGGATATGGTCCTTCTCAAAATGGGCTTTGCAGGCCCTTTCCTTCATTTAATTCGGGAAATGTACCTATCACCCACTGCACAAGTGGTGGTGGCCGGCCTCACCTCAGCAGTATTTCAACTACACAAGGGCACCAGGCAGGGCTGCCCTCTCTCCCCTCTCCTGTTTAACGTAGCTATTGAACCAATCTCCAGAGTTTTATCTTTCCACCCTGACCTTAAGGGCATCCCAGTGGGTGACCAACAACTACGTACGGCGCTATTTGCTGACGACGTACTCATTTTCACGTCCGATCCCCCTCATGATTTGCCTTTAATCCAAACCCTCTTTGACACTTTCAGGTCCTGCTCAGGGTTACGCATTAATTTCTCGAAAAGTGAAGTACTACCCTTGTATTCCTCTCACCGCCCACATTGGGCATCTTGCTCCACGTTTAGTATAGTTCAATCTCACATCAAATACCTTGGCATTAAAATTGGAAAACATCCTTCTTCCCTCTACTCCCTAAATTTCACTACGGTGGTGGATAAAATCATTGCCGAACTTCACAATTGGCAGAAACTGCCCCTCTCCTTCAGGGGCCGATGTCACCTTTTCAAGATGGCCAGCTTTCCGAAACTGCTTTACCCCATGCAAACGCTACCTCTCCTATTGAAACACGGTGACATCCAGCGCCTTAACAGAGCAGTTACACAATTCATTTGGCAAGGTAGGCGTCCTCGTATTGCTTTGCGCAGACTCTACCTTCCAAAGGACCAGGGGGGGGGGTGAGCCTCCCTGATATACGATTGTATAACATAACCTGTCTTCTCCGCGGAGCCCTAGATTGGATCTCTAAATGCTCTAGTTACACTAACTATGGTCTAGAATCTCAAATGGTTCGACCCTATGACCTGGTGGCCCTGCTGCACTGTAGGAATAGAGACATCCCCCAAGACATCCGCCACAACCTCCTGTTCACAGACACAGTGATCGCTTGGAGGGAGGTTCGGAGAAAGTTGGGAATCCCTCACAGGATCTCCAGGTTCCTGCCCATTCGATGTCATCCTCTTTTCCCCCAGGGGCAGCAGGGCCAGATATTTACTCAATGGGCGGCATGGGGTGTAACAATGTTCTCTCACCTATATGATTGCGACATGGGTCGACCGTTATCTATTACAGACTCGGGCACCAAGTATGGAATACCACGGAACCACTATTTGTATTTACAACAATGTGTCAGTTTTATATGTTCCATGGAAGTACAGAGAGCTGCCCGTTTTAAGTACTCTGTCTTGGACGCATGGGTGGCGAGGGGAGCTCACAAAATATCGCACATCTACCCTTCCCTCTGCCAGGAACTATATGCCCCAATAGCGTCACAGGTAGCTACTATATGGAATTCTATCTTCTCTTCTCCCACAGCCAATACCAGGATATTGCAAGGATACAATGATACCTGCCTATTCGTGCACAACGAATTTTGGAGGGAGCAGCAACTTAAAATTGTGCATGGGGCCTACATTCCATGCCTCCGATGGTCATCCGCTCCAGCTCATTCTACATGTACTCTTTGTGGTCAACAGCTGCCCTCCCTGATCCACAAGCTGTGGTCATGTACGAAGGTATCGGCCTTTTGGGACGTGGTCCTATGCTATGTTTCTCGAATTGTGGATCTTATACTGCCTAAAGATGTTTACTTCCTCCTCTTTGGGGATGTGCATGCTGCCATCTCCGCCTTGCCCCACCGCCAAAAATCACTGTTACGACAGCACACACCTTGGCTCTTGAGTACTCTGATGATAGCCAGACGGGTGATACTCAAACATTGGATGGACACTAGTCCCCTTACCCTGCGGGAAGTCAAAGGGGAACTGCGCGTGCTCCTTAGGAGGGACTTGGTTGACTTCCACCAACTTAGATCCACCTCCCCAACAAAGTTCCTATGGAAATGGACTGCCTACCTGCGAAACGAGGGCACTTTCTCCACAATTTCACAGCTTATATGCCCCCGTGACGTTCCACAATCCTTAAGAGTGTTGGGCCCTTGAGGCCAGCTATTTACAACTTGTATAGAGCTAGTACTTACAGTGAAATGATGGGTTTCTAATATTGAATCGATCAAACATATGACTCACCAGGTTGACAATACGGGGATTCATTATCCCCTGTGATGTACCAGTTGTTTCGGATAAGTTGATAATATGCTATCCCCCCTCCTCCCCACATCCCCCATCCTCTACCTCCTTTCCACCCTTTACCTTCTCCCCTCCTCCTCCCCTTCCCCCCTCTCCCCGCCTTATCTCCCCCTGGTCCCCCTCTTTCTTTCCTCTATTCCCTTACACCCTCTCCCGCCTCTCCCCATCTTCAGCCCTCCCATGTCATTCCCTCCCCACCGTACAGTTTAAGGAAAAATTTTCTCCAGGTTTTCTGTATTGGAATGTTTTACCTTCTAGTGACCATGTACCTGGAGGGGTTGACACAAGTCTCTTGAGGTACAATCTTTGGGTTCCACCGACCCACATTTGTTGTTCTGTTTCACTTGTTATATGACCCTGCTCGAAAGTTTCTTGTATTATGGTTTGTCAATCTTCAATAAAATATTGTCAAAAAAAAATAAAAAATTATACATTTTCTCGGTTTAAACATTTGATATGTTGTATTCTGAATAAAATATTGAAATTTGAAACTTCCACATCATTGCATTCTGTTTTTATTTACAATTTGTACAGTGTCCCAACTTTTTTGGAATCGGGTTTGTAAATTAACACACACAAAAAAAAAAAAAAACTAGGCTTAATATAATTTGTTGATGTACAACTCTCAACCATATTGTCTAACATTCTGATAGGCCACCTGAAAAGTGAATATAAAGTTATTAATAATTTTGTTTGAAACAAGATACTCATCCATGATAGTCAGCCTCACACAACTAAAGTGGGTTTGGTCCAGTGGAACCAAACAGAAAAAAAAAAACACGGAATAATTTCACCTGCCATTTGATTATCCAAGATTACATTTTATGAAGATCCTTTTGTAAAATGTCCCTATCCTGTTAAATTTTAAGAATGTTTAAAAGGTTTGCCATACATTACCAGAAAAATAATTTAAAATTTGCCCATTTCAATTTTTTTTTTGTTTGTTTTTTGTACAATTATTGTGTGGTAATTGAAAATCATTTTAGACTTTAGAGACCCAAAAAATTCAATGAAAAGTTTGGATATTTTTTGCCCAATGAACGAGAAAACTAAAAATGAATGTGTTTCTCCGTCAGCAAAAATCATTGTGTTTGTAAAGCGCATGTCAGAGAGAACTAACCTGAAGTTCAACATTTGTGTGCACAAACGTTCATTCATAAAAACAACAATCTATAAACATCAACACTACAGAAAGACTTAAGGCTACATTCATACCTGAGCGTAGCGTTTTTCGTGCGGTTTTTACCGCGATTTTACCGCGATTTTTACCGCGATTTTACCACGATTTTTGTGCAGGCGTTTTTAGATTGAATAGAGACCAATGGAAAACGCCTGTAATCTGCCCAAAGAGAAGCTCATGTACTTTTTTGAGCGTTGGGCGTTTTGTATACAGCATCAAAATGCTCAGATGTGAACAGGGGCCATTGAAATGAATAGGATTTGTCTTGTTGGGCGTTTTGAGAGCTGATCCTAGAGCAGAAAAACTCCCCAAAAACGCCCCAAAACGCCTACATGTGAACGGAGCCTAAGACATGTATATGACCACACACAGCAACTAAACAAAAAATTAAATATCAAAAGAGTGTTTAGTCCAGCAACATGCTATACAATATGTCAAAACAGGCGAAATTTTAAATCCACAATTTTCTTACATAATGCAATATTTTTAATAAACATTATTAGAAAAAACACCAATGTACACAATCTTTTTTGTAAAAGTCATCACTGATATTTTCATTATTTATGGTCATTTTGTTTAAAAAAAGAAAAAAAAAAAAGAAATTGTAGCAATAATTTCTATAACAGTAGCATTTTTTATTGTTCTAATTTACATGAATGTAGTCTGCCTTTCATTTAAATAGCCTCCCTGACTGTTTGTCAGATTTGCAATAGGATTTCTTTTTACATATGGGTCATGAAATATCCATACGTCACAACTGGTGAGTGGCTTTGCATACACAGAAAGACAAGGAGAACACATTGGAGTGCGTTTATTAAAAACTGGAGCACACAGACCTTTGTATATAGCAGAATACAAATTGGCCTAAAAGGATAAAACATTTTGATTTTTAACTTTTTTTTTTTGGGGGGGGGGGTGTTATATAGCAGAATGTGAAAAATATAGTTTTTTTGTTTTTTTTTAGAAATTTCGCTCTTTTTTTGTTTGTAGCATAAAAAATAAAAATCGCAAAGGGGATCAAATGCCACCAAAAGAAAGTTCTATTTGTGGGGAAAAAAGGACATCCATTTTATTTCGGTACAATGTTGCACAACCGCGTAATTTTACTTTTAAATAACGCAGTGCCGAATCGCTAAAAATGGCCTGGTCCAGTCCAGAACTGGTTAAAAACATGTATAAATTAGCAAATAGCCAACCACAAAAAATTGTAAATATATTACACTTAATTAGGGTATCAACAACATCTAACAAACTTTGTACTACACAAGCCAAGTAGTTTTCTCCAGTTCAGCTGTGCATTTTTTATATGTCAGAAAATTATATTTGTCCGGGGACCCTTTTTAAATTGTGGTCTTCACAGGGTGGATTGGCTGAAAAAATAAAAGGGACTGTAAATAAAGCTTGGTAACATTATAACTGTGTGCGTGATGTGTATGTTTGTTGGGATATACAAACCCGATTCCAAAAAAGTATACAAATTGTGAATAAAAACAGAATGCAATGATGTGGAAGTTTCAAATTTCCATATTTTATTCAGAATACAACATAGATGACATATCAAATATTTAAACTGAGAAAATGTATCATTTTAAGGGAAAAATACATTGATTTTAAATTTTATGGCATCAACACATCTCAAAAAAGTTGGGACAAGGCCATGTTTACCACTGTGTGCCATCCGCTCTTCTTTTTATAACAGTCTTTAAACGTCTGGGGACTGAGGAGACAAGTTGCTCAAGTTTAGGAATAGGAATGTTGTCCCATTCTTGTCTAATAGAGGTTTTTAGTTGCTCAACTGTCTTAGGTCTTCTTTGTCGCATCTTCCTCTTTATGATGCGCCAAATGTTTTCTATGGGGAAAAGATCTGGACTGCAGGCTGGCCATTTCAGTACCCGGATCCTTCTTCTACGCAGCCATGATGTTGTAATTGATGCAGTATGTGGTCTGGCATTGTCATGTTGGAAAATGCAAGGTCTTCCCTGAAAGAGACGACGTCTGGATGGGAGCATATGTTGTTCTAGAACTTGGATATACCTTTCAGCATTGATGGTGCCTTTCCAGATGTGTAAGCTGCCCATGCCACACGCACTCATGCAACCCCATACCATCAGAGATGCAGGCTTCTGAACTGAGAACAACTTGGGTTGTCCTTGTCCTCTTTAGTCCGGATGACATGGCGTCCCAGTTTTCCAAAAAGAACTTCAAACGTTGATTCGTCTGACCACAGAACAGTTTTCCACTTTGCCACAGTCCCTTTTAAATGAACCTTGGCCCAGAGAAAACGCCCGCACTTCTGGATCATGTTTAGATTTGGCTTCTTTTTTGGCCTATAGAGTTTTAGCTGGCAACGATGAATGGCACGGTGGATTTTGTTCACAGACAATGTTTTCTGGAAGTATTCCTGAGCCCATGTTGTGATTTCCATTACAGTAGCATTCCTGTATGTGATGCAGTGCCCTCTAAGGACCCGAAGATCACGGGGATCCAGTATGGTTTTCCGGCCTTGACCCTTATGCCCAGATTTTGTTCCAGATTCTCTGAATCTTTGGATGATATTAAGCACAGTAGATGATGATAACTTCAATTTTTCTCGAGAAACTCCTTTCTAATATTGCTCCACTATTTTTCGCCGCAGCATTGGGGGAATTGGTGATCCTCTGCACATCTTGACTTCTGAGGGACACTGCCACTCTGAGAGGCTTTTTTTATACCCAATCATGTTGCCAATTGCCAATCGAATAAGTTGCAAATTGGTCCTCCAGCTGTTCCTTATATGTACATTTAACTTTTCCGGCCTCTTATTGCTACCCATCCCAAGTTTTTTGGAATGTGTAGCTTTCCTGAAATCCAAAATGAGCCAATATTTGGCATGACATTTCAAAATGTCTCACTTTCAACATTTGATATGTTATCTATATTATATTGTGAATAAAATATAAGTTTATGAGATTTGTAAATTAGTCCATTCCTTTTTTACTCACAATTTGTACAGTGTCCCAAATTTATTGGAATTGGGTTTGTTCCTGTTCTGATAATATTCTCAGTTGACAATTCTTTTTTATCTTCTAAATCCACATAGCATTCACCTGTGGGTAAAGCTGGGGTATCCTTGTTGTCATCTTGTAGTGGATTTACATTATTACCAAAAATGTTATATTTATTTTTGGACACGTTTTTCCTGTAAATTGTTTAAGAGAATTTGGTTAATGAAATTAGTCAATGAAAACGACAAATTGGTATGCTATTAGTCTAAAATGTTGTGGTCATTACTCAAATTATGCAAGTAACTTTTGAATAAAAAGTTGCAGCATGTTAATACCTCTGAATATACCATCATGAATCTGATGATGGACCCAAACCACACTTGTTCTGTATAAATTGCATAAGTTCAACATACATAATAGAACAAAATTTACCATTAGATATTAATTTTTCAAGACATTGATGATGGCTTTTCAGATTTCAGGAATTATGCGCCCCAAAGATTGCACTGAAATTTCCGTACTGAATTTTAGGTCCTCCAAACTCTTACCCGTGGACAGAAAAGGTAAGGCAGCGAGGCTTTGGTCTGGAATTACGGAACATCTCAAGACTGTGTCCTGTTTGGTAGGTGCTAAAAGCAATCATCTTGCAAACGTAGGTAGTACCAAAAGTCATCAGGAGTTCTCTTTTAATTTCTTCAATAATTCAATGTGTGAGAATTTATCTCAGCCACTCCTTGATCCAAATTCTTCTCTTTTTTTGTATTCTCTGCTAATCATATAGCCAACACTCCAAGCATTGCAATAGCAATATTTTTCTGTGTTTTGTCCACACATTCCATTGTGAAGACATGAAGATTCCCCTTTGGAAAGTGCACTGCTACAACAAAAGATCGGCCAACCCCACAGGAAATATACTGCTGTGAAAGGTCAAACATTGCATCACTTCCCACAACCAAATATTCAAACGCTAAATAGTCACATGTGTTCTGCATTCAAACAATTTATTGGTCAAAATTTGGCACCTGCGCAATGGTGGAGTCATTTAGTCTAAATGAACAATATTTTGTTTATACTGTGCTTGACCAAACTATTTTTCTGCTAGTGCATGGCCAGCAAAACTGAAGAGAATGGGGAATAAAGAAGGTGTGTGGAAACCAGCCGGCCCTTAGTTTGATATAATTACCCACCAGTCTGCTAACAAACCAAATAAACCTGTCTAACAAAATAGGTTAAAAACAGGGGTTTAGTTAACACACATTTGCAAACGCATGTATAAGCTGCAAGGCCTCACCACAGCACCTTGTGTATCTTGCAGTCCTAAAACTTCCTAACACTACTCAACCCGAGTGTCTCCACAATGGAAGCACATGAATGCTGATGGATGGATGGGAAACAGATTGGCCAGGATATGGCCCAATCCTCCCCCAACCTGCTCCCATCCAAGACTGGTAATGAAAAACTGATAGCAGTTTTGCAAATTTGCGCATACTTGTGGAATGGAGCCAAACTTCGGTACTTAAAAATCTCCATAGGTCATGCTTTAATTTTTTTTTTACAGGTTACCAGTTTAGAGTTACAGAAGAGGTCTTGGATTAGAATTGTTGCACGTGCTGTAACGCTCACGGTGATACCTCACATGTGTGGTTTTTAATCGTGTTTACATATGGAGCCGTATGCATTCGTGAGCATGTGGGATCAGGGGCACTTTATTATTTTTTTTGTATTGTTTATTTTAATATTATTATTTTATTTTTACACTTTTCCTTTCATTTTTATTATCACTTTTATTCCTACTACAAGGAATGTACAAATTCCTTGTAAAAGGATTAGGGCATGAAAGTCCTCCTTATGGAGAGATGTGGGGTCCGAAGGTCATAGAGACTTCTGGGGACCATCTGAACTTCGGTATTCTCTATGATAAACTTCTGTCACTGGCAGATTCCTTCTCTGGCTTGCCCATCGTACTGGCGAGCCGGTAGAAGCACCGAAGAATGGAGAGAGGGAGGGAAGGACATCCCCTCTGGTCACCTGTAAAAACAATAAAGCACCTGAATAGCCACTGTGACTTTTGTACGGTGCAGGGCATTATCGGCAGAAAAAAAAATTATATCTCCACTCAAAGTCCAGGATGTCATATGACGGCCTTGGGTGGGAAATGGTTAAAAAAACCAACCATGGGATTTCAACCTTTTTTTGCATTCTTGTTGGTCTCCAAGCCCTACTCAATCAGTACAATTGTTTCCATACCTTGCACTGATGGCTGCCAACAAGTCTTAACAGTTTGGAAAAATGCTTTATAATATTGGGCTTGGTTTCTGCTGTACACCAACAGGTCTAGATGTACAGTTGGCCAGATGAGCGTAAAGAAATTATTCTTATAAAATGAGGTAATCCTGTTGTTTTTGGAATATGTGAATAAATGAAATATGGGAATACCTTTTCTTCTACAAAGACATTTTTGTGATGTTTCTATATAACCATACATTTTGGAGGGATACAACGTTAAAGAACATTGAAGTGTTTTTTAACTAGTTTATATTCATTGGTTATAATGATAACCCCCTAATGAGCCGTTGGGTTTGACAGGCCCTCCCAGTTTTTTTTCCTAGTGCACTGGCTGTCTACTTCCCCAAATCCCTCACCAACCCATCAGCAATGGCTGAAATCTACTCTGTCAATCTTTGCTTGAAGCAATTGGCTCAAAGTCAAGGAGAGATAAAGTACGGTTTACTGTACAGGATACCTCAAACATAGCAGCAATGGATTCTCCCTGCTTGAAAATATTCCAAGTCCTTCTAAAAGGCTGGTAGAGGATGTACGCTCTAACCAAAACTGGCAATTGACTGAGTAATCTTTGATTCCTGAAGTTGCTTCCAGGCCCAAGCATAGGCATATTCATATTAGCTATATGCTAGGGCTAGTGCTTTTTTGCCAGCAAGGAACATGAGTTTTGCTAAATTAGGAACCAAAAGTTTTGTCTCGACAGGGGACATGTTAGACCTCTGCAGGGAGATATGGCGCTGGAACAGTTTTCTTCACAGGCAACAGGTCTGAAATAATAAATAAAATGCTGGTGTGGTATGATCCAAACAAGGGCCCTACCACACCTATTAAAATATTGGGATTGTTGAGGGGGCTGCTAAGATTAGTGCAGGTGAACATAAGACATCAACACAGATAACATATAGTAAACAAAGAAATCATTTTATTATTATTATTTTATAGGATCTAAAATATCACAAAGCTAAAAATGAATAGACTAGGCACGGCTCTGTCTAATCTTAGCTATAACAATATAATAAAGCCACAAAGGGACAATAATTCATAAATAGTCATAGCCAAAAAGGGATGGGTCAGACGCGTTTTGCTGAACCGCACAGGTTCACAATAGCTTCTTCAGAGACCCTTTTTGAATCCCAGGCGGACTTTACAGAGAAAAGACAATTACAATATATCACCTTCTTCATATCATTTAATTTCATAAATGTTAAACAATACATAAATGCTTACCAACAATACATAAAGAAAAAACGCATAACTGAGAATTCAAGATACGAGATGCCCTGGATACGTGCCATGGATATCCCATGAGGGCTACAAGATGGGCTCCAAGGACTATGTCCAGGAATCCAGGTGGGGAGGTGTCGAGTCTCACAATCTCAACTATAGGGGATACTTCACTCCAAATAGGCCAAAGCTAAGTGTGGGCAAAGAAAACCAAGCAGTATATGGACACAATCTGAAAAGGTAATAATGGTATATGTATAGGGATAACTGGGCATAAAGCACATGATAATGGCACATAATAGGTTATATGCTCATAGATAAGGTGCCTGCATGTATGTATGAAGGAGAATTACTGCAGGTGTGGGGGAAGAAAGGCAGAGGGGAGATATGATGACAGAGATCCTTGGTATAAAATACAGTCAAGAGAGGGATATAGGGACATTATCCCCCCCCCCAAATACCAGAGGCCACCACATAAAGTCTGCATACACCCAAAGGACTGAACGCCAAAGTAAAGACATGCTATCACCTTTATGTTGCCGTGACTAGCCATGGCGATGCCTGGGTGGCATTAGTAATACCGCCATAGTTCAGGCCACATAGCACAAAATAAGGGGCGATTTACACCCTAGCCAGTGATACTAAAGTCAAAAGGCCAGTGTGTCAGTCCCAATATAGTAAGAACAGGGCCCCCTCAATCACACCATAAGTCCTACATGTAGTGCAGCGCATCATCAAACTGGACTTACCTCCAATATTGTTTTCTTCACAGGCAACAGGTCTGGGAGGTAAAGGACCTTTGTATTCATCTCACCACCCTCAGGCAGCATGCTGGGGAGGCTATGGAATGAGCATGTAAAGTGGTTGCAAAGGAAGAAGGTTTTTTTATCTTAATGCATTCTATGCATTACGATAAAAAGCCATCTGTGTGCAGCAGCCCCCCTCAGCCCCCAATACTTACCTGAGCCCATCTAGATCCAGCAGTGTTGCAGGAGTGTCTCGGCTGCCCGGGACTACCCTCCTCATTGGCTCAGACAGCAGCGCAATGCCATTGGTTCCCGCTGCTGTCAATCAAAGTTAGTCAGCCAATAAGAGAGAAAGGGGGCAGGGCCTGGCCTCAGCTCCATATCTGAATGGACACAGGGAGCTGTGGCTTGGCTCAGGTGCCCCTATAGCAAGCTGCTTGCTGTGGGGGCACTCAACAGGAGAGAGTGGCTAGGAGCACCAAAGAGGGAGACGAGAAGAGGAGGATCGGGGCTGCTCTGTGCAAAACCACTGCCCAGGGCAGGTAAGTATAACATGTTTGTTATTTTTTACTAATAAAAAAAAGCAAAACTTTAGAATCACTTCAAACTGACATCCTTTCCAGGCCAAGCCTGGGAGGCAAACTCCTTTCTAGAAGGTCTCTTTGTATCCTTATTTCCTTCCCCAGGCCTCATGATTGGCAAAATACCTCCTAGTAAATGGTCAGGGTAAAATAAATACTCATAACCCCTAACGTTGTATATTTTGTATCATAATGCTCTTTTTTTGCTGTTTTGGGCCAGTTTTTCTCTGATAATAAAAAAAAAAAAAAGAAAAAAGAAAAAAAAATAGCTAGTTTTGCAAGGTTTGGGTCAAAGGTTGGGTTCAAAAGGCAGGGCCAGTATATTTTTGGTAGGGTTATTTTTTTTCCAAAAGCATTTTTTTAAATTAGTGCCAGTGTCAGTTGAGTGTCAGTGTGATTTAGGTAGGATAAAGCAAAGCAAAATGTGCACCATTGTTTCTGGGCCATTCTACAGGTACAAACAACAAATAAAGTAAACACATGTGGTATCGCCGCAATCGCCAGGAGCAGGAAAATGTATTTTGTTTTATTCACTGGTGAAAAATGATGGTAATAGGAAGAAATATACATCTAAATTTTGTTTAAAAAATGCTCTTTTTTTACTATTTTGGGCCAGTATTTTTATAATAAAAAAAGAAAAAAAAATAGCTAGTTTTGCAAGGTTTGGGTCAAAGGTTGGGTTCAAAAGTAGGGACCAGTATATTTGTGGTATGTTTTTTTTTTTTTTCAAAAGCTCTTTTTTAAATTAGTGTCAGTGTCAGTTGAGTGTCAGAGTGTTTAAGGCTACATTCACACCTGAGCGTAGCGTTTTCGCGCGTTTTTTACCGCAATTTTTACCGCGATTTACAGGCGTTTTACATTCGTTTTTTGTGCAGGCGTTTTTAGATTGAATAGAAACCAATGGAAAACGCCTGTAATCTGCCCAAAAAGAAGCTCATGTACTTTTTTGAGCGTTGGGCGTTTTGCTTACAGCATCAAAACGCTCAGATGTGAACAGGGGCCATTGAAATGAATAGGATTTGTCTTGTTGGGCGTTTTGAGAGCTGATCCTAGAGCAGAAAAACTCCCCAAAAACGCCCCAAAACGCCTAGATGTGAACGGAGCCTTAGGTAGGAAAACAAAGCAAAATGTGCACCATTCTTTCCGGGCCATTCTACAGGTACAAACAACAAATAAAGTAAACATATGTGGTATCACTGCGATCGCCAGGAGCAGGAAAACTTATTTTGATGTATTCTTTGGTGAAAAACTATGGTATAGAAATATACATCTACATTTTTTTTTTTAATGCTCTTTTTTTTTTTTTTTTACTATTTTGGGCCAGTTTTCCTTTAATAATAATTAAAAAAAAGAAAATCAGAAGATATCTGTTTTTTACACTTTTTTACACAATTTTTCCACCAAAAAAAAGCCCAATCTGTCCGAAAAAAAAAAAAAAAACAAGGTATATTTCACCTGGATACAGAAAGTAGTTGTGATGATATGTACAGATTTACTAACACATGTCAAAGTTGCAAAATCATTTTTCAAGCATTACCACTTCAGTCACTAAGGGGTTAAAAAGAAACTTCAATTGCAAATTATTTTATGCAAAAAAATAATAATGTGCAATGTTTGTTTTTACTTGACAAGAATTTGAACATATATTTAAAATGTTAATTTTTAAATTCCTGAGCATAAATAAAGACATTAAATGCGAAAAAAGATATTTCCCCTAAAGGAAGGAAGAAAAGACAGCAGATAGTCGGGAATTTAGATGACTGGGCATCGGCAGGTAAAAGTATTTCAATGTGAGGAATATTACACTGAACCAGAAAAGCTCAAATTCCAATTTAGTTAAGTTGCAAATGATTGTATAATAATTGTAAAATACCGGTTACATTGGGTGGTGGAGAGAGCCCCTGAAGCATATATAATGTTATACATCTACAGTTCTTCATCTGTATGGAAACACAAAACAGCAATTCTATGATGGATCTATGTTCTCATGTATCCCCAAACAAATGTTACATACTGCACCTCAATTCCGTGCACATTTTTAGAGATGACGTCTGGATGTAATAGTCTACTTTGCAATTCCCCGACAAACAATGTCCGATCAGCCATCATATATTTTAGTGGAAATAATATAGATTACAGTAAATTATTAGTCTCTGGTATTTACTGAGTGAATCTGAAAACCTTTTATACATTTTCTCTTCCTTGGTGGGCTGTTTTTTGCACAGCTAAATTAGCTGATAGCTAATAATCTTTTAGGAATTATTTTTAGATTTTATTTCTCCTGACACACACCCTTTATTATACTTAAATTGAAAACACTCCATGATTATTTTTATAGCTTTGATCCACTCATCTATTTTCTACTATTGCTTCTGCACATTTTAAAGTAATTGTAAAGCCTATTTTTTTTTTAAATAATAAACATGTTATGCTTACCTCCGCTGTGCAGTTGGTTTTGCACAGAGTGGCCCAGATCCTCCTATTCTCGGGTCCCTCTTCGGTGCTCCTGGCCCCTCCCTCCTGTTGAGTGCCCCCCACAGCAAGCAGCTTGCTATGGGGGCACCTGAGCTGAGCTGCAGCTCTGTGTGTCTATTCAGACACAGAGCTGCCAATCAGCTCTGCCCCCTCTCTCTCCTGATTGGCTAACTGACTTTGGTTGACAGTCGCTGGAGCCAATTGAGCCACAGCTTTGTCCCAGCCAATCAGGAAGGAGAGTCCCGGGCAGCCGAGCGACTCATGGACATCGCTGGACAGAAAAGGACCTCAGGTAAGTATTAGGGGGTGCTGGGGGGGGGGAGTTGCTACATCCAGAAGGTTTTTTATCCTAATGCATCTCCTGTACCATGCCCACAGCCTCTGCATCTCCTGTACCATGCCCTCAGCCTCTGCATATCCTGTACAATATCCACACAGCCTCTGACATCTCCTGTACCATGCCCTCAGCCCCTGCATCTCCTGTACAATATCTACACAGCCTCTGACATCTCCTGTACCATGCCCACAGCCTCTGCATCTCCTGTACCATGCCCTCAGCCTCTGCATCTCCTGGACCATTCCCTCAGCCTCTGCATCTCCTGTACCATGCCCTCAGCCTCTGCATCTCCTGGACCATTCCCTCAGCCTCTGCATCTCCTGGACTATGCCTGAACAGCCTCTGTATCTCCTGTACCATGCACGCACAGCCTCTGACATCTTCTGTACCATGGCCGCAGCCTCTGCATCTACTTTACCATGCCTACACAGCCTCTGACATCTTCTGTACCATGCCTGCAGCCTCAGAATCTCCTGTAGCATGCCTGTACATCCTATGACATCTGTACCTTGCTTTCAGCATTTGCACCTCTCCTGTACCATGCACAGAGCCTTTGTATCTCCTGTACCTTGTCCACACAGCCTATGACATCTCTTGTTCCATGCCCACAGCCTCTGTGTCTCCTGTACCATGTTGACAGTCTCTGCATCTCCTGTATCATGTCTGCAACCCCTGCATCTCCTGTACCATGCCCGCAGCCTCTGACATCTCCTGTACCATGCCCGCTGCCTCTGACATCTCCTGTACCATGTCTGCAACCCCTGCATCTCCTGTACCATGCCCGCAGCCTCTGACATCTCCTGTACCATCTCCATAGCCTCTGACATGTCCTCCTGTACCATGCTTGCAGCCACTGCATCTTTTGTACCATGTCTGCAGCCTTTAAATTGCATGGTTTTCCCTTTTATGAACAAGAAAATAATGATGTAATGCTGTTGGGCTGGTATAATAATGCTATGGGGCTGGTATGAAATTTATTTCCAGTGCTGAATGTTATTCCCAGTCCAGCCCTGGGTCCAGGTATCGCCCCATGCTATTAATAGTGACACTGACCATAGCCAAATGCAAAACTACTAAAAAACAGTCCGAAAAATTGAGTAGGGAAAATACATTTCAGTGGCCTCCACCTGTAAAACCATTCCTGTTTTGGGGGTTGTCTCATTGTTGTCCATCCAGTGCACCTGACTAGCAACCCCTCTACCACTTAACTGACCAGATCAATATCCCAGGATTTTATTTGACTTGATGCTATACTCTGATTTATATACGTGAACTTGTGTGCAGTCATGTTGGAATGGAAAGGGGCCATCCCAAAACTGCTCCTACAAAGTTGCCAGCATGAAATTGTCCGAAATGTCTTGGTATGCTGATGCTTTTAAGAGTTCCTTCACTGGAACTAAAGGGCCAAGCCCAACCCTTAAAAAAAAAAAACCCACACCATAATCCTCCCAGAATATCTAGTTGTCCTTTTGTTGGAATCAAATACACAGCGATTAGGGTCCAATAAAAAATGCACTCTACAGGCAAGTGAGAGCAGCTGGTGATGAAGGATTTTTTTCTTCCTGCAATTGATTTCATTTTAAGGATAGTTGAAACAATAAAGATATATGATATAACAATTAATATAAAAGGTGTTACAACATAGATGAAACCTATTACATAGGTCTGATTATGGATCCATGAAGTTTCAGAGCAGGAAAGCTCAAGTATGGGTTCAAAGTCACAGAATATGTGATTAATGATGTTTAGTCCACAATAATATAGACTGCACAAATAAATGGAATCAACCAATGTCATTGTAAAGCCCAGTAACCAAATGGTAATCTCTGATTTAATGGAAATTGATTGGTTCATTATAGAGTTGTTATGTAATGGCTTACAAATAGCCAAATACCGGTCATAGGACATCACAGTCAGTAGAAAACACTCTGAGACCTCAGCATGGGCAAAGAAGGAGAACTGGATAATACATCCAGCAGGAGACATGGTACATCCATCATTTAAGATGATATAAAGAAGGTTGGGAAGAATATTTGTAGACAGAATTATATCAAGCAATGATAGTTGGGTAATGAAGAGGTACATGGGAGACTGAAGTGTTTTACTCAGATGAAATAAAACCACAATAAAAAGATTTCCAGAAATAGTAACACAATATATGAAAAACAGCGGGGGGCGTGGCTTGGCGCTGATCGTGGATGGCCGCCTGATCTCCTAGCTCCCGGCCAGCTCGAGAGTTTTCAGCTATAAGAAGAGCGATCTTTCTTCTGCTGCACTCCCAAGAAGGATGAGTAGATCCAGCACCCGCTCCTCTCCCTCACGATCTCGCTCCCCGAGAGATTTGACGCCCGTCCGCACCCGCAGCATACCGGACCTATTCCGCCAGCCCCAACTACTACGCGAGGCCCCGGCTTCAAATCAGGCCTACGCGGACGCGGCTCGAGGAACCCCGACTCTCTCCAATACGAGAGAACACACGGCACCACTACCCCAAGGCAACATGTCCTCAGCCATGGACACTCTGGCACTGGCGACTACCCCTCCTCCTCCACCGCCTGTCACCCTCCCGGACCTTCGCTCCATTGCAGATGAGCTGAAGGCCTCACTAGCCATGGCAGTGATAGAATTGAAGGGTGAAATATCTTCTATCAATCTGAGAGTAACAGATGTCGAAGAGAAAGTTACAGCGCAAGAAGAATCCATTCAATCCCTGACTGACACAATGCATTCTCATGATGCCCAATTTAGGGACATGCAAAGACAACTTGAAGATCTTGACAACAGGGGTCGGCGCCATAATTTAAGAGTAAGGGGCCTGCCTGAATCGGTAGATCAAACACAAATCACAAGAGCTACTACCGCCATCTTTAATGATGTCCTGGGAAGACCTCTAGACACACCTATCGAGTTCGAACGTCTCCACAGAGCCCTGAGACCCAAACCAAGAGACACGGACCCCCCAAGGGACATCATTTGCTGCGTAGTCAACTTCAGACTGAAGGAAGATGTCCTGAGGAGGACAAGAGATCGTCGCTCCCTCCTATACCATGGCACGGAAATAAAAATCTTCCAGGATCTTTCTCCGATAACCCTACAACGTAGAAGAGACCTGCGACCCCTATTGGATTCTCTAAGATCCAGAAATATCCAGTACCGATGGAAATTCCCGTTCTGCCTATCTGCTTCGGCAAACGGTCGTACCATCAACCTGAGGGTCCCGGAAGAACTCGCTAATTTCTGCAACGCACTGAACATACCGCACATTAACCCGCCTGATTGGTACAGACCTCTCAACACCCAAAGGCTGCGAAGATCAAATTCAATGGATGCAGTTCCGGAAAGGGATGACTTCCAAATCAGACGTCCCAGAACATCATCGTCTAGCAACGGTTCATCCAACCTACACAGGAGCCAAGATTTCCTGAGCCCTACGGCTTCCCCAGCGCACCGTCGCCCAAGACAAGAATGAAGTACCTCATCCCAAATGGTCTGACTCTCCTACACCCTTTGTCACCCCCCCCATGCCCTTTCTCTTACTTTTTCGCTTTCTCTCTCTAGCCCTGTCCACACTTTCTACCTGCCCCCGTCTGCTTCTTCCCAACAGATTTTGAACTGCACCTGAACAGAAGCCCGGATCTGCGCCAGCAACATCACCTCAACCTATATTCATCCGGACACACACATCTCCTTCTATTCCCGAAGATCGTGGTTAAGGATGGGTAATGTACTTTACACCACACGAACAACCTCAGTAAATGGATGTACCCCTCCCCTTTAAGTGCACTCCTTATAACAGAAACTACCACGCCACTGTCCACCATATCTCCACATGCCCTCCACTTCCCCTCCCCCCTCCCCCCTCTTTTGCTGCTTTTTTTTTTTACTTTTTTTTTTTTTTTTTGGGGCCGAGTTTATTTTATTATAGAGTTTATTCTAAGGGGTTTACCTATTTAGCCCTAACTGAATGTTTTCATCTCTTACTTATGACACACATGATATGCTTTGGTTAAAATGTACCCTACTTCTGAAGCCTCTTTTCAGGATGAGAGCGATGGGAGAGGGAGGGGGGGGGAAATAAAAGCCCCTTGGAAAGAAAAGGGACGGATTTTCAGAGAGAGAAAAGAAAGGAAAAAAAAAAAAAAAAGAAAAAAAAAAAAAAAAAAAGGGGGAAATAACCTTCTTTACATATACACACCTCTAAAATAGCCTCGCCCTGTGTACAAGCGTTGTCCATAAGCAGCTACACCTCGAACGTCCACCTAGAAGGGTGGGCAAGAACATCCCGGATCAAATTGCCACACGTCTCGTGCCACTCATGGTCTCAATCCTAAAAGCACACTCCCATTTGCCCGGTCTTCTACTATACAGAAAGGAGTAAGTGATTTCGCTCCCCTCTCTCTCTGACGCTCGCTCCCCACACCCAGGAGAGGATTCCCAGGGAACCTCTTCTTACCATGCACACTTCAGACTATTTCGATGTAATCCAATCAGACATTTTATGGCATTATGTTATAATTTATGGTATAATCTTTTATGGTATTATTGAAAGTTCAAAGTATTATATGTTCATGCCAATGTCTTTGTCTTTCTCCACTCTAAACCTATCCAACTTACCGCTTCTACCACAACCTGCGATCAAGGCTACACCACCTCAATCGGCAGTGTGCTGACTGACCAACCTATCTCACCCCCAATAACCCTGACATACCTAGTGGCTCCCAATTCTTTTTTTGTTTTTTTTTCCGGGCTCCCCATGATGCATATGATATTTTTCTTCTCCCCTAACGGCTTCTAGTCTATTTTTTATCCCCTCCCTGCATTAATGTCTCTGCTGGGTCTGTTTCCTGAATACCCATAATCTCACTTCCTTCACCTCTACTCCTGATAACACGAAAGATCATCAAATTCTTTCTTTCCCTTACCTCTCGAGCCGGCCGGCTCATGTTTCCTTAATTTTCACGTACCTCGATCGACTACCAACCATTCACCCCACAAGACAGACAGAGTTGATCTGATCACCTCATCTGTCAACACTTCCGATACCTGTATATTTGGATAGGTGTGATTGTATTTCACACTCTATACTTCGGTTCTCCCCCTCCTCCTAATAACCCCACCCCTCTCCCCCTTCCCCTCTGACCTCCCCATCCTCCTACATCCTTCTCCCCCCCATCCCCTTCCCACATCGGTCTCTACCTCCCAGACACATTAAGCCTACCTTACCAGACCACACCCACAACACCCCCCAGTGGTAGGTACCTGTTCCAACTTCATGATGAATTCTCCACAGACTCCCTCCAATTCACTCCAAATTAAGGTAGTGTCATTAAACGTAAAAGGTTTAAATATACCCGAGAAACGTAGCCAAGTCCTCGAGATTATGCACAAATCAAAGGCGGATATAGTATACCTTCAAGAGACTCACTTTCTTTCAAAAAACACCCCGAAACTTAGCAACTTCAGATACCCCACAGCTTACCTGGCCACTAATCCTTTAGGAAAAACGAAGGGAGTTGCAATTCTCATATCTAAAAACCTTGATTGGAAATGTACTGACTCCCTCATTGACCCTGACGGGCGATACATTATCCTGAAAGGATTCTTGGCACAAAAACCCATCACTCTAGCTAATATTTACTCCCCCAACTCTGCGCAGGTACCATTTTTTAGGAAAATTGCCTCCTTACTGGCTGAAAACCAAAAGGGAATCACAATCCTGGGAGGGGACTTCAACGTAGCGTTGTATCCTATCCTAGACTCCTCCTCAGGCATATCATCCCTCCCGTACAAAGCCCTCAAACAAATTCGTCAATCCCTCCAAGAACTACTCCTACACGATACCTGGCGTACTCTAAACCCCTCCACAAAAGACTTCACATTTTTCTCTTCTCCTCACCAAAGATATTCCAGGTTAGATTACCTCTTCCTATCACAAAAAGACCTACCCCTGATCAAAAAGGCCACAATTGAACCAATGCTAATCTCTGATCACCACCCAGTATCCCTGACAATCGCAATCCCTGGAGATTTCTCGTATAACAAGTTCTGGAGGCTAGAATCGACGCTTCTCACTCATGAACCCGACATCCAGTATCTGAGGAAAAAGATTGCGGAATACTTCTCTGAAAATACCACTAGCGATATCTCCCCCATCACGATTTGGGAAGCGCATAAATGTGCACTAAGAGGAGTTCTTATTTCTCTCAAATCCTCAAAGAAGAAAGCGCACCAAGCACATACTCAAGCAATAATTACCAAAATTCAAAACTTAGAAAAAAATCACAAAAGCACCAGAGCACATCTCACATACCTTGAACTAGTACATAACAGACAACTCCTCCTAGACGAGCTTCACATTAAAATAAAACGTAAATTTCTCCTCCAACAAAAATTATTCTACGAGTTCGGGAACAAGAGTAGTAAATTCCTCGCCAAAGCCCTCCAAGAAAAAAGAGCAAAGTCCTCCATACATTCGATCAAAGACACCCAAGGAAACACCTTTGTCAAAACCCCAGACATCGCAACCCAATTTGAGAAGTACTACACCCAGCTTTATAATCTAGATCATCCAATCCCGATTCCAACCCAGAACTCCCTCATACAAGATTTCCTCCAGAAATCCTGCATTAAAACTCTTAATAACTCCCAATCCCAAAACCTGGAACAGCCCCTATCAGAGGAAGAGCTCAAATTAGCTATTTCTCAACTAAAAGCAGGCAAAAGCCCAGGCCCAGACGGTTTCACAGCCCCATATTACAAAACCTTCACAGACCTTCTATCATCTCCGTTACTAAAAGCCTTTAACTCGCTGGCTTCTCCCCCATATCCCCATCACAGATTGCTTGACGCCCATATAACAGTGATACCAAAGGAAAATAAGGACCCAACCTCAGTAATTAACTACAGACCCATCTCTCTACTTAACGTCGACATCAAACTTTTCACCAAAATTATCGCGAATAGATTACTGCCCCTGGTTCCGATACTAATAGACAAAGATCAGGTGGGATTCGTCCCTGGCCGCGAAGCTCGTGACAACACGGTTAAAGCCATTAACATCCATCACTGGATGACCTCTCATAAAGTAAAGGGCTTTATGCTATCCCTCGACGCCGAGAAGGCGTTCGATAGGCTCGACTGGAATTACATGAGACAGGTTCTGCAACACATTGGCATCCCGGACCGATTACTCACTCTAATATTGTCTCTGTACTCCACACCTACGGCATGTGTCAGAGTCAATGGAAGCCTGTCGGACGCCTTCTCCATAGGAAACGGGACTAGGCAGGGATGCCCCCTTTCCCCAATTCTGTTTGTCCTTACCTTAGAACCTTTTTTACGTACACTTGACCTAAACCCAAACATTTCTGGAATTACCATCTCCCATCGTACGTATAAGATAGCGGCTTTTGCCGATGACATTTTACTGTTTCTTAGCGACCCTCTCCTCTCCATCCCGTCACTTCTACAAGAATTTAAATTCTTTCAGAAAATGTCCAATTTCAAAATAAACTTCTCAAAGTCAAACGCCCTCAACATTACCCTATCCAAAAGATTAGTAGACCAATGCAAGTCTAACTTTCCATTCCAATGGGCTCAATCTTCCATTAAATACCTAGGCATTCACTTAACGAATAATCTGAACGATCTGTTCCCCACTAACTTTCTCCCAGTATTACAAGCAATCAAAGACGACATTAAGAAATGGTCCAGACCACATTTCTCCTGGTTCGGACGAGCCGCCATCCTTAAAATGAATGTCCTACCACGCCTATTATTCCTCCTTCAAGCTATCCCCATTAAAATCCCAAAATCCTTCTTCAACTCCTTCAAATCTTTATGTTCCAAATTTCTTTGGTGCCAAAAAAAACCCAGGCTCTCTTTCACATTACTTTCCAAACCCAAACTAGATGGAGGCATTGGCCTACCAGACTTACAAAAATATTATTGGGCATGTCACCTAACTAGAATTTTAGATTGGTTTCTCCATGAACCCAATAAAGACTGGGTAATACTTGAAAAAACCTTCTGCAATATTCCCCTCAAGACCTTACTGTGGCTCAATCCTGAACACACACCCATGTCCGTAAAGAAACATCCCCTCTTGAATACCACCCTAACGTCCTTTAGAGATACCTGCAAACAAGCATCTATCTCCTCAACCCCAGGTCCCCTGACACCAATCAAACACAACCCAGACTTTCCTCCGGGTATGTCCGCTTCATTCCTACGAGGATACTGGAAGGATGACTCCATCGGAGCTTTCCGCTTCTTCGACAAAGGATCCCTCTTGGAACGCCTGCAGATCAAGTCACCCGCCTTGCCTTCCCCCATACCCAACTGGACCTACTTTCAAATTAGACACTTTCTCCAATCCCTGAACCATAATGGGGCCCTTTCCAGAGACCTTACCCCATTCGAGAAGCTTTGTATAAGCACCACACCAAAACGCCACCTCATTTTGGTAACATACAATCTCCTGGTTTCGGAGGTCCAAGAACACACCAATAAAGCTAAGCCCAGATGGGAATCAGACCTCAACCTCTCCTTGTCTGAAAAAGAATGGCAAAATCTATGCCATATTGCCCACAAAAGTTCCCTCAATGTTTCCACACAAGAAAATTGCTACAAGCTGCTAACGAGATGGTACAGGACACCTGCAATCCTACATAAATACAACCCAGACATCACTGACATTTGCTGGAGATGCCACTCTGATATAGGGACACTCATCCATATCTATTGGTCCTGCCCAAAAATACAACCATTCTGGCTATCTATCCATGATACCATTTCGAAAGACCTAAATATCGATATTCCTTTTTCTCCTGCACAATATCTCCTAAACTATACTACTATCCCACCTCACAGGTACTGCAAATCTCTCTCCCCACACCTACTCAATGCAGCCAAAGCATGTATACCGATCCACTGGAAATCGGATATAACTCCACATAAACGGGAATGGCTAAACAAAATGGACAAAATTGCTAGATTAGAAGAGCTAATTGCGATCGCTCGAGATAGAACGGTCTCCTATGCTCACACTTGGGCTCCCTGGAAGTCATTTCTAGACCCGCAAAGCCATACATCTCCAGCCGACACTCCCACCTCTACAGCTGTTCCATCAGTTGCCACCCCGTGACTTTCTCTCTATCGAATACTTTGCCTCATGCATCATGACAACCCTTGGCTTCTCACACACACACCAAGATTGGTAGCACAACGGTAAGCCCCTCTCACCCCTAAACAAGGGCTGTAAGTGAGAGGGGTTTACGGAGCACAACGCGGCAAGCCCAACACCAACCCCACATATTACCATCACTCACTATTGGTCTTTATAACGTTTCTAACTCCCCAGACTGGCAAGGCGGAGACCGATGACTCCTTACCCTCCTTCCCCCTTCCTTTCCCTTCCCTCCTCCCCCCCACCCCCTACGTTTTTCTCCCAAAATTTGATGAATAGGTGTCCTCTTCTCCCCGGAGTGGACACCTCCCACCAAATCGTCTTACTCCTACATATAGTCTTAAATATTTGTCATTTTTCCTCCTTTTTTTTTTTTTATCATATCAACATTTCTCTAACAATTCAGTTGATATCCTGCAACATACCCCCTGTGTTGTACCTCAAACTCACGCACACCGAGATTTGACTACAGTTCCATACCTTATTGTTCTATGGTTAGAATAGTTCTCCCAATTTGGCAAAACTAAGCTTCAAGTTGACACTCGCTTTGTCTTCAGTTTCTCTATTGACTTAATATTGATGGACACTCCTGTTGAGTCTCCCGTTTCTTAAAAGGTCGAACCTCTCAATACGTGCCTTACATTTACATTTGTTTATTCTCAGTTTTTTTTTTGTCTTTTTTTTTTTTTTTTTTTTGTAACAACTCTCAAAATAAGCTATGTTGCTGTACATTGTACGTACTGTTTATACGTTGATTTATAAGAGACTGTATGTATTCTTAATGTTTTTATAATTCTTTCAATAAAAACTTTTTGGAAAAAAAAAAAAAGAAAAACAGCACCAAGAAAAATTGAATTTTGATGTATTTTAGATTCTGAAAACCTGTTATTACAATATAGGATATGTTATTGTGATAGACCACCTGGTAAAATAATAAACAATACATAATACTTTAAAGCGGAGTTCCACCCAAAAGTGGAACTCAGCTTATATTCTTCCTCCCCCCCCTCCGGTGCCACATTTGGCAACTTTCAGGGGGGAGGGGGGGAATGGGTACCTGTTTTTGACCCTTCCCCACTTCTGGGAGGCACTGTCCCTCAAAAGTTCGGCCCCCTTCTTTGTCCTCCGCCGCTGGGCCAATTACAAAGTACAGGGCGTTTCCCGCATTTGCAGGAGGGAACCAGCAGTGAAGCCGAAAAGGCTTCCCTGCCGGGTTCCCTTACCCTGGATGGCGGTGGCAGCACCCGAGAGCCGATATGAAAATCGGCTTCGGGTGCCGACATCGCGGGCTCCCTGGACAGGTAAGTTCCACTATTTAAAAGTCAGCAGCTACAGTATTTGTAGCTGCTGACTTTTAATTTTTTTTTCTGGGGGGGTGGAACTCCGATTTAAGTTGTAACTCAAAGAAAATCCACTGTGCTCAATTCTGGTGGATGGCAAAACAAAAACAACATTTAAGCCCCGTACACACGTAGCGATCGTCGGCCAAACGATCGGCCGTCTTTTGTCCTGGGCTGTCGTGTCTGTTGAAAACTGCAAAAGACTGCACACGAATTTTGTCGGCCAACAACATCCGACTGCAGAAGTGATGTCATGTGATGGTTAACTTTCCTTGTCTTTTTTCTTTTCTGAGCATGCCCAGTCTTGCTAATCTGCTGTCTGTCGGCCGAAATCTGTACTGACTGGTGAACAATCGGCCGTTGTGGTGTTGGCCAACAAAAATTTTAATGCCTGCACGACAGATTCTGTTCGGCCGAAAATGCGCTGTCGGCTGTCGGAAGCATCATACTAATAAGCATACAATCGGCTGATCGGTCGTCGGCCAAATATTTACGACCGACAATCGGTACGTGTGTACGGGGCTTTAGTCTGACATTTATCCATTCGGTTTTGCTAAGATCATTTTCAATCTGTTGCTATCCAGCTGAGTTTTATCCTTTCTACATAATTCTGTGCTATCAGCAAAACATGGTCACACAGCTTTCAGTTAATTAACACAAATATGGGGGGCGGAGCCGGCTAGCGAGGTGAATGGCAGCTTGAGCCTGCAGCTCCTCGCCACGCAGACAGACCGGAGCATATTACAACGGAGAGGGTCACTCCACGCTACCACAGCTACACTCCGGACGCCTGCGAACCTCGACCGGACATGTCCCACAAGCGGAAAGATCGTGGAAAGCCGGGTAAGATGTTGAACTTCTTCACCCCGAGCACCAGGCCGCGCAGACAAGATGGCGCCGGCCCGCCACGCTCATCACAGCCCCAACGCTTACCATCCCCAAGCTCCAGAGACAGTGGGAATCCCTCGGGCATGCAAAACAGCGAGGGGGGCCACCTGCCACAGTCCTCCCCGACGTCTCAGTCTAATAGCCCGGTGAAGTCCAAACAAAAAACGGACCATGCCGCCGCAGTTCCTTCACAGGGCATCACCATTAATGACACCCTGGAATTCCAGGAGACTATGGCAGCTCTCCCTGCAGGTGATCAGCCTGTGATGGCCTCTATGTTAAGGGACATGATGCTCTCACTGCGCTCTGCTATACACTCTGACATGCTGCAATTAATGTCTCAATGCAATACTGCAGTGGTTGCTGTGACTGACAGAGTGACAAAAATTGAAGACAAGATGGGGGAGTTTGCCAACACATTTAACGACATGGTAGATGCCCATAAAGACCACGATGACGAAATAATATGGCTTAAATCTAAAGTGGCAGACCTTGAGGATCGTTCCAGGCGGAACAATATCAAAATCTGGGGTATACCCGAATCGGTTAAACCTCAAGATCTGTCTGAATACTTCACTTCCATTATGCAGGACTTGTTACCGAATGTTGCACCCACTGACCTAGCAATTGACAGGATCCACAGGTTACCGAAACCTAAACACATTCCAGACGAATACCCCAGAGATACTATCGCCAGAATACATTTTTACACTGTGAAGGAGAGGGTCATGGCACGGATGAGGAAGGCAGTGGACCTCCCGGCCAGCGTGCAAGGCCTGTCACTATATGCAGACTTATCTGCTCACACCATGAACAGGAGAAGAAATTTGTTAACCGTAACAAAACCCTTGAGAAACCACCATATCCAGTATCGCTGGAACTATCCGGCAACACTTCTGGTCACTAAAGGGGACAAGGAATTCAAAATAACAACCCTGGAATACGGCATTAACCTGCTCCGTCAGTGGGGTATACTGGACTCTGATGATACAGATGTGCGACGCCATTCTAGGGGCCCTGATCGTTCTCCATCCACCTGATTGAGGACTCCTACCAGCAAATATACGCGTGCTTCATATGGGAGTTGACCCTCCATTCATTAAACCGTCAAGTTATGAATATCCGGCAGTTCTGTTCGGCTGCTTATAGTATTTTTGTACTAATTGCCCCAAGTTAGCAGATTCTATTCTGCTCAGATTTCCACCCGGATATCGTCTATTTTTTACCTACAGGCGCCAACTGTTCCTAGCGCCTTGTGTTGTGTGTGTTTACCCCTTTTATCACTCTTCATATTTTGTTTCTGTTCTTTTTTTTTACTATTTTTGACGTTCGCACCTTGCTGTGCTCACTCAGTTTCAAAACACCATGTCTTTCAAACTGACATCATTGAACGTTCGAGGTCTTAATAGTCCGTTTAAAGTCATATGCTATACAGAGAACTTAAAGCACAAAAATGTGATGTCATGCTCATTCAAGAAACCCACTTCTGTGCAGCTACTCACCCCATGCTCAAGTTCAAGCAATTCCCACATGTCTATTATGCCAATGGCCCTAAGAAAAGAGGGGGAGTGGCCA
The DNA here is from genome assembly GCF_965119305.1 of Pelophylax lessonae. Lineage (NCBI taxonomy): Eukaryota > Metazoa > Chordata > Amphibia > Anura > Ranidae > Pelophylax > Pelophylax lessonae. The sequence continues at coordinate 645,128,694 of NC_138771.1, forward strand.
TCCTCATTAAAGACTCTGTGGATTATAAATACATTTCACACCACTCTGACCCTGACGGACGTTTCATCCTGTTGAAGTGCACGTTAAACTCAGTCACATATTCCATCATCAACGTCTATGCCCCCAATACTAACCAAAATTATTTTTTAAAGAAGCTATGGAAAAGCATGGAAAAGCATTAAACCGGATCTCTCAGGATTTGTGTTGCTGGGAGGGGATCTGAACTTAGTACCTAAATGTCACCAGGACACTTCAAGAGATCATCCAAAACATCCCCGCAGAGCGGATTTATCCAAATTTTTGATTTCCTCAGACCTGCAGGACATCTGGAGATGCCATCACTCCTCGGAGAAGGACTTTTCCTTTTTTTCCAAAGTTCACTCCTCATACTCCAGGATTGATGTAATCCTCTCTGATAAATTTTTGCTACAACAGGTAGTGGAATCTACTATAGGCCAAATTACCTGGTCGGATCATGCTCCAGTCTCAGTGACTATAGGCCCTCGGGTCTGCTCCACGAGAGCCAACAGATGGAAAAACGATATCAATATCTTTTGTGACCCGAAGACTTCCTCCGAGGTCCAAGTGGCCCTGGAGGAATTCTTCCGCACCAATGACAATGGGGAAACTTGCCCGTTTACAATATGGAACGCCCATAAGGCATTTATGCGAGGTTTCCTCATGTCTAAAAGTGCAGCTAAACGGAGGCAGAGGAGGCAGCAGTTGGAAGACATATTACAAAAAATACAACAGTTAGAATCTCTTAACAAACAAAATCAACTTCCGCATATTACTGACCAATTGACGCAGGCCCAAAACGAGTTGCGCTTGCTGCTACTTGGACAGCATCAAACTCAAATTCGTAAACTGAAAGCTAATTTTTTTGCTCACGGAAACAAGGCTGGCAAACTTTTGGCTAACCACCTAAAAGACGAACGCATCCGACAGCGTATTTCTAAGCTGACTCACCACTCGACTGGCCAGACTTTGACCAACCCCAAAGACATCGCAGATGCCTTCAGCCATTACTATGGCTCCCTATATAATTTGAAGGATGACGTGTCCACCCCCCAGCCGTCCCCGGAGGACATAGACAATTTTCTAGCCTCAGTCTCCCTACCCAAACTGACTCCATCAGCACTATCGGACTTGAATCTCCCTATTTCAGCGACGGAAATCTCCACTGCAATCCATTCCCTACCCTTGAAAAAAGCTCCGGGCCCTGATGGGTTCTCATCAGAATATTATAAACAATATGTGCAAATTTTGGCACCAAGACTTCAAGATGTGTTCCGCAGAGCTGCCTCGTCTGCCTCCTTTCCTCCAGAAATGTTGGAGGCTACTGTGATAACGCTTCCTAAGCCGGGGAAACCCCAGGACTGTGCGAAGAATTTCAGACCCATATCGCTACTGAATGTGGATCTGAAGGTCTATGCAAAAATTTTGGCCAACAGGTTGGCTAGGTTCCTGCCTGACATCATTAAACAGGACCAGGTAGGTTTTGTGCTGGGCCGTCAGGCTACTGACGCTACAAGGCGCCTCCTGAATCTCATCCACCATGCTGAGTCCACACGTACGCCCGCAGTGTTCCTGTCCCTTGATGCCGAAAAGGCTTTTGACAGGATTCACTGGGGATATCTCCACAAAGTTTTGCAACGTTTCGGCATGGGGGGTGAGATTTTGGACGCAATTATGGCCCTTTACACTAAGCCTTCAGCCTACGTCTACACGGAAGGTATGTTTTCTACGAAATTTGATATCACAAATGGGACCAGGCAGGGATGCCCACTTTCTCCGCTGGTCTTCGTTCTCCTGATGGAGCCTCTGACAGAAAGGATTAGAAATCACCCGGACATCAGAGGTCTGGACATCCACGGTATCCCAAATAAGATATCATTGTTCGCGGACGATGTTATCTTATCCATGACAGCCCCGGATACATCCCTTGTTGCGGCTCAGGAGGTTCTTCAGGAATTTCACTCCATTTCATACTACTAGAACAATGACACTAAGTCACACATGCTAGGGGTGGGACTCAATGATAAACTGCAAACAGAGATTACACGCCTGGTACCCTTCCAGTGGAGCCGGGGCCCCATCGACTATTTGGGAATTAAACTGGCGAGCAATATGAGGGATCTGTTTAAAGTTAACTTTACCCCATTTATGGACACCTTGACAGGTGACTTTGAAAGATACGGTAAACATTTCCTCTCATGGTCGGGCAGGAATGCCGCATTTAAAATGATAACATTCCCGAAGCTCCTGTACCTATTCAGGGCGCTTCCCATCTGGATCCCCCAGGCGTTTTATCGTAAAATACACTCCGTGGTCTCCAGGTTCTTGTGGGCCGGGATGAAACCCCGATGTTCCCATAGGAATCTGGTTAGACATCCCCTAGTGGGGGGCATGGGGGTTCCGGATGTGAGGGATTACCATATAGCAGCTATCCTCACACAATCCATTCATTGGTTGAAACCGGAACAGGCTCCCAACTGGACCCAGCTGGAACAGTCAGAGGTATCACAAGGGTCCCTAACTGACTTGATACTGAGCACCCCTCTAGCTAGACGCACATTATCCACACCGCACCCAACTATAAGTGCTACAATACAGGCCTGGCAGTACTTTTTTACCCACAGTGCCACGATAGGTGGCAGAGTAGATGTTCCTGTCCCACTGACGTCCCTCTCCTTCCTCTCCCCGGATCTGAAGGTGAGCCACTGGCCGACTTTTGGCTTACGTACTATCCAAGACTTTAAGCAACATCAGGGTGAATCTTCCTTTGCCACCAGGTGTGCGAGGTTCCCCTCCTTTGCCAGGGAGTTTCTCACGTTTCAGAGGGTAGCACGATTGATCTCTACTCTAGACAAAACCAGCATCTCTATGCCTGCACAGGTTGACTCTCTGTGTTTTGGGCCTGGCGCAAGGCTCAAGGGTATAGGCACATTCTATACAGCTCTCCAAGATAAAGGGTCATTTATCAAAAACACCCATCATCTCAAATGGGAGGGCGAACTCAATCAAGAATTCACCACTAAACAATGGCTAAACTCATATAAGCTTACCAGAGCACACACTAGGTGCTCCAACTTCAGGGAAGGGCTTCAAAAATTGCATCTCAGGTGGTATAAAACACCATACATTATTGCCAAATACTCTCCTGAGGCATCTAACCTATGCTGGAGGGGGTGCGGTCAAGTGGGCACCTTGCTACATGTGGTGTGGTCCTGTGTATCTCTGAGAAGTTTCTGGGCCTCTGTATCCAAACTTATTGCTTCCATCACAGGAATTCTAAACAAAGTTACGGTTGAGCAGGCCATCCTGGGTATTAATGTAGACAGGTACCCCCCCCAGTTTAGGACTGTTGTTCAAAATATCCTTTTCGCTGCTAGACTATCCATAGCTCGTAAGTGGAAATGTGCAGAGGTTCCCTCGCAGAGGGAGGTCATCCAACTTGTGGGAGAATCTTTTATTTATGAAAAAACCCTAGCATATACTGAACTTAAAGTGAGACAATTTCAGGCCAATTGGTCGATCTGGAACGATTATTTTCCCAAACATAGCATGAGCTGAGCCCAACTATAAGTGGGCGGCGGTTGCGGGGTGGGCAGGGCGGAGGGAAGCTGGACTCAACGCGGGGGGTGGCAGCAAGTTCCCGGGACGGGGCACCCCTATCGAGCCATACAAAAATTACTACTTAAGGATAAAGTGTAGAAATGGGTCGCATGTCCCTCCGCCCTCTCCTTTCTCCTCCTGATCAGGTATTGTAGTAGCATACATTCAGATGTTGGCTAACGAGTTTGTTTACTACAATTATCCCCACAAATGTTTCCAGTACGGGGCGGTAGGCCTCATATGTGTGTTTTCTAGATGGCATTATATATTACTTGTTTGTTTGATGACATTGCAATTCTTTCTTCTTTTTCTTTTTTGTTTTCTCTATTGAATGCAAAGTTGTGATATGTACATTGCTTCGTTTTATCGTACATGTATGTTATTCCTGTGTTTTATTTTATTATCTGAAAACCAAATAAAAAGATTTAAAAAAAAAAAAAAATTAACACAAATATGAAAACAACCAGGCCCTACATTATTTGTTGTTGTACACCCCTCAACAATATTGTCTTGCATTCCGATTGATCACCTAATAAGAGGATGTAAAGCTATTAAAACTTTAGAATGAAACAGCACATTCCTCCATGGTAGAAACACTTCCCCTTCCATTTCATTATCCAAGATTTTATTTTGTGAAGATCCTTTTTGAAAGTGTCGTTGAGTTTTAGGAATGCTCCCTAAATATCAGCAAATATTTTTTTTTTATTCTCCAGTTAATAATTGCAAAGATTAAAAATAAACAAGCCTAATAATATTCATTGTGGAGTATATTTCCACCATACTGTCTAGCACAGTGTTTTTCAACCTTTCATCAGTCAAGGCACCCTTTAAAATGATGGACAGCCTTGAGGCACCCCATTCTAAAATGTAAAATAACTATTCTAATAGCTTTACACAATGCAACATCATCTACACGTAGGACACCCAATGTTAGAAATCATTTATTCTTCCAAAGCAAATACACTTTTGCACACTGGTACTGACTAGTACTCCAATGTTTCTCTTTTCCCTCAATTTCTCTCCATCAGTCAGCTAATACCAGTGCTGATGGAGAGTGGTACGGAGAGTGGTACAGGAGGGTCCAACAAGGATGCTGTGGAGGCAACAGACATCCTCCTCATTAACTGATTACATCATTGGTTGTTAGGATGCCAGTGTCTAGAAGGTCATAATGGTGCATAATGAAAACTTGTAGCTTTGTGTAACTTAACCTCCCTGGTGGTATGATTCTTTCGGATTTTAGGTGCTGAAAGCGGTACCATTATTTTGCATGTAATTCTTAAGAATGAGCAGCCCAAACCAACTATTTACACATGATTTTTTTTTTTACTGTGCGTTCTTCTTTATAACATCTCGGGTATGATAAAGTTTGAAACACAAAATCATAAATTATAATATAATAAAAAACGATAAATAAGTTAAAGTATATATATATATATATATATATATATATATATATATATATATATATATACACATATATATACACATACAAAGTACAGTAAAACTGCAGGAAAGGGCACTGGGGGGCAAACTAATGTGATTTTTTTTTAAAATTTTGTAATGTATCAGTGTGTTTGTTGTGTTTTACTTTTGAATTTGCCACCGGTTCCACCCCCCTGTGAACGTCACGTCGCAGGAGACGGAAGCCGGGGCACGGAGAGCATTGGGAGGAAGATCCGCCGTCAGACACCGCCGAGATACATCGCTGGATCCCGGTGACAAGGTAAGTAACCCCACTTTCAGGATACAGCGATCTTCCTATCGGTACCCCGAGTGTGGCTCGGGGTTACCGCTTTTGGCTCTGAAATTTAACCCCGAGCCACGCTCGGGAATACCGCTAGTAAGGTTAAGAACACTTGATCCACCTGCTTGCTTGTATACAATTTTTGATCAATTTTTAGGCAATATGCCAAGGCATCCCTGAAGAAACCTCAAGGCAATGTCAGAACTATTGGGACTAAAAGGAATCATATGAGACCCATACATATTATTTTACATATTGTTATATGGGCATCCTGGCAGCCATCTTTGTCATGAGGTGAATGCAAGTTCATTATCCTAGGGTGAACACTTTTACAGAAAATTTTAGAGGCTTAGCAATGTAGCACTGCCCCCTAGAGAGCTGCTGAGATATACACTTTCTGGATTCCCCTGGGTTACCCTTAGCAACTGAGAGCAAAAAAATGGCATTGAAAGTCCTTGGCTCAGTCAATAATCAATCCAGGGGATGTTGGTTTTTGTGTTTTTATTATTATCAATCTTTGGGACAACCAACTGTAGTGTGCGGCAAGGCCGCTGCTTCACCTTGCCACTGAAGTGAAGATAGTTTGAAAGGTTCCTGCTTTAGTTACTCTTTTCAGGGTTCTGAAACTGGCACCCCCTTTACTCTCAATACCGGTTTGCTGACACCTGTCCATTGACCCTAGCTTCTGAAGTGGTCCCCTTCCTGCCAGACCCCTGGGCAAGTTCCTCTGTACTCACGGACACTGTTTTTCCAGAGTCACCGTTGCCTCCAAACTCCACTTGTCAGCATGCACTGGACCTCTGCATTCAGCAATACCTCCAGATTCACCAGGCCAACTGCCTGTGACCACCTTTCCCAGCTGCAGAAGGAGAAACAGCCATACTCTCCTTCTTGGACTTGGCTTCAAGGCCCAAAGACTCCTGCCACATGTGCCCTGGCTTTTATAACATATCCCAGGATGCACCACTGCTTGTGCCAACCCACTGGGACAGCCACAAAAGCCTGTGTGTCACTGGCTGGGTTTCCTCCACTGTCCAACATGTTCCCCTATTAGACACAGTGGGGACACTCCCTCAGACCAGATGAATCACACATGGACACATGCAACAGGCCTGACTAGAAATCCTGCTCCCCTGATAGGCAGAACGAGCAACTAGGTTTTACCTGCCACTCTCCTGATAAGCAGGCAGAGCAAATTACACTCCCTACCTAGCACCTATCTAGGAGGGTGCTACAGGAAAGACCTTCTCAGGCCAATAAATTAAAGGGGCCCAGACAACACACCAAGGTAAGAACTAGCCATGGTGCCAGGCTGGGTTATAATGAGAGTGATGCATTTCTTGTCTTAATTTCAACAATGGACAAGAGATCAGGATGTTTCATTTCTTTTTAAGGGCTCATTTAAATCTGCTTGTGGAAACATTATTATTATTTGTAGTAATTGTATTAGCAACAATATTATTGTATCATTGTATTATATGAAGCATATACATAGGCCTACTTGATTGAAAAAGTTCAAGGAATGTTGTATATGCATTTACTTTTAAAATATTCAACCAATAGTATTATTATTATTATTATTATTATTATTATTATTATATTATTATATATTATTATTAATATTATATAGAATGGGGTGATATGTATATCATTTTCTTTTTGTGCATAAAGAACTAAGTGGTATATGGATTTTACTTTAAGTTACTTCACTTTCAAGGAATGTTAATTGCTGTGGTTTCAGACCCCGTTCAGGCAATATATATATATTGAGGTAGCCAGTAATCTTGACAGAAGTGACATGGGGGTAAACATCCATAAGAGTTAAGTTTTTCTCCAAGGCTTAAGTCAGAAGGTTATCTTTGAGAAAATAGTTGAGATAAACTAAATTTACCAAACTTTTATACAGGCAAACGGTGCCCCTTTTTATGATGACGAGATGGGGTATTTAGTAAGATGATGCCCCACCTGAAGTGTTTTCAGGTGGAAAACAAAATCCACGCCTACATTCCCATAGAATAAAAGTTTAATGTAAGTTAGGAAGAGAGAATTGGAAAGATCAAGGAGGAGGAAGGAAGTAGATATAGTCTGAGAATGTTCTGACACTGATGGGAGACATTTGAAACTGATGGCAGGCTATTCAAACGGGACATCTCAGACAACAGATATGGGAGTTTTTGGTAAAGTATGAATTTCTATTTTTCTATAGGTAATTTGCTTGCCATATACATCTGACTGAACCATTAGCATCAAGATTTGAATTTAGATCATTCTAACTGCGGTATGACCAGTCTATTTTCCAATCTTGGGATATTATACACATATGTATAAATCCCCTTGAGACTGATTTCAGTTTGTAGTAAATGGTGCAGTTGTGATGTAATCTTAAAATAAATTAACTTTGTGGAAATTATCTTTATCCCAAAAACAATCTTGACTTCTAGCAAGGCTGGGTGCATGGTGTAATCATTTTTGTCCATTTTTAAACATTGAGTTGTGAACATCTGTTGGCTGAGAGAGGTCACGTGTCAAATCCGTCAAATTTTGTTTCCATGTTTTTGTGAGCTATTAACTACCTCACAACTTGTTCCCCTATGGGGTGCCTGGGGCTGGGAAAAGGTACGGCCCACCGTTCAATTAGCCCTCGTAATTAATTATACTCGTTTTTGCCAACCTCTACCTATTGTTTCTGTTTTATCTCTTGTATTCATTCATACAAACCTGTATTATGTACGACATGGTGTGATAATTATTGTTTATCTTCCTTCTGATGTTACTACCTGAAAAATCCAATAAAAATGTTGAACAAGAGAAGCTATTAATTACATTCTAAAGTTATGGTTTTGGTTACATTGATATTCTGTAATAATATCCTTTGACCGTATTTCTCACATTACCTGTGTGATACAAATTATTGATTTTTGTTCCACATTTTGTGTTTTTTACCAGTTATATTTTGACATTATTCTGCATTGATTTTATTTCATAAATACAGTGCATTGCGAAAGTATTCGGCCCCCTTGAACTTTGTGAACATTTGCCACATTTCAGGCTTCAAACATAAAGATATAAAACTGTAATTTTTTGTGACGAATCAACAACAAGTGGGACACAATCATGAAGTGGAACGAAATTTATTGGATATTTCAAACTTTGTTAACAAATAAAAAACTGAAAAATTGGGCGTGCAAAATTATTCAGCCCCTTTACTTTCAGTGCAGCAAACTCTCTCCAGAAGTTCAGTGAGGATCTCTGAATGATCCAATGTTGACCTAAATGACTAACGATGATAAATAGAATCCACCTGTGTGTAATCAAGTATCCGTATAAATGCACCTGCACTGCGATAGTCTCAGAGGTCCGTTTAAAGTGCAGAGAGCATCATGAAGAACAAGGAACACACCAGGCAGGTCCTAGATACTGTTGTGGAGAAGTTTAAAGCCGGATTTGGATACAAAAAGATTTCCCAAGTTTTAAAACATCCCAAGGAGCACTGTGCAAGCGATAATATTGAAATGGAAGGAGTATCAGACCACTGCAAATCTACGAAGACCTGGCCATCCCTCTAAACTTTCAGCTCATACAAGGAGAAGACTGATCAGAGATGCAGCCAAGAGGCCCATGATCACTCTGGATGAACTGCAGAGATCTACAGCTGAGGTGGGAGACTCTGTCCATAGGACAACAATCAGTCGTGTACTGCACAAATCTGGCCTTTATGGAAGAGTGGCAAGAAGAAAGCCATTTCTTAAAGATATCCATAAAAAGTGTAGTTTAAAGTTTGCCACAAGCCACCTGGGAGACACGCCAAACATGTGGAAGAAGGTGCTCTGGTCAGATGAAACCAAAATCTAACTTTTTAGCAACAATGCAAAACGTTAAGTTTGGCGTAAAAGCAACACAGCTCATCACCCTGAACACACCATCCCCACTGTCAAACATGGTGGTGGCAGCATCATGGTTTGGGCCTGCTTTTCTTCAGCAGGGACAGGGAAGATGGTTAAAATTGATGGGAAGATGGATGGAGCCAAATACAGGACCATTCTGGAAGAAAACCTGATGGAGTCTGCAAAAGACCTGAGACTGGGACGGAGATTTGTCTTTCAACAAGACAATGATCCAAAACATAAAGCAAAATCTACAATGGAATGGTTCACAAATAAACATATCCAGGTGTTGGAATGGCCAAGTCAAAGCCTAGACCTGAATCCAATCGAGAATCTGTGGAAAGAACTGAAAACTGCTGTTCACAAACGCTCTCCATCCAACCTCACTGAGCTCGAGCTGTTTTGAAAGGAGGAATGGGCAAAAATTTCAGTCTCTCGATGTGCAAAACCGATAGAGACATATCCCAAGCGACTCACAGCTGTAATCGCAGCAAAAGGTGACGCTACAAAGTATTAACTTAAGGGGGCTGAATAATTTTGCACGCCCAATTTTTCAGTTTTTTATTTGTTAACAAAGTTTGAAATATCCAATAAATTTCGTTCCACTTCATGATTGTGTCCCACTTGTGGATTATTCACAAAAAATTACAGTTTTATATCTTTATGTTTGAAGCCGGAAATGTGGCAAAAGGTCGCAAAGTTCAAGGGGGCCGAATACTTTCGCAATGCACTCTATATATATTTTTGCACATAATTGTATTCCTCTTGTCTTCAAGCTAGCGCCAATAAACAATCTCGAGTTTTTGTTGATTTATGGAAATAAGTTGAGAGTCTCCTTAAATATAGGTCCTTGCTTATTTGCATAAATAGGCACTGTTTATCAGAGCAGTATAAACATTCTGACAGCACCCCAGGGTGCATGGAAACCTTGGTTGAAAAAGGCTGGTCTAGTATATGGGAACAGGAAGTAAAGTGTTTAAAAACTATTTGGCTTTGTGTTGTACTATTTAATGTCTTTATTATTATTCTCAAAATCTTAGGAGTTTGATTTCTTTTTTCCTAGATTTCATGTTCTTGTAAACAGTTTGTATTCAATGTTGACCTCCAGGCAGCTATAAATGGCACAAATAATGCAGCTCCCTAATTACTTACATATATCTAAATGGATTTTTTTTTTAAAGGCAAGCAGGGTATGTACCTATATTTAATTGTATTTTTGCCTCTTTCAGTCTCTGTACAGCAGAACTCAAATAAGTGAGGAAGAAGCAACACAAGTATCAGGAAATAAATATCTAAAAAAGTGGAGCACAAATAAACTGATACTGTGTCTTTAAATCATACAAAATAAATCAATAAATGGCAACTCAATAATAGTGCTAAAAAATGATGAATGCACAATAAACAGTGTCCATAGAAAGTCCAAAGACACAAAATGTGGAATATATACTGAACAAAATTATAAACACAACACTTGTTTTTGCCCCCATTTTTCATGAGTTGAACTCAAAGATCGAAGAAAACCCAGATTCATCCGTGAAGAGAACATCTCTCCAAAGTGCCAGACGCCATCAAATGTGAGCATTTTTCACTCAAGTCAGTTACGACGATTAACTGCAGTCAGGTGGAGACTGAGGAGACCGATGAGGACAACGAGCATGCAGATGAGCTTCCCTGAGACCAGTTTGTGCAGAAATTCTTTGGTTATGCAAACCGATTGTTGCAGCAGCTGTCCGGGTGGCTTATGGTAGAGAAATTAGCTCTCAATTTATGGGCAACAGCTCTGGTGGACATTCCTGCAGTCAGCATGCCAATTGCACGCTCCCTCAAAACTTGCGACATCTGTGGCATTGTGCTGTGTGACAAAACTGCACATTTTAGAGTGGCCTTTTATTGTGGCCAACCTAAGGCACACCTGTGCAATAATCATGCTGTCTAATCAGCATCTTGATATGCCACACCTGTGAGGTGGATGGATTATCTTAGCGGAGGAGAAGCGCTCACTAACACAGATCTAGACAGATTTGTGAACAATATTTGAGAGAAATTGGCCTTTTGTGTACATAGAAAAAGTCTTTGATCTTTGAGTTCAGCTCATGAAAAATGGGGGCAAAAACAAAAGTGTTGCATTTTTTAAATTTTGTTCAGTATAATAGTGTGCACCTTCAAGGAAAATACAATGGATAGATATATAAAAGGTTCCAAATAAATCTGTGTTAGGTTTGGAAAGGAATCCAGGGATAGCCGATGTGACACCGAAGATACCCTCACCAGAGGCTTACCGGAATGCTGGCGATCCTGCTACCCAGGGTGGTCAAAATGCACTTGGTTAACCACTTGCCGACCGCTCACATTGAGCGTACTGCGGCAAAGTGGTTCGTTATCGTCCAGCGACGTAGACCTACGTCGCTGGACTCCTCCCCTTGTGGCTTGAAGCTTGCTCCCGCTGTATTCAGTCAGGGCCAGGGGAGGAGCAGCAGTGATCACCGCCGCTCTTCCCCGATCGTCGGGGATCAAGTGTGGAGATCTGACTGCTTGTTTAAACAAAGCGGGTGGATCTCCTAAGTGACAGGCAGGGTCAGATTGCAGGATTCAGCATAGCTGAACCTGCGATCTGTGCCTGTGTCACACAGTCCCCTCCCCCCACACACGTTAGTAAGCACCAGGCATACATTAACCCCTTGATCACCGAAAAAAGTTAACCCCTTCCCTGCCAGTGTCATTACAGTAACAGTGCATATTTATAGCACTGATTACTGTAGTAATGTCACTGGTACCCCCAAAAGTGTCAAAAATGTCAGTCAAGGGTCTGATCTGTCCGCCGCAATGTCGCAATTCCGCAAAAAAAAACGCAGATCGCCGCCATTATTAATTTAAAAAAAACCAATAAAAATTACATAAATTTCCCGTAGTTAGTAGTTGCGATAACTTTTGCGCAAACCAATCAAAATACGCTTATTGCAATTTTTTTACCAAAAATATGTAGAAGAAAACAAATTGGACTAAAAAATTTTGTTTTTTAAAATTTTTTTTTGGGGGGGGGGGAATTTCATATAAAAAAAATGTAAAAAATATTGTTATTTTTTCAAAATTGCTCTTTTTTTGTTTATAGCGCAAAAACTAAAAATCGCACAGATGATCAAATACCACCAAAAGAAAGCTCTATTTGTGGAGAAAAAAAAGACATAAATTTAATTTGGGTACAGTGTCGCACGACTGCGCAATTGTCCGTTAAAATAACGCAGTGCCGAATCGCAAAATATGGCCTGGTCAGGAATGGGGTAAAATATTCCGGTCTTAAAGTGGTTAAAAATACGCTCATTGAGAATTTTTTTGTCAAAGACATGTAGCTAAATACATTTTGGCCTAAATATATGACAAAAATTGAATATATTGGATATTTTTTAACTTTCAACGTAGAAAAATATTGATATTTTTTCAAAATTGTCGCATTTTTTTATTAATATCGCAAAAAACGAAAAACGCAGAGATGATCAAATACCACCAAAAGAAAGATCTATTTGTGGGAAAAAAAGAACGTAAATTTCGTTTGGGTACAGCGTTGCATGACCGCGTAATTGTCAGTTAAAGTCGCACAGTGCCGAATCGCAAAAAGTGGCCTGGATGTAAAGCAGGAAAATCCTCCGGTGGTAAAGTGGATAAAGTAGAGATATACTCCATAGCAGGGAAATGGGACATGAGGTTTAAGGGAAGCCCTGTCATCAACTCGCCCTCAACCAGGTATGTGACATCAGGGAATCAGTCAGGAATATTGCTAGGAGCATGCTAATAGCAGAAGAGAAGAATGACATAGAGATAGGTGCTTCAGTCTGCTGCTTATAGTCATTTCTTCCTTCCAAATTTTATTACAATCCTTGTAATTCCTTAATGTTGTTTTTGGTATCATCAGCCAGGATTTATTTAAAACTATAATCCGGTCATACATTCTTGCTGGTCCTCAAGCCCTGCTCAACAGAGACATTCAGCTGGTGGAGCCTGTATGCCGTTTTTTGCAACTTTTTAGTTGTAAAATCAACACCACATCCCAGAGAAACTTTTTTAGAAGTGACAATAGGACTTTAAGAGATGTTGAGACCTTCATTCAGAATGATTCACCAATACATTTTTATAATAAAAACTTTTTTATTACAGTATCAATTCATTAAAATGATTTGTACAGGATAATTATCCACTAAAAACATACGCAAATTTGGGCACATCCTGTTTATAATTGCAACCCCAAAATGGAAGTACTTCCCTAAACATTGACATATACAAGATTTATTTAAATTATACTATCACATACACTATATTACCAAAAGTATTGGGACACCTGCCTTTACATGCAAATGAACTTTAATAGCATCCCAGTCTTGGTCCGTAGGGTTCAATATTGAGTTGGCCCACCCTTTGCAACAGCTTTAGCTCATCTAGGAAGGTTGTCCACAAGGTTTAGGAGTGTGTCTATGGGAATGTTTAACTATTGTTCAAGAATCGCATTTGTGAGGTCAAGCACTGATGTTGGAGAAAAGGCCTGGCTCACTATCTGTGCTCCAATTCATCCCAAAGGTGTTTTATTGGGTTGCTCCACCCCAAACTCGCTCATTCAAGTCCTTATGGACCTTGCTTTGTGCACAGGTGCGCAGTTATGTTGTAACAGGAAGGGGCCATCCCCAAACTGTTCCCATAAGGTTGGGAGCATGAAATTGTCCAAAATGTCTTGGTTTGCTGATACCTTAAGAGTTCTCTTCACTGGAACTAAGGGGCCAAGCCCAACTCCTGAAAAACAACCCCACACCATAATCCCCCCTCCACCAAATGATTGGGACCAGTGCACAAAGCAAAGTCCATAAAGACACGGATGAGCAAGTTTGTGGTGGAGGAACTTGGCTGGCCTGCACAGAGTCCTGACCTAAACCCGATAGAACACCTTTGGGATGAATCAGTGTGGAGACTGCGGGGCAGGCCTTCCCGTCCAAATCAATGCCTGACCTCACAAATGCGCTTCTGGAAGAATGATCAAATTCCCATAGACACACTCCTAAACCTTGTGGACAGCCTTCTCAGGAGAGTTGAAGCTGTTATAGCTGCAAAGGGTTGGCTAACTCAATATTGAACCCTACAGACTAAGATTGGGGTGCCATTAAAGTTCATGTACGTTTAAAGGGCAGGCGTTCCAATACTTTTGGTAAAATAGTGTGTATATATATATATCTGGGAAGAATTGTTTTAAGATTTATTTTTCTATCATATTTGCATTTTTTTTTTCTAGATTATGATTTTATTTTATCAATAGCTTTTTTAAAGTCCTTGTTCCTGAAGGTGTATATGATTGGATTAAGCAATGGCGTCATCACAGTGTAAAAGAGAGAGAGGACCTTGTTCAGAATATCTAGTTGACCTTTTGTTGGAATCAAATACACAGCAATTATTGTCCCATAAAAAATGCACACTGCGGTCAAGTGGGAGCTGCAGGTGGTGAAGGATTTTTTTCTTCCTGTAATTGATTTAATTTTGAGGATGGTTATAACAATATAGATATATGATATAACAATTAGTATAAAAGGTGCTACAGCACAGATAAAACCTACTACATAGATCTGATTATGGATCCATGAAGTGTCAGAGCAGGAAAGCTCAAGTATGGGTTCAAAGTCACAGAAGAAGTGATGGATGATGTTTGGTCCACAGTAGTATAAACTACACAAAGAAATGGAATCAACCAATGTCGTTGTAAAACCCAGTAACCAAATGGCAATCACTGATATAATGCAAATTGATTGGTTCATTAAAGAGTTGTAATGCAGGGGCTTACAGATGGCCAAATACCGGTCATAGGACATCACAGTCAGTAGAAAACACTCTGAGGCCTCAGCATGTATAAATAAAAAGAACTGCATGATACATCCAGCAAGAGACATGGTACATCCATCATGTAAGATGATATCAAGGAGATTGGGAAGAATATCTGTAGATATAATTATATCAAGCAATGATAGTTGGGTGATGAAGAGGTACATTGGAGACTGAAGTGTTTTACTCAGATGAAATAAAACCACAATAAAAAGATTTCCAGAAATAGTAACACAATATATGAAAAAAAGCACTAAGAAAAATATAATTTTTATGCTTTTCATATTTGGAAAACCTGTTAGTACAATATAGGTTATGTTATTGTGATAGCCCACCTAGTAAGAGAACATAAAAATACGTAATAATTTAGGTTCTAAGCAGATGAAAATCCACTACGTTCAACTCCTCACAATTATGGTTGATGGCAAAAAAAAAGCAACATTTATTCTGATGTTTATCCAGTCAATTTTGTTAGGATACGTTTTCAATACATTGCTATCCAGATGAGTTTTAACTAGTGTTGAGCGAACACGGACTGTGTTATTCGGGTTCGTACCGAATAATTGGATTTTTGCTACCCAGACACGGACCCGAAAACTTTACTGTATGTTCGGGTTTAAAATCCGTGTTCGGTAATTTTATTTCCTGTTTAGTATGTAATGGCGCGCTTTTAATGGCGGGCTTTCAACAGCCAATCAACAAGCGTTTAACTGGTGTGCCTTAAGTCATCCCAGCCATGCCTACTAATGTATTAGTAGCTGTGATTGGCCATCTGAAGAATGTGACCCATGTCTTTATAAGTTCGAGAGACCCAGCGCGGTGCCTCATTCTGCTGTAGTGTAGGGAGAGAGCACACATCATACGTGCTGGCTGCTGCTGATTAGAGACAGACAGGGAAAAATTGTGCCCGAAAAGAATGCAGGGACAGGTCGGAGTGTAGGCAGGGAAAGTTATTTGAGCATTTTAGGGACAGGCTGGAGAGATTAGGCAGGGACAGTCTACATCGATTTTGCTGTGTGGGGGGTGGTGCAGTGAACGATCTTTTTGAGCATTTTAGGGACAGGCTGGAGAGATTAGGCAGGGACAGTCTACATCGATTTTGCTGTGTGGGGGGTGGTGCAGTGAACAATTTTGTTGCCCTCACTTGAGCCCACTGAGGAGGAGGAGGGAGAAAAAAATCTATTTTTATCAGTCTGTTGTGTGCAGCGTTCAGCTATTTTTTACTACAGATTGCTGTTCTAATCTGCTGTTTAAAAATTAAGTTAAAGGGGATTTTTTTTTTTCCCCTTCATAGCCTGCTTGCTGCTGAGCTGACCGTGACATAAGACACTGCTGTGTTCACATGTGCTATTGAGTGATTTTCAATTTTATATACTTTTTTCTATTCCACTATTCAATATACACCCTTTTGGGTTAAAAAAAAATTAAATTGTGGCATAGTCTGTACTAATCTGCTATTTAAAAATTACAAAGTTAAAGGGGAATTTTTTTTTTTCCCTTCATAGCCTGGTGCAGAGCTGAAAGTGACATAAAACATAAGACACTGCTGTGTTCACATGTGCTATTGAAAAATCACCAATTTTATATCATATTTTCTATTCCGCTATTCAATCTACACCCTTTTGGGGTAAAAAAAATTAAATTGCGGCATAGTCTGTATCGGTACGTGTGAGATACACCTTCCAAATTTTTGGGGCGCATCTTCCACCGCCGAGGATTGCAGGGTGCTTCAGTTTGCCTCCTGTTCCAAACTCCTCCTACTCCTCATCCTGCCTTTAGGGTACAAAAAATTGTAATCGGGGCCTAGTCTGGGTCTGTACATGTGAGATACACCTTTTTATATCATATTTTCTATTCCGCTATTCAATCTACACCCTTTTGGGGTAAAAAAAAATAAATTGCGGCATAGTCTGTATCGGTACGTGTGAGATACACCTTCCAAATTTTTGGGGCGCATCTTTCACCGCCGAGGCTTGCAGTGTGCTTCAGTTTGTCTCCTGTTCCGAACTCCTCCTACTCCTCATCCTGCCTGTAGGGTACAAAAAATTGTAATCGGGGCCTAGTCTGGGTCTGTACGTGTGAGATACACCTTTTTATATCATATTTTCTATTCCGCTATTCAATATACACCCTTTTGGGTTAAAAAAAAAATTAAATTGTGGCATAGTCTGTACAAATCTGCTATTTAAAAATTACAAAGTTAAAGGGGAATTTTCTTTTTTTTCCCCTTCATAGCCTGCTGCAGAGCTGACCGTGACATAAAACATAAGACACTGCTGTGTTCACATGTGCTATTGAAAAATCACCAATTTTATATCATATTTTCTATTCCGCTATTCAATCTACACCCTTTTTGGGTAAAAAAAATAAATTGCGGCATAGTCTATATCGGTACGTGTGAGATACACCTTCCAAATTATTGGGGCGCATCTTCCACCGCCGAGGATTGCAGGGTGCTTCAGTTTGCCTCCTGTTCCGAACTCCTCCTACTCCTCATCCTGCCTTTAGGGTACAAAAAATTGTAATCGGGGCCTAGTCTGGGTCTGTACGTGTGAGATACACCTTTTGATATCATATTTTCTATTCCGCTATTCAATCTACACCCTTTGGGGTAAAAAGAATTAAATTGCGGCATAGTCTGTATCGGTACGTGTGAGATACACCTTTCCAATTTTTTGGGCACATCTTACACCGCCGAGGATTGGAGGGTGCTTCAGTTTGCCTCCTGTTCCGAACTCCTCCTACTCCTCTTCCTCATCCTCATCCTGCCTTTAGGGTACAAAAAATTGTAATCGGGGCCTAGTCTGTGTTTGTACGTGTGAGATACACCGTTTTATAAAATGTTTCCTATTCCGCTATTCAATATACATCCTTTTGGAGTGTAAAAATTTTAATTACGGCATAGTCTGTATCGGTACGTGTGAGATACACCTTTTTAAATTTGTTTGACGCATCTCCTTCCACCGCCGAGGATTGCAGGGCGCTTCAGTTTGCCTCCTGTTCCGAACTCCTCCTACTCCTCTTCCTCATCCTCATCCTGCCTTTAGGGTACAAAAAATTGTAATCAGGGCCTAGTCTGTGTTTGTACGTGTGAGATACACCGTTTTATAAAATTTTTCCTATTCCGCTATTCAATATACACCCTTTTGGAGTGTAAAAAACTTAAATTACAGCATAGTCTGTATTGGTACGTGTGAGATACTGGGAAGCTACGGTTCACTTCCGGCAGTCAGAATATCTGTTCATCACCTTCAGTGGGAAGAACATGGGACTTCGGGCTTCCTCAAGGTCTATTTCTTCTTGGATCATCCAAGCTATTCAATGGGCTTACAGGGCTAAGGGCTTGACTCCTCCAGTGGCGGTTACGGCTCACTCAACTCAGAGTGTTTACACTTCCTGGGCAGTCTCCAGACATGTTGCTCCTGAATTGATTTGTAGAGCAGCATCCTGGTCTTCTATAAATACCTTTTTGTGGGGCGTGTCCGGCCGGCGAGCGTGATGGCCGCGTGAAGTGTGAGATCCAGCATACTCCGTGACGCAGCAACTCTCAGCGATGAACGGACAGTGCAGAAATCACCTACCCTTACCGCCTCGGCAGCCTACCTCCTTGGGAAGCCATGTCCAAGAGGAGAAAAGCGACCAAACCGCCCCAACGGTTGACTGACTTCTTCCCGGCGGCGCCACCTCGGGGTAAGCTGCACTCAATCCTCAGCGATATGGAGGAGGAAGAGACCCACACATGGAGGACATTACTGATATGGGGACATTGGAGGAAAGCTCTCCAGCCTCCTCTCCCACAACCTCCAGCCCTGCTAAATCTAAGCAGCGCTGCAATAGCGGCGATATTTCTCCCTTCTCGCAGCCTGCAACAGACCAGGCCCCGCGGCCTCCCAAATCACCAGGCCTTTCCATAGATCTATTCCCTGCCTCAGACCAGCCTATCTCGGAAGCGACTATGAAAAGGATGCTTCTGTCATTCAGGAGCACAATTCATGCTGACTTTGATGATATGTTTGCTGACATAAAGGGCCGGGTTCAGACACACGATCATAGAATTCACCATCTAGAGACCAAGATGGCGGATCTCTACACCTCACACACAAAAACTTGGTAGATGCCTACACTGACCAGGAGACTGAACTGCAGCGCCTCCAAACTAAGATAGCTGACTTAGAGGACCGCTCTCGTCGGAATAACATTAAGTTTAGGGGGATCCCTGAATCTATACCTCACAGTGAACTGACCCGCTTTGTGCAACGCTTGATGAAGGCCCTCCACCCTGCCTTAAGTGACTTTGAGTTGTGTGTGGATAGGGCCCACCGTATCCCGAAGCCTAAATTTCTACCTGACACGACCCCCAGGGACACTCTGGCACGCATCCATTATTACCATGTGAAAGAGCGTGTTATGATGGCGGCAAAACAGAGCCCGGCCGTACCTGAAGAATTTATGGGCATCTCCCTCTATACGGATATCTCGCAAAAAACTGTGATTAACCGAAAGAAGCTAGCACCCCTTACTAAAATGTTGCGCAACAATAAGGTGGTTTACAAGTGGGGCTTCCCCACGAAACTTCTGATCACCTGGAAAGACCTATCTGGTCTACAGCATGGAGAAAGGAATTCAGCTTTTTAAGCAGTGGCATCTGTTACCTGCTGAAGACCCGCTACCTACTGTCCCTCCATTGGAACGTCTACAAGCTGACTGGTCCTGATCTGCTGAGAGGCTCTCCATCCTGCTAACTCCATCATCCCTCAACTACCCGGAGAACTGCCGTGAGCTTCACTGTTTGCTATTTTTGATTTTTGTTTTTTGTTGTTTCTTCCCCGCTTCATGGAACCGGGCTGTTTTTTGCCTGGTATGACCCTATTCAACCTGTGGAGGCTCAGCATGTTGCTGAGCATTTCTAGACCCCCCTCGGCCACAGTGGCTTTTTTGGCTGCCCATCATGCCTGCTTTTTCAGTCAGGCTTTTCTTATGTGTATGTTGTCTGTCTTGTTTGTCTTGTCGTCTCCCCTTTTTCTTGCAGCTCCCTTATCCCAACCTTCCACCTGTCTGGATTCAAGACACCTCTCCCATCCTGCACACTTGAACAGCCTGCTGTTGCCGGTGACTACTGGAACTGGATATCCCTCCTGCGCTCCAATCGCTCTCTTTCATCCCCTGCTGACGCTTACCTATCTGCGAAAATCTGTATTAAGGTACTGTTCACTGCCCAGAGTGGGCCCTACCGACGGTAGGGTCATCATGGCCCCTGCATCTTCTTCCTCTCCAATATGCCTTTACGAATAGTCTCCTTGAATTCGAAGGGGCTCAATAGCCCCTATAAGAGATCAGCATTGCTTAGAGAAGCCAAACTTCACAAAGCTGATGTCCTTTTTGTTCAAGAATCCCATTTTGTTGCCCACAAATGTCCAAAAGTGATTCTCCCTCATTTCTCGCATGTTTATATGGCTAACGCCCTGAAAAAGGCGTGTGGCGTCTTTATTGCTATCAGAGACTCAGTGGCCTTCAAGTACATTGACTCACTTACTGACCCTGAAGGGAGGTATATTGTATTGATTTGCCAACTCAACAATACTGTTTTCACCCTACTTAACCTCTATGCCCCGAACACGCAGCAACGAAAGTTTTTGACCCCGTTACTCTCGGTGACTATGAAGGTGTTGCAAGGCACCCTCCTCATAGGGGGGGATTTTTACACTGTCCTGGTCCCAGCCATGGACTCCACCTCGCAAACTAGGAGACCACCCCAATCCATTGTTTCCCTATTGCACACTCATGAGTTATATGATGTATGGCGATGTTTTCACGGTTCCGAAAAAGATTATACCTTTATGTCTGCACCACATTCCTCATACTCCCGCATAGACCTCTTCCTCACCACAAAGGGATCCTTGCAGAGTGTGACTAATGCTCACATTGGCACGATTTCTTGGTCGGATCACGCACCGATAGTTCTGGAGTTCGATGACAATTTACGCAACTCCCCTCCCCCAGTGTGGAGACTGAACTCTGCGATACTGGCGGACGAGAAGCTGTGCCAATCAATTTTGCAGGAACATAGCAATTTTTTTGAATGGAATGATGGTCCTGAGGTTAATAGGTTTACCTTGTGGAGTACCTACAAGGCCTAAATGCTTGGAGTCCTGATTAAAATGTCTTATAAGCTACGGAAGCAGAGGAGGAAGCAGGTTGAGGACTTACTGTTGTCTATTGAAACCAAAGAAAAGGAAAACAAAACTAACCCTTCCCCTCATCTCACACAACTCCTTGTATCTAAATGGCAGGCTCTTAGGTCGCTCCTCTTATATAAGTTCGAAAACCACCTTAAGTACATGAAGGCTCAATATTATGCTCTTAACAACCGGGCAGGAGCTTGGCTGGCTCGGAAGGTCAAATTAAAGCGACTTAAGCAGAAAACTGTATCCCTGACCTATCCATCCCCAGCTGACCTCCTGACCAACCCTAAAGATATAGCAGATGCCTTTGCGTCCTACTACCAGAAATTATATGACCTCCGTAATGATAACTCCACACCCCAGCCTACCCCTGAGATTATTGGCAGTTTCCTTTCCAAAACAGCATTGCCTACCCTGTCTTTCGGAATTACTGCAATCTATATCACGGCCCATTACCTCGCAGGAAATATGCTCAATCATTTCCAAACTCCCTAACAACAAATCGCCTGGGGAATACGGTTTTTCCAATGAATATTATAAACACTTTGCCTCTGAAAGAGCACCTCACCTGCAGTCCGTCTTCTCTCTTGCCTCCTCCACTGCTTCCTTCCCTCATGACATGTTACGTGCTGTTAAAGTTACGATACCGAAACCAAATAAGGACCCCTCACTGCCTGCAAATTATAGACCTATATCACTGCTCAATGTTGATATTAAAATATATGCCAAGATCTTAGCCCTTAGATTACAGAAGGTGCTCCCTCTTCTGGTGCACCCAGACCAAGTGGGATTCGTGCCTGGTCGCCAGGCCCCTGATGGCACTAGACGTCTTATTGATTTAATTTCCCGTGCGGGGGCCTCTCGAACGCCTTCTCTGCTCCTATCCCTGGATGCGGAGAAGGCGTTTGACAGGGTCCACTGGGGCTACCTACAACAAGTCCTGGATAAATTTGGCATTCGAGATTGGCTGCAATCCACTATTCTATCCCTTTATTCTAATCCATCCACCGTCGTCCTTACTTCGGGAATTAAATCGAAACAAATACACATCACCAATTGCACCCGACAAGGATGTCCCCTTTCCCCCATTATATTTACACTTCTTATGGAACCCCTGGCTCAAAGAATCCGATCCTGTCCTATTATCACTGGCCCCTGCGTTGCTGGCATGGAGCATAAGATCAGTCTTTTCGCAGACGATGTTTTGCATGTTGACCAATCCAGCTTTGTCTCTCCCTGCAACCTATGATCTCTTGCAAGAATTTAGTACAGTCTCCTACTATAAATTAAATGCTAGTAAGTCCCAAATCCTTGCTTTGCATATACCCCCCGCCCTTCGCCAGTCATTATCGCGCAATTTCCCCTTTACCTGGGTTACCAGCTCCCTAGGCCTTCTAGCTTTCTAGGCATCCACCTTACCCCGCTCCCCTCCCAACTCTATGCCCATAACTTAAAGCCCTTGTTGGATTATTTGCCCCGAACATTGGCGTCCCTCAAAACGCAGGAACTCTCTGTGATGGGCAGAATAGCTACGTTCAAAATGATAGTCCTTCCTAAACTTCTTTACTTTTTCCGCACGGTAATTATTCCCCTACCACGAAGCTTCTTTACGGCCCTTCAAAGCATAATTACTAAATTTATCTGGGACCATAAACCCTCGAGATGCTCTTTGTCCATCATGTCTAGACATAGATCCCTGGGGGGGATGGGTGTCCCTAATCTCCTTGCGTACTATAAAGCCTGTGTCCTTGACCTACTTAAGTATTGGTGGACGTCCTCATCCAACAAAACTTGGTCACACGTAGAAGCTGCCTCAACCCCCCATAAGAATCTCCAACTGCTACTACCAAATTGGGAGCCACACCCCCGCCTTCACTACTCCCTTCGGTACAAATTTCGTCCCAAATCTGGAAAGAGATACCTCTCACCCAACGACCGGGGGCCACAAAATTATGATTCCATTAACCATATTGTCATATTTCATCCCCAATCTAGATTTAACATTATGGACGCCTAAGGATTCCCCACAAATGCACGTCCATGACCTTTATCAGGGCACCTCGCTCTCCTCTTATGCAGACTTGGTTAAAAAATTTAAACTACCTCTGAAGACATTCCATACCTACCTCCAAATAAGATCCTTTTTGCGCTCTCAAACCGTCCCACAGTATATTGTACTCCCTACCTCCATTCATGAGTACCTTCAGGAACCTCCAGGTTCCTGTAAAGGCATAACCCTCTTCTATAAAACACTCGCCCAACAGGGTCCCTTCTCAAAAACGCACACCATGATTAAGTGAGAGCAGACTTTACAAAAAAACATTTCCTTCTTCTCATTGGTTGAAAGCATTCTCGTCCACATACTCTGCCACTAAATGCATAACACATTGGGAACAACATGTCAAGTTAACGCACCATTGGTATTTAACGCCATACCGGCTATCCAAAATGTATCCCTCCCATCCGACCTCGTGCTGGAGGGAATGTGGGGACTGCGGTACTCTATTCCACATTATGTGGGCCTGCTTGTCACTCAGGTCCTTCTGGAACAAGATTTTTAGCCTGCTTTCTGAACTATGCAACCAACAGGTGACACCCGATCCGGAACTGGCCCTTTTACACCTTACTATTCACAACTTCCGGCTCGCATATCGACTGGTAATAATCCACCTTCTCCTAGCAGCTAAATTCACGATCACTAGACTATGGAAATCCACCAAATCCCCTTCAATAGAGGACACCATTGACACGTTGAACCAACAATGCTATATGGAACGCATATTTTCACGCATCTCCCTAACTATTGAGTCCTTCCGCAGGAAATAGGATATCTGGCTCCAACACCCTAAATGTACAGTTACCATCTGATGTAAGATTGATTGCTTAGTGGAATTTATGGTGGACACCTTGCCCCCGTCCTTTCCTCTAACTCCCTCGCTCCTCATACCCACTTTATTGTACCCCCCCCTCCTCGTGTGTCTTCCCTTTCCACCTCCCACATTTCTCAACATTCCTTGCCTCTCACTCTTGCAGTAATCCTAGCGTGCTAAGTGAAACCTGCATGTTGTTTAATCGTGTTATCTATATCTAGGTGGGCATCCCCCCCTGTGACACAGTTTGTTCCCATGGGGGTGCCTGGGTCAGGGATGTCCTCCTTCATAATAGGCGGTTGTTAAAACACCTTTATACATGAGTTTCGTTGTGAGGTCACATGTTGACCACTGCTTGTTATATCTTATTATATGAGTACTTTGCTTTGTTATCTATATCCTCTATTGCATGACAGAATTATTTGTTTGACTGCTTGCTTAACGCTTGTTGTACCATTTTAAAACTAATAAAAATTATTGAAACTAAATACCTTTTTGTCTCATTATTGTGTTGAGCCGGCGGCTCTTTCTTCTGTTAATTTTGGTTTACAAGTCCCATTAGTTGACAGAGTAAATTAAACTTTTGTTCAGCACCTGCCCACCCTGTTTGTGTACGGTGAGTTATTTCCCGATATGAATGCTGACTTGGAGTCTGTCAAGAAAACTGAAAAATTATATCAAATACTTACCGTATTTTCCTTTCCTGATGGACTCCATGGCAGCAGGAGTTCCCTCCCAGTTTCTAAGGAGGATAGTTACAGAACACGTGTGCTGAACAGGTGCAAAGATTTATGGGAGTGGATGTCCTATAGGGTAGGTTTGGAGGTGGGACTAAACCCGATACGTATGCTGCCATGGAGTCCATCAGGAAAGGAAAAATACGGTGAGTATTTGATATCAATTTTCCGTTATTTTCACCTGCCTTTTGATTATCCAAAATTACATTTCATGAAGATCCTGTAACGCCGAGTAATAGATACCTTACATGTAACACTTTAAATTTGCACACACTTGTGGAATGGCGCCAAACTTCGGTACTTAAAAATCTCCATAGGCGACGCTTTAACATTTTTTACAGATTACCAGTTTAGAGTTACCGAGGTGGTCTTAGACTACAATTGTTGCACTCACTCTAGCGCTCATGGCGGTACCTCACATGTGTGGTTTTAATTTCATTTACATATGTGGGCGCGATGTACGTATATATTCGTGAGCACGAGGAAAGGGGGCGCTTTAAATTGTTTTTTTTTTTTTGTTTTTTTTTTTATGTATTGTTTATTTTAATATTATAATTTTATTTTTACACGCCCGGACCTCCGAAGGTCATAGAGACTCCTGGGGACGATTTGGTCCATTGGTTTTCTCTATGATAATCTTCCGTCGCTGGCAGATTCCTTCTCTGGCTCGCCGATCGCACGAGTGAGCCGATAGAAACACAGAAGGATGGCTGGAGGGGGAGGGGCATCCCGCTGCCAGTAAAAACAACCAAGCTGCTGAATAGCCACTATGATTGTTTTTACGGTGCAGGGAATTGCTGGCAGAAAAGAATGATATCTCCACTCAAAGTCCAGGATGTCATATGACGGCCTCGGGATTTCAACATTGCATTCTTGTTGGTCTCCAAGCCCTACTCAATCAGTACAATTGTTTCCATACCTTGCACTGATGACTGCCAACAAGTCTTAAACAGTTTGTGAAAAATGCTTTATAATATTGGGCTTTGCTTCTGCTGTACATCAATGGGTCTAGATGTACGGTTGGCCAGATGAGCGTAAATAAATTATTCTTTTGAAATGAGGTAATTCCATTGTTTTTGGAATATGCAAATAAATGAAAATTGGGAATACCTTTTCTTCTACAAAGACATTTTTTGTGATGTTTCTATATAACCATAAAATTTGGAGGGATACAATGTTAAAGAATATTGAAGTGTTTTTAACTTGTTTATATTCATTGGTTGCTTGGGCTTTCATACTGTAATGATAACCCCTTTATGCGCCATTGGGTTTGACAGGCCCTTCCAGTCTTTCTTCTAGTGCACTGGCTGTCTACTTCCCCAAAACCCTCACCAATCCACCAACCCATCAGGAATGGCTGAAATCTACTCTGTCAATCTTTGCTTGAAGCAATTGGCTCAAAGTCAAGGGGAGAGAAAGTATGGGTTTACTCTACAGGAATCCTCAAATATAGCATTCCTCCGCTTGGAAATATTCCAAGTCCTTCTAAAAGGCTGGTAGAGGATGTATGCTCTAACCAAAACTGGCAATTGACTGAGTAATCTTTGATTCCTGAAGGTGCTTCCAGGCTCCAGCATAAGCCTATTCATATTAGCTTTTTTGCCAGCAAGGAGCATGAGTTTTACTAAATGTGGAGCTATAGGTCTGTCTCGACAGGGGACATGTTAGACCTCTGCAGAGAGATATGGCACTGGAACAGTTTTAGTCACACGCAACGGGTCTCTGAGGTAAAGGGCCTTTGCACTTGGCTCACCACCCACAGGCAGCACACCGGGAGGCTATAGAATGAGCTTGTAAATTGGAGTGGTTGCAAAGGTAAAGGGTTTTTTTTTTTAATCTTAATGCATTCTATGCATTAAGATAAAAATCCTTTTGTGTGCAGCAGCCTCCCTCAGCCCCCCTAATACTTACCTGAGTCCATCTCGATCCAGCAATGTTGCAGAAGTGTCTCAGTAGCCTGGGACTCCCCTCCTCAATGGCTCAGACAGCAGCACGACACCATTGGCTCCCGCTGCTGTCAATCAAAGTCAGTCATCCAATGAGAGAGAAAGGGGTGGGGCCGGGTCTCAGCTCTATGCGTGAATGGACACAGGGAGCTGTGGCTTGGCTCGGATGCCCCTATAGCAGGCAGCTTGCTGTGGGGGCACTTAAGAGGAGGGAGGGGCTAGGAGCACCGAAGAGGGACCGGAAAAGAGTATAACAAGTATAACATGTTTATTATTTTTAACTAAAAAACTAAACTTCAAACCGGCATCCTTTCCATACCAAGCCTGGGAGGCAAAGTCCCTTCTAGAAGGTCTCTTTGTATATTTATTTCCTTCCTCATGATTGGCAAAATACTTCCTAGTAAATGGTCAGGATAAAATAAATACTTATAACCCCTAACATTGTATCTTTTGCTCTATATGCTGGAGAACACTCCCCAACAGCAGGCAAAAGCAAACAATGCCCTAGGCTTAGGGCGATGTAGAAACTTACAGCACTAAGTCCGACCACAGCTTAGCTGCCCACCAAATTTCTATCTACACTATCTTATCAAAAGTATTGGGATGCCTCTCCTTATACACACATGAACTTTAATGGCATCCCAGTCTTAGTCCGTAGGGTTCAATAATGAGTTGGCCCACCCTTTGCAGCTATAACAGCTTCAACTCTTCTGGTAAGGCGGTCCGCAAGGTTTGGGAGTGTGTCTATGGGAATGTTTGACCATTCTTCCAGAAGCACATTTGTGAGGTCAGGCACTGATGTTGGAGAGTGAAGGCCTGGCTCGCAGTCTGTGTCCTAATTCATCCCAAAGGTGTTCTATCAGGTTGAAGTAATTTGGTGGAGGGGGGATTATGGTGTGGGGTTGTTTTTAAGAGGTTGGGCTTGGTCCCCTTAGTTCCAGTGAGGGAAACACTTAAGGTTTCAGCATAGCAATACAATTTCATGCTTCCAACTTTGTGGGAACAGTTTGGGGTTGGCCCTTCCTTTTCCAACATGACTACGTAGCAGTGAACAAAGCAAGATCCATAAACACATGGAATAGCGAGTTTGGGGTAGAGGAACTTAACTGGTCTGCACAGAGTTCTGACCTCAACCCAATAGAACAATTTTGGGATGAATTAGAGCAAAGACTGTGAGCCAGGCCTTCTCTCCAACATCAGAGCCTGACCTCACAAATGCGCTTCTGGAAAAATCATCAACCATTCTCATAGACACACTCCTAAACCTTGCGGACAGTCTTCCCAGAAGAGTTAACGCTGTTATAGATGCAAAGGGTGGGCCAACTCAGTATTGAACCCTACGGACTAAGACTGAGATGCCATGAAAGTTCATGTGCATGTAAAGGTGGGTGTCCCAATACTTTTGGTAATATAGTGTATATGGTCTGTGGCTCCTTTCCAAAGAAAACCAATCAAGGCTTTACCCGATTTAACCCCTTTCTGTCAATGGTACGCATATATGTGGCCTCACTGAACTGGCCTTTTTTCCCTTGGGCTGCAGATGTGTGTACCTCTCTTTGTGCTGGGAGCTAATGATCACACTAATGTTCAGGATTTGGGACTCCCGGTTCCGGGTCATCTGTGATAGCCTCTTATTGACTATTACAGTGATGAGTTACTGTGCAACCCTCCCCTGTGTTTACTTCCTTTTCTGAATGGGGAGGAAAATACATTGTATCCTCCTGCCCTTGCAGAAGTGGAAGCTGTTAGTGCCCGTTCACATACGAGCGACACTACTTCGCACCGCGACCTCCGAGGTCGCGGTGCGAGCAGCGCGCCGCGACCTCGGAGCGGCCGCCACGGACTTTATAACATTGAAGTCTATGGCGGTCGCCTCCTGGTCGCCCCAAAGAAGCTCCGGACCCTTTTTCTAAGTCGGAGCGACTTGTGTCGCTCCTATTAGAACGGGTCCGCAGCTTCCCTATGGGAGGCGACCTACGGCGACCTGTGAGACGACCAGGTCGCCTCACAGGTCGCCTCAGTGTGAACCGGGACTAAACAAAAAAAGTGTGTAAAAAAAAAAAAAAATAAATAAAGAAAAATAAATAGCTAGTTTTGCAAGATTTTTTAAATTTTATTTAAAAAAAAAAATGCTCATTTTTTTTTTTTTTTTTTTTTACTATTTTGGGCCAGTTTTTCTTTGATAAGAAAAACAAATAAAAATAAAAAAAATAGCTAGTTTTGCAAGGTTTGGGTCAAAGGTTGGGTTCAAAAATCAAAGTCAGGGCCAGTATATTTTTGGTAGGGTTTTACTTTTTCAAAATATTTTTTTTAAATTAGTGCCAGTATCAGTGTATTTTAGGTAGCAAAATGTGCACCATTGTTTCTGGGCCATTCTACAGGTACAAACAACAAATAAAGTAAACATATGGGGTATCTCTGCAATCCCCAGGGGCAGAAGAATTTTTGGTAAGTTTTTTTTTTTTTTTTCAAAAGCATTTTTTTAAATTAGTGCCAGTGTCAGTTTCAGTGTGATTTAAGTAGGATAAAACAAAGCAAAATGTGCACCATTGTTTCTGGGCCATTCTACAGGTACAAACAACAAATATAGTAAACATATGTGGTATCGCTGCGATCGTCAGGAACAGGAGAACTTAATTTTGATGTATTCCTTGGTGAAAAATTACGGTATAGAAATATACATCTAAATTTTGTTTAAAAAAATGCTCTTTTTTTTTTTACTATTTTGGGCCACTTTTTCTTTGATAATAAAAAATGAAAAAAAATGGCTAGTTTTGCAAGTTTTGGGTCAAAGGTTGGGTTCAAAAGTCAGGGCAAGTATATTTTTGGTAGGGTTTTTTTTCAAAAGCATTTTTTTAAATTGTGTCAGTGTCAATGTATTTTAGGTAGCAAAATGTGTGCCATTGTTTCTGGGCCATTCTACAGGTACAAACAACAAATAAATTAAACATATGTGATATCACTGCAATCGCCAGGAGCAGGAAAATGTATTTTGTTTTATTCACTGGTGAAAAATGATGGTAATAAGAAGAAATATACATCTAAATTTTGTTTAAAAAATGCTCTTTTTTTACTATTTTGGGCCAGTATTTTTATAATAAAAAAAGAAAAAAAATAGCTAGTTTTGCAAGGTTTGGTTCAAAGGTTGGGTTCAAAAGTAGGGACCAGTATATTTTCGGTATGGTTTTTTTTTTTTTCTAAAGCTCTTTTTTAAATTAGTGTCAGTGTCAGTGTCAGTTGAGTGTCAGTGTGGTTTAGGTAGGATAAAACAAAGCAAAATGTGCACCATTGTTTCTGGGCCATTCTACAGGTACAAACAACAAATAAAGTAAACATATGGGATATCGATGCGATCGCCAGGAGCAGGAGAACTTATTTTGATTCATTCTTTGGTGAAAAACTATGGTATAGAAATATACATCTAATTTTTTTTTTTTTTTTTAATGCTCTTTTTTTTTTTTTTTACTATTTTGGGCCAGTTTTCCTTTTATAATAAAAAAAAAAAAGAAAATCAAAAGATATCTGTTACAATTTTTCTACCAAAAAAAAGCCCAATCTGTCCGAAAAAAAAAAAAACAAGGTGTATTTCACCTGGATACAGAAAGTAGTTGTGATGATATGTACAGATTTACTAACACATGTCAAAGTTGCAAAAAATGTTCAAGCATTACCACTTTAGTTACTAAGGGGTTAAAAAGAAACTTCAATTGCACATTATTAAATGTAAAATAATAATGTGCAATGTTTGTTTTTACTTGACAAGAATTTGGACATATTTTTAAAATGTTCATTTTTTTTATCCCTGAGCATAAATAAAGACAATAAATACAAAAAAAAAAAAAAAGAAATTCCCCTAAAGGAAGGAAGAAAAGACAGCAGATAGTCGGGAAGTTAGATGATTGGGCATTGACAGGTAAAAGTATTTCAGATACAAAATGTGAGGAATATTACACTGAACCAGAAAAGCACAAATTCCAATTTAGTTAAGTTTCAAATGATTGTACAATAATTGTAAAATACCGGTTACATTGGGTGGTGGAGAGAGCCTCTGAAGCATATATAATGTTATACATCTACAGTTCTTCATCTGTATGGAAACACAAAACAGCAATTCTATGATGGATCTATGTTCTCATGTATCCCCAAACAAATGTTACATACTGCACCTCAATTCCGTGCACATTTTTAGAGATGACGTCTGGATGTAATAGTTTACTTTGCAAATCCCCAACAAACAATGTCCGATCAGCCATCATATATTTTAGTGGAAATAATATAGATTACAGTAAATTATTAGTCTCTGGTATTTACTGAGTGAATCTGAAAACCTTTTATACATTTTCTCTTCCTTGGTGGGCTGTTTTTTGCACAGCTAAATTAGCTGATAGCTAATAATCTTTTAGGAATTATTTTTAGATTTTATTTCTCCTGACACACACCCTTTATTATACTTAAATTGAAAACACTCCATGATTATTTTTATAGCTTTGATCCACTCATCTATTTTCTACTATTGCTTCTGCACATTTTAAAGTCATTGTAAAGCCTGTTTTTTTTTTTTTTTTTAATAATAAACATGTTATACTTACCTCCGCTGTGCAGTTGGTTTTGCACAGAGTGGCCCAGATCCTCCTATTCTCGGGTCCCTCTTTGGTGCTCCTGGCCCCTCCCTCCTGTTGAGTGCCCCCCACAGCAAGCAGCTTGCTATGGGGGCACCTGAGCTGAGCTGCAGCTCTGTGTGTCCATTCAGACACAGAGCTGCCAATCAGCTCTGCCCTCTCTCTCTCCTGATTGGCTAACTGACTTTGGTTGACAGTCGCTGGAGCCAATTGAGCCACAGGTTTGTCCCAGCCAATCAGGAAGGAGAGTCCCGGGCAGCCGAGGGACTCATGGACATCGCTGGACAGAGAAGGACCTCAGGTAAGTATTAGGGGGTGCTGGGGGGGGGGAGCTGCTACACCCAGAAGGTTTTTTATCCTAATGCATCTCTTGTACCATCTCCTGTACTATGTCTGCAGCCTCTGACATCTCCTGTACCATTCCAGCAGCCACTGCATCTCCTGTACAATATCCACACAGCCTCTGACATCTCCTGTACCATGCCCACAGCCTCTGCATCTCCTGTACCATGCCCTCAGCCTCTGCATCTCCTGGACCATTCCCTCAGCCTCTGCATCTCCTGGACCATGCCTGAACAGCCTCTGTATCTCCTGTACCATGCACGCACAGCCTCTGACATCTTCTGTACCATGGCCGCAGCCTCTGCATCTACTTTACCATGCCTGCACAGCCTCTGACATCTCCTGTACCATGCCTGCAGCCTCAGAATCTCCTGTAGCATGCCTGTACATCCTATGACATCTGTACCTTGCTTGCAGCATTTGCATCTCTCCTTTACCATGCACAGAGCCTTTGTATCTCCTGTACCATGTCCACACAGCCTATGACATCTCTTGTTCCATGCCCACAGCCTCTGTGTCTCCTGTACCATGTTGACAGCCTCTGCATCTCCTGTATCATGTCTGCAACCCCTGCATCTCCTGTACCATGCCCGCAGCCTCTGACATCTCCTGTACCATGCCCACTGCCTCTGACATCTCCTGTACCATGTCTGCAACCCCTGCATCTCCTGTACCATGCCCGCAGCCTCTGATATCTCCTGTACCATGTCCATAGCCTCTGACATGTCCTCCTGTACCATGCTTGCAGCCACTGCATCTTTTGTACCATGTCTGCAGCCTTTAAATTGCATGGTTTTCCCTTTTATGAACAAGAAAATAATTACGTAATGCTGTTGGGCTGGTATAATAATGCTAGGGGGCTGGTATGAAATTTATTTCCAGTGCTGAATGTTATTCCCAGTCCATCCCTGGGTCCAGGTATCGCCCCATGCTATTAATAGTGACACTGACCATAGCCAAATGCAAAACTACTAAAAAACAGTCAGAAAAATTGAGTAGGGAAAATAAATTTCAGTGGCCTCCACCTGTAAAACCATTCCTGTTTTGGGGGTTGTCTCATTGTTGTCCATCCAGTGCACCTGACTAGCAACCCCTCTACTACTTAACTGACCAGATCAATATCCCAGGAGTTTATTTGACTTGATGCTATACTCTGATTTAAAAGTGTTCCTTTAATTTTTTTGAGCAGTATATATATATATATATATATATATATATATATATATATATATATATATATATATATATACATATATATACACAGTATACAGTATAATAATGTGTTAATCCAATTGGCGCTGCTAAAACTTAATTAAATATACCATATAAAACACACAAAAAATGAATGAATACAAGTCAAAACAAATATTCTAACAATCCTGTGTTTCCAGCTGTGACACTTTCAGATGTATTCACCTCACCCCCATAGCTTAGTATATATATATATATATATATACACACTATATTACCAAAAGTATTGGGATGCCTGTCTTTCCCTTTACACACATATAATATTGAGTCACACCCTTTGCAGCTACAACAGCTTCAACTCTTGTGGGAAGGCTGTCCGCAAAGTTTAGGAGTGTGTCTATGGGAACATTTGACCATTCCTCCAGAAGTGCATTTGTTAGGTCAGGCACTGATGTTAGATGACAAGGCCTGGCTGCATTCTAATTCATCCCAAAGGTGTTCTATCGGTTGAGGTCATTTGGTGGAGTGGCAATCATGGGAGGATTATGGTGTGTTTTTTTTTTTTTTTTTTAAGGGTTGGGCTTGGCCCCTTAGTTCCAGTGAAGGAACTCTTAAAAGCATCAGCATACCAAGACATTTCAGACAATTTCATGCTGGTAACTTTGTAGGAGCAGTTTTGGGATGGCCCCTTTCCATTCCAACATGACTGCACACCAGTTCACAAAGCAAGGTCTATAAAGACATAAATGAGCGAGTTTGGGGTGGAGGAACATGACTGGCCTGCACAAAGTCCTGACCTCAACGTAATAGAACACCTTTGGGATGAATTCGAGTGCAGACTGCGAGCCAGGCCTTCTCTCCAACAACAATGCCTGACCTCACAGATGTGCTTCTGAAAGAATGGTCAAACATTCCCATAGACACTCCTAAGCTTTGCGAACAGCCTTCCCAGAAGAGTTGAAGCTGTTATAGCTGCAAAGTGTTTGCCAACTCAATATTGAACCCTACTGACTAAGACTGGGATGCCATTAAAGTTCATGTGCATGTAAAGGCAGGCATCCCGATACTTTTGGTAATATAGTGTGTATATATATATATATACTGTATATATATATATATATATATATATATATATATACAGTCACCAGTCACTTTATTAGGTACAATTGTTTATTTGTAGAAATTCCTTGATTGTTGAGAATATATATATATATATATATATATATATATATATATATATATATATATATATATATTTTTTTTTTTTTTTTTTGTTTAATTTTCTATTACCTTTGCATTTTTAATTTACAGAGGATTAAAATATTTATTTTTTCTCAATAGCTTTTTTAAAGTTCTTGTTTCTCAATGTGTATATGATCAGATTTAGCAATTGAGTCATTACAGTGTAAAAGAGAGAGAGGACCTTGTTCAGAATATCTAGTTGTCCTTTTGTTGAAATCTAATACACAGCGATTAGGGTCCCATAAAAAATGCACTCTACAGGCAAGTGAGAGCAGCTGGTGATGAAGGATTTTTTTTCTTCCTGCAATTGATTTAATTTTAAGGATACAAAAAAGAGAAAGAGGGCCAGCTCATAAAAAAAAAATTTAGAATGAGAGCACCACGTCCCAATAAGGATGTTTAAATAAAAAAAGAGGAAAGTTGGGCGTCTAAAGAAGGGGACTTTTAGATTTGGGGTGCTGGGTATATATAGAAAATAAAGATGCAAAAGGTAAAAAAGATATAAACTTTATTGAAACACCAAAAGAAATATATAAAATGTATACTGTGTATTACAGGATACAACAATAATCAGATATATTGTAATTCTAAAAACAATTGCAGTTTACAGCCATGTTCATTATAAATCAATATAGGTAAATATCGGATCCTACACAGGGGTGAGTAATGATTACTGTATACCCATTTATGATCCAGAGGAGTGATATCTGTGCAGAAAACGAAGTTGCCCACAAATATTTAACCCGACATGTTTCACGGCCGTATAGCCGCTTCCTCAGGGGTATTTGGGGGTTCTCACTATATATCTCAAATGAAAACGCTAAGATGGAAAAGGAAAAAAAGAGGACCGTAAGCATATATAATTAGGTATATCAATAAATGTATAACATAACAGCATTTATATGTGTCAAAGACAACCTTCTGGTAAGTCTGTAACATGGTATTAAAAATATGTCCATTGAGCATAAGAAACAATGTGATCATAAAACAGCGCACCTGTCTGGCATCTGATCAAAAAGCCCGGCAGTATGGATCCAGGACCACAAGGTAAGGGAAGACCCCCCCGGGGCGAACACGGGAGACTGACCAAAATCAAGGCAGGACTACAAATACAGGGTACTAATGTCTGAGAGTTCAAAGAAGAGGAATAAAGTGTAATGAGCAAGAATATCTCAAAAAATATCTTTGAAAAAACATCGGGAGACACAGGAATGAAAGGCCTAGTCTATAAAATATATGGAAATCTTACCCAAATAGTTCCCAAAGAATATGTAGGCAGGGACCGGGCAAGAGTATCTTGTGACTGATATAATAAATATCAGTCCACAGCAGATCCAAGAATACTGCCTAGAAAAATAAATTATATATATATTTGCCAGTCAGATAGATGATCACTATAATGAGTGGGGCAACATATATTAGTATTGGGGGCTGAACGGCATTGAAAAAATTCCCAACTAGTTGGGTGGTGAACAACATGGACAGATGGTAGTAATTTTGAGAAAATAGTAATTAGTGCATATTTAGGGTGTATCGGGAAGATCCCATGCCATTTCAAATATATAAAGCATATACAAGATGTCCATAAGGTGCTCAACAACCCAGAGAAGGGAATGTTTCCAGTCCATAAAATATCCAATAGCCTATGAAAAAGAGGGGAAAAAGAATGTTCCTCAAATTTGTATTTTGAAAAAGAACTATTACCTGCCGCAGTATCTAACTCGCACGTCCCGTCCCTGCAAATGCAAGGAGAGACGCCGAGTTGCCGCTTATATGGCCAGAGAGCTCCGCCCGGATGACGTACATGACGAGGTCATGACGAACATCCAGGCTGGCGTCAGGAGTATGCACGCTGTACTGCGCAAGCGCACTAGTCGGGCGTCAATCAACCACACCAGTGGCCGCGAGCGCACATCCGGGGGAGGCGCTACGTGAGCGGAACAGGGGTGGCAGAGTCGGCCCAGCATATCGCCCCGACCACAACAGAGGGAGGGGCCATACCTGACATCACATGTCCGCCGTCGGGGGAGACACCCAAAGTAGTCTCATCCATATAACATAGATGGAAAAGCCGATACTTTACTGAGCCAGAGCCAAAAGGTTTAGCATGATCCATTGTTGCAAATGGTCAAAATGAACAACAAGAAAATATAAAACAATGCATGAATACATACAATACATTAATCGCCTAGTACATGTTATACATACAGCAAGGCAACTAACATTAGGTAATCTAAACAAAAATAATATATTGTACAGAAATCAGAATACTTTAAATGTCATTAGACGCTAGAGATATTATTCTCAATAAGCACAAATACTGGCTTAGGCCAAGGTAAATCCTTGGAAAACCCAGCCAGGGTATATCTTTGTAACAATAGGTTACTTAGATCGAACATGGATCACTAGTGAAGAGCAAAATTAGAAATAGAAAAAACAAACAGGGGAGAGAGAAGGGAAAGGAAAAAGGGAGGGGAACGCAAAGGAAGGGAGGGGGAGGGGGGGAAATTCAGTTGAGGAGCTAACTCACAAAAATGGTTTATATGAGTGGGCTTCGTTGAGTCCCGGAGGTAAGGTGGCATCTAGTCTCTCTATCCATAGAGTTTCACGTTGCAATATTCGCTGGTCCCAGTTTCCTCCTCTAGGATCTGGAGATATGATCTCCAGGACCCTAAAGGATACACAGGAACTATCAAACCTATGATGTAACCCAATGTGTCGGGTGACCGGGGTGAGGATTTTACCCCCACCTGAGTAATAGACATGATCACCTACTCTTTGGCCGAGCTGCCTAATTGTTTTGCCAACATAGAAGGCTGAACATTGGCACTTCATGAGGTATATTACACCACGTGTGGAGCAATCTGCAAATCCACGCAATTTGTGGGTTGAACTGTTAGGTAATTCTGTAACAGGACCCTCCTCAATCCAAGGGCAGCGAGAACAACCACCACATTGGTATGTCCCAAATCTGCTCCTGGATTGTGGGAGGTCCTTAGTATAGTGACTTTTAATGAGGAGGTCCCGTATGGACGTCGCTCGTCTGAACACTATTTCAGGATATTCTTTAACGTGTTTAGAAAGAGTGGTCTCCTCACTGAGGAGATGCCAATGCTTTCGAAATATGGCTCTTAATTGTTGGTAATTATCAGAGTATTGAGTGATAAGTTTGACTGTCTGATTGGGATCTGCTCTATTCGTTTTTTGAAGTATGTCACTTCTATTGAGTCCCTTAGCCTTGTTAAAGGCCCTTCTCAAAATGGTGCGGGAGTAGCCCCGCGAAAGTAGTCTATTTTGTAGTTTTTTAGCTTCCCCAAAGAAATCCCCATCCAATGAACAATTTCTCCGTATGCGCAAGTATTGCGCGTATGGGATACTATTCTTCAAAGGAGTGGGGTGGGCGCTGGATGAATGTAAGAGCGTGTTTCCGGCGCTCGGTTTCCTATAGAGGCTGGTGATAATGTAACCATTGGTATCTTTTTTAATTTCTGTGTCCAAGAATACAATGTACTCGAGATGAAAATTATAACTAAATCTTAAGTCAAAGTCATTTGAATTCAGTGAGGATAGCATTTTCTCGAGTTCACATTGTGAGCCTGTCCATATTAGGAACAGGTCATCAATATAACGGAACCAATGTGTCACATGTTTCAACCACAAAGCATAGGAGTCGCAAGAGAAGATGTGCCTCTCCCACCCTCCTAGGAATAAATTTGCATAGGAGGGTACGCAACATGTTCCCATTGCGACTCCTTGTTGTTGTAGGTAAGTAGTTTCCATAAAAGTGAAAAAATTATGTGTCAAAATAAATCTCAAGAGGGACAAGATGAAATCGTTATGTGGCCACGTACGTTCATCCTATTCCTGTAAAAAGGAACCAACCTGCCGGATGCCCTCCTCGTGCGGTATGCTTGAGTACAAAGCCTCAATATCCACCGCCACGAGGAGGGCATCCGGGGGTACCTGGATGCCGTCAATGTGTCTCAACAGATCTGGAGTATCCTGGATAAACGATGGTAATGTCTGAACAAAGGGACGCAAGAAAAAGTCGACATACTTGCTAGCATTCTCCGAAATAGAGCCTATCCCAGAGACAATGGGTCTACCCGGAGGTTTTTTTGGATTTTTGTGTACTTTGGGTAGTGAGTATAGTGTGGGGGTCCTAGGGTGTTTCACTATTAGAAAATCATGTACATCTTTATCAATAATACCTGAAAGAAAAGCTTCCAGGCACAAATTCTTGAGCTCGTTTTGAAAATTGACTGTCAGGATGAATAGGAATGTACCATTGGCGGTTGTTTAATATGTCAAGGCACATAGTCTGATACTGTTCATGTGTCATTATAACTACGTTACCCCCTTTATCAGAGGGTTTAATAACGTAGTGAGGATTCTTTTGTAAATGCTTGAGAGCTAAGTTCTGAGATGGTGTGAGATTGTCTGATATTGGTTGCCAACGTGTTCGTTTAAGCTCCCTTATAGTCTGGCAAACAAAGGACCAGATATGAGGGCAAGTGGATAAATCAGGGAACCGTTGTGATTTGGGTTTAAATACTTTCTGAGGAGGTTTATTCAGGATTTGGGGTTCCACAAGAGAGGACACGGGTTCCGCAAGGTCCGTTGATCCCTCCTCATACAACAGCATGAGATCCCTCAAAGCCCGAAATTCCTCCATGGTATAATGTTTGAGTTGTTCAATGAGTTCTATTTCCAATCTTTTTTGTTGGCGACTCTGATCGAAAATAAATTTGTATGTGAGATTTCGGGCAAACAGATAGACGTCCTTGATAGTGTCAAAGACATCTATCTGCTGTGCCGGACAAAAACCCAACCCCAATTGTAGTACTTGGACCTGATCTGGTGTAAGTGGAAAATTGGTGAGGTTGATAATATTCAGTGCATTAGAATTTTCTTCTAAGGGGCTGTGGTGGTTGTAGGAGCTTGTGTGACAAATCCTAATTTTAAGGATAGTTGAAACAATAAAGATATATGATATAACAATTAATATAAAAGGTGTTACAACATAGATGAAACCTACTACATAGGTCTGATTATGGATCCATGAAGTTTCAGAGCAGGAAAGCTCTAGTATTGGTTCAAAGTCACAGAATATGTGATTAATGATGTTTAGTCCACAATAATATAGACTGCGCAAATAAATGGAATCAATCAATGTCATTGTAAAGCCCAGTAACCAAATGGTAATCTCTGATTTAATGGAAATTGATTGGTTCATTATAGAGTTGTAAAGTAATGGCTTACAAGTAGCCAAATACCGATCTTAGGACATCACAGTCAGTAGAAAACACTCTGAGACCTCAGCATGGGCAAAGAAGGAGAACTGGATAATACATCCAGCAAGAGGCATGGTACATCCATCATGTAAGATGATATAAAGAAGGTTGGGAAGAATATCTGTAGACAGAATTATATCAAGCAATGATAGTTGGGTGATGAAGAGGTACATGGGAGACTGAAGTGTTTTACTCAGATGAAATAAATCCACAATAAAAAGATTTCCAGGAATAATAACACAGTATATGAAAAACAGCACCAAGAAAAATGGAATTTTGATGTATTTTAGATTCAGAAAAACTGTTAGTACAATGTTGGATTATGTTATTGTGATAGACCACCTGGTAAAAGAATAAACAATACATAATACTTTAAAGCGGAGTTCCACCCACAAGTGGAACTCAGCTTATATGCTTCCTCCCCCCGCTCCGGTGCCACATTTGGCAACTTTCAGGGGGAGGGGGGGAACGGGTACCTGTTTTTGTCCCTTCCCCACTTCTGGGATGCACTGTCCCTCGGAAGTCCGGCCCCCTTCTTTTTCCTCCGCCGCCAGGCCAATTACAAAGCGCAGGGCGCTTTGTGCATGTGCAGAAGGGAACCAGCAGTGAAGCCGAAAGGCTTCCTTGCCGGGTTCCCTTACCCTGGATGGCGGTGGCAGCACCCGAGAGCCGATATGAAAATCGGCTTCAGGTGCCGACATCGCAGGCTCCCTGGACAGGTAAGTTCCACTATTTAAAAGTCAGCAGCTACAGTAACAGCAACTCCGCTTTAAGTTGTAACTCAAAGAAAATCCACTGTGCTCAATTCTTGTGGATGGCAAAACAAAAACAACATTTAGTCTGACATTTATCCATTCGGTTTTGCTAAGATCCTTTTCAATCTGTTGCTATCCAGCTGAGTTTTATCCTTTCTACATAATTCTGTGCTATCAGCAAAACATTGTCACACAGCTTTCAGTTAATTAACACAAATATGAAAACAACCAGGCCCTACATTATTTGTTGTTGTACACCCCTCAACAATATTGTCTTGTATCCCAATTGATCACCTAATAAGAGGATGTAAAGCTATTAAAACTTTAGAATGAAACAAGATATTCCTCCATGGTAGTCAGCCTCACACAAATAAAGTGGTCTTGTGAAATCAGGAAAAAACAGAAACACTTCCCCTTCCATTTCATTATCCAAGATTTTATTTTGTGAAGATCCTTTTTGAAAGTGTCACTATGTCATTGAGTTTTAGGAATGCTCCCTAAATATCAGCAAATATGATGAAATTATCTTTTTTTTTAAATTCTCCAGTTAATAATTGCAAAGATTAAAAACAAACAAACCTAATAATATTCACTGTGGAGTATATTTCCACCATACTGTCTAGCACAGTGTTTTTCAACCTTTCATCAGTCAAGGCACCCTTTAAAATGATGGACAGCCTTGAGGCACCCCATTCTAAAATGTAAAATAACTATGCAACATCATCTACATGTAGGACACCCAGTGTTAGAAATCATTTATTCTTCCAAAGAAAATATCCTTTTGCACACTGGTACTGACTAGTACCCCAATGTTTCTCTTCTCCCTCAATTTCTCTCCATCAGTCAGCTAATACCAGTGCTGATGGAGAGTGGTACGGCGAGTGGTACAGGAGGGTCCAACAAGGATGCTGTGGAGGCAACAGACATCCTCCTCATTAACTGATTACATCATTGTTTGTTAGGATGCCGGTGTCTAGAAGGTCATAATGGTGCATAATGAAAACTCATGGCTTTGTGTAACTTAAGAATACTTGATCCACCTGCTTGCTTGTATACAATTTTTGATCAATTTTTAGGCAATTTGCAAAGGCATCCCTGAAGAAACTTCAAGGCAATGTCAGAACTATTGGGACTAAAAGGAATCATATGAGGCCCATACATATTATTTTACATATTGTTATATGGGCATCCTGGCAGCCATCTTTGTCATGAGGTGAATGTAAGTTCATTAGCCTTGGGTGAAGACTTTTACAGAAAATTTTAGAGGCTTAGTAATGTAGCACTGCCCCCTAGAGAGCTGCTGAGATATACACTTTCTGGATTCCCCTGGGTTACCCTTAGCACCTGAGAGCAGAAAAACGGCATTGAAAGTCCTTGGCTCAGTCAATAATCAATCCAGGGGATGTTGGTTTTTGTGTTTTTATTATTATCAATCTTTGGGACAACTAGCTGTAGTGTGCGGCAAGGCCGCTGCTTCACCTTCTCCTCGGCCCGGCCCGCCCCGCCCCCTTCTGCTCTCGGCGATGCTTCCGGGCCTTTTTTTTTTAAATATTGGCGTATAACACGCACTGCTGCTTTTTTCCTCCATTTTTAGGAGGAAAAAGTGCGTGTTATACGCTGATAAATACGGTACTTACATATATCTAAATGGATTTTATTTTACATGCAAGCAGGGTAAGTACCTATATTTAATTGTATTTTTGCCTCTTTCAGTCTCTGTACAGCAGAACTCAAATAGGTGAGGAAGAAGCAGCACAAGTATCAGGAAATAAACATCTAAAAAGTGGAGCACAAATAAACTGATACTGTGTCTTTAAATCATACAAAATAAATCAATAAATGGCAACTCAATAATAGTGCTGAAAAATGATGAATGCACAATAAACATTGTCCATAGAAAGTCCAAAGACACAAAATGTGGAATATATACTGAACAAAATTATAAACGCAACACTTGTTGTTGCCCCCATTTTCCATGAGTTGAACTCAAAAATCGAAGAAAACCAGGATTCATCCGTGAAGAGAACACCTCTCCAAAGTGCCAGACGCCATCGAATGTGAGCATTTTTCACTCAAGTCAGTTACGACGATTAACTGCAGTCAGGTGGAGACCCCGATGAGGACTACGAGCATGCAGATGAGCTTCCCTGAGATGGTTTCTGACAGTTTGTGCAGAAATTCTTTGGTTATGCAAACCGATTGTTGCAGCAGCTGTCCGGGTGGCTTATGGTAGAGAAATTAGCTCTCAATTTATGGGCAACAGCTCTGGTGGACATTCCTGCAGTCAGCATGCCAATTGTACGCGTCCTCAAAACTTGTGACATCTGCGGTATTGCGCTGTGTGACAAAACTGCACATTTTAGAGTGGCCTTTTATTGTATCCAGCCTAAGGCACACCTGTGCAATAATCATACTGTCTAATCAGCATCTTGATATGCTACACCTGTGAGGTGGATGGATTAGCTCGGCAAAGGAGAAGTGATCACTAACACAGATCTAGACAGATTTGTGAACAACATTTGAGAGAAATCTGCCTTTTGTGTACATAGAAAAAGTCTTTGATCTTTGAGTTCAGCTCATGAAAAATGGGGGCAAAAACAAAAGTGTTGCATTTTTTAAAATTTTGTTCAGTATAATAGTGTGCACCTTCAAGGAAAATACAATGGATAGATATATAAAAGGTTCCAAATAAATCTGTGTTAGGTTTGGAAAGGAATCCAGGGATAGCCGATGTGACACCGAAGATACCCTCACCAGAGACTTACCGGAATGCTGGTGATCCTGCTACCCAGGGTGGTCAAAATGCACTTGGTTAACCACTTGCCGACCGCTCACATTGATCATACTGCGGCAAAGTGGTTCGTTATCGTCCAGGGACGTAGACCTAC
This sequence comes from Pelophylax lessonae, assembly GCF_965119305.1. Lineage (NCBI taxonomy): Eukaryota > Metazoa > Chordata > Amphibia > Anura > Ranidae > Pelophylax > Pelophylax lessonae. Next base: position 645,171,859 of record NC_138771.1, read on the forward strand.
GTCGCTGGACTCCTCCCCTTGTGGCTTGAGGCTCGCTCTCGCTGTATTCAGTCAGGGCCAGGGAAGGAGCGGCGGTGATCACTGCCGCTCTTCTCCGATCTTCAGGGATCGAGTGTGGAGATCCGCCCGCTTGCGTAAACAAAGCGGGCGGATCTCCTAAGTGACAGGCAGGGACAGATTGCAGGATTCAGCATAGCTGAACCCTGCGATCTGTGTCTGTGTCACACAGTCCCCTCCCCCCACACACGTCAGTAAGCACCAGGCATACATTAACCCCTTGATCACCAATAAAAGTTAACCCCTTCCATGCCAGTGTCATTTTTACAGTAACAGTGCATATTTATAGCACTGATTACTGTAGTAATGTCACTGGTACCCCCAAAAGTGTCAAAAATGTCAGTCAAGGGTCCGATCTGTGTGCCGCAATGTCGCAATCCCGCAAAAAAAATCGCAGATCACCGCCATTACTAATTTAAAAAAAAAACAATAAAAATGACATACATTTCCCGTAGTTAGTAGCTGCGATAACTTTTGCGCAAACCAATCAAAATACCCTTATTGCGATTTTTTCTACCAAAAATATGTAGAAGAAAACAAATTGGCCTAAAAAATTTTTACATTTTTTTCTTTGGGGGGGGGGGGGGGATTTCATATAAAAACATTTAAAAAATATGGATATTTTTTCAAAATTGTCGCTCTTTTTTTGTTTATAGCACAAAAACTAAAAATCACACAGGTGATCAAATACCACCAAAAGAAAGCTCTATTTGTGGGGAAAAAGATGAGTCATTAATTTGGGTACAGTGTCACACGACTGCGCAATTGTCCGTTACAATAACGCAGTGCCGAATCGCAAAATATGGCCTGGTCAGGAATGGGGTAAAATCTTCCGGTCTTAAAGCGGTTAAAAATACGCTCATTGAGAATTTTTTTGTCAAAGACATGTAGCTAAATACATTTTGGCCTAAATATATGACAAAAATTGAATATATTGGATATTTTTTAACTTTCAAAGTAGAAAAATATTGATATTTTTTCAAAACTGTCGCATTTTTTTATTAATATCGCAAAAAACGAAAAGCGCAGAGGTGATCAAATACCACCAAAAGAAAGCTCTGTTTGTGGGAAACAAAAGGACGTCAATTTCGTTTGTGTTGCGGCGTCGCACGACCATTCAGTTGTCAGTTAAAGTCCCACAGTGCCGAATCGCAAAAAGTGGCCCGGATGTAAAGCAGGAAAATCCTCCGGTGGTAAAGTGGATAAAGTAGAGATATACTCCATAGCAGGGAAATGGGACAAGAGGTTTAAGGGAAGCCCTGTCATCAACTCGCCCTCAACCAGGTATGTGACATCAGGGAATCAGTCAGGAATATTGCTAGGAGCATGCTAATAGCAGAAGAGAAGAATGACATAGAGATAAGTGCTTCAGTCTGCTGCTTATAGTGATTTCTTCCTTCCAATTTTTATTACAATCCTTGTAATTCCTTAATGTTGTTTTTGGTATCATCAGCCAGGATTTATTTAAAACTATAATCCGGTCATACATTCTTGCTGGTCCTCAAGCCCTGCTCAACAGAGACAGTCAGCTGGTGGAGGCTGTATGCCGTTTTTTGCAACTTTTTAGTTGTAAAATCAACACCACATCCCAGAGAAACTTTTTTATAAGCGACAATAGGACTTTAAGAGATGTTGAGACCTTCATTCAGAATGATTCACCAAGACATTTTTATAATAAAAACTTTTTTATTACAGTATCAATTCATTAAAATGATTTGTACAGGATAATTATTCACTAAAAACATACGCAAATTTGGGCAAATCCTGTTTATAATTGCAACCCCAAAATGGAAGTCCTTCCTTAAACATTGACATATACAAGATATATTTAAATTATACTATCACATACACTATATTACCAAAAGTATTGGGACGCCTGCCTTTACATGCAAATGAACTTTAATAGCATCCCAGTCTTGGTCCGTAGGGTTCAATATTGAGTTGGCCCACCCTTTGCAACAGCTTTAGCTCATCTAGGAAGGTTGTCCACAAGGTTTAGGAGTGTGTCTATGGGAATGTTTAACTATTGTTCAAGAATCGCATTTGTGAGGTCAAGCACTGATGTTGGAGAAAAGGCCTGGCTCACTATCTGTGCTCCAATTCATCCCAAAGGTGTTCTATTGGGTTGAGGTCAGGACTCTGTGCAGGCCAGTAAAGTTCCTCCATCCTAAACTCACTCATTCAAGTCTTTATGGACCTTGCTTTGTGCACAGGTGCGCAGTTATGTTGTAACAGGAAGGGGCCATCCCCAAACTGTTCCCATAAGGTTGGGAGCATGAAATTGTCCAAAATGTCTTGGTTTGCTGATACCTTAAGAGTTCTCTTCACTGGAACTAAGGGGCCAAGCCCAACCCCTGAAAAACAACCCCACACCATAATCCCCCCTCCACCAAATGATTGGGACCAGTGCACAAAGCAAAGTCCATAAAGACAAGGTTGAGCAAGTTTGTGGTGGAGGAACTTGGCTGGCCTGCACAGAGTCCTGACCTCAACCCGATAGAACACCTTTGGGATGAATCAGTGTGGAGACTGCGGGCCAGGCCTGACGTCACAAATGCGCTTCTGGAAAAATGGTCAAACATTCCCATAGAAACACTCCTAAACCTTGTGGACAACCTTCCCAGAAGAGTTGAAGCTGGTATAGCTGCAAAGGGTGGGCCAACTCAATATTGAACCCTACAGACTAAGACTGGGATGCCATTAAAGTTCATGTACGTGTAAAGGGCAGGTGTTCCAATACTTTTGGTAAAATAGTGTGTATGTATATATACATACTGTATATGTGTATATATATATATATATATATATATATATATATATATATATATATATATATATATATATATATATATATATATATATATACTGTATATATCTGGGAAGAATTGTTTTAAGATTTATTTTTCTATCAGATTTGAATTTTTTTTTTCTAAATTATGATTTTATTTTATCAATAGCCTTTTTAAAGTCCTTGTTCCTGAATGTGTATATGATTGGATTAAGCAATGGCGTCATCACTGTGTAAAAGAGAGAGAGGACCTTGTTCAGAATATCTAGTTGTCCTTTTGTTGGAATCAAATACACAGCGATTAGCGTCCCATAAAAAATGCACACTGCGGTCAAGTGGGAGCTGCAGGTGGTGAAGGATTTTTTTCTTCCTGTAATTGATTTAATTTTGAGGATGGTTATAACAGTATAGATATATGATATAACAATTAATATAAAAGGTGCTACAGCACAGATAAAACCTACTACATAGATCTGATTATGGATCCATGAAGTGTCAGAGCAGGAAAGCTCAAGTATGGGTTCAAAGTCACAGATGAAGTGATGAATGATGTTTGGTCCACAGTAATATAAACTACACAAAGAAATGGAATCAACCAATGTCATTGTAAAACCTAGTAACCAAATGGCAATCACTGATTTAATGCAAATTGATTGGTTCATTAAAGAGTTGTAATGCAGGGGCTTACAGATGGCCAAATACCGGTCATAGGACATCACAGTCAGTAGAAAACACTCTGAGGTCTCAGCATGGGCAAATAAAAAGAACTGCATGATACATCCAGCAAGAGACATGGTACATCCATCATGTAAGATGATATCAAGGAGATTGGGAAGAATATCTGTAGATATAATTATATCAAGCAATGATAGTTGGGTAATGAAGAGGTACATGGGAGACTGAAGTGTTTTACTCAGATGAAATAAAACCACAATAAAAAGATTTCCAGAAATAGTAACACAATATATGAAAAAAAGCAGCAAGAAAAACATAATTTTTATGCTTTTCATATTTGGAAAACCTGTTAGTACAATATAGGTTATGTTATTGTGATAGCCCACCTAGTAAGAGAACATAAAAATACGTAATAATTTAGGTTCTAAGCAGATGAAAATCCACTATGTTCAACTCCTCACAATTATGGTTGATGGCAAAAAAAAAGCAACATTTAATCTGATGTTTATCCAGTCAATTTTGTTAGGATACGTTTTCAATACATTGCTATCCAGATGAGTTTTAACTAGTGTTGAGTGAACACGGACTGTATTATTCGGGTTCGTACCGAATAATTGGATTTTTTCTACACGGACCCGAAAACTTTACTGTATGTTCGGGTTTAAAATCCGTGTTCGGTAATTTTATTTCCTGTTTAGTATGTAATGGCGCGCTTTTAATGGCGGGCTTTCAACAGCCAATCAACAAGTGTTTAACTGGTGTGCCTTAAGTCATCCCAGCCATGCCTACTAATGTATTAGTAGCTGTGATTGGCCATCTGAAGAATGTGACCCATGTCTTTATAAGTTCGAGAGACCCAGCGCGGTGCGTCATTCTGCTGTAGTGTAGGGAGAGAGCACACATCATACGTGCTGGCTGCTGCTGATTAGAGACAGACAGGGAAAAATTGTGCCCGAAAAGAATGCAGGGACAGGTCGGAGTGTAGGCAGGGAAAGATATTTGAGCATTTTAGGGACAGGCTGGAGAGATTAGGCAGGGACAGTCTACATCGATTTTGCTGTGTGGGGGGTGGTGCAGTGAACGATCTTTTTGAGCATTTTAGGGACAGGCTGGAGAGATTAGGCAGGGACAGTCTACATCGATTTTGCTGTGTGGGGGGTGGTGCAGTGAACAATCTTTTTGCCCTCACTTGAGCCCACTGAGGAGGAGGAGGAGGGAGAAAAAAATCTATTTTTATCAGTCTGTTGTGTGCAGCGTTCAGCTATTTTTTACTACAGATTGCTGTTCTAATCTGCTGTTTAAAAATTAAGTTAAAGGGGATTTTTTTTTTTTCCCCTTCATAGCCTGCTTGCTGCTGAGCTGACCGTGACATAAGACACTGCTGTGTTCACATGTGCTATTGAGTGATTTTCAATTTTATATACTTTTTTCTATTCCACTATTCAATATACACCCTTTTGGGTTAAAAAAAAATTAAATTGTGGCATAGTCTGTACTAATCTGCTATTTAAAAATTACAAAGTTAAAGGGGAATTTTTTTTTTCCCTTCATAGCCTGCTGCAGAGCTGACTGTGACATAAAACATAAGACACTGCTGTGTTCACATGTGCTATTGAAAAATCACCAATTTTATATCATATTTTCTATTCCGCTATTCAATCTACACCCTTTTGGGGTAAAAAAAATTAAATTGCGGCATAGTCTGTATCGGTACGTGTGAGATACACCTTCCAAATTTTTGGGGCGCATCTTCCACCGCCGAGGATTGCAGGGTGCTTCAGTTTGCCTCCTGTTCCGAACTCCTCCTACTCCTCATCCTGCCTTTAGGGTACAAAAAATTGTAATCGGGGCCTAGTCTGGGTCTGTACGTGTGAGATACACCTTTTTATATCATATTTTCTATTCCGCTATTCAATCTACACCCTTTGGGGTAAAAAGAATTAAATTGCGGCATAGTCTGTATCGGTACGTGTGAGATACACCTTCCAAATTTTTGGGGCGCATCTTTCACCGCCGAGGCTTGCAGGGTGCTTCAGTTTGTCTCCTGTCCCGAACTCCTCCTACTCCTCATCCTGCCTGTAGGGTACAAAAAATTGTAATCGGGGCCTAGTCTGGGTCTGTACGTGTGAGATACACCTTTTTATATCATATTTTCTATTCCGCTATTCAATCTACACCCTTTTGGGGTAAAAAAAATAAATTGCGGCATAGTCTGTATTGGTACATGTGAGATACACCTTCCAAATTATTGGGACGCATCTTCCACCGCCGAGGATTGCAGGGTGCTTCAGTTTGTCTCCTGTTCCGAACTCCTCCTACTCCTCATCCTACCTGTAGGGTACAAAAAATTGTAATCGGGGCCTAGTCTGGGTCTGTACGTGTGAGATACACCTTTTGATATCATATTTTCTATTCCGCTATTCAATCTACACCCTTTGGGGTAAAAAGAATTAAATTGCGGCATAGTCTGTATCGGTACGTGTGAGATACACCTTTCCAATTTTTTGGGCGCATCTTATACCGCCGAGGATTGGAGGGTGCTTCAGTTTGCCTCCTGTTCCAAACTCCTCCTTCTCCTCTTCCTCATCCTGCCTTTAGGGTACAAAAAATTGTAATTGGGGCCTAGTCTGTGTTTGTACGTGTGAGATACACCGTTTTATAAAATTTTTCCTATTCCGCTATTCAATCTACACCCTTTTGGAGTGTAAAAAATTTAATTACGGCATAGTCTGTATCGGTACGTGTGAGATACACCTTCCAAATTATTGGGGCGCATCTTCCACCGCCGAGGATTGCAGGGTGCTTCAGTTTGCCTCCTGTTCCGAACTCCTCCTACTCCTCATCCTGCCTTTAGGGTACAAAAAATTGTAATCGGGGCCTAGTCTGGGTCTGTACGTGTGAGATACACCTTTTGATATCATATTTTCTATTCCGCTATTCAATCTACACCCTTTGGGGTAAAAAGAATTAAATTGCGGCATAGTCTGTATCGGTACGTGTGAGATACACCTTCCAAATTTTTGGGGCGCATCTTCCACCGCCGAGGATTGTAGGGTGCTTCAGTTTGCCTCCTGCCTGTTTCGAACTCCTCCTACTCCTCATCCTGCCTTTAGGGTACAAAAAATTGTAATCGGGGCCTAGTCTGGGTCTGTACGTGTGAGATACACCTTTTGATATCATATTTTCTATTCCGCTATTCAATCTACACCCGTTGGGGTAAAAATAATTAAATTGCGGCATAGTCTGTATCGGTACGTGTGAGATACACCTTTCCAATTTTTTGGGCGCATCTTACACCGCCGAGGATTGGAGGGTGCTTCAGTTTGCCTCCTGTTCCGAACTCCTCCTACTCCTCTTCCTCATCCTCATCCTGCCTTTAGGGTACAAAAAATTGTAATTGGGGCCTAGTCTGTGTTTGTACGTGTGAGATACACCGTTTTATAAAATTGTTCCTATTCCGCTATTCAATATACATCCTTTTGGAGTGTAAAAAATTTAATTACGGCATAGTCTGTATCGGTACGTGTGAGATACACCTTTTTAAATTTGTTTGACGCATCTCCTTCCACCGCCGAGGATTGCAGGGCGCTTCAGTTTGCCTCCTGTTCCGAACTCCTCCTACTCCTCTTCCTCATCCTCATCCTGCCTTTAGGGTACAAAAAATTGTAATCGGGGCCTAGTCTGTGTTTGTACGTGTGAGATACACCGTTTTATAAAATTTTTCCTATTCCGCTATTCAATATACACCCTTTTGGAGTGTAAAAAACTTAAATTACAGCATAGTCTGTATCGGTACGTGTGAGATACTGGGAAGCTACGGTTCACTTCCGGCAGTCAGAATATCTGTTCATCACCTTCAGTGGGAAGAACATGGGACTTCGGGCTTCCTCAAGGTCTATTTCTTCTTGGATCATCCAAGCTATTCAATGGGCTTACAGGGCTAAGGGCTTGACTCCTCCAGTGGCGGTTACGGCTCACTCAACTCAGAGTGTTTACACTTCCTGGGCAGTCTCCAGACATGTTGCTCCTGAATTGATTTGTAGAGCAGCATCCTGGTCTTCTATAAATACCTTTTTGTGGGGCGTGTCTGGCCGGCGAGCGTGATGGCCGCGTGAAGTGAGAGATCCGGCATACTCCGTGACACAGAAACTCTCAGCGACGAACGGACAGTGCATAAATCACCTACCCTTACCGCCTCGGCAGCCTACCTCCTTGGGAAGCCATGTCCAAGAGGAGAAAAGCGACCAAACCGCCCCAACGGTTGACTGACTTCTTCCCGGCGGCGCCACCTCAGGGTAAGCAAAATGGCGCCGGACCCGGCGCTGCACTCAATCCTCAGCGATATGGAGGAGGAAGCGACCCACACACGGAGGACATTACTGATATGGGGACATTGGAAGAAAGCTCTCCAGCCTCCTCTCCCACAACCTCCAGCCCTGCTAAATCTAAGCAGTGCCGCAATAGCGGCGATATTTCTCCCTTCCTGCAGCCTGCAACAGACCAGGCCCCGCGGCCTCCCAAATCACCAGGCCTTTCCATAGATCTATTATCTGCCTCAGACCAGCCTATCTCGGAAGCGACTATGAAAAGGATGCTTCTGTCATTCAGGAGCACCCTCCATGCTGACTTTGATGATATGTTTTCTGACATAAAGGGCCGGGTTCAGACACACGATCATAGAATTCACCATCTAGAGACCAAGATGGCGGATCTCTACACCGCACACACAACGACTTGGTAGATGCCTACACTGACCAGGAGACTGAACTGCAGCGCCTCCAAACTAAGATAGCTGACTTAGAGGACCGCTCTCGTCGGAATAACATTAAGTTTAGGGGGATCCCTGAATCTATACCTCACAGTAAACTGACCCGCTTTGTGCAACGCTTGATGAAGGCCCTCCTCCCTGCCTTAAGTGACATTGAGTTAGCCTAAATTTCTACCTGACACGACCCCCAGGGACACTCTGGCATGCATCCATTATTACCATGTGAAAGAGCGTGTTATAATGGCGGCAAAACAGAGCCCAGCCGTACCTGAAGAATTTATGGGCATCTCCCTCTATACGGATATCTCGCAAAAAACTGTGATTAACCGAAAGAAGCTAGCACCCCTTACTAAAATGTTGCGCAACAATAAGGTGGTTTACAAGTGGGGCTTCCCCACGAAACTTCTGATCACCTGGAACGGAAAGACCTATCCGGTCTACAGCGTGGAGAAAGGAATTCAGCTTTTTAAGCAGTGGCATCTGTTACCTGCTGAACACCCGCTACCTACTGTCCCTCCATTGGAACGTCTACAAGCTGACTGGACCTGATCTGCTGAGAGGCTCTCCATCCTGCTAACTCCGTCATCCCTCAACTACCCGGAGAACTGCCGTGAGCTCCACTGTTTGCTATTTTTGATTTTTGTTTTTTGTTGTTTCTTCCCCACTTCATGGAACCGGGCTTTTTTTTGCCTGGTATGACCCTATTCAACCTGTGGAGGCTCAGCATGTTGCTGAGCATTTCTAGAACCCCCTCTGCCACAGTGGCCTTTTTGGCTGCCCATCATGCCTGCTTTTTCAGTCAGGCTTTTCTTATGTGTATGTTGTCTGTCTTGTTTGTCTTGTCGTCTCCCCTTTTTCTTGCAGCTCCCTCATCCCAACCTTCCACCTGTCTGGATTCAAGACACCTCTCCCATCCTGCACACTTGAACAGCCTGCTGTTGCCGGTGACTACTGGAACTGGATATCCCTCCTGCGCTCCAATCGCTCTCTTTCATCTTCATCCTCTCCAATATGCCTTTACGAATAGTCTCCTTGAATTCGAAGGGGCTCAATAGCCCCTATAAGAGATCAGCATTGCTTAGAGAAGCCAAACTTCACAAAGCTGATGTCCTTTTTGTTCAAGAATCCCATTTTGTTGCCCACAAATGTCCTAAAGTGACTCTCCCTCATTTCTCGCATGTTTATATGGCTAACGCCCCGAAAAAGGCGTGTGGCGTCTTTATTGCTATCAGAGACTCAGTGGCCTTCAAGTACATTGACTCGCTTACTGACCCTGAAGGGAGGTATATTGTATTGATTTGCCAACTCAACAATACTGTTTTCACCCTACTTAGATCAAAAACGAAGGGATTTCCAGTCACTTCTTACCAACCAGCCAGCCAAACAGCCAAATTAAATGGCAGCGAAGGTGTCAGTGCGTTGCCTGACCAATATAAACGTTATACGATATTGCAAAAAGTGGTCACCTCCTCCACCTATAACTGGTCTAGATAGTAAGGAGCACTGGAAGGGCAAACGCAGATCAAAAACGAAGGGATTTCCAGTCACTTCTTACCAACCAGCCAGCAACCAGCCAAATTAACCTGTCTAACAGTATGCGTTAAAAACAGGGGTTTATTTGCACACATTTGCAAATACATGCGTAAGCTGCAGGCCGCGCCAAGGCACCCTGATATCTGCAGTCCCTAACTCTACCTTTAAAGAGTCTCCACAATGGGAGCACATGCATTCTGATGAGATAGATGGAGGACAGGTGACTAGAGGGGGCCCACCCCTCCTTAAAGGCGCAGGGTCACACTGAACACCCAGCACATAGCACAATGGCAGCGAAGGTGTCAGTGCGTTGCCTGACCAATATAAACGTTATACGATATTGCAAAAAGTGGTCACCTCCTCACCCTACTTAACCTCTATGCCCCGAACACGCAGCAACGAAAGTTTTGACCCCGTTACTCTCGGTGACTATGAAGGTGTTGCAAGGCACCCTCCTCATAGGGGGGGATTTTAACACTGTCCTGGTCCCAGCCCTGGACTCCACCTCGCAAACTTGGAGACCACCCCAATCCATTGTTTCCCTATTGCACACTCATGAGTTATATGATGTATGGCGATGTTTTCACGGTTCCGAAAAAGATTATACCTTTATGTCTGCACCACATTCCTCATACTCCCGCATAGACCTCTTCCTCACCACGAAGGGATCCTTGCAGAATGTGACTAATGCTCACATTGGCACGATTTCTTGGTCGGATCAGAACCGATAGTTCTGGAGTTCGATGACAATTTACGCAACTCCCCTCCCCCAGTGTGGAGACTGAACTCTGCGATACTGGCGACGAGAAGCTGTGCCAATCAATATTGCAGGAACATAGCAATTTTTTTGAATGGAATGATGGTCCTGAGGTTAATAGGTTTACCTTGTGGAGTACCTACAAGGCCTACATGCGTGGAGTCCTTATTAAAATGTCTTCTAAGCTACGGAAGCAGAGGAGGAAGCAGGTTGAGGACTTACTGTTGTCTATTGAAACCAAAGAAAAGGAAAACAAAACTAACCCTTCCCCTCATCTCACACAACTCCTTGTATCTGAATGGCAGGCTCTTAGGTCTCTCCTCTTATATAAGTTCGAAAACCACCTTAAGTACATAAAGGCTCAATATTATGCTCTTAACAACCGGGCAGGAGCTTGGCTGGCTCGGAAGGTCAAATTAAAGCGACTTAAGCAGAAAACTGTATCCCTGACCTATCCATCCCCAGCTGACCTCCTGACCAACCCTAAAGATATAGCAGATGCCTTTGCGTCCTACTACCAGAAATTATATGACCTCCGTAATGATAACTCCACACCCCAGCCTACCCCTGAGATTATTGGCAGTTTCCTTTCCAAAACAGCATTGCCTACCCTGTCTTTCGGAATTACTGCAATCTATATCACGGCCCATTACCTCGCAGGAAATATGCTCAATCATTTCCAAACTCCCTAACAACAAATCGCCTGGGGAATACAGTTTTTCCAATGAATATTTTTAAACACTTTGCCTCTGAAAGAGCACCTCACCTGCAGTCCGTCTTCTCTCTTGCCTCCTCCACTGCTTCCTTCCCTCATGACATGTTACGTGCTGTTAAAGTTACGATACCAAAACCAAATAAGGACCCCTCACTGCCTGCAAATTATAGACCTATATCACTGCTCAATGTTGATATTAAAATATATGCCAAGATCTTAGCCCTTAGATTACAGAAGGTGCTCCCTCTTCTGGTGCACCCAGACCAAGTGGGATTCGTGCCTGGTCGCCAGGCCCCTGATGGCACTAGACGTCTTATTGATTTAATTTCCCGTGCGGGGGCCTCTCGAACGCCTTCTCTGCTCCTATCCCTGGATGCTGAGAAGGAGTTTGACAGGGTCCACTAGGGCTACCTACAACAAGTCCTGGATAAATTTGGCATTCGAGATTGGCTGCAATCCACTATTCTATCCCTTTATTCTAATCCATCCACCGTCGTCCTTACTTCGGGAATTAAATCGAAACAAATACACATCACCAATGGCACCCGACAAGGATGTCCCCTTTCCCCCATTATATTTACACTTCTTATGGAACCCCTGGCTCAAAGAATCCGATCCTGTCCTATTATCACAGGCCCCTGCGTTGCTGGCATGGAGCATAAGATCAGTCTTTTCGCAGACGATGTTTTGCTCATGTTGACCAATCCAGCTTCGTCTCTCCCTGCAACCTATGATCTCTTGCAAGAATTTAGTACAGTCTCCTACTATAAATTGAATGCTAGTAAGTCCCAAATCCTTGCTTTGCATATTCCCCCCGCCCTTCGCCAGTCATTATGGCACAATTTCCCCTTTACCTGGGTTACCAGCTCCCTAGGCTTTCTAGGCATCCACCTTACCCCGCTCCCCTCCCAACTCTATGCCCATAACTTAAAGCCCTTGTTGGATTATTTGCCCCGAACATTGGCGTCCCTCAAAACGCAGGAACTCTCTGTGATGGGCAGAATAGCCACGTTCAAAATGATAGTCCTTCCTAAACTTCTTTACTTTTTCCGCACGGTAATTATTCCCCTACCACAAAGCTTCTTTACGGCCCTTCAAAGCATAATTACTAAATTTATCTGGGACCATAAACCCTCGAGATGCTCTTTGTCCATCATGTCTAGACATAGATCCCTGGGGGGGATGGGTGTCCCTAATCTCCTTGCGTACTATAAAGCCTGTGTCCTTGACCAACTTAAGTATTGGTGGACGTCCTCATCCAACAAAACTTGGTCACACGTAGAAGCTGCCTCAACTCCCCATAAGAATCTCCAACTGCTACTACCAAATTGGGAGCCACACCCCCCCTTCACTACTCCCTTCGGTACAAATTTCGTCCCAAATCTGGAAAGAGATACCTCTCACCCACCGACCGGGGCAACAAAATTATGATTCCATTAACCATATTGTCATATTTCATCCCCAATCTAGATTTAACATTATGGACGCCTAAGGATTCCCCACAAATGCACGTCCATGACCTTTATCAGGGCACCTCGCTCTCCTCTTATGCAGACTTGGTTAAAAAATTTAAACTACCTCCGAAGACATTCCATACCTACCTCCAAATAAGATCCTTTTTGCGCTCTCAAACCGTCCCACAGTATATTGTACTCCCTACCTCCATTCATGAGTACCTTCAGGAACCTCCAGGTTCCTGTAAAGGCATAACCCTCTTCTATAAAACACTCGCCCAACAGGGTCCCTTCTCAAAAACACATACCATGATTAAGTGGGAGCAGACTTTACAAAAAACATTTCCTTCTTCTCATTGGTTGAAAGCATTCTCGTCCACATACTCTGCCACTAAATGCATAACACATTGGGAACAACATGTCAAGTTAACGCACCATTGGTATTTAACGCCATACCGGCTATCCAAAATGTATCCCTCCCATCCGACCTCGTGCTGGAGGGAATGTGGGGACTGCGGTACTCTATTCCACACTATGTGGGCCTGCTTGTCACTCAGGTCCTTCTGGAACAAGATTTTTAGCCTGCTTTCTGAACTATGCAACCAACAGGTGACACCCGATCCGGAATTGGCCCTTTTACACCTTACTATTCACAACGGTAATAATCCACCTTCTCCTAGCAGCTAAACTCACGATCACTAGACTATGGAAATCCACCAAATCCCCTTCAATAGAGGACACCATTGACACGTTGAACCAACAATGCGATATGGAACGCATATTTTCACGCATCTCCCTAACTACTGAGTCCTTCTGCAGGAAATGGGATATCTGGCTCCAACACCCTAAATGTACAGTTACCATCTGATGTAAGATTTATTGCTTAGTGGAATTTATGGTGGACACCTTGCCCCCGTCCTTTCCTCTAACTTCCTCGCTTCTTAACCCACTTTATTGTACCCCCCCCTCCTCGTGTGTCTTCCCTTTCCACCTCCCACATTTCTCAACATTCCTTGCCTCTCACTCTTGCAGTAATCCTAGCGTGCTAAGTGAAACCTGCATGTTGTTTAATCTTGGTATCTATATCTAGGTGGGCATCCCCCCCTGTGACACAGTTTGTTAGGCGGTTGTTAAAACACCTTTATACATGAGTTTCGTTGTGAGGTCACATGTTGACCACTGCTTGTTATATCTTATTATATGAGTACTTTGCTTTGTTATCTATATCCTCTATTGCATGACGGAATTATTTGTTTGACTGCTTGCTTAACGCTTGTTGTACCATTTTAAAACTAATAAAAATTATTGAAACTAAATACCTTTTTGTCTCATTATTGTGTTGAGCCGGCGGCTCTTTCTTCTGTTAATTTTGGTTTACAAGTCCCATCAGTTGACAGAGTAAATTAAACTTTTGTTCAGCACCTGCCCACCCTGTTTGTGTACGGTGAGTTATTTCCCGATACGAATGCTGACTTGGAGTCTGTCAGGAAAATGGAAAAATTATATCAAATACTTACCGTAATTTTCCTTTCCTGATGGACTCCATGGCAGCAGGAGTTCCCTCCCAGTTTCTAAGGAGGATAGTTACAGAACACGTGTGCTGAACAGGAGCAAAGATTTATGGGAGTGGATGTCCTATAGGGTAGGTTTGGAGGTGGGACTAAACCCGATACGTATGCTGCCATGGAGTCCATCAGGAAAGGAAAAATACGGTGAGTATTTGATATCAATTTTCCGTTATTTTCACCTGCCTTTTGATTATCCAAAATTACATTTCATGAAGATCCTGTAACGCCGAGTAATAGATACCTTACATGTCACACTTTAAATTTGCACACACTTGTGGAATGGCGCCAAACTTCGGTACTTAAAAATCTCCATAGGCGACGCTTTAACATTTTTTACAGATTACCAGTCTAGAGTTACAGAGGTGGTCTTAGACTACAATTGTTGCACTCACTCTAGCGCTCATGGCGGTACCTCACATATGTGGTTTTAATTCCATTTACATATGTGGGCGCGATGTATGTATACATTCGTGAGCACGAGGAAAGGGTGCGCTTTAAATCGTTTTTTTTTTTTTTTTATGTATTGTTTATTTTAATATTATAATTTTATTTTTACATTTTTCCTTTTTTCCTTTATTTCTATTTTTTTTTATCACTTTTATTCCTATTACAAGGAATGTAAACATCCCTTGTCATAGGAATAGGACATTACAGGTCCTCTTTATGGAGAGATGTGGGGTCCTATAGGCAGGAAAGACTGAAGAAAAAAAAAAAAAAAACACGTCATAACATCACGCCCGGACCTCCGAAGGTCATAGAGACTCCTGGGGACCATCTGGTCCTTGGTATTCTCTATGGTAAACTTCCGTCGCTGGCAGATTCCTTCTCTGGCTCGCTGATCGCACGAGTGAGCCGATAGAAGCACCGAAGGATGGCTGGAGGGGGAGGGGCAACCAAGCGGCTGAATAGCCACTATGATTGTTTTTACGGCGCAGGGAATTGCTGGCAGAAAAGAATGATATCTCCACTCAAAGAATTTATTGGAAGGTTGGGAAGGAAGGATTTTCCGGCACATAAATTCTTAAAAAATCAATTTTATTCAAATAACATAACACAAAAAGCAATCATGAAAAACACACAAAACATATAAACAAACAAAACAGAAAATATTGATTAAAAATTGACTGGAGCCAGAATGGGTTAACCAGTCAGAAATGAATAACATACAGCAGTTCTATTTGATGTGGTCATACACATATTCATATTATTAGTCACATAATGCGACTACATGTACATATTTATATACTTAGAAACATGATGACAGAAATTAGTAGTACGCTTGATCAGGTTGCTCTACATGTTTCGCCTCATAAAGAAGCTTCGTCTGGAGCCTGCTTGTGATCAAAGAAAATGGTTCTATATAGGATGGAAACATACAGAATTACTGATGGTATAGGTAGTTTTCAAACTTTGTATTATGATAATGAACATCTAAAATCAGAGAACTACATGCATGTTCATGGTGGCGTATCCAGTCACCGGCTGGGTCAGTGCAAACCAGGCGAGCGGCGAAACTCCATGGGCGCAATGGGCAGTGCACCCCGGAGGTCACCCATAGAATCACATGTGGGGGGCCACGCAATACTTATTTTATCTATTGGATATAAGGAGGTGGTATATATACCAATAAATAGCTGGGTTCATACATACCTGTATAATTGTTATGCAGGACAACTGTCACCGCAGACAAATGGTAATGAATAACGAAGGGACAATCATGGATAGGTACAGAGCTCGGTATATATAGAGAGAAGATTAACCCAGGGGTAGTGGAGCCTGGGAGCCACCTGGATAAGGATGTAATAGCATACCCATTAATACTAGTGTTAGGTAATATATATTGTCTATAAGGACTTATAGAAGGTTGTGGAGCCATAAGTAAGTATATAGGTGAATCGTGATGAAAGACTGATATACACCTCCCAAGAAAAACCGTGTGGAGACATATAGGAGTAAACAAGCACACACAGTAGTATCTTACCAAACAAATTGTACTATGGAAGCATCTCTCCATATATCACATGGAGGAAGGCCATGTGGATATGCCAACAGGTGTTAGTATGTCAAAATCCTAGGTAGATATAAATAAACTCTTTAGGGTATATTCTATAAGTTTCAAAGGGTCAGAGAAGGGATAGTTAGACTTGCCGAATAAAGATGGCGTATAGAGGTGGTGTATACCTTTCATTGGCTTTGTCCTAAAGTTCCATGATGTCTCCTCCGGATGGGGAACCACTCAAAGTCCAAGATGTCATATGACGGCCTCGGGATTTCAACATTGCATTCTGGTTGGTCTCCAAGCCCTACTCAACCAGTACAATTGTTCCATACCTTGCACTGATGGCTGCCAACAAGTCTTAAACAGTTCGGAAAAAATGCTTTATAATATTGGGCTTTGTTTCTGCTGTACATCAATGGGTCTAGATGTACGGTTGGCCAGATGAGCGTAAATAAATTATTCTTTTGAAATGAGGTAATTCTATTGTTTTTGGAATATGCAAATAAATGAAAATTGGGAATACCTTTTCTTCTACAAAGACATTTTTTGTGATGTTTCTATATAACCATAAAATTTGGAGGGATACAATGTTAAAGAATATTGAAGTGTTTTTAACTTGTTTATATTCATTGGTTGCTTGGGCTTTCATACTGTAACGATAACCCCTTTATGCACCATTGAGTTTGATAGGCCCTTCCAGTCTTTCTTCTAGTTCACTGGCTGTCTACTTCCCCAAATCCCTC
Organism: Pelophylax lessonae; assembly: GCF_965119305.1. Lineage (NCBI taxonomy): Eukaryota > Metazoa > Chordata > Amphibia > Anura > Ranidae > Pelophylax > Pelophylax lessonae. The sequence continues at coordinate 645,188,916 of NC_138771.1, forward strand.
ACCAATCCACCAACCCATCAGGAATGGCTGAAATCTACTCTGTCAATCTTTGCTTGAAGCAATTGGCTCAAAGTCAAGGGGAGAGAAAGTATGGGTTTACTCTACAGGAATCCTCAAACATAGCCTTCCTCTGCTTGGAAATATTCCAAGTAATTCTAAAAGGCTGGTAGAGGACGTATGCTCTAACCATAACTTGCAAATGACTGAGTAATCTTTGATACCTGAAGGTGCTTCCAGGTCCCAGCATAAGCCTATTCATATTAGCTTTTTTGCCAGCAAGGGGCATGAGTTTTGTTTAATGTGGAGCTATAGGTCTGTCTCGACAGGGGACATGTTAGACCTCTACAGAGAGATATGGCACTGCAACAGTTTTAGTCACAGGAAACGGGTCTGGCAGGTAAAGGGTCTTTGCACTCATCTCACCACCCCCAGGCAGCACACCGAGGAGGCTATGGAATGAGCTTGTAAATTGGAAAGTGGTTGCAAAGGCAAAAGGTTTTTTTTTTTTTTAATCTTAATGCATTCTATGCATTAAGATAAAAATCCTTTTGTGTGCAGCAGCCTCCCTCAGCCCCCCAGTCCTTACCTGAGCCCATCTCGATCAAGCAATGTTGCAGGAGTGTCTCAGCTTCCTGGGACTCCCCTCCTCAATGGCTCAGACAGCAGCACGACACCATTGGCTCCCGCTGCTGTCAATCAAAGTCAGTCATCCAATGAGAGAGAACGGGGTGGGGCCGGTGTCTCAGCTCTATGCGTGAATGGACACAGGGAGCTGTGGCTTGGCTCGGATGCCCCTATAGCAGGCAGCTTGCTGTGGGGGCACTTAACAGGAGGGAGGGGCTAGGAGCACCGAAGAGGGACCGGAGAAGAGTATAACAAGTATAACATGTTTGTTATTTTTTTTTTTTTTGTGCAGCAGCCAGGAACCGAACCCGGGGCTCCCCTAATGGTAGGCGAGAACGCTAACCATAGAACCAGCGTACCACTGCATGTTTGTTATTTTTAACTAAAAAAACTAAACTTCAAACTGGCATCCTTTCCATACCAAGCCTGGGAGGCAAAGTCCCTTCTAGAAGGTCTCTTTGTATATTTATTTCCTTCCCCAGCCCTCATGATTGGCAAAATACTTCCTAGTAAATGGTCAGGATAAAATAAATACTTATAACCCCTAACATTGTATCTTTTGCTCTATATGCTGGAGAACACTCCCCAACAGCAGGCAAAAGCAAACAATGCCCTAGGCTTAGGGCGATGTAGAAACTTACAGCACTAAGTCCAACCACAGCTTAGCTGCCCACCAAATTTCTATCTACACTATCTTATCAAAAGTATTGGGATGCCTCTCCTTATACACAAATGAACTTTAATGGCATCCCAGTCTTAGTCTGTAGGGTTCAATAATGAGTTGGCCCACCCTTTGCAGCTATAACAGCTTCAACTCTTCTGGGAAGGCTGTCCGCAAGGTTTGGGAGTGTGTCTATGGGAATGTTTAACCAATCATCCAGAAGCCCATTTGTGAGGTCAGGCACTGATGTTGGAGAGTGAAGGCCTGGCTCGCAGTCTGTGTCCTAATTCATCCCAAAGGTGTTCTATCAGGTTGAAGTAATTTGGTGGAGGGGGGATTATGGTGTGGGGTTGTTTTTAAGAGGTTGGGCTTGGTCCCCTTAGTTCCAGTGAGGGAAACACTTAAGGTTTCAGCATAGCAATACAATTTCATGCTTCCAACTTTGTGGGAACAGTTTGGGGTTGGCCCTTCCTTTTCCAACATGACTACGTAGCAGTGAACAAAGCAAGATCCATAAACACATGGATGAGCGAGTTTGGGGTAGAGGAACTTAACTGGTCTGCACAGAGTTCTGACCTCAACCCAATAGAACAATTTTGGGATGAATTAGAGCAAAGACTGTGAGCCAGGCCTTCTCTCCAACATCAGAGCCTGACCTCACAAATGCGCTTCTGGAAAAATCATCAACCATTCTCATAGACACACTCCTAAACCTTGCGGACAGTCTTCCCAGAAGAGTTAACGCTGTTATAGATGCAAAGGGTGGGCCAACTCAGTATTGAACCCTACGGACTAAGACTGAGATGCCATGAAAGTTCATGTGCATGTAAAGGCAGGTGTCCCAATACTTTTGGTAATATAGTGTATATGGTCTGTGGCTCCTTTTCAAAGAAAACCAATCAAGGCTTTACCCGATTTAACCCCTTTCTGTCAATGGTACGCATATATGTGGCCTCACTGAACTGGCCTTTTTTCCCTTGGGCTGCAGATGTGTGTACCTCTCTTTGTGCTGGGAGCTAATGATCATACTAATGTTCAGGATTTGGGACTCCCGATTCCGGGTCATCTGTGATAGCCTCTTATTGACTATTACAGTGATGAGTCACTGTGCAACCCTCCCCTGTGCTTACTTCCTTTTCTGAATGGGGAGGAAAATACATTGTATCCTCCTGCCCTTCCAGAAGTGGAAGCTGTAAACAAAAAAAGTGTGTAAAAAATAAAGAAAGAAAGAAAGAAAAATAAATAGCTAGTTTTGCAAGATTTTTTCAATTTTATTTAAAAAAAAATGCTCATTTTTTTTTATTTTTTTTTTACTATTTTGGGCCAGTTTTTCTTTGATAAGAAAAAAAAAATAAAAATAATAAAAAAAAAAATAGCTAGATTTTGCAAGGTTTGGCTCAAAGGTTGGGTTCAAAAGTCAAAGTCAGGGCCAGTATATTTTTGGTAGGGTTTTATTTTTTCAAAATAATTTTTTTAAATTAGTGCCAGTATCAGTATGTGTTAGGTAGCAAAATGTGCACCATTGTTTCTGGGCCATTCTACAGGTACAAACAACAAATAAAGTAAACATATGGGGTATCTCTGCAATCCCCAGGGGCAGAAGAATTTTTGGTAAGTTTTTTTTTTTTTCAAAAGCATTTTTTTAAATTAGTGCCAGTGTCAGTGTCAGTGTGATTTAAGTAGGATAAAACAAAGCAAAATGTGCACCATTGTTTCTGGGCCATTCTACAGGTACAAACAACAAATATAGTAAACATATGTGGTATCGCTGGGATCATCAGGAACAGGAGAACTTAATTTTGATGTATTCCTTGGTGAAAAATTACGGTATAGAAATATACATCTAAATTTTGTTTAAAAAAATGCTCTTTTTTTTTTTTACTATTTTGGGCCACTTTTTCTTTGATAATAAAAAATGGGAAAAAATGGCTAGTTTTGCAAGTTTTGGGTCAAAGGTTGGGTTCAAAAGTCAGGGCAAGTATATTTTTGGTAGGGTTTTTTTTCAAAAGCATTTTTTTAAATTGTGTCAGTGTCAGTGTGTTTTAGGTAGCAAAATGTGTGCCATTGTTTCTGGGCCATTCTACAGGTACAAACAACAAATATAGTAAACATATGTGATATCACTGCAATCGCCAGGAGCAGAAAAATGTATTTTGTTTTATTCACTGGTGAAAAATGATGGTAATAGGAAGAAATATACATCTAAATTTTGTTTAAAAAATGCTCTTTTTTTACTATTTTGGGCCAGTATTTTTATAATAAACAAAGAAAAAAAATAGCTAGTTTTGCAAGGTTTGGGTCAAAGGTTGGGTTCAAAAGTAGGGACCAGTATATTTTCGGTATGTTTTTTTTTTTTTTCAAAAGCTCTTTTTTAAATTAGTGTCAGTGTCAGTTGAGTGCAGTGGCGTAGCGTGGGTTGTCAGCAAGGCAAGTAATTTGCGCCCCCTAACCCACGGGATTTTAGCACTTGAGTCTCTTCCACTAGATTAGTTAAAGAAACCCTTACCCCCTAAGCTTTAGAGAAGGTCCCTATAGATCACCTTTTAGAGCAGGGTCCCCATAGATCCCCCTTTAGAGAATGGTCCCCATATAATCTATGGGGACATTTCTCTAAAGTGGGGAATCTATGGGGACCCTGCTCTAAAGGGGGATCTATGGGGACCCTGGCCTGGTCTAAAGGGGCTCTATGGGGACCCTGGCCTGCTCTAAAGGGGATCTAAGGGGATCCTGCTCTAAAGGGGGGATCTATGGCATAGATCCCCTTTAGAGCAGGGTCCCTATAGATCCCCCTTTAGAGCAGGCCAGGGCAGGTCCCCCATAGATCCTCCTTTACAGCAGGCCAGGGTGAGGTGAGGTCCCCCATATAGATCCCCCCTTACAGAAGGCCAGGGTGAGATCCCCCATATAGATCCCCCCTTACAGCCGGGCAGGGTGAGGTGAGATCCCCCATATAGATCCCCCCTTACAGCAGGCCAGGGTGAGGTGAGGTCCCGTCCCCCATATAGATCAACCCCTTTACAGTAGGCCAGGGTGAAGGGGATCTATATGGGGGACCCTGGACCTCACCTCACCCTGTCCTGCTGTAAGGGGGAGATCTATATGGGGGATGGGACCTCTCCTCACCCTGGCCTGCTGCAAGGGGGGATCTATATGGGGGACCTCTCCTCACCCTGGCCTGCTGTAAGGGGGAATCTATATGGGGGACCTCACCTCACCCTGGCCTGCTGTAAGGGGGGATCTATATGGGGGACCTCGGACCTCACCTCACCCTGGCCTGCTGTAAGGGGGGATTTATATGGGGGACGGGACCTCACCTCACCCTGGCCTGCTGTAAGGGGGGATCTATATGGGGGACGGGACCTCACCTCACCCTGGCCTGCTGTAAGGGGGGATTTATATGGGGGACGGGACCTCGCCTCACCCTGGCCTGCTGTAAGAGGGGATCTATATGGGGGACGGGACCTCATCTCACCCTGGCCTGCTGTAAGGGGGATCTATATGGGGGACCTCACCTCACCCTGGCCTGCTGTAAGGGGGGATCTATATGGAGGACCAGCCTATCATGACAGAGTGAGTGACATGACACTGCGGAGCGGATGCGCCCCCCCCCCCCCGATGTTGCGCCCGGTGCGTCCGCCCCCCCCCCCCTGCACCCACCACGCTACGCCACTGATTGAGTGTCAGTGTGGTTTAGGTAGGATAAAACAAAGCAAAATGTGCACCATTGTTTCTGGGCCATTCTACAGGTACAAACAACAAATAAAGTAAACATATGAGATATTGATGCGATCGCCAGGAGCAGGACAACTTATTTTGATTCATTCTTTGGTGAAAAACTATGGTATAGAAATATACATCTAATTTTTTTTTTTTTTAATGCTCTTTTCTTTTTTTTTTTTACTATTTTGGGCCAGTTTTCCTTTTAAAATAAAAAAAAAGAAAATCAAATGATATCTGTTACAATTTTTCTACCAAAAAAAAGCCCAATCTGTCCAAAAAAAAAAAAAAAAAAACAAGGTATATTTCACCTGGATACAGAAAGTAGTTGTGATGATTAGGGTTGAGCGGACACCTAGATGTCCGTGTTCGACGGGTTCGGCCGAACTTTAAAAAAAAGTCCGGGTCCGTGTCCCGGACTTTTACCGAACTTTTCCCGGACACCGAACCCCATTGAAGTCAATGGGGACCCGAACTTTAAGGCACTAAAATGGCTCTAAAACAACAAAGAAAAGGGCTAGAGTGCTGCAAATGGCAGCAAAACGTAATTAAGAGCATGGCAAGTGCTCTGCAAACAAATGTGGATAGGGAAATAACTTAAAACAACAAAAAAAAACAGAAAAATAAAACAATGTTCTTCTTCATCTCTGAAGGACGAGGCCCATATGGAGTAGGAGGGAGGTTGAGGTGGTGGTGGATGTGGCGGTGACATAGGCGTGCGCACAGGGTGTGCTGGGTGTGCCTGGGCACACCCTAATCACCTAGGGCACATAGCATTGCCAGTGAGGAGATGGGAAAGATCTCCCTGGGACCTGCTCTGCTCTATTTCTCCTTGCCTACAGGTACATGGCCCCGATACATTACTCTCCCTGCTGGCAAACACATGCATGTGTATTTCAACTTTGGGGTGCACACCTTAATGCAATAGGCTGCGCACACCTATGGGCGGTGTAGGTGGAAGCGGCGGTGGAGGAGGACCAGGGCCGGATTAACAGCATCATGGGCTTGGTGCTGAGGATTTTGAAGGGCCTTAAGGGCCGTGCCTTGCCATGCACCCAGAGGAGGAAGGGTGCAGCCATGCATGCCTAATTCAACATGGGATGCTGTCTCTGAAGCCCATAAACACATCCATGCATCGCCAACTGTCCCTCCTTGTCCGGCCTTCACGCTGTGTGGGGAGGTTCTGAGGGTGCTGCCTGGGGAAGCGAGCATAGAAGCCAGACTTCTGTGTTTACAAGTGACAGAAGAGCGGTAACAGTGAATATGGCCAACCCGGGGCCTATATAAAAGGTAGGGGCCTGGAGCTGCAGCTCCAATAGCCCCTACATTAATCTGGCCCTGAGGAGGAGGACGAGGTAGCCAACACTGCTTCTTTTCAAAAATTTTAAATGAGGGTACACCCCAAAAGAGTGAGAAAGAGCAAAAATGGAACAATGGGTGGGTAAGGTCGGTATCCATTGCTATTCTGCATAAGGTACGGAAAAGTCCCGTGGGATCCATGCCTGGTTCATTTTAATGAACGTGAGCTTGTCCACATTGTCTCTGGACAGGCGGCTGCGCTTGTCTGTTATAACGCCCCCAGCCGTGCTAAATACCCGTTCAGATAATACACTGGCTGCAGGGAACGCCAGCACCTCCAAGGCGTAAAGGGCAAGCTCAGGCCATGTGCCCAATTTGGAGACCCAGAAGTTGAAGGGGGCAGACCCGTCATTCACTACATGTAGGCGTGTGCACACATACTGCTCCACCATGTTGGTAAAATGCTGCCTCCTGCTAAGACGTTCCATCTGAGCTGCTGGTGCTGCTGTTTGTTGTGGCGTGCTGACAAAGCTTTTCCACATTTCGGCCATGCTAACCCTGCCTTCTGAGGTGCTGGCGGTGCCCTGGTTGCGTTGGCGACCTCCTCCTCCTCCTCCTCTGCCTTGTGCTTCCACTGTGGCCCCGCTGTCAGATGGGAATGCCAGCAGCATGGCGTCTACCAGCGTGCGCTTGTACTCGCGCATCTTGCGATCGCGCTCCAGTGAGTGAATTAAGGACGGTACGTTGTCCTTGTAACGGGGATCCAGCAGCGTGGCCACCCAGTAATCAGCACAAGTTAGAATGTGGGCAACTCGGCGGTCGTTGTGGAGACACTGCAGCATGTAATCGCTCATGTGTGCCAGGCTGCCCAGAGGCAACGAAAGGCTGTCCTCTGTGGGAGGTGTATCGTCCGTGTCCTCTGTATCCCCCCAGCCACGCACCAGTGATGGCCATGAGCTGGCCTGGGTGCCACCCTGCTGTGAACATGGTTCCATCTCCTCCTCCAGCTCCTCCTCCTCCTCATCCTCCTCATCCTCCAGAACTGTGCCCCTGCTGGACAATTGCGTCCCTGGCGTTTGCGTGTGCAGGAACCCACCCTCGGAGCCCCTTGCGAATGACTGCCCTGAAAGCCTTGGAAATGTTACCTCTTCATCCTCCTCCTCCTCCTCATCCTGTGCCACATCCTCTTCCATCATCGCCCGAATTGTTTTTTCAAGGAGGCATAGAAGTGGGATAGTTAAGCTGAGAACGGCGTCATTGCCACTGGCCATGTTGGTGGAGTACTCAAAACAGCGCAACAAGGCACACAGGTCTCGCATGGAGGCCCAGTTAAATTAAATAGCGGAATAGAAAATATGATCCAAAAAAAGTGTATGTATATCACACGTACACAACCACACTAGGCCCCAATTACTATTGTTTGTACCCCTAAAAGGCTAGATGAGGAGTAGGGGGGGTATGGAACAGGCAGCACCCTCAAACCTTCAGAAGTATGAGATGAACCCCAACAACTTGGAAAGGTGGATCTCTCTCACACGTACCAACACAGACTATCCCCCAATTTAACTGATCCCCAAAGGTTTTTGATTAAATAGCGGAATAGAAAATATGATCCAAAAAAAGTGTATGTATATCACACGTACACAACCACACTGGGCCCCAATTACTATTGTTTGTACCCCTAAAAGGCTAGATGAGGAGTAGGGGGAGTATGGAACAGGCAGCACCCTCAAACCTTCAGAAGTATGAGATGAACCCCAACAACTTGGAAAGGTGGATCTCTCTCACACGTACCAACACAGACTATCCCCCAATTTAACTGATCCCCAAAGGTTTTTGATTAAATAGCGGAATAGAAAATATGATCCAAAAAAAGTGTATGTATATCACACGTACACAACCACACTAGGCCCCAATTACTATTGTTTGTACCCCTAAAAGGCTAGGAGTAGGGGGAGTATGGAACAGGCAGCACCCTCAAACCTTCAGAAGTATGAGATGAACCCCAACAACTTGGAAAGGTGGATCTCTCTCACACGTACCAACACAGACTATCCCCCAATTTAACTGATCCCCAAAGGTTTTTGATTAAATAGCGGAATAGAAAATATGATCCAAAAAAAGTGTATGTATATCACACGTACACAACCACACTAGGCCCCAATTACTATTGTTTGTACCCCTAAAAGGCTAGATGAGGAGTAGGGGGGGTATGGAACAGGCAGCACCCTCAAACCTTCAGAAGTATGAGATGAACCCCAACAACTTGGAAAGGTGGATCTCTCTCACACGTACCAACACAGACTATCCCCCAATTTAACTGATCCCCAAAGGTTTTTGATTAAATAGCGGAATAGAAAATATGATCCAAAAAAAGTGTATGTATATCACACGTACACAACCACACTAGGCCCCAATTACTATTGTTTGTACCCCTAAAAGGCTAGATGAGGAGTAGGGGGGGTATGGAACAGGCAGCACCCTCAAACCTTCAGAAGTATGAGATGAACCCCAACAACTTGGAAAGGTGGATCTCTCTCACACGTACCAACACAGACTATCCCCCAATTTAACTGATCCCCAAAGGTTTTTGATTAAATAGCGGAATAGAAAATATGATCCAAAAAAAGTGTATGTATATCACACGTACACAACCACACTGGGCCCCAATTACTATTGTTTGTACCCCTAAAAGGCTAGATGAGGAGTAGGGGGGGTATGGAACAGGCAGCACCCTCAAACCTTCAGAAGTATGAGATGAACCCCAACAACTTGGAAAGGTGGATCTCTCTCACACGTACCAACACAGACTATCCCCCAATTTAACTGATCCCCAAAGGTTTTTGATTAAATAGCGGAATAGAAAATATGATCCAAAAAAAGTGTATGTATATCACACGTACACAACCACACTAGGCCCCAATTACTATTGTTTGTACCCCTAAAAGGCTAGATGAGGAGTAGGGGGGGTATGGAACAGGCAGCACCCTCAAACCTTCAGAAGTATGAGATGAACCCCAACAACTTGGAAAGGTGGATCTCTCTCACACGTACCAACACAGACTATCCCCCAATTTAACTGATCCCCAAAGGTTTTTGATTAAATAGCGGAATAGAAAATATGATCCAAAAAAGTGTATGTATATCACACGTACACAACCACACTAGGCCCCAATTACTATTGTTTGTACCCCTAAAAGGCTAGGAGTAGGGGGAGTATGGAACAGGCAGCACCCTCAAACCTTCAGAAGTATGAGATGAACCCCAACAACTTGGAAAGGTGGATCTCTCTCACACGTACCAACACAGACTATCCCCCAATTTAACTGATCCCCAAAGGTTTTTGATTAAATAGCGGAATAGAAAATATGATCCAAAAAAAGTGTATGTATATCACACGTACACAACCACACTAGGCCCCAATTACTATTGTTTGTACCCCTAAAAGGCTAGATGAGGAGTAGGGGGAGTATGGAACAGGCAGCACCCTCAAACCTTCAGAAGTATGAGATGAACCCCAACAACTTGGAAAGGTGGATCTCTCTCACACGTACCAACACAGACTATCCCCCAATTTAACTGATCCCCAAAGGTTTTTGATTAAATAGCGGAATAGAAAATATGATCCAAAAAAAGTGTATGTATATCACACGTACACAACCACACTAGGCCCCAATTACTATTGTTTGTACCCCTAAAAGGCTAGGAGTAGGGGGAGTATGGAACAGGCAGCACCCTCAAACCTTCAGAAGTATGAGATGAACCCCAACAACTTGGAAAGGTGGATCTCTCTCACACGTACCAACACAGACTATCCCCCAATTTAACTGATCCCCAAAGGTTTTTGATTAAATAGCGGAATAGAAAATATGATCCAAAAAAAGTGTATGTATATCACACGTACACAACCACACTAGGCCCCAATTACTATTGTTTGTACCCCTAAAAGGCTAGATGAGGAGTAGGGGGGGTATGGAACAGGCAGCACCCTCAAACCTTCAGAAGTATGAGATGAACCCCAACAACTTGGAAAGGTGGATCTCTCTCACACGTACCAACACAGACTATCCCCCAATTTAACTGATCCCCAAAGGTTTTTGATTAAATAGCGGAATAGAAAATATGATCCAAAAAAAGTGTATGTATATCACACGTACACAACCACACTAGGCCCCAATTACTATTGTTTGTACCCCTAAAAGGCTAGATGAGGAGTAGGGGGGGTATGGAACAGGCAGCACCCTCAAACCTTCAGAAGTATGAGATGAACCCCAACAACTTGGAAAGGTGGATCTCTCTCACACGTACCAACACAGACTATCCCCCAATTTAACTGATCCCCAAAGGTTTTTGATTAAATAGCGGAATAGAAAATATGATCCAAAAAAAGTGTATGTATATCACACGTACACAACCACACTGGGCCCCAATTACTATTGTTTGTACCCCTAAAAGGCTAGATGAGGAGTAGGGGGGGTATGGAACAGGCAGCACCCTCAAACCTTCAGAAGTATGAGATGAACCCCAACAACTTGGAAAGGTGGATCTCTCTCACACGTACCAACACAGACTATCCCCCAATTTAACTGATCCCCAAAGGTTTTTGATTAAATAGCGGAATAGAAAATATGATCCAAAAAAAGTGTATGTATATCACACGTACACAACCACACTAGGCCCCAATTACTATTGTTTGTACCCCTAAAAGGCTAGATGAGGAGTAGGGGGGGTATGGAACAGGCAGCACCCTCAAACCTTCAGAAGTATGAGATGAACCCCAACAACTTGGAAAGGTGGATCTCTCTCACACGTACCAACACAGACTATCCCCCAATTTAACTGATCCCCAAAGGTTTTTGATTAAATAGCGGAATAGAAAATATGATCCAAAAAAAGTGTATGTATATCACACGTACACAACCACACTAGGCCCCAATTACTATTGTTTGTACCCCTAAAAGGCTAGGAGTAGGGGGAGTATGGAACAGGCAGCACCCTCAAACCTTCAGAAGTATGAGATGAACCCCAACAACTTGGAAAGGTGGATCTCTCTCACACGTACCAACACAGACTATCCCCCAATTTAACTGATCCCCAAAGGTTTTTGATTAAATAGCGGAATAGAAAATATGATCCAAAAAAAGTGTATGTATATCACACGTACACAACCACACTAGGCCCCAATTACTATTGTTTGTACCCCTAAAAGGCTAGATGAGGAGTAGGGGGAGTATGGAACAGGCAGCACCCTCAAATCTTCAGAAGTATGAGATTGTGTTCACTGTACCCCACAAAGATTGAGTTCACTGCAACCCACAATGATTGTGTTCACTGCACCCCACAAAGATTGTGTTCACTGCACCTCACAAAGATTGTGTTCACTGTACCCCCCAAAGATTGTGTTCACTGCACCCCACAAAGATTCTGTTCACTGTACCCCACAAAGATTGTGTTCACTGCACCCTAAAAGGATGTTGTTCACTGCACCCCACAAAGATTGTGTTCACTGCACCCTAAAAGGATGTTGTTCACTGCACCCCAAAAAGATTGTGTTCACTGTACCCCCCCAAAGATTGTGTTCACTGCACCCCACAAAGATTGTGTTCACTGCACCCCAAAAAGATTGTGTTCACTGTACCCCCCAAAGATTGTGTTCACTGCACCCCAAAAAGATTGTGTTCACTGTACCCCCCAAAGATTGTGTTCACTGCACCCCACAAAGATTCTGTTCACTGTACCCCACAAAGATTGTGTTCACTGCACCCCAAAAAGATTGTGTTCACTGTACCCCCCCAAAGATTGTGTTCACTGCACCCCACAAAGATTCTGTTCACTGCACCCCACAAAGGATTTTGTTCACTGCACCCCAAAAAGATTGTGTTCACTGCACCCCAAAAAGGATTTTGATCACTGCACCCCAAAAAGGATGTTGTTCACTGCACCCCAAAAATGATTTTGTTCACTGCACCCCACAAAGATTGTGTTCACTGCACCCCAAAAAGATTGTGTTCACTGTACCCCCCAAAGATTGTGTTCACTGCACCCCACAAAGATTCTGTTCACTGTACCCCACAAAGATTGTGTTCACTGCACCCCAAAAAGATTGTGTTCACTGCACCCCAAAAAGGATGTTGTTCACTGCACCCCAAAAAGGATGTTGTTCACTCCACCCCAAAAAGATTGTGTTCACTGCACCCCACAAAGATTGTGTTCACTGCACCCCAAAAAGATTGTGTTCACTGCACCCCAAAAATGATTTTGTTCACTGCACCCCAAAAAGGATTTTGTTCACTGCACCCCAAAAAGGATGTTGTTCACTCCACCCCAAAAAGATTGTGTTCACTGCACCCCAAAAAGATTGTGTTCACTGCACCCCACAAAGGATTTTGTTCACTGCACCCCAAAAAGATTGTGTTCACTGCACCCCAAAAAGGATGTTGTTCACTGCACCCCAAAAAGGATTTTGTTCACTGCACCCCAAAAAGATTGTGTTCACTGCACCCCACAAAGGATTTTGTTCACTGCACCCCACAAATATTGTGTTCACTGCACACCAAAAAGGATTGTGTTCACTGCACCCCAAAAAGATTTTGTTCATTGCACCCCAAAAAGATTGTGTTCACTGCAGCCCAAAAAGATTGTGTTCACTGCAGCCCAAAAAGATTGTGTTCACTGCAGCTCACACACAGAAAAATGGATGTGGATCACTGACACCTGCCTATCTCCAATCCCACACCACACAGCAATATCGATTGTAGTTTGTAGAACACAGTTTCCCTAAAATTCAGCAGACTCTGTCCCTAACAGGATTGAGAAGAGATTGTAGATCAGGATTGAGTGCAGATTCACCCCACCCCCCACACAGCAATATCGATTGTAGTTTGTAGAAGACACTGACCCTATAATTCAGCAGACTCTATCCCTAAAATGCCTACAACTCGCCCTGCCTAAACACTCCGACCTGTCCCTCAATTCTATCCGGACACAAATGGTTTTTTCCTGCCTATCTTTCCCTAATCAGCAGCCAGCACATTGATGTGTGCTCTGTCCCTTAGCTAAGCAGCAGAATGACGCTGCTGCGGCGGCTGCCTCGAACTTATAAAGACTTGGTCACATGCTTCAGACGGCCAATCACAGCTACTAAGACATTTGCAGGCATGGCTGGGATGGCTTAAGGCACACCAGTTAAACGATTGTTGATTGGCTGTTGAAAGCCCGCCATGAAAAGAGCGCCAAAGCATGCAAAACCCGGAAATAAAACGACCGAACACAGATTTTTACCCGAACATACAGTAAAGTGTCCGTGTCCGTGTTCGGGTAAAAAAAAATCCAATTATTCGGTACGAACACGAATAATACAGTCCGTGTTCGCTCAACACTAGTGATGATATGTACAGATTTACTAACACATGTCAAAGTTGCAAAAAATGTTCAAGCATTACCACTTTAGTCACTAAGGGGTTAAAAAGAAACTTCAATTGCACATTATTAAATGTAAAATACTAATGTGCAATGTTTGTTTTTACGTGACAAGAATTTGGACATATTTTTAAAATGTTATTTTTTTTTATCCCTGAGCATAAATAAAGACAATAAATACCAAAAAAAAAGAAATTCCCCTAAAGGAAGGAAGAAAAGACAGCAGATAGTCGGGAAGTTAGATGACTGGGCATCGACAGGTAAAAGTATTTCAGATAGAAAATGTGAGGAATATTACACTGAACCAGAACAGCTCAAATTCCAATTTATTTAAGTTTCAAATGATTGTATAATAATTGTAAAATACCGGTTACATTGGGTGGTGGAGAGAGCCCCTGAAGCATATATAATGTTATACATCTACAGTTCTCCATCTGTATGGAAACACAAAACAGCAATTCTATGATGGATCTATGTTCTCATGTATCCCCAAACAAATGTTACATACTGCACCTCAATTCCGTGCACATTTTTAGAGATGAGGTCTGGATGTAATCGTTTACTTTGCAATTCCCCGACAAACAATGTCCGATCAGCCATCAAATATTTTAGTGGAAATAATATAGATTACAGTAAATTATTAGTCTCTGGTATTTACTGAGTGAATCTGAAAACCTTTTATACATTTTCTCTTCCTTGGTGGGCTGTTTTTTGCACGGCTAAATTAGCTGATAGCTAATAATCTTTTAGGAATTATTTTTAGATTTTATTTCTCCTGACACACACCCTTTATTATACTTAATTTGAAAACACTCCATGATTATTTTTATAGCTTTGATCCTCGCATCTATTTTCTACTATTGCTTCTGCACATTTTAAAGTAATTGTAAAGCCTGTTTTTAATAATAAACATGTTATACTTACCTCCGCTGTGCAGTTGGTTTTGCACAGAGTGGCCCAGATCCTCCTATTCTCGGGTCCCTCTTCGGTGCGTGCTGGCCCCTCCCTCCTGTTGAGTGCCCCCCACAGCAAGCAGCTTGCTATGGGGGCACCTGAGCTGAGCTGCAGCTCTGTGTGTCCATTCAGACACAGAGCTGCCAATCAGCTCTGCCCCCTCTCTCTCCTGATTGGCTAACTGACTTTGGTTGACAGTCGCTGGAGACAATTGAGCCACAGGTTTGTCCCAGCCAATCAGGAAGGAGAGTCCCGGGCAGCCGAGGGACTCATGGACATCGCTGGACAGAGAAGGACCTCAGGTAAGTATTAGGGGGTGCTGGGGAGCTGCTACACCCAGAAGGTTTTTTATCCTAATGCATCTCTTGTACCATCTCCTGTACTATGTCCGCAGCCTCTGACATCTCCTGTACCATTCCAGCAGCCCCTGCATCTCCTGTAAAATATCCACACAGCCTCTGACATCTCCTGTACTATGCCCACAGCCTCTGCATCTCCTGTACCATGCCCTCAGCCTCTGCATCTCCTGTACAATATCCACACAGCCTCTGACATCTCCTGTACCATGCCCACAGCCTCTGCATCTCCTATACAATATCCACACAGCCTCTGACATCTCCTGTACCATGCCCTCAGCCCCTGCATCTCCTGTACAATATCCACACAGCCTCTGACATCTCCTGTACCATGCCCACTGCCTCTGTATCTCCTGTACCATTCCCTCAGCCTCTGCATCTCCTGGACCATTCCCTCAGCCTCTGCATCTCCTGGACCATGCCTGAACAGCCTCTGTATCTCCTGTACCATGCACGCACAGCCTCTGACATCTTCTGTACCATGGCCGCAGCCTCTGCATCTACTTTACCATGCCTGCACAGCCTCTGACATCTCCTGTACCATGCCTGCAGCCTCAGAATCTCCTGTACCATGCCCTCAGCCCCTGCATCTCCTGTACAATATCCACACAGCCTCTGACATCTCCTGTACCATGCCCACAGCCTCTGCATCTCCTGTACCATGCCCTCAGCCTCTGCATCTCCTGGACCATTCCCTCAGCCTCTGCATCTCCTGGACCATGCCTGAACAGCCTCTGTATCTCCTGTAACATGCACGCACAGCCTCTGACATCTTCTGTACCATGGCCGCAGCCTCTGCATCTACTTTACCATGCCTGCACAGCCTCTGACATCTCCTGTACCATGCCTGCAGCCTCAGAATCTCCTGTAGCATGCCTGTACATCCTATGACATCTGTACCTTGATTTCAGCATTTGCATCTCTCCTGTACCATGCACAGAGCCTTTGTATCTCCTGTACCTTGTCCACACAGCCTATGACATCTCTTGTTCCATGCCCACAGCCTCTGTGTCTCCTGTACCATGTTGACAGCCTCTGCATCTCCTGTATCATGTCTGCAACCCCTGCATCTCCTGTACCATGCCCGCAGCCTCTGACATCTCCTGTACCATAACACAAAATGAGGTTGAAGGATTGTAAGAGGTGCATGAAAGTCAGCCAGCCCCCAGTTTGATGTACTCACCTTCCAGTCTGTCACCAACCAAATAAGACCTGTCTCTTGGTACAAAGAACAGGGGTTTAGTTGACACACATTTGCAAACGCATGTGAAAGCTGCAGAGCCACGTCACGGCACCCTGTTTAAATCTGCAGTCCTACACTCTTAATTTAGTGTCCTCACACTGGAGGCACATGGCCGCTAATGGGTGGATGGGGAACAGGTGAGAGGGAGACAGCCCAACCTCCCCCAACCCATCCCCATGCACGACTGGCTGTTGTCTCAAAAAGTTCAAATAATTAGGTTATAATATAACCATGGTGCAAACTGGAGAAGACCAGCTGAAAAGCATTACACCTCCATCCCCTTGGTGGATGCAGTATATAGATAGGAAGGGATTTTATATATGGGGCATGGCCTGTAAAGCACACTGCCTTTGAAATCCCTTATTTCCTTTGGGACTTTATATGAGACAAGCAGGTCATGCTATTGGTCTCCATCCCTGTATACGGAAAACACTAGGGTCAAATCAAAACTGCATCCACCAAAAACGCACGAAAATCGCACGGTGGGACTTTAGATGAGGCACCAAGCTGTAAGCAAGGCGTCTCCATCCCTGCACCTCTTACAATCCTTCAACCTCATTTTGTGTTTTGTTATAGGGATGGAGACGCCGGGCAACACCAGCTTGGGTCTCATCTAAAGTCCCACCTAGTCCAATATGTTTAAAGCAACCAGGGATGGAGACGCCTTGCTTACAGCTTGGTGCCTCATCTAAAGTCCCACCGTGCGATTTTCGTGCGTTTTTGGTGGATGCAGTTTTGATTTGACCCTAGTGTTTTCCGTATACAGGGATGGAGACCAATAGCATGACCTGCTTGTCTCATATAAAGTCCCAAAGGAAATAAGGGATTTCAAAGGCAGTGTGCTTTACAGGCCATGCCCCATATATAAAATCCCTTCCTATCTATATACTGCATCCACCAAGGGGATGGAGGTGTAATGCTTTTCAGCTGGTCTTCTCCAGTTTGCACCATGGTTATATTATAACCTAATTATTTGAACTTTTTGAGACAACAGCCAGTCGTGCATGGGGATGGGTTGGGGGAGGTTGGGCTGTCTCCCTCTCACCTGTTCCCCATCCACCCATTAGCGGCCATGTGCCTCCAGTGTGAGGACACTAAATTAATAGTGTAGGACTGCAGATTTAAACAGGGTGCCGTGACGTGGCTCTGCAGCTTTCACATGCGTTTGCAAATGTGTGTCAACTAAACCCCTGTTCTTTGTACCAAGAGACAGGTCTTATTTGGTTGGTGACAGACTGGAAGGTGAGTACATCAAACTGGGGGCTGGCTGACTTTCATGCACCTCTTACAATCCTTCAACCTCATTTTGTGTTTTGTTATAGGGATGGAGACGCCGGGCAACACCAGCTTGGGTCTCATCTAAAGTCCCACCTAGTCCAATATGTTTAAATCTCCTGTACCATGCCCGCTGCCTCTGACATCTCCTGTACCATGTCTGCAACCACTGCATCTCCTGTACCATGCCCGCAGCCTCTGACGTCTCCTGTACCATGTCCACAGCCTCTGACATCTCCTCCTGTACCATGCTTGCAACCACTGCATCTTTTGTACCATGTCTGCAGCCTTTAAATTGCATGGTTTTCCCTTTTATGAACAAGAAAATAATGATGTAATGCGGTTGGGCTGGTATAATAATGCTATGGGCCTGGTATGAAATTTATTTCCAGTGCTGAATGTTATTCCCAGTCCAGCCCTGGGTCCAGGTATCGCCCCATGCTATTAATAGTGACACTGACCATAGCCAAATGCAAAACTACTAAAAAACAGTCAGAAAAATTGAGTAGGGAAAATAAATTTCAGTGGCCTCCACCTGTAAAACCATTCCCGTTTTGGGGTTTGTCTCATTGTTGTCCATCCAGTGCACCTGACTAGCAACCCCTCTACTACTTAACTGACCAGATCAATATCCCAGGAGTTTATTTGACTTGATGCTATATTCTGATTTAAAAGTGTTCCTTTAATATTTTTGAGCAGTATATATATATATATATATATATATATATATATATATATATATATATATATATATATATATATATATATATATATATATATATGTGTGTGTGTGTATATGTGTGTATATATATATATATATATATATATATATATATATATATATATATATATATATATATATATATATATATGTGTATATTCACAAACAGAGTAAGAAAGAAACAGCAATTCCTTATCCCACCCACTCAGCGCTTATGTTTTATACAATGCTCAAAGGATTAAACATTCAACACCTGGCACTAGCAGCGCTAAACACAGCCTCTTTATCAAAGGCTACGAATATATGGCTATTAATATATTAGGCACAATATATTAAGTGAGTGGATTCTAAAGGACAAAATGTTCATTAAAGTCCATAAAGTTCTCAGGGTGGAGTCATGCAGAAACCAGGGTACATGGGAAACTTGATGTATGCAGTAGAAACAAGACGTATACTAAAGGGTCTTCTTTACTGATCACACAGCAACCACCAAGATCCTTCACCACACCGCTGTGCTCCCCCCCTTAGAGTGAACACGTACCCTTAACGCTTGGGTATAGCGCTTTATTCAATCAGTGATCCTCCACTCTCTGATGGCGATCCCCTTAGGACTCAACTCCAGCTGGTAGAATAATGAACAGCACCTCCTCCTCTCCTCTCACATAAAAAGAGAACGATAGGGACCCATAGCGTAATATGTACACACAAAACTTTATTGATAATAATAAAATCACACTCACATGGGATAAGATGTAGTTAGGCAGAAAACATATCCAAGGACAATATCCCGGTCCTCCAGCTGCTAACGTTGTTCCCACTGAGCCGCACGGTACGGGTGATCCAGCCACCTACTCGCGATATTGCCCGGACCCAAAATGGCGTTATCAAGGGAACTCCTGGGATGTCCTCGGTATCAACAGAATGGCCGCGTGCTCACGCTCTGACGCGTTTCGTCGGCACGGACTTCTACTGAGGGCGTCAGTAGGAGTCCGTGCCGACGAAACGCAGCCATTCTGTTGATACCTAGGACATCCCAGGAGTTCCCTTTATAAAACCACAATAAAAAGATTTTCAGAAACAGTAACACGATATATGAAAAACAGCACCAAAAAAAATGTAATTTTGATGTATTTTAGATTCTGAAAACCTGTTAGTACAACATAGGTTACGTTATTGTGATAGACCACCTGGTAAAAGAATAAACAATACATAATATTTTAAAGCAGAGCTCCACCCAAAAGTGGAACTCAGCTTATATTCTCCCCCCCCCATTTGGCAACTTTCAGGGGGGAGGGGGGAATGGGTACCTGTTTTTGACCCTTCCCCACTTCTGGGAGGCACTGTCCCTCAAAAGTTCGGCCCCCTTCTTTGTCCTCCACCGCCGGGCCAATTACAAAGCTCAGGGCACTTTGCGCATGTGCAGGAGGGAACCAGCGGAAAAAAACGAAAAGGCTTCCCTGCCGGGTTCCCTTACCCTGGATGGCGGTGGCAGCACCCGAGAGCCGATATGTAAATCGGCTTTGGGTGCCGACATTGCGGGCTCCCTGGACAGGTAAGTTCTAGGGATGATCGAACGGTTCGGGTCCACCATCGGTTCGGCCCGAACATTGGGTGTTCGAGGTTCGGCCGAATTTAGAACTTTTTGCCCAAAAAGTTCGGAATTCGGCAACCAGAACCGCCCAAAATGCAATGCTTCAGGAAATGGGCTTTAAAAGCCCGTGATTGGACCAGAACCATTAGCAAAAGCCAATTGAGGGGGCAGGAGAATGTTAGGAATGTGATTGGAGTGACTAGGGGGTCCCTAGACCAATCATTAGTGAATACGCCCCCCAGTATATAAGATCGCCCCCGCCATATTCCTAGCATTGTTATACTGGACATGGAAGAGAGTGGAAGCATTTCTGTTAATTTTACTTTAAAAGTGTCATTTAGCATTTATTAGTGTGAGGAAAGGGATATCTAGTGTAGTTAGAGTGCTCCTTTACACTTTAGTTAGCTTCAAAAATTTAGTTTCTGTAGGGAAAGTGTTAAGTGTCAGGGGACCGTAGTGTAGTGTAGGGTTAACTGGCAGTGACTGCTATGGCAGGGTGACAAAACCCTTCCATAGCAGGGTGACCACTATAGAGAAATGATAATTTCTCTGAATAGCTTCGGAACTGGAATATGGCTTCTCACCAGCCAAGCATTTTTTATGCTGCAGGGGCTGCCACTGCCAGTGCTTTTTTGAGGACATGTTTGATGTCAGACATGACATCTGAACATGTGTATAGGGGGTATATATAGACATATATGTCTGAATATATACCCCTAGACATATATAGGTGTGATAGTAGCAGAAATAAATGCTTGCGCTAATGAAATAATTTACAGTAATATATTTCTGCTACTATCACACCTATATATGTCTAGGGGTATATATTCAGACATATATGTGTATATATACCCCCTATACACATGTTCAGATGTTTTGCCTGCCTCAAAAGAACCCAAAGAAATGCCAAAAAAACGCTAGCGTCAAAAAAAAAAAATGCCCAGGTGTGTTTTTGCTGACATTTTTTGGGGGGTTTTGGAGGCAGGCAAAACATCTGAACTTGTGCACAGTACCACTATACACAAGTTCAGATGTTTTTCCTGACTGCAAAGATCCCAAAAAAATGCCTTCTATTAAACCGGCAAGGTGTTACAGGAGCGGAGCCAACCCCCTGTCAGAAAGTTTTCTAATACAAACAATCCTTTTTTTTCTGGTTCTGGACATGCTACAGAGCTGAAACTTCACAGGTACACCTTTTAGACCCCCCAGACACAAAATCACACAAAAAAAGTTCTTAAAAATGGTCATTTTTGATAAAAAAAAGCCAATTATTGAAAAATTAAAAAAAAAAAAAAAAAGAGATTTTTTGATTTTTACTTTGGATTTCAGATCTGGGGGGTCTAAAAAGTGTGCCTGTGAAGTTTCAGCTCTGTAGCATGTCCAGAACCAGAAAAAAAAGATCGTTTGTATTAGAACACTTTCTGACAGGGGGTTGGCTTCGCTGCTGTAACACCTTGCCGGTTTAAAAGAAGGCATTTTTTTGGGATCTATACAGTCAGGAAAAACATCTGAACTTGTGTATAGTGGTACTGTGCACAAGTTCTGATGTTTTGCCTGCCTCCAAAAACCCCCAAAAAATGCTAGCAAAAACACACCTGGGCATTTTTTTTTTTTTGACGCTAGCGTTTTTTTGGCATTTTTTGGGGTTCTTTTGAGGCAGGCAAAACATCTGAACTTGTGTATAGTGGTATATATACACACATACATATATTTATATACACACCTAGACATATATAGGTGTGATAGTAGCAGAAATATATTACTGTAAATGATTTCATTAGCACAAGCATATATTTCTGCTACTATCACACCTGTCTGGGGCATGACCCAGAACCCTGGGCACTTTTTAGGGGCATTTATTGTCTTTTAGGGCTTAAAAATTGTGTTTTTTGATTACCGAAGTTCGGGTCCCATCGATTTCAATGGGGTTCTGAAATCCGGGCCGAACTTTCGGGAAGTTCGGATGTTCTGGCCGAACCAAACTTTTCCAAAGTTCGATCATCCTTAGTAAGTTCTACTATTTAAAAGTCAGCAGCTACAGTATTTGTAGCTGCTGACTTTTAATTTTTTCGGGGGGGGGGGGGGGGGGCGGAACTCCGCTTTAAGTTGTAACTCAAAGAAAATCCACTGTGCTCAATTCTGGTGGATGGCAAAACAAAAACAACATTTAGTCTGACATTTATCCATTCGGTTTTGCTCAGGTCCTTTTCAATCTGTTGCTATCCAGCTGAGTTTTATCCTTTCTACGTAATTCTGTGCTATCAGCAAAACATGGTCACACAGCTTTCAGTTAATTAACACAAATATGAAAACAACCAGGCCCTATATTATTTGTTGTTGTACACCCCTCAACAATATTGTCTTGCATTCCCATTGATCACCTAATAAGAAGATGTAAAGTTATTAAAACTTTAGATTGAAACAACAAATTCCTCCATGGTAGTCACTCAGCCTCACACATATAAAGTGGTCTTGGTCTAGTGAAATCAGGAAAAACCAGAAACACTTCCCCTTCCATTTCATTATCCAAGATTTTATTTTGTGAAGATACTCTTTTAAAGTGTCACTATGTAATTGAGTTTTAGGAATGCTCCGTAAATATCAGCAAATGTGATGAAATTATCATTTTTTTTTATTCTCCAGTTAATAATTGCAAAGATTAAAAACAAACAAGCCTAATAATATTCATTGTGGAGTATATTTCCACCATACTGTCTAGCACAATGTTTCTCAACCTTTCATCAGTCAAGGCACCCTTTAAAATGATGGACAGCCTTGAGGCAACCCATTCTAAAATGTAAAATAACTATTCTAATAGCTTTACACAATGCAACATCATCTACATGTAGGACACCCAGTGTTAGAAATCATTTATTCTTCCAAAGAAAATATCCTTTTGCACACTGGTATTGACTAGTACTCCAATGTTTCTCTTCTCCCTCAATTTCTCTCCATCAGTCAGCTAATACCAGTGCTGATGGAGAGTGGTACGGAGAGTGGTACAGGAGGGTCCAACAAGGATGCTATGGAGGCAACAGACATCCTCCTCATTAACTGATTACATCATTGTTTGTTAGGATGCCAGTGTCTAGAAGGTCATAATGGTGCATAATGAAAACTCATGGCTTTGTGTAACTTAAGAATACTTGATCCACCTGCTTGCTTGTATACAATTTTTGATCAATTTTTAGGCAATTTGCCAAGGCATCCCTGGAGAAACCTCAAGGCAATGTCAGAACTATTGGGACTAAAAGGATTCATATGAGGCCCATACATATTATTTTACATATTGTTATATGGGCATCCTGGCAGCCATCTTTGTCATGAGGTGAATGTAAGTTCATTATCCCCGGATGAAGACTTTTACAGAAAATTTTAGAGGCTTAGCAATGTAGCACTGCCCCCTAGAGAGCTGCTGAGATATACACTTCCTGGATTCCCCTGGGTTACCCTTAGCAACTGATAGCAGACAAATGGCATTGAAAGTCCTTGGCTCAGTCAATAATCAATCCAGGGGATGGTGGTTTTTGTGTTTTTATTATTATCAATCTTTGGGACAACTAGCTGTAGTGTGCGGCAAGGCCGCTGCTTCACCTTGCCACTGAAGTGAAGATAGTTTGAAAGGTTCCTGCTTTAGTTACTCTCTTCAGGGTTCTGAAACTGGCACCCCCTTTACTCTCAATACTGGTTTTCTGACACCTGTCCGTTGACCCTAGCTTCTGGAGTGGTCCCCTTCCTGCCAGACCCCTGGGCAAGTTCCTCTGTACTCACGGACACTGTTTTTCCAGAGTCACCGTTGACTCCAAACTCCACTTGTCAGCATGCACTGGACCTCTGCGTTCAGCAATACCTCCAGGTTCACCAGGCCAACTGCCTGTGACCACCTTTCCCAGCTGCAGAAGGAGAAACAGCCATACTCTCCTTCTGGGACTTGGCTTCCCGGCCCAAAGACTCCTGCCACATGTGCTCCTGGCTTTTATAACATATCCCAGGATGCACCACTGCTTGTGCCAACCCACTGGGACAGCCACAAAAGCCTGTGTGTCACTGGCTGGGTTTCCTCCACTGTCCAACATGTTCCCCTATTAGACACAGTGGGGACACATGGACACATGCAACAGGCCTGACTAGAAATCCTGCTCCCCTGATAGGCAGAACGAGCAACTAGGTTTTACCTGCCACTCTCCTGATAATCAGGCAGAGCAAATTACACTCCCTACCTAGCACCTATCTAGGAGGGTGCTACAGGAAAGACCTTCTCAGGCCAATAAATTAAAGGGGCCCAGACAACACACCAAGGTAAGAACTAGCCATGGTGCCAGGCTGGGTTATAATGAGAGTGATGCATTTCTTGTCTTAATTTCAACAATGGACAAGAGATCAGGATGTTTCATTTCTTTATAAGGGCTCATTTAAATCTGCTTGTGGAAACATTATTATTATTTGTAGTAATTGTATTAGCAACAATATTATTGTATCATTGTATTATATGAAGCATATACATAGGCCTACTTGATTGAAAAAGTTCAAGGAATGTTGTATATGCATTTACTTTTAAAATATTCAACCAATAGTATTATTATTATTATTATTATTATTATTATTATTATTATTATTATTATATATTATTATTAATATTATATAGAATGGGGTGATATGTATATCATTTTCTTTTTGTGCATAAAGAACTAAGTGGTATATGGATTTTACTTTAAGTTACTTCACTTTCAAGGAATGTTAATTGCTGTGGTTTCAGACCCCGTTCAGGCAATATATATATTTTGTGGTAGCCGGTAATCTTGACAGAAGTGACATGGGGGCAAACATCCATAAGATTTAAGTTTTTCTCCAAGGCTTAAGTCAGAAGGTTATCTTTGAGAAAATAGTTGAGATAAACTAAATTTACCAAACTTTTATACAGGCAAACGGTGCCCCTTTTTATGATAACGAGATGGGGTATTTAGTAAGATGATGCCCCACCTGAAGTGTTTTCAGGTGGAAAACAAAATCCACGCCTACATTCCCATAGAATAAAAGTTTAATGTCAATTAGGAAGAGAGAATTGGAAAGATCAAGGAGGAGGAAGGAAGTAGATATACTCTGAGAATGTTCTGACACTGATGGGAGACATTTGAAGCTGATGGCAGGCTATTCAAACGGGACATCTCAGACAACAGATATGGGAGTTTTTGGTAAAGTATGAATTTCTATTTTTCTATAGGTAATTTGCTTGCCATATACATCTGACTGAACCATTAGCATCAAGATTTGAATTTAGATCATTCTAACTGCGGTATAACCAGTCTATTTTCCAATCTTGGGAGATTATACACATATGTATAAATCCCCTTGAGGCTGATTTCAGTTAATAGTAAATGGTGCAGTTGTGATGCAATCTTAAAATAAATTAACTTTGTGGAAATTATCTTTATCCCAAAAACAGTCTTGACTTCTAGCAAATCTGGGTGCATGGTGTAATAATCTTTGTCCATGTATTTTTAAACATTGAGTTGTGAACATCTGTTGGCTGAGAGAGGTCATGTGTCAAATCTGTCAAATTTCGTTTCCATGTTTTTGTGAGCTCATGAGAAGCTATTAATTACTTCACAACTTGTTCCCCTATGGGGTGCCTGGGGATGGGAAAAGGTACGGCCCACCGTTCAATTAGCCCTCGTAATTGATTGTACTAGTTTTTGCCAACCTCTACCTATTGTTTCTGTTTTATCTCTTGTATTCATTCACACAAACCTGTATTATGTACGGCATGGTGTGATAATTATTGTTTATCTTCCTTCTGATGTTACTACCTGAAAAATCCAATAAAAATTTTGAACAAGAGAAGCTATAAATTACATTCTAAAGTTATGGGTTTTGGTTACATTGATGTTCTGTAATAATATCCTTTGACCGTATTTCTCACATTACCTGTGTGATACAAATTATTGATTTTTGTTCCACATTTTGTGTTTTTTACCAGTTATATTTTGACATTATTCTGCCTTGATTTTATTTAATAAATATATATATTTTTGCACAAAATTGTATTCCTCTTGTCTTCATGCTAGCGCCAATAAACGATCTAGGGTTTTATGGAAATAAGTTAAGAAACTCCTTAAATATAGGTCCTTGCTTATTTGCATAAATAGACACTGTTTATCAGAGCAGTATAAACATTCTGACAGCACCCCAGGGAACCTTGGTTGAAAAAGGTTGGTCTAGTATATGGGAACAGGAAGTAAAATGTTTAAAAACTATTTGGCTTTGTGTTGTATTATTTAATGTCTTTATTGTTATTCTCAAAATCTTAGGAGTTTGATTTCTTTTTTCCTAGATTTCATGTTCTTGTAAACATTTTGCATTCAATGTTGACCTCCAGGCAGCTATAAATGGCAAGAATAATGCAGCTCCCTAATTACCGTATTTATTGGCGTATAACACGTGCCGGCGTATAACACGCACCTCAATATTTGGAGAGAAATTTCAGGAAAAAAGCTTAAATTTAAAATAAACAGCTTTGAACTTAGAACATTTTTTTTAAATCAGATGACATCTCACCAGTGCCCATGAATGCAGCCGCATCAGCAGTGTCCAGCAATGCATCCTCATCAGCAGTGTCCATATATGCAGCCTCATCAGCAGTGTCCAGCAATGCATCCTCATCAGCAGTGTCCATATATGCAGCCTCATCAGCAGTGTCCATATATGCAGCCTCATCAGCAATGTCCAGCAATGCAGCCTCATCAGCAGTGTCCATATATGCAGCCTCATCAGCAGTGTCCAGCAATGCATCCTCATCAGCAGTGTCCATATATACAGCCTCATCAGCAGTGTCCATATATGCAGCCTCATCAGCAGTGTCCATATATGCAGCCTCATCAGCAGTGTCCATATATGCAGCCTCATTAGCAGTGTCCATATATGCAGCCTCATTAGCAGTGTCCATATATGCAGCCTCATCAGCAGTGTCAATATATGCAGCCTCGCAAGCGCAGTGTCCATATATGCAGCCTCATCAGCAGTGTCAATATATGAAGCCTCGCAAGCGCAGTGTCCATTTATGCAGCCTCGCAAGCGCCATTAGAACTATCCAAATCTGTTTTAAAAAAGGCCGGGAAGCAGCGCCGAGAGCAGAAGGGGGCGGGCCAGGCCGAGGAGAAGGGAGAACGAGCGAGTGCAGTCATCGGAAGTCCCGCCTTCTCTGCCGAGACGTGTGACGTCTGTCATAGGCGGGACTTCCAATGACTGCACTCGCTCGTTCTCCCTTCTCCTCGGCCCGGCCCGCCCCCTTCTGCTCTTATGACAGCTCATCCTTCCTTCTCCTCGGCCCGGCCCGCCCCTTCTGCTCTCGGCGATGCTTCGAGGGCCTTTTTTTTTTATATCGGCGTATAACACGCACTGTTGCTTTTTCCTCCATTTTTAGGAGGAAAAAGTGCGTGTTATATGCCGATAAATACGGTACTTACATATATCTAAATGGATTTTATTTTAAATGCAAGCAGTGTAAGTACCTATATTTAATTGTATTTTTGCCTCTTTCAGTCTCTGTACAGCAGAACTCAAATAAGTGAGGAAGAAGCAACACAAGTATCAGGAAATAAACATCTAAAAAAGTGGAGCACAAATAAACTGATACTGTGTCTTTAAATCATACAAAATAAATCAATAAATGGCAACTCAATAATAGTGCTAAAAAATGATGAATGCACAATAAACATTGTCCATAGAAAGTCCAAAGACACAAAATGTGGAATATATACTGAACAAAATTATAAACACAACACTTGTTTTTGCCCCCATTTTTCATGAGTTGAACTCAAAAATCTAAGAAAACCGGGATTCATCCGTGAAGAGAACATCTCTCCAAAGTGCCAGACGCCATCGAATGTGAGCATTTTTCACTCAAGTCAGTTACGACGATTAACTGAAGTCAGATGAAGACCCCGATGAGGATGACGAGCATGCAGATGAGCTTCCCTGAGACGGTTTCTGACAGTTTGTGCAGAAATTCTTTGGTTATGCAAACCGATTGTTGCAGCAGCTGTCCGGGTGGCTTATGGTAGAGAAATTAGCTCTCAATTTGTGGGCAACAGCTCTGGTGGACATTCCTGCAGTCAGCATGCCAATTGTACGCGTCCTCAAAACTTGTGACATCTGTGGCATTGCGCTGTGTGACAAAACTGCACATTTTAGAGTGGCCTTTTATTGTGGCCAACCTAAGGCACACCTGTGCAATAATCATGCTGTCTAATCAGCATCTTGTTATGCCACACATGTGAGGTGGATGGATTAGCTCGGCAAAGGAGAAGTGATCACTAACACAGATTTAGACAGATTTGTGAACAATATTTGAGAGAAATCTGCGCTTTGTGTACATAGAAAAAGTCTTAGATCTTTGAGTTCAGCTCATGAAAAATGGGGGCAAAAACAAAAGTGTTGCATTTTTTAAAATTTTGTTCAGTATAATAGTGTGCACCTTCAAGGAAAATACAATGGATAGATATATAAAAGGTTCCAAATAAATCTGTGTTAGGTTTGGAAAGGAATCCAGGGATAGCCGATGTGACACCAAAGATACCCTCACCAGAGACTTACCGGAATGCTGGTGATCCTGCTACCCAGGGTGGTCAAAATGCACTTGGTTAACCACTTGCCGACCGCTCACATTGATCATACTGCGGCAAAGTGGCTCGTTATCGTCCAGCGACGTAGACCTACGTCGCTGGACTCCTCCCCTTGTGGCTTGAGGCTCGCTCTCGCTGTATTCAGTCAGGGCCAGGGAAGGAGCGGCGGTGATCACTGCCGCTCTTCTCCGATCTTCGGGGATCGAGTGTGGAGATCCGCCCGCTTGCGTAAACAAAGCGGGCGGATGTCCTAAGTAACAGGCAGGGACAGATTGCAGGATTCAGCATAGCTGAACCCTGCGATCTGTGTCTGTGTCACACAGTCCCCTCCCCCCACACACGTCAGTAAGCACCAGGCATACATTAACCCCTTGATCACCCATAAAAGTTAACCCCTTCCATGCCAGTGTCATTTTTACAGTAACAGTGCATATTTATAGCACTGATTACTGTAGTAATGTCACTGGTACCCCCAAAAGTGTCAAAAATGTCAGTCAAGGGTCCGATCTGTGTGCCGCAATGTCGCAATCCCGCAAAAAAATCGCAGACCGCCGCCATTACTAATTTTAAAAAAAAACAATAAAAATGACATACATTTCCCGTAGTTAGTAGCTGCGATAACTTTTGCGTAAACCAATCAAAATACCCTTATTGCGATTTTTTCTACCAAAAATATGTAGAAGAAAACAAATTGGCCTAAAAAATTTTGATTTTTACATTTTTTTCTTTGGGGGGGGGGATTTCATATAAAAACATTTAAAAAATATGGATATTTTTTCAAAATTGTCACTCTTTTTTTGTTTATAGCAAAAAAACTAAAAATCACACAGGTGATCAAATACCACCAAAAGAAAGCTCTATTTGTGGGGAAAAAAATGACTCATTCATTTGGGTACAGTGTCGCACGACTGCGCAATTGTCCGTTACAATAACGCAGTGCCGAATCGCAAAATATGGCCTGGTCAGGAATGGGGTAAAATCTTCCGGTCTTAAAGCGGTTAAAAATACACTCATTGAGAATTTTTTTGTCAAAGACATGTAGCTAAATACATTTTGGCCTAAATATATGACAAAAATTGAATATATTGGATATTTTTTAACTTTCAAAGTAGAAATATATTGATATTTTTTCAAAACTGTCGCATTTTTTTATTAATGTTGCAAAAAACGAAAAGCGCAGAGGTGATCAAATACCACCAAAAGAAAGCTCTGTTTGTGGGGAAAAAAGGACGTAAATTTTGTTTGGGTACAGCGTTGCATGACCGCGTAATTGTCAGTTAAAGTTGCACAGTGCCGAATCGCAAAAAGTGGCCTGGATGTAAAGCAGGAAAATCCTCCGGTGGTAAAGTGGTTAAACAGTAGAGATATACTCCATAGCAGGGAAATGGGACATGAGGTTTAAGGGAAGCCCTTTCATCAACTCACCCTCAACCAGGTATGTGACATCAGGGAATCAGTCAGGAATATTGCTAGGAGCATGCTAATAGCAGAAGAGAAGAATGACATAGAGATAAGTGCTTCAGTCTGCTGCTTATAGTCATTTCTTCCTTCCAATTTTTATTACAATCCTTGTAATTCCTTAATGTTGTTTTTGGTATCATCAGCCAGGATTTATTTAAAACTATAATCCGGTCATACATTCTTGCTGGTCCTCAAGCCCTGCTCGACAGCGACATTCAGCTGGTGGAGGCTGTATGCCGTTTTTTGCAACTTTTTCGTTGTAAAATCAACACCACATCCCAGAGAAACTTTTTTAGAAGCGACAATAGGACTTTAAGAGATGTTGAGACCTTCATTCAGAATGATTCACCAAGACATTTTTATAATAAAAACTTTTTTATTACAGTATCAATTCATTAAAATGATTTGTACAGGATAATTATTCACTAAAAACATACGCAAATTTGGGCACATCCTGTTTATAATTGCAACCCCAAAATGGAAGTACTTCCTTAAACATTGACATATACAAGATTTATTTAAATTATACTATCACATACACTATATTACAAAAAGTATTGGGACGCCGGCCTTTACATGCAAATGAACTTTAATAGCATCCCAGTCTTGGTCCGTAGGGTTCAATATTGAGTTGTCCCACCCTTTGCAACAGCTTTAGCTCATCTAGGAAGGTTGTCCACAAGGTTTAGGAGTGTGTCTATGGGAATGTTTAACTATTGTTCAAGAATCGCATTTGTGAGGTCAAGCACTGATGTTGGAGAAAAGGCCTGGCTCACTATCTGTGCTCCAATTCATCCCAAAGGTGTTTTATTGGGTTGAGGTCAGGACTCTGTGCAGGCCAGTTAAGTTCCTCCATCCTAAACTCACTCATTCAAGTCTTTATGGACCTTGCTTTGTGCACAGGTGCGCAGTCATGTTGGAACAGGAAGGGGCCATCCCCAAACTGTTCCCATAAGGTTGGGAACATGAAATTGTCCAAAATGTCTTGGTTTGCTGATGAGTTCTCTTCACTGGAACTAAGGGGCCAAGCCCAACCCCTGAAAATTAACCCCACACCATAATCTCCCCTCCACCAAATGATTGGGACCAGTGCACAAAGCAAAGTCCATAAAGACATGGATGAGCAAGTTTGTGGTGGAGGAACATGGCTGGCCTGCACAGAGTCCTGACCTCAACCCGATAGAACACCTTTGGGATGAATCAGTGTGGAGACTGCGGGCCAGGCCTTCCCATCCAAATCAATGCCTGACGTCACAAATGCGCTTCTGGAAAAATGGTCAAACATTCCCATAGAAACACTCCTAAACCTTGTGGACAACCTTCCCAGAAGAGTTGAAGCTGGTATAGCTGCAAAGGGTGGGCCAACTCAATATTGAACCCTACAGACTAAGACTGGGATGCCATTAAAGTTCATGTACGTGTAAAGGGCAGGTGTTCGAATACTTTCGGTAAAATAGTGTGTATGTATATATATACATACTGTATATGTGTGTGTATATATATATATATATATATATATATATACTGTATATATCTGGGAAGAATTGTTTTAAGATTTATTTTTCTATCAGATTTGAATTTTTTTTTTCTAAATTATGATTTTATTTTATCAATAGCCTTTTTAAAGTCCTTGTTCCTGAATGTGTATATGATCGGATTAAGCAATGGCGTCATCACAGTGTAAAAGAGAGAGAGGACCTTGTTCAGAATATCTAGTTGTCCTTTTGTTGGAATCAAATACACAGCGATTAGCGTCCCATAAAAAATGCACACTGCGGTCAAGTGGGAGCTGCAGGTGGTGAAGGATTTTTTTCTTCCTGTAATTGATTTAATTTTGAGGATGGTTATAACAATATAGATATATGATATAACAATTAGTATAAAAGGTGCTACAGCACAGATAAAACCTACTACATAGATCTGATTATGGATCCATGAAGTGTCAGAGCAGGAAAGCTCAAGTATGGGTTCAAAGTCACAGAAGAAGTGATGGATGATGTTTGGTCCACAGTAATATAAACTACACAAAGAAATGGAATCAACCAATGTCATTGTAAAACCCAGTAACCAAATGGCAATCACTGATTTAATGCAAATTGATTGGTTCATTAAAGAGTTGTAATGCAGGGGCTTACAGATGGCCAAATACCGGTCATAGGACATCACAGTCAGTAGAAAACACTCTGAGGCCTCAGCATATATAAATAAAAAGAACTGCATGATACATCCAGCAAGAGACATGGTACATCCATCATGTAAGATGATATCAAGGAGATTGGGAAGAATATCTGTAGATATAATTATATCAAACAATGATAGTTGGGTAATGAAGAGGTACATGGGAGACTGAAGTGTTTTACTCAGATGAAATAAAACCACAATAAAAAGATTTCCAGAAATAGTAACACAATATATGAAAAAAAGCACCAAGAAAAACATAATTTTTATGCTTTTCATATTTGGAAAACCTGTTAGTACAATATAGGTTATGTTATTGTGATAGCCTACCTAGTAAGAGAACATAAAAATACGTAATAATTTAGGTTCTAGCAGATGAAAATCCACTATGTTCAACTCCTCACAATTATGGTTGATGGCAAAAAAAAAGCAGCATTTAATCTGATGTTTATCCAGTCAATTTTGTTAGGATACGTTTTCAATACATTGCTATCCAGATGAGTTTTAACTAGTGTTGAGCGAACACGGACTGTATTGTTCGGGTCCGTACCGAATAATTGGATTTTTGCTACCCAGACACGGACCCGAAAACTTTACTGTATGTTCGGGTTTAAAATCCGTGTTCGGTAATTTTATTTCCTGTTTTGTATGTAATGGCGCGCTTTTAATGGTGGGCTTTCAACAGCCAATCAACAAGCGTTTAACTGGTGTGCCTTAAGTCATCCCAGCCATGCCTACTAATGTATTAGTAGCTGTGATTGGCCATCTGAAGAATGTGACCCATGTCTTTATAAGTTCGAGAGACCCAGCGCGGTGCGTCATTCTGCTGTAGTGTAGGGAGAGAGCACACATCATACGTGCTGGCTGCTGCTGATTAGAGACAGACAGGGAAAAATTGTGCCCAAAAATAATGCAGGGACAGGTCGGAGTGTAGGCAGGGAAAGTTATTTGAGCATTTTAGGGACAGGCTGGAGAGATTAGGCAGGGACAGTCTACATTGATTTTGCTGTGTGGGGGGTGGTGCAGTGAACAATCTTTTTGCCCTCACTTGAGCCCACTGAGGAGGAGGAGGAGGGAGAAAAAAATCTATTTTTATCAGTCTGTTGTGTGCAGCGTTCAGCTATTTTTTTACTACAGATTGCTGTTCTAATCTGCTGTTTAAAAATTAAGTTAAAGGGGATTTTTTTTTTTTCCCCTTCATAGCCTGCTTGCTGCTGAGCTGACCGTGACATAAGACACTGCTGTGTTCACATGTGCTATTGAGTGATTTTCAATTTTATATACTTTTTTCTATTCCACTATTCAATATACACCCTTTTGGGTTAAAAAAAATTAAATTGTGGCATAGTCTGTACTAATCTGCTATTTAAAAATTACAAAGTTAAAGGGG
This sequence comes from Pelophylax lessonae, assembly GCF_965119305.1. Classification (NCBI taxonomy): domain Eukaryota; kingdom Metazoa; phylum Chordata; class Amphibia; order Anura; family Ranidae; genus Pelophylax; species Pelophylax lessonae. Next base: position 645,222,426 of record NC_138771.1, read on the forward strand.
AATTTTTTTTTTCCCTTCATAGCCTGCTGCAGAGCTGACTGTGACATAAGGCACTGCTGTGTTCACATGTGCTATTGAAAAATCACCAATTTTATATCATATTTTCTATTCCGCTATTCAATCTACACCCTTTTGGGGTAAAAATAAATAAATTGCGGCATAGTCTGTATCGGTACGTGTGAGATACACCTTCCAAATTTTTGAGGCGCATCTTCCACCGCCGAGAATTGCAGGGTGCTTCAGTTTGCCTCCTGTTCTGAACTCCTCCTACTCCTCATCCTGCCTTTAGGGTACAAAAAATTGTAATCGGGGCCTAGTCTGGGTCTGTACGTGTGAGGTACACCTTTTTATATCATATTTTCTATTCCGCTATTCAATCTACACCCTTTGGGGTAAAAAGAATTAAATTGCGGCATAGTCTATATCGGTACGTGTGAGATACACCTTCCAAATTTATGGGGCGCATCTTTCACCACCGAGGCTTGCAGGGTGCTTCAGTTTGTCTCCTGTTCTGAACTCCTCCTACTCCTCATCCTGCCTGTAGGGTACAAAAAATTGTAATCGGGGCCTAGTCTGGGTCTGTACGTGTGAGATACACCTTTTTATATCATATTTTCTATTCCGCTATTCAATATACACCCTTTTGGGTTAAAAAAAAAATTAAATTGTGGCATAGTCTGTACTAATCTGCTATTTAAAAATTACAAAGTTAAAGGGGAATTTTCTTTTTTTTCCCCTTCATAGCCTGCTGCAGAGCTGACCGTGACATAAAACATAAGACACTGCTGTGTTCACATGTGCTATTGAAAAATCACCAATTTTATATCATATTTTCTATTCCACTATTCAATCTACACCCTTTTGAGGTAAAAAAAATAAATTGCGGCATAGTCTGTATCGGTACGTGTGAGATACACCTTCCAAATTATTGGGGCGCATCTTCCACCGCCGAGGATTGCAGGGTGCTTCAGTTTGTCTCCTGTTCCGAACTCCTCCTACCCTTCATCCTGCCTTTAGGGTACAAAAAATTGTAATCGGGGCCTAGTCTGGGTCTGTACGTGTGAGATACACCTTTTGATATCATATTTTCTATTCCGCTATTCAATCTACACCCTTTGGGGTAAAAATAATTAAATTGCGGCATAGTCTGTATCGGTACGTGTGAGATACACCTTTCCAATTTTTTGGGCGCATCTTACACCGCCGAGGATTGGAGGGTGCTTCAGTTTGCCTCCTGTTCCGAACTCCTCCTACTCCTCATCCTCATCCTGCCTCTTTAGGGTACAAAAAATTGTAATCGGGGCCTAGTCTGTGTTTGTACGTGTGAGATACACCGTTTTATAAAATTTTTCCTATTCCGCTATTCAATCTACACCCTTTTGGAGTGTAAAAAATTTTATTACGGCGTAGTCTGTATCGGTACGTGTGAGATACACCTTCCAAATTATTGGGGCGCATCTTCCACCGCCGAGGATTGCAGGGTGCTTCAGTTTGCCTCCTGTTCCGAACTCCTCCTACTCCTCATCCTGCCTTTAGGGTACAAAAAATTGTAATCGGGGCCTAGTCTGGGTCTGTACGTGTGAGATACACCTTTTGATATCATATTTTCTATTCCGCTATTCAATCTACACCCTTTGGGGTAAAAAGAATTAAATTGCGGCATAGTCTGTATCGGTACGTGTGAGATACACCTTCCAAATTTTTGGGGCGCATCTTCCACCGCCGAGGATTGCAGGGTGCTTCAGTTTGCCTCCTGCCTGTTTCGAACTCCTCCTACTCCTCATCCTGCCTTTAGGGTACAAAAATTGTAATCGGGGCCTAGTCTGGGTCTGTACATGTGAGATACACCTTTTGATATCATATTTTCTATTCCGCTATTCAATCTACACCCTTTGGGGTAAACAGAATTAAATTGCGGCATAGTCTGTATCGGTACGTGTGAGATACACCTTTCCAATTTTTTGGGCGCATCTTACACCGCCGAGGATTGGAGGGTGCTTCAGTTTGCCTCCTGTTCCGAACTCCTCCTACTCCTCTTCCTCATCCTCATCCTGCCTTTAGGGTACAAAAAATTGTAATCGGGGCCTAGTCTGTGTTTGTACGTGTGAGATACACCGTTTTATAAAATTTTTCCTATTCCGCTATTCAATATACACCCTTTTGGAGTGTAAAAAACTTAAATTACAGCATAGTCTGTATCGGTACGTGTGAGATACTGGGAAGCTACGGTTCACTTCCGGCAGTCAGAATATCTGTTCATCACCTTCAGTGGGAAGAACATGGGACTTCGGGCTTCCTCAAGGTCTATTTCTTCTTGGATCATCCAAGCTATTCAATGGGCTTACAGGGCTAAGGGCTTGACTCCTCCAGTGGCGGTTAGGGCTCACTCAACTCAGAGTGTTTACACTTCCTGGGCAGTCTCCAGACATGTTGCTCCTGAAGTGATTTGTAGAGCAGCATCCTGGTCTTCTTTAAATACCTTTTTGTGGGGCGTGTCCGGCCGGCGAGCGTGATGGCCGCGTGAAGTGAGAGATCCGGCATACTCCGTGACACAGCAACTCTCAGCGACGAACGGACAGTGCAGAAATCACCTACCCTTACCGCCTCGGCAGCCTACCTCCTTGGGAATCCATGTCCAAGAGGAGAAAAGCGACCAAACCGCCCCAACGGTTGACTGACTTCTTCCCGGCGGCGCCACCTCGGGGTAAGCAAAATGGCGCCGGACCCGGCGCTGCACTCAATCCTCAGCGATATGGAGGAGGAAGCGACCCACACATGGAGGACATTACTGATATGGGGACATTGGAGGAAAGCTCTCCAGCCTCCTCTCCCTCAACCTCCAGCCCTGCTAAATCTAAGCAGCGCCGCAATAGTGGCAATATTTCTCCCTTCTCACAGCCTGCAACAGACCAGGCCCCGCGGCCTCCCAAATCACCAGGCCTTTCCATAGATCTATTCCCTGCCTCAGACCAGCCTATCTCGGAAGCGACTATGAAAAGGATGCTTCTGTCATTCAGGAGCACCCTCCATGCTGACTTTGATGATATGTTTGCTGACATAAAGGGCCGGGTTCAGACACACGATCATAGAATTCACCATCTAGAGACCAAGATGGCGGATCTCTACACCGCACACACAACGACTTGGTAGATGCCTACACTGACCAGGAGACTGAACTGCAGCGCCTCCAAACTAAGATAGCTGACTTAGAGGACAGCTTACTTCGGAATAACATTAAGTTTAGGGGGATCCCTGAATCTATACCTCACAGTGAACTGACCCGCTTTGTGCAACGCTTGATGAAGGCCCTCCTCCCTGCCTTAAGTGACATTGAGTTGTGTGTGGATAGAGCCCACCGTATCCCGAAGTCTAAATTTCTACCTGACACGACCCCCAGGGACACTCTGGCACGCATCCATTATTACCATGTGAAAGAGTGTGTTATGATGGCGGCAAAACAGAGCCCGGCCGTACCTGAAGAATTTATGGGCATCTCCCTCTATACGGATATCTCGCAAAAAACTGCGATTAACCGAAAGAAGCTAGCACCCCTTACTAAAATGTTGCGCAACAATAAGGTGGTTTACAAGTGGGGCTTCCCCACGAAACTTCTGATCACCTGGAACGGAAAGACCTATCCGGTCTACAGCGTGGAGAAAGGAATTCAGCTTTTTAAGCAGTGGCATCTGTTACCTGCTGAAGACCCGCTACCTACTGTCCCTCCATTGGAACGTCTACAAGCTGACTGGACCTGATCTGCTGAGAGGCTCTCCATCCTGCTAACTCCGTCATCCCTCAACTACCCGGAGAACTGCCGTGAGCTCCACTGTTTGCTATTTTTGATTTTTGTTGTTTCTTCCCCGCTTCATGGAACCGGGCTGTTTTTTGCCTGGTATGACCCTATTCAACCTGTGGAGGCTCAGCATGTTGCTGAGCATTTCTAGACCACCCTCGGCCACAGTGGCCTTTTTGGCTGCCCATCATGCCTGCTTTTTCAGTCAGGCTTTTCTTATGTGTATGTTGTCTGTCTTGTTTCTCTTGTCGTCTCCCCTTTTTCTTGCAGCTCCCTCATCCCTACCTTCCACCTGTCTGGATTCAAGACACCTCTCCCATCCTGCACACTTGAACAGCCTGCTGTTGCCGGTGACTACTGGAAATGGATATCCCTCCTGCGCTCCAATCGCTCTCTTTCATCCCCTGCTGACGCTTACCTATCTGCGAAAATCTGTATTAAGGTACTGTTCACTGCCCAGAGTGGGCCCTACCGATGGTAGGGTCATCATGGCCCCTGCATCTTCTTCCTCTCCAATATGCCTTTACGAATAGTCTCCTTGAATTCGAAGGGGCTCAATAGCCCCTATAAGAGATCAGCATTGCTTAGAGAAGCCAAACTTCACAAAGCTGATGTCCTTTTTGTTCAAGAATCCCATTTTGTTGCCCACAAATGTCCTAAAGTGACTCTCCCTCATTTCTCGCATGTTTATATGGCTAACGCCCCGAAAAAGGCGTGTGGCGTCTTTATTGCTATCAGAGACTCAGTGGCCTTCAAGTACATTGACTCGCTTACTGACCCTGAAGGGAGGTATATTGTATTGATTTGCCAACTCAACAATACTGTTTTCACCCTACTTAACCTCTATGCCCCGAACATGCAGCAACAAAAGTTTTTGACCCCGTTACTCTCGGTGACTATGAAGGTGTTGCAAGGCACCCTCCTCATAGGGGGGGATTTTAACACTGTCCTGGTCCCAGCCATGGACTCCACCTCGCAAACTAGGAGACCACCCCAATCCATTGTTTCCCTATTGCACACTTATGAGTTATATGATGTATGGCGATATTTTCACGGTTCCGAAAAGATTATACCTTTATGTCTGCACCACATTCCTCATACTCCCGCATAGACCTCTTCCTCACCACGAAGGGATCCTTGCAGAGTGTGACTAATGCTCACATTGGCACGATTTCTTGGTCGGATCACGCACCGATAGTTCTGGAGTTCTATGACAATTTACGCAACTCCCCTCCCCCAGTGTGGAGACTGAACTCTGAGATACTGGCGGACGAGAAGCTGTGCCAATCAATATTGCAGGAACATAGCAATTTTTTTGAATGGAATGATGGTCCTGAGGTTAATAGGTTTACCTTGTGGAGTACCTACAAGGCCTACATGCGTGGAGTCCTGATTAAAATGTCTTCTAAGCTACGGAAGCAGAGGAGGAAGCAGGTTGAGGACTTACTGTTGTCTATTGAAACCAAAGAAAAGGAAAACAAAACTAACCCTTCCCCTCATCTCACACAACTCCTTGTATCTGAATGGCAGGCTCTTAGGTCGCTCCTCTTATATAAGTTCGAAAACCACCTTAAGTACATGAAGGCTCAATATTATGCTCTTAACAACCGGGCAGGAGCTTGGCTGGCTCGGAAGGTCAAATTAAAGCGACTTAAGCAGAAAACTGTATCCCTGACCTATCCATCCCCAGCTGACCTCCTGACCAACCCTAAAGATATAGCAGATGCCTTTGCGTCCTACTACCAGAAATTATATGACCTCCGTAATGATAACTCCACACCCCAGCCTACCCCTGAGATTATTGGCAGTTTCCTTTCCAAAACAGCATTGCCTACCCTGTCTTCGGAATTACTGCAATCTATATCACGGCCCATTACCTCGTAGGAAATATGCTCAATCATTTCCAAACTCCCTAACAACAAATCGCTTGGGGGAATACGGTTTTTCCAATGAATATTATAAACACTTTGCCTCTGAAAGAGCACCTCACCTGCAGTCCGTCTTCTCTCTTGCCTCCTCCACTGCTTCCTTCCCTCATGACATGTTACGTGCTGTTAAAGTTACGATACCGAAACCAAATAAGGACCCCTCACTGCCTGCAAATTATAGACCTATATCACTGCTCAATGTTGATATTAAAATATATGCCAAGATCTTAGCCCTTAGATTACAGAAGGTGCTCCCTCTTCTGGTGCACCCAGACCAAGTGGGATTCGTGCCTTGTCGCCAGGCCCCTGATGGCACTAGACGTCTTATTGATTTAATTTCCTGTGCGGGGGCCTCTCGAACGCCTTCTCTGCTCCTATCCCTGGATGCGGAGAAGGCGTTTGACAGGGTCCACTGGGGCTACCTACAACAAGTCCTGGATAAATTTGGCATTTGAGATTTGCTGCAATCCACTATTCTATCCCTTTATTCTAATCCATCCACAGTCGTCCTTACTTCGGGAATTAAATCGAAACAAATACACATCACCAATGGCACCCGACAAGGATGTCCCCTTTCCCCCATTATATTTACACTTCTTATGGAACCCCTGGCTCAAAGAATCCGATCCTGTCCTATTATCACAGGCCCCTGCGTTGCTGGCATGGAGCATAAGATCAGTCTTTTCGCAGACGATGTTTTGCTCATGTTGACCAATCCAGCTTCGTCTCTCCCTGCAACCTATGATCTCTTGCAAGAATTTAGTACAGTCTCCTACTATAAATTGAATGCTAGTAAGTCCCAAATCCTTGCTTTGCATATACCCCCCGCCCTTCGCCAGTCATTATCGCGCAATTTCCCCTTTACCTGGGTTACCAGCTCCCTAGGCTTTCTAGGCATCCACCTTACCCCGCTCCCCTCCCAACTCTATGCCCATAACTTAAAGCCCTTGTTGGATTATTTGCCCCGAACATTGGCGTCCCTCAAAACGCAGGAACTCTCTGTGATGGGCAGAATAGCCACGTTCAAAATGATAGTCCTTCCTAAACTTCTTTACTTTTTCCGCATGGTAATTATTCCCCTACCACGAAGCTTCTTTAAGGCCCTTCAAAGCATAATTACTAAATTTATCTGGGACCATAAACCCTCGAGATGCTCTTTGTCCATCATGTCTAGACATAGATCCCTGGGGGGGATGGGTGTCCCTAATCTCCTTGCGTACTATAAAGCCTGTGTCCTTGACCAACTTAAGTATTGGTGGACGTCCTCATCCAACAAAACTTGGTCACACGTAGAAGCTGCCTCAACCCCCCATAAGAATCTCCAACTGCTACTACCAAATTGGGAGCCACACCCCCGCCTTCACTGCTCCCTTCGGTACAAATTTCGTCCCAAATCTGGAAAGAGATACCTCTCACCCACCGACCGGGGCCACAAAATTATGATTCCATTAACCATATTGTCATATTTCATCCCCAATCTAGATTTAACATTATGGACGCCTAAGGATTCCCCACAAATGCACGTCCATGACCTTTATCAGGGCACCTCGCTCTCCTCTTATGCAGACTTGGTTAAAAAATTTAAACTACCTCCGAACACATTCCATACCTACCTCCAAATAAGATCCTTTTTGCGCTCTCAAACCGTCCCACAGTATATTGTACTCCCTACCTCCATTCATGAGTACCTTCAGGAACCTCCAGGTTCCTGTAAAGGCATAACCCTCTTCTATAAAACACTCGCCCAACAGGGTCCCTTCTCAAAAACACACACCATGATTAAGTGGGAGCAGACTTTACAAAAAACATTTCCTTCTTCTCATTGGTTGAAAGCATTCTCGTCCACATACTCTGCCACTAAATGCATAACACATTGGGAACAACATGTCAAGTTAACGCACCATTGGTATTTAACGCCATACCAGCTATCCAAAATATATCCCTCCCATCCGACCTCGTGCTGGAGGGAATGTGGGGACTGCGGTACTATATTCCACACTATGTGGGCCTGCTTGTCACTCAGGTCCTTCTGGAACAAGATTTTTAGCCTGCTTTCTGAACTATGCAACCAACAGGTGACACCCGATCCGGAACTGGCCCTTTTACACCTTACTATTCACAACTTCCGGCTCGCATATCGACCGGTAATAATCCACCTTCTCCTAGCAGCTAAACTCACGATCACTAGACTATGGAAATCCACCAAATCCCCTTCAATAGAGGACACCATTGACACGTTGAACCAACAATGAGATATGGAACGCATATTTTCACGCATCTCCCTAACTACTGAGTCCTTCTGCAGGAAATGGGATATCTGGCTCCAACACCCTAAATGTACAGTTACCATCTGATGTAAGATTGATTGCTTAGTGGAATTTATGGTGGACACCTTGCCCCTGTCATTTCCTCTAACTTCCTCGCTTCTTAACCCACTTTATTGTACCCCCCCCCCTCCTCGTGTGTCTTCCCTTTCCACCTCCCACATTTCTCAACATTCCTTGTCTCTCACTCTTGCAGTAATCCTAGCGTGCTAAGTGAAACCTGCATGTTGTTTAATCGTGGTATCTATATCTAGGTGGGCATCCCCCCCTGTGACACAGTTTGTTAGGCGGTTGTTAAAACACCTTTATACATGAGTTTCGTTGTGAGGTCACATGTTGACCACTGCTTGTTATATCTTATTATATGAGTACTTTGCTTTGTTATCTATATCCTCTATTGCATGACGGAATTATTTGTTTGACTGCTTGCTTAACGCTTGTTGTACCATTTTAAAACGAATAAAAATTATTGAAACTAAATACCTTTTTGTCTCATTATTGTGTTGAGCCGGCGGCTCTTTCTTCTGTTAATTTTGGTTTACAAGTCCCATCAGTTGACAGAGTAAATTAAACTTTTGTTCAGCACCTGCCCACCCTGTTTGTGTACGGTGAGTTATTTCCCGATACAAATGCTGACTTGGAGTCTGTCAGGAAAATGGAAAAATTATATCAAATACTTACCGTAATTTTCCTTTCCTGATGGACTCCATGGCAGCAGGAGTTCCCTCCCAGTTTCTAAGGAGGATAGTTACAGAACACGTGTGCTGAACAGGTGCAAAGATTTATGGGAGTGGATGTCCTATAGGGTAGGTTTGGAGGTGGGACTAAACCCGATACGTATGCTGCCATGGAGTCCATCAGGAAAGGAAAAATACGGTGAGTATTTGATATCAATTTTCCGTTATTTTCACCTGCCTTTTGATTATCCAAAATTACATTTCATGAAGATCCTGTAACGCCGAGTAATAGATACCTTACATGTCACACTTTAAATTTGCACACACTTGTGGAATGGCGCCAAACTTCGGTACTTAAAAATCTCCATAGGCGACGCTTTAACATTTTTTACAGATTACCAGGTTAGAGTTACAGAGGTGGTCTTAGACTACAATTGTTGCACTCACTCTAGCGCTCACGGCGGTACCTCACATATGTGGTTTTAATTCCATTTACATATGTGGGCGCGATGTACGTATACATTCGTGAGCACGAGGAAAGGGTGCGCTTTAAATCGTTTTTTTTTTTTATGTATTATGTTTATTTTAACATTATAATTTTATTTTTACATTTTTCCTTTTTTCCTTTATTTCTATTTTTTTTATCACTTTTATTCCTATGACAAGGAATGTAAACATCCCTTGTCATAGGAATGGGACATTACAGGTCCTCTTTATGGAGAGATGTGGGGTCCTATAGGCAGGAAAGACTGAGAAAAAAAAAAAAAACACGTCATAACATCACGCCCGGACCTCCGAAGGTCATAGAGACTCCTGGGGACCATCTGGTCCTTGGTATTCTCTATGGTAAACTTCCGTCACTGGCAGATTCCTTCTCTGGCTCGCCGATCGCACGAGTGAGCCGATAGAAGCACCGAAGGATGGCTGGAGGGGGAGGGGCATCCCGCTGCCTGTAAAAACAACCAAGCGGCTGAATAGCCACTATGATTGTTTTTACAGCGCAGGGAATTGCTGGCAGAAAAGAATGATATCTCCACTCAAAGTCCAGGATGTCATATGACGGCCTCGGGATATCAACATTGCATTCTTGTTGGTCTCCAAGCCCTACTCAACCAGTACAATTGTTCCATACCTTGCACTGATGGCTGCCAACAAGTCTTAAACAGTTTGGAAAAAATGCTTTATAATATTGGGCTTTGTTTCTACTGTACATCAATGGGTCTAGATGTACGGTTGGCCAGATGAGCGTAAATAAATTATTCTTTTGAAATGAGGTAATTCTATTGTTTTTGGAATATGCAAATAAATGAAAATTGGGAATACCTTTTCTTCTACAAAGACATTTTTTGTGATGTTTCTATATAACCATAAAATTTGGAGGGATACAATGTTAAAGAATATTGAAGTGTTTTTAACTTGTTTACATTCATTGGTTGCTTGGGCTTTCATACTGTAACGATAACCCCTTTATGCGCCATTGGGTTTGACAGGCCCTTCCAGTCTTTCTTCTAGTTCACTGGCTGTCTACTTCCCCAAATCCCTCACCAATCCACCAACCCATCAGGAATGGCTGAAATCTACTCTGTCAATCTTTGCTTGAAGCAATTGGCTCAAAGTCAAGGGGAGAGAAAGTATGGGTTTATTCTACAGGAATCCTCAAACATAGCCTTCCTCTGCTTGGAAATATTCCAAGTCCTTCTAAAAGGCTGGTAGAGGACGTACGCTCTAACCATAACTTGCAAATGACTGAGTAATCTTTGATACCTGAAGGTGCTTCCAGGTCCCAGCATAAGCCTATTCATATTAGCTTTATTGCCAGCAAGGGGCATGAGTTTTGTTTAATGTGGAGCTATAGGTCTGTCTCGACAGGGGACATGTTAGACCTCTACAGAGAGATATGGCACTGGAACAGTTTTAGTCACAGGAAACGGGTCTGGCAGGTAAAGGGTCTTTGCACTCATCTCACCACCCCCAGGCAGCACACCGAGGAGGCTATGGAATGAGCTTGTAAATTGGAAAGTGGTTGCAAAGGCAAAAGGTTTTTTTTTTAATCTTAATGCATTCTATGCATTAAGATAAAAATCCTTTTGTGTGCAGCAGCCTCCCTCAGCCCCCCTAATACTTACCTGAGCCCATCTCGATCCAGCAATGTTGCAGAAGTGTCTCAGTAGCCTGGGACTCCCCTTCTCAATGGCTCAGACAGCAGCACGACACCATTGGCTCCCGCTGCTGTCAATCAAAGTCAGTCATCCAATGAGAGAGAAAGGGGGTGGGGCTGGGTCTCAACTCTATGTGTGAATGGACACAGGGAGCTGTGGCTTGGCTCGGATGCCCCTATAGCAGGCTGCTTGCTGTGGGGGCACTTAACAGGAGGGAGGGGCTAGGAGCACCGAATAGGGACCCAAGAAGAGTATAACAAGTATAACATGTTTGTTATTTGTAACTAAAAAACTAAACTTTAGTATCACTTCAAACAGACATCCTTTCCATACCAAGCCTGGGAGGCAAAGTCCTTTCTAGAAGGTCTCTTTGTGTATTTATTTCCTTTCCCAACCCTCATGATTGGCAAAATACCTCCTAGTAAATGGTCAGGGAAAAATAAATACTTATAACCCCTAACATTGTTTCTTTTGCTCTATATGTTGGAAAACACTCCCCAACAGTAGAGATGTATAGAACTGTTCGCCGGCGAACAGTTCCTGGCGAACTTAGCATGTTCGCGTTCGCCGCTGCCGGCGAACATATGCGATGTTCGGTCCGCCCCTCATAAGACATCATTGAGGCAAACTTTGACCCTGAACTTTACAGTCAGCAGACACATTTCCAGCCAATCAGCATACCTCCCTCCCACACCCTCCCACCTCCTATAAATAAGCAAGGGCAGCATCCATCTTAGATCATTCTGAAGCAGTGTGTGTAGTGAGAGTAGGGAGAGAGCTGCTGCTGCTGCTGCTGCTGTGTTAAGCTAGGGACAGTTAGTCAGTGTTCCTGGTCTTGCAGTGTTCTTGGTCCACTACTGCTGTAATATCAGCACCCCAAAAAGCCCTTCTAAGGGCTGGTATTTGTGTTTTTTTTATATATATATATATATATATATATATATATATATATATATATATATATATATATATATATATATATTGTGACAGGAAGTCAGCTAAATCTGGGAATGTAGTCACAGGAAGGAGATACATTTCCACCTGATTTAGAAAGTCCATTAATTAATTTAGGGTGTTGGCTACAGAGCTAGCCAGCAGGAAGTTGAAAGGCCTTCACCTGTTCAGAATGAGGGAGTTAAGGCTCTATAATTTGTTCAGAGAAAGTCCTATTGTTTGCTGCCTCCAGAAGCTGCCTCCTGTCGCCGTGTGGGCTGGGAGAGGAAGGCAGACAAACGGCTGCATCCTGACGCCATGTGGGTAGAGGACAGTCCTGTGTGCCCCCTGAAAGCTGAGCGAGCATGGCAGGCTGGAAACAGAGACGCCAGCAGCCAATGGAGGCCATCGGTTTGGAGGAAACCGAGTATGTGTGCAGGGCTGAGTTGGATGCCTTGCAACGGAAAATGGAAGAAAAGGAACAAGCCTTGGAATTGCTTAAAATGGAGCATAGAAACTTGCAGGAAACGAATGAACTACTCAAGTCTCATGTGTCACAGTGGGAAGAATCCACTGCTCTTCTTTTGGTCGAGTTGCAAAAACGCAGAGAGACTATAATGGAGAAAGATACCATCCTCATGGAAAAGGAAAGTGAAATTCAGACTTTGCAGAAGCAAAGCATGTGTGAAATGTTGGAGTTGCGTAATCAGCTGGAAAAAAGTCTTCAGTGTTTGGAAGTTACAAAAATAGACCTGCAGGAGTCGCAGGAACAGAATGTCGCTCTGAAAACGACATTGTCTCTCAGCGACAACGAGAAAAGTGAAAGAGAGGCTAAATTACTGAGTACTGTGTATGAGCTCACCACTTTGAGCAATGTGGTAGATGAATTGCGTACGGACTGTGAAAGTTGGAAAGGTGAAGCCCAACGTTTCCAGCAGCAGTTAAAGGAGAAAGAAGCCTGTGTGGCAGAATTACAGTCTCATTCCCAGAAACTAGCCAATGAGGTGAAGGCTCTTATGCAGGGAAAAGGAGATTGTGAACATAAGAGGGAAAAAGTAGAGGCACAGCTTCTGGAATCGCAAGTCAAGGTGTCAGAAGGTGACCGATTGTGTGCTAAGCTGTCAGAGAAGGCAAACCGATTGCAGGTTGAGTTGGACAGTGTCACAAATCGGCTTTCTCAAGCAGACAGCAAATCTAGAGAAATTGCGGAAGATTTTTCTATCTTGGAATCGCAGCTGCAAGACACGCAGGAACTCTTACAGGAAGAGAGGTGTCAAAGGCTGAGTTTTAGCACAAAGCTCAAACAAATGGAAGATGAGAAAAATGGCTTCCTGGAACAATTAAAAGAGGAGGCGGAAGCAAAGAAAAACCTATCAGAGCAAGTCGCAACATTGCAAGCTCAGATAGCGGATATGAAAAAACGCATGGAAGAAAGCGTTGGTTCATTACAGTGTGTTGAAGATGTGAAAAAGAAGTTTGATCAGATGCTTGGTGAAGAGAAGACTGTGTCTGCAAAATATGCAGAAGAACGCGCCCGTGCAGAAACGGAGGTGCGTGATAACGAGAGCAAAGCCCTGTTCTTGGCTCGCTCTTTGGAGGAAGCTCTAGAGTGTAAGGTTGAACTAGAAAGAGTTAACCAACAGCTGTGTACAGAAATGGAAGATTTGGTCAGCTCCAAGGATGATGTTGTGAAAAGCGTTCAGGAGCTAGAAAAGTCTAAGCGAGCCTTAGAACAGCAAGTAGAAGAGATGAAGATTCCGTTGCAGGAACTGGAAGAGGAATTCCAGGCAACAGAGGATCTGTCCCAAAGAGGGGATAGTGTGCCTGATGCAGTTTTTAAAAGGATCAGTGTTTTGGGGTCTGTCCTGAGTGAGCCTCAGAAATGTGATGACATGTGGCTTGAATCACCCCTTTGGAATAAACCGTTCCTTCAAAAACTTCAAGCATTGGAAAATGTATCATTAGAGCTTCAGCAAACAAAAGAGTTGTGTAAGAAATGTGATGATTTCTCAGTTCAGGCTGAAAACCTAGTGGAGAAAACTAAAGCGGAGAAAACTAAAGCAAGTGATATAAATCTGGGAGAAAAAAGCAAACGCCACCTAGTGGAGAAAACTAAGGCTGTTGGTGAAAACATGAAGCAAATGAATAAGTGCCTTTCAGGGAGTGTTTCGAAAATGGAACTGGTGAAAGACGGGTGGCAGAAGTTTGATCGTGATCTTAAGATGCATTCCATGTGGAATTCAGATAGAGAAAAGGAACTAGGTGACTTTGAGCGGTCAAATAGTTCAGCAGAAAGTGCATTGAAGAAACCTGTAAAAGAATGTGTTGCAGTTCCATGCTTCTTCACTGATGCAGAGAGGAGGTCTATAATGGATACCACCCAGATCGCTGGGTTCAACTGTGTTGTTGCCTTTGACCCCTATGTTGGTGGAAGGAAAGTTGATGATGTTCTGGTTGGCTTCTTCTGTGAAGAGTTTGGCAAGAAATATAAACTCAATATCAAATCAAATAGTAGGCCTTTACTGCGACTCGCTCAGGAGGGCGAAAAGTTTAAGAAGTTGATGAGTGCAAATGCTTCAGATCTGCCTATGAATATGAAATGTTTGGTGAATGATATTGATGTCTCTGGGAAAAGGAACAGGGGTCACTTTGAAGAAATGTGTGACAGCCTGTTGTCTCAATTGGAAAATCCTCTGCACAGCATCTTAGAGCAAGCAAAGCTCAAGAAGGAAGATCATTCCCTTTTACAACAAAAAGTCAATGATTGTGTACAGCTGTATGGAGAGGCAACTCAAGTCACAGAGGGATGTCAAGAGTCCCTACTTGGAACAAAGCTTAGTGAAGCAAAGGTTCTCAAAGTTTTGTGGAAAACCTTTATGGATTGCAGAGAGAGGCGTCTTAAGAATGTTGAAGACATTAAGACTAGCCCAATTGAGTTGCCTATGGATCACGGTCCTCCATGGTGGATTGGACAGACGGTTATGAGGGACAAGCTGTCTGACATTTATGAGAAAGCTGTCAATGAAGATGACAGAAATGAGAAGGAGCAAAATGATGCCAAAAATGCAGTTGAAGAATGTGTATATGAGATGAGAGACAAACTGTGTGGCATTTATGAGAAATCCGTCAATGAAGATGACAAAACAGTTTCATCCGGAAGCTTGAGGATAATAGGAGGCTTATCAGTGAGTCAGCAGTGCCTGACACATGCGTGCCTGGAAATATGTGTCCCAACCCTAGGGTTGAAACAAGAGGGGGGGGTATGTGACAGGAAGTCAGCTAAATCTGGGAATGTAGTCACAGGAAGGAGATACATTTCCACCTGATTTAGAAAGTCCATTAATTAATTTAGGGTGTTGGCTACAGAGCTAGCCAGCAGGAAGTTGAAAGGCCTTCACCTGTTCAGAATGAGGGAGTTAAGGCTCTATAATTTGTTCAGAGAAAGTCCTATTGTTTGCTGCCTCCAGAAGCTGCCTCCTGTCGCCGTGTGGGCTGGGAGAGGAAGGCAGACAAACGGCTGCATCCTGACGCCATGTGGGTAGAGGACAGTCCTGTGTGCCCCCTGAAAGCTGAGTGAGCATGGGGAAGACCTCCTGAAGCGGTGTGCGCTCAGGAGGGTAAAAACGAGTGAAGACGTCTCAAAGGTGAGAAGACGAAGTGTTTCTGTGTGAAAGAAAACAAAGGGACATGTTCAATGGACAATGTTTGTGCTGTGTGAAAAGCAAACAAATGGACATTTGAGTGTCTGCTGTAGGATCAGCAGTGTCGGCCCAACAGTAGGTTGGGAAGACTTCTTAGGTAGGTTCCAGCGTGAGAAGGTAGCCGCCCACAGAGGCAAGGATTTATTTTGTGTTTTATTTTATTTTGATGTTTTGCTGCATGCACTTGTTTGAAGAAATTGGAAGAATAAACCATAAACCTGTTGTTTGCAAGCACTTTTGGGCTATTTCTCTGTGAAAACGCACCCCCCAAGGAGTCATCTACGCCTACCACCGAGCTAATCCCTCACAATATATATATATATATATATATATATATATATATATATATACCTAGCGTCCCCAAAAGCCCTTTTAAGGGCTGGTAATTGAGTTGTTTCTTCTTATAAATATATATCTATATCTATCTAGTGTCCCCAAAAGCCCTTTTAAGGGCTGGTAATTGAGGATTTTTTTTATTTATATATATACATATATATATATATATAGTGTCCCCAAAAGCCCTTTTAAGGGCTGGTAAGGTAATAGAGTTTTTTCTTTATATATATATCTATATATATCTATTGTACACTGCAGTTGCCTGCCCGCTGTGTGTGAGAGGCCACAGACCTACCACAGACTGTACTGTGTGCACACCACACTCATTTCGGGTGGCACAGGCACAGTACCTGGCATTTTAAAAAATATTTTTTTTTCCTCTGTCATAATTGCAGTGAGTGCTGTGTCAGGTCCACAGAGTGCACTGTACCCACTGCAGTGCACTGCCCACCACTGATATATATACGGTGGCACAGCATCTTGTTGCAATAAATTGAAAAAAAAAAATATTTTTTATTATTGCAGTTGCCTGGGCTGCCAGTTACTGTCAGGTCCACAGAGTGTACTGTGCCCACTGCAGTGCCACTGTGTGCCCACCCACCACTGATATATAAGGTGGCACAGCAGCTTGCAAAGTAAAAAAAATATATATATTTTTTAATTGCAGTTGCCTGGGTGCCAGTGACTGCTGTCAGGTCCACAGAGAGTGTACTGTGCCACTGCCCACCCACCACTGATATATAAGGTGGCACAGCAGCTTGCAAAGTAAAATAAAATATATTTTTTTAAAATTGCAGTTGCCTGGGTGCCAGTGACTGCTGTCAGGTCCACAGAGAGTGTACTGTGCCACTGCCCACCCACCACTGATATATAAGGTGGCACAGCAGCTTGCAAAGTAAAATAAAATATATATTTTTTAAAATTGCAGTTGCCTGGGTGCCAGTGACTGCTGTCAGGTCCACAGAGAGTGTACTGTGCCACTGCCCACCCACCACTGATATATAAGGTGGCACAGCAGCTTGCCAAGTAAAAAAAAATATATTTTTTTTAATTGCAGTTGCCTGAGTGCCAGTGACTGTCAGGTCCACAGAGTGTACTGTACCCACTGCCCAACACTCCTATAGGGTGGCACAGCACCTTGCACTCATAGTACACAACACATTAAAAAAGAAAATGACAGGCAGAGGCAGGCCACCCCGCAAGGGCCATCGTGGTCGGGGTGCTGTGATTTCCTTAGGCCCTAGAATAATGCCCAGTGTTCAGAGGCCACCACAGACCCTGAACTCAAAAAATTCTGAGGCCATAGTTGACTGGCTTACACAAGACACCCAATCGTCTACAGCTTCCGCTCGGAACCCTAATGCACCATCCTCCTCCAGCTCAGCTTCGGGCACCTCTCAATTTACCACTCGCCAGCCCGCCGGCACCACCACCAACACTAGCACCACAGCCGCTTCACTTGATCCGTCAGAGGAGTTATTTTCACATCAGTTGGAAGAAATAAGTGATGCGCAACTATTAGTGCCAGAGGATGTAGATAACGGGGATATGTCTCAGTCAGGCAGCATTATACACATGGACGTACATTGTGATGATGATGATGTTGTACCTGCTGCTGCTGCCTTTGCTGAGTTGTCAAGTGAAGCGGCTGATGATGACGATGTGTCTGTGGATGTCACCTGGGTGCCTGCTCGAAGAGCAGAAGAAGAGGGGGAAAGTTCAGATGGGGAGACAGAGAGGAGGAGGAGACGAGTTGGAAGCAGGGGGAGGAGGTCATCGCAAGGAGCTAGTGGCGCAGTCAGACAGCATGTAGATTCGGCACCCGGGGTCAGCCAGACAGCACGCCAATCAACGCAAGCTGTTGCCACCACCAGAATGCCGTCCTTGCAAAGCTCAGCAGTGTGGCATTTTTTTTGTGTGTCTGCCTCTGATATCAGCGATGCCATTTGTAACCTGTGCCAAAAGAAACTGAGTCGTGGGAAGTCCAACACCCACCTAGGTACAACTGCTTTGCGAAGGCACATGATCTCACATCACAAACGCCTATGGGATAGACACATGAGTAAAATCAGCACACAAACTGAAAGCCACCATCCTCCTCCTGGTCCAGCATCTTCAGCCACGTCAACCACTGCTGTCCTCCATGCCCCCTATCAACAACCCGCCCCTCCGCCTCTCACCTTCAGCAGTTCCTGCTCGTCACCTGCCCACAGTCAGGTGTCTGTCAAGGAAATGTTTGAGCGTAAAAAGCCAATCTCGCAGAGTCACCCCCTTGCCCGGCGTCTGACAGCTGGCTTGTCGGAACTCTTAGCCCGCCAGCTTTTACCATACAAGCTGGTGGAGTCTGAGGCCTTCAAAAAATTTGTCGCTATTGGGACACCGCAGTGGAAGGTACCCGGCCGAAATTATTTTTCACAAAAGGCAATCCCCAACCTGTACTCTATTGTGGAAAAGGAAATCATGTCACGTCTGGCACACAGTGTTGGGGCAAGGGTCCATCTGACCACTGATAGCTGGTCTGCAAAGCACGGTCAGGGCAGGTATATAACGTACACTGCGCATTGGGTAAACCTGCTGGCGGCTGCCAAGCATGGAATGCATGGCTCTGCTGCAGAGGAGTTGGTGACACCGCCACGACTTGCAGGCAGGCCTGCTGCCACCTCCTCTACTCCTCCTACTCTATCCTCTTTGCTAACCTCCACGGCTGAGTCCTCTTCTGCTGTTGCATCTTGCTCCACACCAACTGCACCCCCCCCAGCTCCCCAGGGGCTATTCCACATGCCGGATACGACAGTGTCACGCTGTCTTGGGGTTGACTTGCCTGAAAGCAGAGAGTCACACCGGACCAGCACTACTGTCCGCCCTGAACGCACAGGTGGATCAGTGGCTGACCCCGCACCAACTGGAGATCGGCAAAGTGGTGTGTGACAACGGGAGCAATTTGTTGGCGGCATTGAATTTGGGCAAGTTGACACATGTGCCGTGCATGGCACATGTGTTGAATCTGATTGTGCAACGTTTTGTGCAGAAGTACCCAGGCTTACAGGACGTCCTCAAGCAGGCCAGGAAGGTGTGTGGCCATTTCAGGCGTTCCTACACGGCCATGGCGCACTTTGCAGATATTCAGCGGCGAAACAACATGCCAGTGAGGCGCTTGATTTGCGACAGCCCGACACGTTGGAATTCAACACTGCTAATGTTCGACCGCCTGCTCCAACAAGAAAAAGCGGTCAACGAGTATTTGTATGACCGGGGTGCTAGGACAGCCTCTGCGGAGCTGGGTATTTTTTTGCCACGTTACTGGACGCTCATGCGCAATGCCTGTAGGCTCATGCGTCCTTTTGAGGAGGTGACAAACCTAGTGAGTCGCACTGAAGGCACCATCAGCGACATCATCCCATATGTTTTTTTCCTGGAGCGTGCCCTGCGAAGAGTGCTGGATCAGGCCGTAGATGAGCGTGAAGAGGAAGAGTTGTGGTCACCATCACCACCACCAGAAACAGCCTTACCATCGATTGCTGGACCTGCGGCAACACTGGAAGAGGAGTGTGAGGAAGAGGAGTCAGAGGAGGAATGTGGCTTTGAGGAGGAGGAACACCAACCACAGCAGGCATCCCAGGGTGCTCGTTGTCACCTATCTGGTACCCGTGGTGTTGTACGTGGCTGGGGGGAAGAACACACCTTCAATGACATCAGTGAGGACGAGGAATTGGACATGAGTAGCTCGGCATCCAACCTTGTGCAAATGGGGTCTTTCATGCTGTCATGCCTGTTGAGAGACCCTCGTATAAAAAGGCTGAAGGAGAACGACCTGTACTGGGTGGCCACGCTACTAGACCCCCGGTATAAGCAGAAAGTCTGTGATATGTTACCCAATTACCGGCAGTCGCAAAGGATGCAGCAGCTACAAAATAAGTTAAAAACTATGCTTTACACAGCGTATAAGGGTGATGTCACAGCACAACGGGAATCCAACAGGGGAAGAGGTGAAAGTAATCCTCCTCCTACCACCACAACCACGCCGGCAAGGACAGGACGCTTTACAGACGTCTTGTTGATGGAGGACATGCGCAGCTTTTTTAGTCCTATGCATCGCCACAGCCCTTCGGGGTCCACCCTCAGAGAACGACTCGACCGACAGGTAGCAGACTACCTTGCCTTAACTGCAGATATCGACACTCTGAGGAGCGATGAACCCCTTGACTACTGGGTGTGCAGGCTTGACCTGTGGCCTGAGCTATCCCAATTTGCCATTGAACTTCTGGCCTGCCCCACTTCAAGTGTGCTGTCAGAAAGGACCTTCAGCGCAGCAGGAGGTATTGTCACTGAGAAGAGAAGTCGCCTAGGTCAAAAAAGTCTTGATTACCTCACGTTTATTAAGATGAATGAGGCATGGATCCCGAAGGGACTGACAGTGGGGGATGCATTTGACTAAAAAAGGCCTGGTGATGACTGAGATGCCTTGGCCTAAAAATGGTCCACACGCTGCTGTATATAATCATTCTCTGCATGCCGGATGACTTACGTGATGTCTCCGCCACCAACTACGGTTCAAGCCGCAATGTTTTAGTGCACTTTCTGCCTTAAAACCTCAATTTTGCAGGCCGCTGCTACAGCAGCGGCTGCAACAATACCTACTTTTTCATGCATGTGTACATGCCTAATTTTTCTGGCCTCTGGTACTACACTCCGGCTGCAAAAAAACAAAAAACAAAAAAAAAGGCACATACATGTGTCAATTCCCCTTCGTGATCGTTACCTTGTCGTGGTGAAGGGGCTTGCGTATCACAATGAAGCGATCACCTCTAGGATTGTGTTGGCACACCCCAGATGATAAGGTCGTTGCTTCATTGTGTACAGACCAAAAGCGATCCGCAGGATAATTTTTCATAAAAAAAAACATTCATTTTCTTTCATTCTTTCTGCGGAGCTGGGTATTTTTTGGCCGCGTTACTGAATGCTCATGAACAATGGCTGTAGGCTCATGCGTCCTTTTGCGGAGATGACAACCCTGGTGGTCAGTCGAACCCAAGGCAACATCATCGACCTCATCCCATATGCGTTTTTTCTGGAGCGTGCCCTGCGAAGAGTACTGAATCAGGCTGTAGATGAGCATGAAGAGGAAGAGTTGTGGTCCTCATCACCACCAGAAGCAGCCTTGTCGTTGTCAATTGCTGGACCTGTGGCAACGCAGAGAGAGGAGTCTGAAGAAGAGAAGTCAGAGGAGGAAGGTGGCTTTGAGGAGGTGGAATACCAGCCACAGCAGGCGTCCCAGGGGGCTTGTTCTCACCTTTCGGGGACCCTTGGTGTTGTATGTGGCTGGGTGGAGGAAGAGACCTTCAATGATGTCAGTGAGGACAAGGAACGGGACATGGCTAGCTTGGTATCCAACCTTGTGCAAATGGGGAGTTTGCGGTTGTGCAAATGGACTGACTGACTGTTAAACGGGGAGTTTGGTCTGTCAGAGTTTGGTCTGTCACTGTGAAGCGGGCGATGGGCGTAACCCTTACACTACTTGACCGATAAAACATCATACCTGATCGTATTCACACACTGGATGTTTTAGTGCTGGTTTACACTGCCGCTACCACTAAAGTAGCGTCGCTTCCAGTGCGACTTTGGCGCGACTTAGCGCGACTTTGGCGCGACCTCATCGCGAGGCGACTTTTTATTTGGCCAATCACAATATCATGTTTTGTGACCGTCACCTAATTTCCTTTTCCTGTTTTTTGTTTTACATATTTCCCCATGTGTGCAGTGTTGTCTGTGTCATAGCTCAACTGATAGGCATGTTTGCCTTGGCATATCATATTTCAGCTTGCCAGAAAGAAAAAAAGACAGCTGGAAAGACACTGCATTAGTTTTCTACTAAAAATCATAAGAAAAATGCTGTTTTTTTTGGGTTGTGGACATACTACAGAGCTGAAACTTGACAGGTACACTTTTTAGACCCCCCAGACACTAAATACAAAAAATGACATGCCTGCCTAAAAAAATGCCCGCTAAATGCCTGCAAGAAAAAAAGCCAGCCGCAGAGAAGCCATATTCCTGAAAATATAAGAAAAATGCTGTTTTTTAGGGGATCTGGACATGCTACAGAGCTGAAACTTGACAGGTACACTTTTTAGACCCCCCCACCCAGACACTAAATACAAAAAATGACATGCCTGCCTAAAAAAATGCCCGCTAAATGCCTGCAAGAGAAAAAGCCAGCCGCAGAGAAGCCGTATTCCTGAAAATATAAGAAAAATGCTGTTTTTTAGGGGTTCTGGACATGCTACAGAGCTGAAACTTGACAGGTACACTTTTTAGACCCCCCAGACACTAAATTCAAAAAATGACATGCCTGCCTAAAAAAATGCCCGATAAATGCCTGCAAGAGAAAAAGCCAGCCGCAGAGAAGCCGTATTCCTGAAAATATAATAAAAATGCTGTTTTTTAGGGGTTCTGGACATGCTACAGAGCTGAAACTTGACAGGTACACTTTTTAGACCCCCCAGACACTAAATACAAAAAATGACATGCCTGCCTAAAAAAATGCCCGATAAATGCCTGCAAGAGAAAAAGCCAGCCGAAGAGAAGCCGTATTACTGAAAATATAATAAAATGCTGTTTTTTAGGGGTTCTGGACATGCTACAGAGCTGAAACTTGACAGGTACACTTTTTAGACCCCCCAGACACTAAATACAAAAAATGACATGCCTGCCTAAAAAAATGCCCGCTAAATGCCTGCAAGAGAAAAAGCCAGCCGCAGAGAAGCCGTATTCCTGAAAATATAATAAAAATGCTGTTTTTAGGGGTTCTGGACATGCTACAGAGCTGAAACTTGACAGGTACACTTTTTAGACCCCCCAGACACTAAATACAAAAAATGACATGCCTGCCTAAAAAAATGCCCGATAAATGCCTGCAAGAGAAAAAGCCAGCCGCAGAGAAGCCGTATTACTGAAAATATAATAAAAATGCTGTTTTTTAGGGGTTCTGGACATGCTACAGAGCTGAAACTTGACAGGTACACTTTTTAGACCCTCCAGACACTAAATACAAAAAATGACATGCCTGCCTAAAAAAATGCCCGATAAATGCCTGCAAGAGAAAAAGCCAGCCGCAGAGAAGCCGTATTACTAAAAATATAATAAAAATGCTGTTTTTTAGGGGTTCTGGACATGCTACAGAGCTGAAACTTGACAGGTACACTTTTTAGACCCCCCAGACACTGAATACAAAAAATGACATGCCTGCCTAAAAAAATGCCCGCTAAATGCCTGCAAGAAAAAAAGCCAACCGCAGAGAAGCCATATTCCTGAAAATATAAGAAAAATGCTGTTTTTTAGGGGTTCTGGACATGCTACAGAGCTGAAACTTGACAGGTACACTTTTTAGACCCCCCAGACACTAAATACAAAAAATTACATGCCTGCCTAAAAAAATGCCCGCTAAATGCCTGCAAGAGAAAAAGCCAGCGGCAGAGAAGCCATATTCCTGAAAATATAAGAAAAATGCTGTTTTTTAGGGGTTCTGGACATGCTACAGAGCTGAAACTTGACAGGTACACTTTTTAGACCCCCCAGACACTAAATACAAAAAATGACATGCCTGCCTAAAAAAATGCCCGATAAATGCCTGCAAGAGAAAAAGCCAGCCGCAGAGAAGCCATATTCATGAAAATATAAGACAAATGCTGTTTTTTAGGGGTTCTGGACATGCTACAGAGCTGAAACTTCACAGGTACACTTTTTAGACCCCCCAGATGCTAAATCCAAAGAAATTTTTTATTTTTATTTTTTTTTAATTTTTCCAATAATTGGCTCTCTATCAAAAAATTATAATTTTTAAGAACTTTTTTTTGCGTGATCCCTCTCCGGCATGCCACAGTCCAGGTGTTAGTCCCCTTGAAACAACTTTTCCATCACTATTGTGGCCAGAAAGAGTCCCTGTGTGTTTTAAAATTCGCCTGCCTATTGAAGTCTATGGCGGTTCGCCGGTTCGCGAACATTTGCCGATGTTCGCGTTCGCCGTTCGCGAACGGCGAATTTTAGGTTCGCGACATCACTACCCAACAGCAGGCAAAAGTAAACAATGCCCTAGGCTTAGGGTGATGTAGAAACGAATAGCACTCAGGCCGACCACAGCCTAGCTGCCCACCAAATTTCAATCTTCACTATCTTATCAAAAGTATTGGGACACCTGTCTTTATACACACATGAACTTTAATGGCATCCCAGTCTTAGTCCGTAGGGTTCAATATTGAATTGGCCCACCCTTTGCAGCTATAATAGCTTCAACTCTTCTGGGAAGGCTGTCCACAAGGTTTAGGAGTGTGTCTATGGGAATGTTTGACCATTCTTCCAGAAGCACATTTGTGAGGTCAGGCACTGATGTTGGAGAGTGAAGGCCTGGCTCACAGTCTGTGTCCTAATTCACCCCAAAGGTGTTCTATCGGGTTGAAGTCATTTGGTGGAGGGGGGATTATGGTGTGGGGTTGTTTTTAAGAGGTTGGGCTTGGTCCCCTTAGTTCCAGTGAGGGAAACACTTAAGGTTTCAGCATAGCAAGACAATGCCATGCTTCCAACTTTGTGGGAACAGTTTGGGGTTGGCCCTTCCTTTTCCAACATGACTGCATACCAGTGCACAAAGCAAGGTCCATAAACACATGGATGAGCGAGTTTGGGGTAGAAGAATTCTGACCTCAACCCAATAGAACAATTTTGGGATGAATTAGAGCCAGGCCTTCTCTCCAACATCAGAGCCAGACCTCACAAATGCGCTTCTGGAAAAATCATCAACAATTCCCATAGACACACTCCTAAACCTTGCGGACAGTCTTCCCAGAAGAGTTAACGCTGTTATAGATGCAAAGGGTGGGCCAACTCAGTATTGAACCCTACGGACTAAGACTGAGATGCCATGAAAGTTCATGTGCATGTAAAGGTGGGTGTCCCAATACTTTTGGTAATATAGTGTATATGGTCTGTGGCTCCTTTCCAAAGAAAACCAATCAAGGCTTTACCCGATTTAACCCCTTTCTGTCAATGGTACGCATATATGTGGCCTCACTGAACTGGCCTTTTTTCCCTTGGGCTGCAGATGTGTGTACCTCTCTTTGTGCTGGGAGCTAATGATCATACTAATGTTCAGGATTTGGGACTCCTGGTTCCAGGTCACCTGTGATAGCCTCTTATTGACTATTACAGTGATGAGTCACTGTGCTACCCTCCCCTGTGTTTACTTCCTTTTCTGAATGGGGAGGAAAATACATTGTATCCTCCTGCCCTTGCAGAAGTGGAAGCTGTAAACAAAAAAAGTGTGTAAAAAAAAAAAAATAAAAAAAATACTAAGAAAAAATCAGCTAGTTTTACAAGGTTTGGGTCAAAGGTTGGGTTTAAAAGTATATTTTTTGGTAAGGTTTTTTTTTTTTTTCAAAAGCATTTTTTCTTTATTAGTGCCAATGTCAGTTAGTGTCTTTAGGTGGGATAAAGCGATGCAAAATGTGCACCATTGATTCCGGGCCATTCTACAGGTACAAACAACAAATACAGTAAACATATGGGATATTGCTGCAATCGCCAGGAGCAGAAGAATTTATTTTGGTGAAAAATTATGGTAATAGGAAGAAATATACCATCTGAATTTTGTTTTAAAAAAACATTTTTTTTTTTACTATTTTGGGCCAGTTTTTCTTTGATAATAAAAAAAAAAAGAAAAAAAAATAGCTAGTTTTGCAAGGTTTGGGTCAAGGGTTGGGTTCAGAAGTCACGGCCAGTATATTTTTGATAAGGTTTTTTTTTTTTTCAAAAGCATTTTTTTAAATTAGTGCCAGTGTCAGTTGAGTGTCAGTGTGTTTTAGGTAGGATAAAGCAATGCAAAATGTGCACCATTGTTTCTGGGCCATTCTACAGGTACAAACAACAAATAAATTAAACATATGTGGTATTGCTGCGATCACCAGGAGCAGGAGAATTTATTTTGTTTTATTCTTTGGTGAACAATTATGGTAATAGGAAGAAATATACATCTAAATGTTGTTTTAAAAAAATGCTCTTTTTTTTTTTTTTTTTACTATTTTGGGCCTGTTTTTCTTTGATAATAAAAAAAGGAAAAAAAATAGTTTTGCAAGGTTTGGGTCATTTAATATTAAGGAATTTTTGGTAGGGTTTTTTTTTTCTTCAAATGCATTTTTTTTTTAATTAGTGCCAGTGTCAGTGTGTTTTAAGTAGGATAAAACAAAGCAAAATTTGCACCATTGTTTCTGGGCCATTCTACAGGTACAAACAACAAATAAAGTAAACATATGTGTTATTGCTGCGATCGCCAGTAGCAGGAGAACTTATTTTGATTTACTCTTTGGTGAAAAACTATGGAATAGAAATATACATCTAAATTTTGTTTAAAAAAAATGCTCTTTTTTTTTTTTTTTTACTATTTTGGTCAGTTTTTCTTTGATAATAAAAAAAAGAAAAAAAAATAGCTAGTTTTGCAAGG
This sequence comes from Pelophylax lessonae, assembly GCF_965119305.1. NCBI lineage: Eukaryota > Metazoa > Chordata > Amphibia > Anura > Ranidae > Pelophylax > Pelophylax lessonae. The sequence continues at coordinate 645,248,760 of NC_138771.1, forward strand.
TTTGGCTCAAAGGTTGGGTTCAAAAGTCAGGGCCAGTATATTTTTGGTAGGGTTTTATTTTTTTAAAATAATTTTTTTAAATTAGTGCCAATGTCAGTGTGTTTTAGGTAGCAAAATGTGTGCCATTGTTTCTGGCCCATTCTACAGATACAAATAACAAATAAAGTAAACATATGTGGTATCGCTGTGATCGTCAGGAAAAGGAGAACTTATTTTGATGTATTCTTTAGTGAAAAACTAAGGTGTAGAAATAAATTTTGTTTTAAAAAAAATGCTCTTTTTTTTTTTTTTTTTTGGTAGGGTTTTTTTCTTTAAAAGCATTTTTTTTTTTAAATTAGTGCCAGTGTCAGTGTCAGTGTGTTTTAGGTAGGATAAAACAAAGCAAAATTTGCACCATTGATTCCGGGCCATTCTACAGGTACAAACAACAAATAAAGTAAACATATGTGGTATCGCTGCGATCGCCAGGAGCAGGAAAACTTATTTTGAAAAACTATGGTATAGAAATATACATCTAAATTTGTTTTAAAAAAAATGTTCTATTTTTTTTTTTTTTTTATTTACTATTTTGGGCCAGTTTTCCTTTGATAATAAAATAAAAAAGAAAATCAGAAGATGTCTGTTACAATTTTTAAACCAAAAAAAGCCTGATCTGTCCAAAAAAAACAAGTTATATTTCACCTGGATACAGAAAGTAGTTGTGATGATATGTACAGATTTACTAACACATGTCAAAGTTGCAAAAATGTGTTCAAGCATTAACATTTGTTTTAGCTTCAGTCACTAAGGGGTTAAAAAGAAATTTGGATTGCGCATTATTGAATGTAAAATAATAATGTGCAATATTTAATTTTACTTGACAAGAATTTGGACATATTTTTAAAGTGATAATTTTTTAATTCCTGAGCATAAATAAAGACAATAAATACAAAAAAAAAAAAAAAAAAGAATTTCCCCTAAAGGAAGGAAGAAAAGAAAGCAGATAGTCGGGAATTTAGATGACTGGGCATCGGCAGGTAAAAGTATTTCAGATAGAAAATGTGAGGAATATTACACTGAACCAGAAAAGCTCAAATTCTAAATTAGTTAAGTTGCAAATTATTGTATAATAATTGTAAAAGAGCGGTTACATTGGGTGGTGGAGAGAGCCCCTGAAGCATATATAATGCTATACTTCTTCAGTTCTTCATCTGTATGGAAACACAAAACAGCAATTCTATGATGGATCTATGTTCTCATGTATCCCCAAACAAATGTTACATACTGCACCTCAATTCTGTGCACATTTTTAGAGATGACGTCTGGATGTAATCGTTTACTTTGCAATTCCCCGACAAACAATGTCCGATCAGCCATCATATATTTTAGTGGAAATAATATAGATTACAGTAAATTATTAGTCTCTGGTATTTACTGAGTGAATCTGAAAACCTTTTATACATTTTCTCTTCCTTGGTGGGCTGTTTTTTGCACGGCTAAATTAGCTGATAGCTAATAACCTTTTAGGAATTATTTTTAGACTGCATTTCTCCTGACGCACACCCTTTATTACTCCTAATCTGAAAGCACTCCATGTTTATTTTTATAGCTTTGATCCACTCATCTATTTTCTACTATTGCTTCTGCACATTTTAAAGAAATTGTAAAGTCTATTTTTTTTTTTTACTTTCAATAATTTTTATTGATAACAATAAAAAGATGATACATAAACTTTTCAAATATAACATCACATATGAAAAACAAATAAACTACATAGTGCAATACCATTTAAGTTCCAAAAATGGAATAACATACACCTGTTATGGGGGAGGGGGTAAGGGTAGCAAATCTATCCATACATAGCTACAATGTTATTGTAGGGAGAATACAGATATAACCAAGGTCTCTGAACTACTACTTAAAGGTTATCAAATGGTTTTGGGATGGAAAAGAGGGCCCATGCAAAATTAGATGGTTGCAATACATATGTGATCCCATTCCCCTTAACCCGTTGAGGATCAAGAGGCCTAGGCTGTCAAAAGGTAAAAGAAACAGGACAGGTTGAGCGTTCTAGAAGTCAAAGGAATAAAAGTCAGTAAGAGGGTAAAGAGGGTGACAGTCTTTCTTGTTTAGGCTACATAAAAGCATTGGAGGATCTCAGATGGGTACGTGTTGGAATCTGGCCCAAGGTTCCCAGATTCGTCCAAACTTTACCACTTTGTTTAATAATATACTAGCCATTTTCTCCTGAGACATAATCCAGGAGATCTTTCATTTTGCCTCTAAGACAGAAACCGATGGCTTTTTCCAGGCCCTGGCAAGCGTAATTTTCGCCCCTAAAAAGATGTAGAATATCAGGGATTGTGTATACTTGGAGGCATTAGGCACCTTCATATTAAGCAAGGCGATGTGGGGGTTTTGTGAGATTTGCACACCTGTGAGCCTTCTGATTAGGTGGAATATCTTGTTTCAGTATCCTCTAATACTCTGACAGGTCCACCAGACATGGAACAGCGAACCTTGAAGGCCGCATCCCCGGAAGCATAATGAGGAAGAGTTTGGGAATATTGCGGCGAGCCAAACGGGTACCAGATACCAGCGAGTAAAAAGTTTAACATTTGCTTCGATTAGGGAGACATTTATAATCCCTTTAACAGATTGCTGAAAAGCTTGATGCCAGGTGTCCAGAACTATGTCTTTGTTCAGGTCTTCCTCCCACCTCCCTACATAAGACGGCTTTGTATTATTGTCAGCTAGTGAGGCATAAATAATGAGGATGCCTCCTCTTTGGTCTTGAGCCTCTGTGCACCAGCGCTCATAAGGTGTGAGCCTGGAAGGTTCAGCTTTGTCAAATCAAAGCATCTGGAGAAAATGGATAATTTGTAGAAACCTGAATTGCTCTGTGCCAGGCATTTTTAATATGCTCTCACAGTGTGATAGTGTCAATGGACCCTCTGAACAATCCCTTGTTTAGCTAAAATTGAAATACTCTTATATTTTGGCCTGGTTGGAAGAGTGTGTTATCAAATAGATGGGTGAGTGGTGTCAGCTCCAATACTAATTTGGGATTTTTGTGAAGTCGGTCGCTTAAGGTGAGGGAATGTGATTGAGTCGGTGACATAATTGCGGGTCTTAGTTTGGGGTGGCACCAGACTAAATAGTCGATGGTGTGGTGGGGCACTGATTTTCTCTCAATTTGTATCCAATCTGAGTTCCCATTCTTAGCATAAATCATAGAAAATTAGGCCAATTGGGCCACCTGATAGTATTTTAGGAGGTTTGGAAGCGCCAGTCCCTCTTGTGTGTGAAGTCTGAATAGGGTCCATTTGGAGCATCTGTATCCCTTTTTCCCCCCAAACAAATTGGATGATTTTAGATTGAAACTTTTGCAATTGATCAGTTATAAGGGGTATCGGAAGTGAACAAAAAAGTATAAGAGGCGAGGGAGTAATGTCATTTTTATAGAATGGATCCTGCCCAACCAAGAGAGATTTAGCTCAGATCTGAAGATCTTCTCCTAGCTTCTTAAAAAGGGGGATAATTAGTCTTGTATAATAAATCTATGTTAGGTGCAAGGTGTACTCCTAGGTACAGGATGGAGTCAGTACTCCATAGGAAAGGGAAATTTAAGTTAAGTAAATTGAGCATTAGAGATGGCCTTGCGGTTCGCCCGGCGGTTGGTTCACGGCAAAATTTGCTTGTTCGCAAATTCGCGAAAAGTCTGACTTTTGACGATGTTCGCGAAGATGTCCGTGCCACCATTTTTTTTTTATTCAGAAGAACTTTGACCCATGAAAAAGCCGTCAGGTGGAACGGGAAAGCCAAGTAAAACATTTCAGCACATGGACATGCCCCCTACCCTATAAATAGACATGAGCTGTCGGCCATTTCACATTCTGCTTTTTGCCAGCATAGGGAGAGGTCTGCTGTGTTCATGAGGGAGAGATTGCCAGACATAAATAGCTCTGTGAAGATCCACAAAAGTCCTTTTCAGGGCTGGTATTTCGGTATAGGTCTACTAGTATTTTTTCAGGTTAGGGGCAGGTATCCAGTCGGTGCTTTAGGGGCAGTTAGAGATCGGCAGCAGTCACACAAATCGCTCTGTTAATGTCCACAAAAGTCCTTTTCAGGGCTGGTATTTCGGTATAGGTCCAGTCTCTTTTCAGGTTAGGGGCAGGTATCCAGTCTGTGCTTTAGGGGCAGTTAGAGAGATCGGCTGCAGTCACACAAATCGCTCTGTTAATGTCCACAAAAGTCATTTAAAGGGCTGCAAATTTTTTGGTATTGCTGTGCAGTGCACTAAAAAGGGGGGGGGGAATAATCGACAGTATAATATACTTTGTAGAAAGCATATTATAGTGGATTAGTAGTATTATTGTGCACTGTGCAGCATTGTGACAGGTGTGGTGACTGAGCGTTGGTTGCTGCAGCAATACTACACACAGTGACGAAAGCACTTATAGTGTGTTATAACTGGTGAAATAGACTAATGCCCCCCCCCCCCCAATACCACATATTGAAGTGGGGTGTTATCTGAGTATACTTTTACAAGTGTATTTGTGTCCTGCAACAATATAACCTCTTTTGCTGAGTTAAGTCTGATACACACAGTGCCAAACTCACTGGCCAATTTTTTTGAACAACTGCTGTGATAGACCAGTGGCCCCCCAATACCACATATTGAAGTGGGGTGTTATTTAACAGTATAATTTTCTAAGAGTGTATTTTAGTCCTGCAAAAATTTGGCCTCTCTTGCTGTGTTAACTGTGCTACACACAGTGACAACAGTTACTGGCCAATTATTTGTAGAACTGGTGTGATAAAACTGTGGCCCCCCAATACCACAGATTGAAGTGAGGTGTTATTTAACAGTATACTTTTCTAAGATTGTATTTTAGTCCTGCAAAAATTTGGCCTCTTTTGCTGTGTTAATTGTGCTACACACAGTGACAACAGTTACTGGCCAATTATTTGTAGAACTGGCGGACTGACGGACCGGCAGATAGGGAGGAGAGGCAGGCAGAACTTGCATTGCACAAGAGGTACAAAGCAGACTGCAAATGTATCAGGAGGGAGCCATCAACCATGTACAGTCACATCTGGCGCTCCCAGGACGCCGGCAGTGTGGGCTTTTTTTAATGTGTCAGTTGCTGACAACAGTGTTGCCATCTGCAGCCTTTGCAGTCACTGCATAAGTTGCGGTAAGCCCAACACTCACCTAGGGACAACTGCCTTAAGAAGGCACCTGAAATCCCATCATCGAGCCCAGTGGGAGCAACACCGTCAGAACCCACAAAGCCACACTCCAGGCTCTTACCGTCCAGCCTCTTCTCTTTCTCTTTCTCCTTCTCCTCTCTCCTCACATTTGTCCTCCACCCCACCTTCCATGAGGCCATCGTCATGTTGTTCTGGAAAAAGGCAGGCTTCTGTGGCCAAAATGTTGGAGCATAAAAAAGGTGTCCAAAAGGTGTCCGACTATATTGGGTTAACGGCCGATGTGGACGCTCTGAGGAGTGATGAACCCTTGGACTACTGGGTGGGAAGGCTTGACCTCTGGCCAGAGCTTGCACGATTTGCAATGGAACTGTTGGCTTGCCCCCCATCCAGTGTACTGTCCGAAAGGACGTTCAGTGCAGCAGGGAGAATCGTGACCGATAAGCGCACTCGCCTAGCTCATGACAGTGTAGACTACCTCACATTTATAAAAATTAATGAGGCATGGATCTCTGAGGAATTCAAAATATGTGACCAGTAGACCATGTTTCATTGAAATTCCTCATGCCAGGCCACAAATATCCACCAGACCGCCATCCAAACAGCAATTCCTGGTCCTTGGCTTCGCTACATACAGCGGCATAAAAGGCATTTCATGTCCATTGAATGGCTAATTTTTGGGGCCTATACAGGCCGACACTTACTTCTGTATACTGTGTGAATGCCTAATGTACCTCCAGCCATCAAATACTACATTCTTTGCTGTCAGTTAAACCCATGTGAGCTAATTTTTGGGGCCTATACAGGCCGACACTTACTTCTGTATCCTGTGAATGCCTAATGTACCTCCAGCAATCAAAAACTACGTTCTTTGCTGTCAGTTAAACCCATGTGAGCTAATTTTTGGAGCCTATACAGGCCGACACTTACTTCTGTATACTGTGTGAATGCCTAATGTACCTCCAGCCATCAAATACTACATTCTTTGCTGTCAGTTAAACCCATGTGAGCTAATTTTTGGGGCCTATACAGGCCGACACTTACTTCTGTATCCTGTGAATGCCTAATGTACCTCCAGCAATCAAAAACTACGTTCTTTGCTGTCAGTTAAACCCATGTGAGCTAATTTTTGGAGCCTATACAGGCCGACACTTACTTCTGTATACTGTGTGAATGCCTAATGTACCTCTAGCCATCAAATACACTACGTTCTTTGCTGTCAGTTAAGCCCATGTGAGCTAATTTTGGGGCCTATACAGGCCGACACTTACTTCTGTATACTGTGAATGCCCAATGTACCTCTAGCCATCAAATATACTACATTCTTTGCTGTCAGTTAAACCCATGTGGGCTAATTTTTGGGGAATAAACAGGCCGACACTTACTTCTGTATGCTTTGAATGCCTAATGTACCTCTAGCCATCAAATACACTACATTCTTTGTTGTCAGTTAAACCCATGTGAGCTAATTTTTGGAGCCTATACAGGCCGACACTTACTTCTGTATACTGTGAATGCCTAATGTACCTCTAGCCATCAAATACTTCATTCTTTGCTGTCAGTTAAACCCATGTGAGCTAATTTTTGGAGCCTATACAGGCCGACACTTACTTCTGTATACTGTGTGAATGCCTAATGTACCTCTAGCCATCAAATACACTACGTTCTTTGCTGTCAGTTAAACCCATGTGGGCTAATTTTTGGGGCATATACAGGCCGACACTTACTTCTGTATACTGTGTGAATGCCTAATGTACCTCTAGCCATCAAATACTAGGGATGATCGAACGGTTCGGGTCGACCATCGGTTCGACCCGAACATTGACTATTTGAGGTTTGGCCGAATTTGGCAACCAGAACCGACCAAAATGCAATGGGACAGGAAATGGGCTTTAAAAGCCCTTGATTGGACCAGAACCATCAGTAAAAGCCAATTGAGGGGGCAGGAGAATGCTAGGAATGTGATTGGAGTGACTAGGGGGTCCAGAGGCCAATCATTAGTGAATACGCCCCCCAGTATATAAGATAGCACCGCCAAATTCCTAGCATTGTAATACAGGGACATGGAAGAGAGTGGAAGCAGTTCTGTTACTTCTGCTTCAAAGTGTCATTTAGCAATTTTTAGTGTGAGGAAAGGGATATCTAGTGTAGTTAGGGTACTATTTTCCACTATAGTTAGATTTAATAATCTAGTTTCTGTAGGGAAAGTGTTAAGTGTAAGGGGACCGTAGTGTATTGTAGGGTTAACTGACTCTGACTGCTATGGCAGAGTGACAAAACCCTTCCATGTCAGGGTGACCGCTATAGAGAAAAGATTGTTTCTCTTAGAACACTTATAGAACAGCGATATGGCTTCACCCCTGTCACCCTGCTTTTTGCTGCAGGCGTTTATAGGGCTTTTTTGAGGACATGTTTGGAGTCAGGAATGACATCTGAACTTCTGTGTAGGGGTATATATACACACACACATGTATGTATATATACACATACACATATATAGGTGTGAAAGTAGCAGAAACCTATGCTTGCACTAATGAAATAATTAACACCCATATGGCTTCTCTGCTATAACATCTACTTGTGTATGTGTATAAATACATATAAGTGTGTGTGTATATATACCCCTATACAGAAGTTCAGATGTTTTGCCTGCCTCCAAAGACCCCCAAAAATGCCCAAAAAAACGCCTGCTACAAAAACATACCTGGGCGTTTTTGTAGCTGGCGTTTTTTTGGGCATTTTTTGGGCGTCTTTGGATGCAGGCATAACATCTGAACTTCTGTGTAGAGGTATATACACACACACACATGTATGTATATATACACATACACATATATAGGTGTGAAAATAGCAGAAACCTATGCTTGCGCTAATGAAATAATTAACACCCATATGGCTTCTCTGCTATAACACCTATATGTGTGTATTTGTATAAATACATAGAAGTGTGTGTGTATATATACCCCTATACAGAAGTTCAGATGTTTTGCCTGCCTCCAAAGACCCCAAAAAAATGCCCAAAAAAAAACGCCTGCTGCAAAAACACACCTTGGCGTTTTTGTAGCTGGCGTTTTTGTGGGCATTTTTTGGTCATCTTTGGAGGCAGGCATAACATCAGAACTTCTGTGTAGGGGTATATATACACACACACATGTATGTATATATATATACACACATACACACCTATAGGTGTGAAAATAGCAGAAACCTATGCTTGCGCTAATGAAATAATTAACACCCATATGGCTTCTCTGCTATAACACCTATATATGTGTATGTGTATAAATACATATAAGTGTGTGTGTATATATACCCCTATACAGAAGTTCAGATGTTATGCCTGCCTCCAAAGACGCCCAAAAAATGCCCAAAAAAAACGGTAGCTACAAAAACGCCCAGGTGTGTTTTTGCAGCAGGCGGTTTTTTTTGGGCATTTTTTTGGGGTCTTTGGAGGCAGGCAAAACATCTGAAATTCTGTATAGGGGTATATATACACACACACTTATATGTATTTATACACATACACACATATAGGTGTTATAGCAGAGAAGCCATATGGGCTTTAATTATTTCATTAGTGCAAGCATAGGTTTCTGCTACTTTCACACCTAAATATGTGTATATATATACATACATGTGTGTTTGTATATATATACCCCTACACAGAAGTTCTGATGTTATGCCTGCCTCCAAAGACCCCCAAAAAATGCCCAAAAAAACGCTTGCTACAAAACCGGCAAGGTGTGAAAATAGCGGAGCCATATCCCTGTTCTATATTAATTCTAATACAAACAAACTTTTTTTTTCTGGTTCTGGACATGCTACAGAGCTGAAACTTCACAGGTACACTTTTTAGACCCCCCAGACACTAAATCCAAAGAAATCTCATTTTGTTTTTCAATGATTTTTTCAATAATTGGCTCTCTATCAAAAATGATAATTTTTAAGAACTTGTTTTGCGTGATTAATAGTCCCTGGGGCATGACCCAGAACTCTAGGCACTTTTTAGGGGCATTTATTGGGTTTTAGGGCTTCAAAATTGTGTTTTTTGATTCCAGAAGTTCGGGTCCCATTGATTTCAATGGGGTTCTGGAATCCAAACCGAACTTTCAGGAAATTCGGGTGTTCTGGTTGAACCAAACTTTTCAAAAGTTCGATCATCCCTATCAAATACTACGTTCTTTGCTGTCAGTTAAACCCATGTGAGCTAATTTTTGGAGCCTATACAGGCCGATACTTACTTCTGTATACTGTGTGAATGCCTAATGTACCTCTAGCCATCAAATACACTACGTTCTTTGCTGTCAGTTAAACCCATGTGAGATCATTTTTGGGGCCTATACAGGCCGACACTTACTTCTGTATACCGTGAATGCCTAATGTACCTCTAGCCATCAAATACTACATTCTTTGCTGTCAGTTAAACCCATGTGAGCGCATTTTTGGAGCCTAGACAGGCCGACACTTACTCCTGTATACTGTGTGAATGAATAATGTACCTATAGCCATCAAATACACTACGTTCTTTGCTGTCAGTTAAACCCATGTGAGCTAATTTTTGGAGCCTATACAGACTGACACTTACTTCTGTATACTGTGTGAATGCCTAATGTACCTCTAGCCATCAAATACACTACGTTCTTTGCTGTCAGTTAAACCCATGTGAGCTAATTTTTGGGGCCTATACAGGCCGACACTTACTTCTGTATCCTGAGAATGCCTAATGTACCTTCAGCCACAGAATACTACGTTCTTAGCTGTCAGGTAAACCCATGTGGGCTAATTTTTGGGGCCAATACTGGCCGACACTTACTTCTGTATCCTGTGAATGCCTAATGTACCTTCAGCCACAGAATACTACGATCTTAGCTGTCAGGTAAACGCATGTGGGCTAATTTTTGGGGCCTGGAATGGCCGACACTTACTTCTTTATCCTGTGAATGCCTAATTTTTCAGACTGGAATTTAAAATCAATGGGTCTGTAAAGGCTCTGCCAAATTGTGGAATGGATGCGGACCCATTTTACAGATGTGTGAATTGACCCTATATGTATTAGACATGTATTTACCGGCTGCTGTCAGTTCTGGCTGATTTATGAAAAAAAAAATTCTGTAAAAAAAAATTTGGGCAACTTTTCCAATTGCAATACTTCTGTTATGACATTGTCCATGTGCTGAGACTATTTGTGCACAGCTAGTACATCTTTTGTGGCTGCAAATATGACCTAAAGGTTTTTAAAGTTCGCCTCCTATTAAAGTCAATGGGGCCCGCCGCAAACTTGCGGTTCGCAGACTTTTGAGAAAATTTGCGGCTGACGTTCGCGAACCGCCCTGGCCGATGTTCGTCCATCTCTATTGAGCATCTTGTTCTTTATGGAAATGTTCATGGCCCTTGACTTGCCTACATTGACTGTGAGTCCCGATATGGCGCTGAAGTCCCTAAGTGTTTAGAGGAGATTGGGAACTGAGATAAGTGGCGAGGTGATAAACAAGAGGAGGTCATCTGCAAATAATGCACATTTATGTTCTATTGGGCCACATACTACTCCTCAGATATCCGGGTGGTTTCTGATAGCTATGGCTAGTGTCTCTATGGCACTCGCAAAGATTAGGAGGGAGAGAGGACAGCTCTGCCTAGTCCCTCTAAAGAGGTTTATAGGTTCGGAGTACTGACCTAGAAGTCTAGAAGTCGGATTTGTGCATTAGGAGAAGAATAAAGACCACCAAGGGTACCCAGAAACCTCAGGCAAAAGTTCCATCTACCTAGAATTTCAAAGATATAAGGCCATGTCACCGATTCAAAGGCTTTCTTCAAATCAATAGATAGCAAAAGGCCTTCCTGTTGGGGCCTCCCGTCCCATCGGGACTGTAAGAGTGATATTATATCTATCACTCTTCTAATTTGATCTGAGCCTTGGCTTCCTGGAATTAATCCAGATTGATCCTTATGGATGTATTTGCCGATTAAAACGTGAAAGCCTATTGGACAACATTTTTGTCAGTAATTTTAAATCGTTGTTTATTAATGAAATGGGTTGATAGTTAGCCACCTCATTGGAATCTTTCCCTGGTTTAGGGATGACCGAAATGTAAACTGAGTTCAAATCCTTAGGTAAGCTTTGGCCATCACCGAGGTTATTAAATAATCTAAGAAGGTAGGGAATCAAGGTAGAGACAAACGTTTTGTAGTAGCCTGTAGACAGCCGTTGGGGGAATAAAGATGTGATCAATCCTGGCATGTGATTTGTCTGGGTGGGAAAAATGGCTGAAATCATTGGTTTTAGGGTTCATTTCTCTCCAGATATCCACCGAACCCGAAGCATGTAACAATTTAGCGATGCGTGTGCTTTGTTTTGGTGGGTGTTTGAGGTGCGACCTACCCTCATTTGATTTATCTAACATTTGGTCTAGAGCTATGTTCAAGTCTCCTCCCATTATCAACGTCCCTTCAGCCTGTGGAATTATTTTGGACAATAATGAAGCAAAGAATGCTGCCTGGCCATGATTTGGTGCATAGTATGATAGGAAATAGTAAGGGATACCCCCCATGGAATCCACCAGAAGGATGTATCTCCCATCGGGATCCCTAACAGACTTCGGTATAGAAAATGTCACATTTTTTGCGGAAAATATCACAACCCCTTTAGTTTTGTTAGGGGCATTGGCTAGATAAAATTGTGGGTATTTAGGGTGGATAAACAAGGGCTTGTAGGAATCTGGAAAATGTGTTTCCTGTAATAATAATACATCAACTTTCTGAGAATGATTTGATTGAAATACCTTACACCTTTTGATCGGGGAGTTTAAGCCTTGCACATTGTGAGTGGCGACCCTTAGAGGGAGAGTGGATTGGTCCCTGGGATTCAGAATTGTGGTAAGAAGATAGCTGCTGCCTTTAAATAAGGCACAAACCATTTGAGCACAGGGAGTGGTGCAGGATCCTGAAGTCCTGAAGTGCAACTTATAGAGGAGGTGTTGGAGATCCTAAGTAGATTTACAGGTGTGTTTGTGCCCCTGATAGGTGAATCCTCACAGAAAAGGGGAAGCTCCAGGAATAGATGATCCGATGTTGCTGGAGAACTTGTAAAAAGGACTTGAATGCCCTTCACTTTGTGATTGTGGTCTTGCATAGATCTGTGAAGAGCTGATAGGTATAGCCATGAAATATTAGGGCTTCTTTCTGTCGGGCTGCTTGTAGAAGTTGCTCCCCTTTGTTCTATAGTAGTAAAGTTTGGCAATAATGTCCCGGGGCAGCCCCTCAGATTTCCCGGGGGCTAGGGCTCTGTAAATGTGATCCATTTAAAGGCGCTCAATCTGGATGGAAGGGGAGATCTCCTAAAATAGGGCAGTTATGGTGGATTGCAGATCCAACACAGTCTCTGGGATCCCTCTAATTCTGATATTAGAGCGCCTAGCTCTGTTTTCCTGGTCCTCAAGTTTGGCCTGTAGGTTTTCCTCTCTGAGGGTCTCGAGGTCCTCTGAATGGTTAGTGATGCAGACCTCAAGCTCATCAGCTCTGTTTTCAAGGTCTAAGGTGAGCTGGCCTAGTTCCATAATTTCTTTAGTGAGCCTGCCAGTAATTTGGTCTGAGGCTTGTTTCAGGGCCTTGTGAAGAACATGCTCAAAACGCTGGATCAGATCAGCCTGTGAGGTGTCATATGAGGGAATCCCTTGTGATAGCGAGGTTTCAGCATCCGACTCACCTTCATCCGGATGGGGCATGTTGAGCCTGGGAGTTCTGGGCGTGTTGGAGCCGGAGCGTGAGGTGAGTGGCGGCGCCATCTTGGATGAAGCCCGCGCCAGAACATCTCTCCATCGTGGTGGGGTGGGGGTGGCGGCAGTCTGATGGGCGCAGTATCCGGGCTGAGAGGTGGCTAGTCACCAGCGGAGGTGGCGGTATGTCTCGCTGCGGCGCGGAGCTCTAGCTAGACATGTCCGTCACGCTGAGCTTCGCGCATGTGTCCCGCACATAATGAATAACTTTAAACAGTTTCAACAATACCCCAAAAATTCGGCCCAGGGCAAAGGCCCAATCCCTTCCCCTGTGCCGACTTATTCCCAAGATGGTCCACACCCTATGTGGACATCATACTGTCTCATGTGGAGGAGGGTGAAGGAGCATGGGTAGGCCCACTCCAGCCTACGTCCCGGTGTGAAAATGTCAGTTCCAGTAATATTCACACAGCATTTGTTAGCAAATGAGGAGGAATATGCTAGCTTCATATAGGCTACCTACGATCGTTATGCATGGTTGCACCAAGGATGGCGATGGTGAACCTCAGTAGGGTGCCTTAGAGTTGATACAAAGAGTCTTGAGTCGCCAAAGTAAGAGAGAATAGTTGACGACCACAGGTTGTTGGAAGTGGAGGGTGAATAACTCACAGAAACAGAAGATGTGGTCATTAGCCCCCTTCGGGGTTTGCCAGTATTAGAGACTCACTAAATGCTATAGTGGACCTTGCTATAATGAATGAAACTTCAGCAACACAGCACTCAAAAGATCAAAAAAAAAAAAAGGGGGGGGGAGTTCAAACCAACAAGGTCCAGACCCTGGGGAATCTCTTTTCAGCAAATTTTCTGCCTCTTCTGGGGATTATGCGTTCGAATATCCAAAGCTGGCAAACACTTGCACTGACTTGGTTTGGCCGATGCGGTCTACTCAAAATGATTATATTGCCACGTATCTTATACATTATGCAAGCTCTTCCAATATCAGTCCCTGGGTTGTTTTTTTTCTCAAATACAAGCACTGTTTCGATATTTTGTGTGGGCCACCAAATCCCCTTGGATTGGGATGCGGATCCTTACTCTCCCTAAAGATAGGGGGGGAATTGGTTTACCAAACCTTCTCCAATACTATAGGGCCTTACACCTTATGCGAGTATTGGATTGGCATTGCACTTCCACTACAAAACAATGGGTATCTCTAGAGAATGGGATGGCTGGCCGGCCTGTCCCTCTGGCCCCCTGGACACCAATCATGGCAAATTATATACTCTATTCGAACCCGACAATTGGGCCTACAATACTTGAATCTCGTAGGGTACAAAGCCACCCGAAGATAGCGCCATTGATATCTCCAATGACACTAATCTTAGGTAACCCCAAATTTCTCCCTGGCTGCATGAACAACAGGGTGATTGCTTTGGCTCAGGCGGGGAGGGTGTGCCTTATGGATGTTTGGACAGAGAAAGACCCGCCATCTCATTCGGAGATTAAGGCATGGCCAGGGCTGAATCTAGATCCTTTAAGTATCTTACAAATCCGACATTTTCTTTTACACCTCCAAAGGCAGGGCTATACCCCACGAGCATTGACCCCGTTTCGAGACATTATGCAAGGGAGGATCATCCATACCACATGCGCTATCTTTTTTTTATGCGATGTTGGGAGAAACAGTGAAGGAACATCCTTTGCCATATACGACAATGGGAGGACGACCTCAAAGTTGCCTTCACCCCCACACAAATCAAAAAAATCCTATCAATGGTACATAGGTCCTCCCTGGTCAGCAGACACCAAGAAACTAGCTACAAAATTCTCATCCGCTGGTACAGAGTGCCTGCACTCTTGCATAAAATGGATGGGTCAATTTCAGATTGTTGTTGGAGATGTGGTGCTGAGGGAGGCAAAATGATACATATTTTTTGGACCTGTCCCTCTCTGAGGGATTTTTGGAGGGAGGTCGCTCTGGTGATTAAGGAACTTGCCTCGGTGGAGGTGGACGAGGACCCATCACTGTGCCTACTCCATCTTACGAGGGGATCAATTAGGAAATATAGGAAGTCTCTGATAGCTCACTTACTCAATGCTGCAAAAGCCTGCATTCCAGCAATGTGGAGACAGACATGTCCCCCTATGCGACAAATGTGGACTGCAAGAGTAAATGAAATCCACCGTATGGAACTCCTAACCGCAGCATTAAACAACTCTGAGGAGCAAACCAGACTATGCTGGTCACCTTGGTCACAATTTATAAGCTCCGATGAGTATATACAGCAAAATCTGTAACTCTAGGGATATTTCCCCTATGTGTATAAGGAGTAAGCCTCTAGACCCATCTGACCCGGCCGGAGTCGATGGGGGTTTTCCCTACTTCCCTTTTTCTCTTTTTTTTTTTTTCTTTCTTTTTTCTTCCCTTCTTCTATCGGTCTGTAGGTGGAGCCCCCCAAGGGGGGGACAAATGGGATACGTACGGAGAGGTAGAAGGAATGATACATAAAATCTCTCATTTTTTATATTTTTATATTTTTATTTTTTATTATGTTCGTCTATAAAGTGAAATGAAATACTGCGATTGTTCTGATAACAACAGCTACACTTGGTTCAGATGTTTCTTTTTTTTTTTTAAAGGAGAAAGAAGAGAAAGAAAACAGGAAAAACTTTTCCTTGGGGTTTCTTTTTTTTCTTTCCTCGCATATATAATGGTTTCTAGTTTTACACCAAATGATTTCACTATATTAGCTATCTATGACACACATCACTAAAAATATTTACACCCTTTCTTTTTTTTTTTCTCCTTTTCCCTTCACATATATGATGGATTTAAAGTTATACACTAAAGGATTCTACAACATTAGCTACGTATGACACATATCACTAAAATATTTTTACGTGTTAGTATTTTTTTTTGTTTTATTTATGATTAAATAACACTACAATATGTATATGTCTCAGACAAAATGCACAGTTTAAAATATACACAGCTCTTATCAATTTTATAAATGCATATTGGGGAATTATCCCCTCTTTCCCCTTTTTTTTTTCTCTATTTTAAGTTTGGAGTTTGTGAGATCACTTTTCACGGATTGTTTTACACTTGTTGTGTTTAATCTTACTTTTTACAATTGGAATTGGAATAATACTATATTGCATTGTATTGAATGTGGTATTTTCCTGTTTTAAGAAACATCTGAAAGACGAATTGTACTGTATCCTTAAAGAAAAAAAATTAATAAAAATGCTTTAAATTAAAAAAAAAAAAAAAAACAACAAGGTCAATCATTAAATGTGAAAACAGTAGGAGGACCAGCAGGAGGAAGAAGTCCAGATCCCCAACAGGAGAGAAGAGAAATAATAATCCAATGGCCTAGTTCAGTGGGCGGGGGGGGGGGGGGCGGGTGTCCTTGGACTGTTTTGGTTGTTGTTTCTGCTATAGCGGTGCAATCGGCTTGGGGGAGATCGTCTTTTAGTGGATCCAGGATTTCTTGAGTTGGATGAAGCAGCCTTTCCCCTTCTTGAAAAGTAGAGAATCCATATGTCTTCTGTTTAAAGGTGAAGCTTAGGCGGAATGGAAAGGACCATCAGTACTTGATTGCCTTTTGTTTAAGGACCTGTAGTAAGGGTTTTAAGGTGCATCTCTTTTGGATGGTGGTAGGTGAGATGTCAGCAAAAATTTGGATTGAGTGACCTTGTAGAGATAATTGTGTCATGTTCCTAGCTAATTTCATGATCTCCTCTTTAACCCTGTAAAAATGTGGCTTGACAATGACATCTCTGTGAGTGCCATCGGGGTTAGGTGGACGTAAGGCCCTGTGAGTTCTATCCAGCTCAAGGCGGTGGAGCGGAATGTGTGAAATAAGGTCCTTAATGAAAGCTGAGACTGCAGTATGAACATCTTGTATAGATTTGGAGAGCCCCCTTATTCTAAAATTGTACCGCATAGATCTATTCTCAAGCTCGTCAATTTTTGATAGGGCTGTATTGAGTTGTTCTTGTAGATCTTGAATCCTATTTGTATTTTGATTGACCCTTGCAGTGGTTTGGTCAGATTTTTGTTCGATAATTTCAATCCTGTTTCCCAGATTTTGTAAATCAGCCTGTACAGCTGTTGTGATTTGCGTGCCCGTTTGTGCTACTCCTCTTGCTAGCATTTTGGAGAAGGTAGCCATTATTACAGTAAAGTCAGGGGGAGTAGTACAAGAGAGTGGAGAGGTTACCTCAGTGAGGCCTGGAATGACAATAAAATTTTTTGTAGGGGATTGAATCAATTCATCTAGTGTCCCTTATAGAAGGGACACTGTGGATGCTGGAGAAATAATGTTGGGCACATCACATAAGATGGATGGGCTGGCCGGGACTGACCTGTGAGTTGGGATCAGTCCTATGTCCAAAATATCCTCCTCTCCCTTATCGTTCACGCTGCCATGAGGCGCCGCTGCCATTTTGCAGGTTCCTGTGTGAGGAGAGACCGAATCCAGTTCCCGGAAGAGGGCTCTCTTAGCTTGGCTTCCTGGCATGTACGTGTGTGCCCAAGTCCATCAGATGGTTGGGAGAAGTGCGGGTCCGAACTGCTCGGTAATCACGCTGATTGTCGGGATAAAAGGCAGGAACTGAGACGGAGCTCATGGACTACACATCCATTAGGGGAGCTACCGTGCATGCACCTTCGTTTTTTTTTTTTAATAACAAACATGTTATACTTACCTCCTCTGTGCAGTTGGTTTTGCACAGAGCAGCCCAGATCCTCCTCTTCTCGGGTCCCTCGTTGCTGCTCCTGGCCCCTTTCTCCTGTTGAGTGCCCTCACAGAAAGCAGCTTGCTATGGGGCATCTGAGCTGAGCTACGGCTCTGTGTGTCCATTCAGACAGGGAGCTGCCATTCGGCTCTGCCCCCTTCCTCTCCTGATTGGCTAACTGACATTGATTGACAGTCGGGGGAGCCAATGGTGCCACGACTGTGTCCCAGCCAATCAGGAGGGACAGTCCCCAGCAACCGAGGGACTCATGGACATCACGGGACAGAGAAGGACCTCAGGTAAGTATTAGGGGGTTCTGGGTGGGGGGGCTTCTACACCCAGAAGGTTTTTTATCTTAATGCAAAGAATGCATTACAATAAAAAAAACCTTCCGACTTTACAACTCCTTTAAACAAATCACAGGCATAAACTACAAGGACAATAATGGCGTTTTAATTTTTTTTTATATTTCTTATATAGATATGGAATGTAGGATTTTTTGCAATGCGTCATCAGTTTGTTAATACCGTCAACATTGTCTGTGAAGGATCTCATTGATCCAGCCCATGGTATAGCTAATAGTAGTTAATCCCTTTCAATTAGACTTGTTTCGGTAAAGTTGAAAATGTTTTGTAGCTTCTTCAAGCCACTTTGTCAGTTCTGACAAGTGATATGAACATACCCCAGAACTTATATATACACAGTTAGCAGAGTCACCTTAAAATAGTCACCATGGAATGTGTCAAGGCAGATGATGATTTTCCAAGAACAGGATGGGAGTTGTGAAGGATGTGGAACCATTCTGTTCTAGTTGCAAAAATCTACCCTACATCCCATAAAGTGTATAGCATCAAGTCTAATAAACTCCTGGAATATTGATGTGGTCAGTTAGGTAGTGGAGGGGGTTGTTAATCAGTTTCAACTGCTTTGGTGGTGATGAAATTAACAACAGGTACACTGGATGGGCAATGATGAGACAATCTCCAAAACAGGAATGGTTTTACAGGTGGAGGCCACTAGAGAAACATTTTACAACTCATTTTTTCTGACTGTTTTTCACTAGTTTTGCATTTGGCTAGGGTCAGTGTCACTACTGATAGCATGAGGCAATACCTGGGCCCTATAGAGGTTGCACAGGCAGTCCAACTCCTCCAGGATGGCACATCAATACGTGTCATTGCAGGAAGGTATGCTCGGTCTCCCAGCACAGTTCCAAGAGCATGCAGGAGAGTCCAGGAGACAGGCAGTTACTCTAGGAGAGCTGGACAGGGCTGTAGAAGGTCCCTAACCCATCAGCAGGACCAGTATCTGTTCCTTTGTGCACGGTGGAACAGGGTGAGCACTGCCTGAGTGTCCGACGTCCTCTAGTGGGCTATGTGTTCTCTTCCTGGCACCATGGAGCTTGATTAGTATTTGCCATTGAACACCAGAGTCAGCAGGTCTGCCACTGGCGCCCTGTGCTTTTCACAGATGAGAGCAGGTTCACCCTGAGCACATGTGACAGATGTGAAAGAGTCTGGGGAAGCTGTGGAGAACGTTATGCTGCTTGTAACATTGTTCACCATGGCCAGTTTGGTGGTGGGTCAGTGATGGTCTGGGGAGGCATATCCATGGACGGACGCACAGACCTCTACATTCTAGACAATGGCACCCTGACTGCCACTAGAAATCGGGATGAAATCCTTGGACCCATTGTCAAACCCTACACTTCTGCAGTGGATCCTGGGTTCCTCCTGGTGCACAACAATGCCAAGCCCCATCAAATGGCATGACCTAAATCCAACAGAAGAACTCTGGGACACAATATTTCGGTCCATCCGACGCCACTAGTTTGCACCTCAGTCTGTCTGAGCTCAGTGATGCCCTGGTCCAGATCTGGGAGGAAATACCCCAGGACACCATCCGTTGTCTCATTAGGACTATGCCCCAAAGTTGTCAGGAATGCATTCAAGCACGTGGGGGCCATACAACTACCATTTTGAGTACTGCATTGAAATTTCAACAAAATAGACTAGCCTGAAACATTTTTTCACTTTGATTTTTGGGGGTGTCTTTGAATTCATAGGTATATAATTTTAATTTCCATCAAACGATGTGGCATCATTTAGTTCCTAACACATTACCCAGTCCATATCAGTATAGCTATCCAGCATGATATTTTTCCCTATTGAGATCTGATGTGTTTTCAAAGTGTTCCTTTAATTTTTTGAGCAGTGTATATACAGTATATACAGTATATACTGTATATTTATATACACAGTATGCAGTATAATAATGTGTTAATGCAATAGGCGCTGCTAAACCTTAAATTAAATATACTATATAAAACACACAAAAAATGAATGAAAACAAATCCAAACAAATATTCTAACAATCCTGTGTTGCCGGCTGTGACACTTTCAGATGTTTTCACCTCACCCTCATAGCTTAGTACATATAGTCAGGCCAGGCCAGGTCTTCTCTCAAACATCAGTGTCTGACCTCACAAAAGTGCTTCTGGAAGAATGATCAAACATTCCAATAGTCACTCTCCTAAACCTTGTGGACAGCCTTCCCATAGGAGTTGAAGATGTTATAGCTGAAAAGTGTGGGCCAACTTAATATTGAACCCTACAGACTAAGACTGGGATGCCATTAAAGTTCATGTGCATTTTAAAGGCGGGTGCCCCAATACTTTTGGTAATATAGTGTGTAGCACCCTCCCAGGTAGGTGCTAGGCAAACTATAAAGGGGGGCCTTGTCTGCTCATCAAATGGGCCTAATTGTTATGCTAGGCTGTCATGTGCTTTCAGGTGTGACTGTTGAGCTTGGGGAGTCTCCCCACTGTGTCCAATGAGAGCTCTCATTGGGCAGTGGAGGAAACCTGACACACCAGGGCTTGTATCTATCCCAGGGGGTAGATTATGCCATAATGCATCCTGGTAGGGGGTATAAGTCTGAGGGGAGCACACACCAGGATGTCTTTGGCGGGAAGCAAAGTCCCAGGAGGAGGGTGACAGCTGTCTCTCCTCCTGTCAGCGCCAAGAAGGTGTCCTGGGCGGTCGGCCTAGAGGACAGCAGGTTGAGGTTTCCAGGAAAGCAGTGTCGTGAGTACTGTAAACTGCCCAGGGGCTCTGTCTAGGATAGGGGACCACTCCGGAAGGTCAGAGGGATCCAGGAGCCAGCTAACCAGTAGAGGAGGCTTAGGAAGGAGGTGCCAGAGCCTAAGCCCTGAAGAGAAGTCTGTAATGAGGGTGCCAGTGTGGGCCCTGGAGTGTTAAGAGTTGCAGCAGTATTTACAAGTAGCTATCTCAGCCAGGAGGGCTAAAGGGAGCTGTACAAAGGACTTTGTGTCACCGGGGAGTGTCAAAGTCAGTCCAGAGTCAACAGACAGCAAGTCAGCATTAACAAGCGCCAACCGGTGCTGATCGGCTTTTAGCCAGCGTCAAGAGGCATTTTTCTCAGTTGTCCCATTACCTTGTGAATAGTTGAGCCAGAGGAGTATCCCACTCATTCCCTTCTCCCATCCAAGTTCCTAAATAAATACAAAACCCAAAGATGCTGGACTGTTTCTTGTCTCAGTGCTCACACTTGGAGAACATGCTTAAATGTGCCGTTGTTGCTAGCGGTAACCCTGGCGGACCCACATCCAGCAAAACGGCTGGGAATTATGCTACAAGTGTATATATGTATATACTCATAGGCCACTTTACTAGGTACACCTGCTTAATTGTATAAATTGCTTGATTGGGAAGATTATTTTTTTGTTTAATTATCTATTACCTTTGCATTTTTAATTTAAAGAGATTATCTTTTTTTTTATTCTCAATAGCTTTTTTAAAGTCCTTGTTCCTAAATGTGTATATGATCAGATTAAGCAGTGGAGTCATTATGGTGTAAAAGAGAGAGAGGACCTTGTTCAGAATATCTAGTTGTACTTTTGTTGGAAACATATACACAGCAGTTAGAGTTCCATAAAAAATGCACACTACGGTCAAGTGCAGGTGTTGAAGGATGTTTTTCTTCCTGTAAGTGATTTAATTTTAAAGATAGTTGAAACAATATAGATATATGATATAACAATTAATATAAAAGGTGTTACAACACAGATGAAACCTATTACATAGGTCTGATTATGGAGCCATGAAGTATCGGAGCAGGAAAGCTCAAGTATGGGTTCAAAGTCACAGATGAAGTGATGAATGATGTTTGGTCCACAGTAGTATAAACTACACAAAGAAATGGAACCAATGTCATTGTAAAACCTAGTAACCAAATGGTAATCACTGATTTAATGCAAATTGATTGGTTCATTATAGAATTGTAATGCAGGGGCTTACAGACGGACAAATACCGGTCATAGGACATCACAGTCAGTAGAAAACACTCTGAGGCCTCAGCATGGGCAAAGAAGGAGAACTGGATGATACATCCAGCAAGAGACACGGTACATCCATCATGTAAGATGATATACAGAAGGTTGGGAATAATATCTGTAGACAGAATTATATCAAGCAATGATAGTTGGGTGATGAAGAAATACATGGGAGACTCAAGTGTTTTACTCAGATGAAATAAAACCACAATAAAAAGATTTCCAGAAATAGTAACACAATATATGATAAAACAACACCAAAATAAAAATAGAATTTTGATGTATTTTAGATTCAGAAAGCCTGTTAGTACAATATAGATTATGTTATTGTGGTAGACCATGTGGTAAGATAATAAAAAATACATAATACTTTAAGTTGTAACCAGAAGAAAACCCACTATGCTCAACTCCTCACAATTCTAGAGGATGGCAAAACAAAAACATTTAATCTGACATTTATTCATTCGATTTTGCTAGGATCCTTTTCAATATGTTACTATCTAGCTGAGCTTTACTCTTTCTTTTTTTACTTTTTTACTTTTTTCTTTTACTTTTTTTACTTTTTTTACTTTTTTCTTTTTCTACGTAATTCTGTGCTATCAGCAAAACATGGACACATTGCTCTGTATTTTATTTTTCAGTTAATTACCACAAAAATTAAAACAAGCAGGCCAAATAAAATTTGTTGTTGTACACCCCTCAACAATATTGTCTTGCATTCTGATCGGAGACTTAATAAGAGGATGTAAAGTTATTAAAACTTTAGATTGAAACAACACATTCCTCCATGGTAGTCACTCATTGAAGAGAGCGAGTACAGCCCAAAGGAAGGAATTTGCATCATGAAAATACAAAAGGGCATCAACCACATAAAGTAAAATCTTTGACCCCAGAAGACCAATCTGCAGTCCCTTAACAAGTAGAGAGTTCCAAATGCAGATAACCAGTGACTCCAAAGCCAGGGCAAAGAGGAATGGAAACAGGGGGCAGGCCTGACGAGTTCCTAGCTGCAAGAGAAAAGCTTTTAGAGATCCTGCTTTTAGTACATATAAAGGCAAATGGGTGCCCTGTAAAGAATACCCTTTTTGCATTTTTGTGTTTCTGGCCTCTGTGCAGGCTATTGTTCTGTTTCCCAATATTCCTTCTTGTATACTCCTCCATGGACTGCCAGCCCATTTTTATCCTGCGCACCATACGCCCAGCCGGCTATTAATACCAATTTCAAGATGGTCCCTTCAGAGCCTAATGAGGGAACATGCATGCTCAGAACATGCACTCCTCCTGCCTTCTCTACTGTCAGATGTGACGTCACCCACACCTCTGCACAGACCCGGGCACAGTGGAAACGCATATAAAGTGGTTTGGGTCTAAAACCAGAAACACTTCCCCTTCCATTTCATTATCCAAGATTTTATTTTGTGAAGATCCTTTTTTAAAGTGTCACTATGTTGTTGAGTTTTAAGAATGCTCCCTAAATATCAGCAAAACTGGTTACATTACATTTTTTTATTCTCCAGGTAATAATTGCATGGATTAAAAACAAACAGGCCTAATATTATTCATTGTGGAGTATATTTCCACCATATTGTCTAGCATAGGGGAACAGAAAGTAAAGTTTTTAAAAACAATTTGGCTTTGTGTTCTACTATGTAGTTTGTCGTTATTCTAAATATCTTAGGAGTTTGATTTTTAGCACTGCTACCGTAGGGCTTGCTGTATGATGACTTGTTGGCCCTCCTCTGATTACCAGCACACAGTCACTTAGGGAACAGTTCACACATCCCTCCTTACTCCCGATGGCTCATCACTTAATAAACAGTCCAGGGGTATTGGTTTTTAGTGTTTATTTTGGAACATGGATGGGAGAAGGAAATAGTGGGATACTCCAACTGTATCTATTCACAATGGATAAGGACAACTCTCACTTGGCCTCACCAGGTTGTTTGTGGAAGCAGCTGCACTGCTTAAACCATACTGCAACATGTGTGGAAAGGGTTAAGTCTCCTTGCTCTTTCTCTCCAGCAATCGACTTGGTGATCTACATGATCTTAAGGACACTCACCAGCATCCCCTTTACTGACACCCGTCTGCTGACTCTTCTAGCTGCAGGGGTTGCCTCCCTCAGGCCAGGCCCCTTGATAAAGATCTGTACTCACTGTACTGCAGAATCAGATCCTCAAGTGTCCCCCCCCTTTTAGTCAGATTCACAGGACCTTGGGGGTTCAATTCCTCTCTAGTTCTCTCTAGGTCCTCAGGTCAACCTCCTGAGGCCACATGGTGCCTCTACAGAGGAGGAGGCAGCCGCCCCTTCCCTCTGGACATCTGCTATCCAGACAAAAGACCCCGAGCACATGTGCTCCTGGCATTTATACAGTATCCCAGCATGGAACAAGCACTTTCCTATGCCAAATCACCAGGGCTGTATCAAACACCTGTGCACTTATTTGTCAGGTTTCCTCCCACTGTCCAATATGCCTCCCTATTGGACAAGTGTGAAACACTCAACAGACAGAATGAGTTGCACCTGAGTACCATGAGCAGACCTCACTAATAGAGCTGAGCGAACACCTGGATGTTCGGTTTCGTCGGGTTCGACCGAACTTGAAAAAGAAATCTGGGTTCGTGACCCGGACTTAACCCGAACTTTGTCCCGTTCCCAAAGCCCATTGAAGTCAATGGAGACCCGAAATTTTGAGCACTAAAATGCCTCTAAAATGAACGTGGAAAGGGCTAGAGGGCTGCAAATGGCAGCAAAATCATCTTAAGAGCATGACAAGTGCTCTGCAAACAAATGTGGATAGGGAAATAACTTAAAAGAACATAAAAAACAGAAAACTAAAAAATAATCATCTTGAATGATGTAGGAGGAGGACGAGGCCCATATGGAGTAAGAGGTTGAGGTGGTGGAGGATATGGCGGTGTAGGTGGAAGCGGCGGCGGTGGCAGTGGAGGAGGAGGACGAGGTAGCCAACACTGGTTTTGGTTTTTAACCACTTATGCCCCGGAAGATTTTACCCCCTTCCTGACCAGGGCCTTTTTTGCGTTTCGGCACTGTGTAAATTTAAAGGACAATTGCGCGGTCGTGCAACACTGTACCTAAACGAATTTGACGCCCTTTTTTTCCCACAAACAGAGCTTTCTTTTGGTGGTATTTGATCACCTGTGCGATTTTTACTTTTTGCGCTATAAACAAAAAAAGAGCGTAAAGTTTGCAAAAATAACTGAATTGTTTAACATTTTTGGCCAATTTGTTTTCTGCTACATATGTTTGGTAAAAAAAATCGCAAAAAGCGTATTTTGATTGATTTGCACAAAAGTTATTGCGTTTACTATCTAAGGGAAAGATTTCTGTCATTTTTGGTGTTTTTTTTTTTTAACGCGTAATGGAAGCGATCTGCGATTTTTTTGCGGTACTGCGACATTGCGGCGGACAGATCGGACCCTTGACTGACATTTTTGACACTTTTGGGGTTACCAGTGACATTACTGCAGTAATCAGTGCTATACATATGCACTGTTACTGCAAAATGACACTGGCAGGGAAAGGGTTAACTTTATTGGGAAAGGAGGGGTTAAGTGTGTCCCTAGGGGCGTGCTTCTTACTGTGATTGTACATGGCTACTGGTGTAGGAACAGTGATCAACGGTCCTACATAGTAGAACCGTATGATCACCATTCCTACACAGGGGAGAATGACAGGAGGCTTGTTTACATCAGCCGCCTGCCTTTCTCCCTTCACGGCGGACGATCGCGAATGACCGGCGGACATCGGGTCCACCGGTCACACGCACGGACTTCCCAGGGAACGAGCCGCAAGTGACAGGCTAGTGACATACCGGTACGTCACTTTGCCTGGCCGTGACAGACCGCCGCAGTATATGTACTTGCGGCGGTCAGCAACCGGTTAATAAAAAACAATTTAAATTCGGGTACACCCCAAAAGAGTAAGAACGATGAAATCCAGCAATGGCTGGGTAAGGCCGGTATACATGACTATTCTGCACAAGGTACGGACAAGTCCTGTGGGATCCATGCCTGGTTCATTTTAATGAACGTGAGCTTGTCCACATTGGCTCTGGACAGGCGGCTGCGCTTGTCTGTGATAACGCCCCCAGCCATGCTAAATACCCATTCAGAAACTACACTGGCTGCAGGGCAGGCCAGCACCTCCAAGGCGTAAAGGGAAAGCTCAGGCCATGTGCCCAACTTGGACACCCAGAAGTTGAAGGGGGCAGACCTGTCATTCAGTACGTTTAGGCATGTGCACACATACTGCTCCACCATGTTAGTGAAATGTTGCCTCCTGCTAAGACGTTCCATATCAGCTGCTGGTGCTGCTGCTTGTTGTGGCATGCTGACAAAGCTTTTCCACATGTCGGCCATGCTAACCCTGCCTTCTGAGGTGCTGGCGGTGCCCTGGCTGCGTTGGCGACCTCTTCCTCCTCCTCCCCTGCCTTGGCCTTGTGCTTCCACTGTGCCCCCGCTGTCAGGTGGGAATGCCACCAGCATCGCGTCTACCAGTGTGCGCTTGTACTCGCGCATCTTGCGGTCATGCTCCAGTGAGGGAATTAAGGATGGTACGTTGTCCTTGTAATAAGGATCCAGCAGGGTGGCCACCCAATAATCAGCACAAGCTACTATGTGGGAAACTCGGCGGTCGTTGCGGAGACACTGCAGCATGTAATCGCTCATGTGTGCCAGGCTGCCCAGATGCAACGAAAAGCTGTCCTCTGTGGGAGGTCTATCCTCTGTGTCCTCCGTATCCCCCCCAGCCATGCACTAGTGATGGCCATGAGCTGGCCTGGGTGCCACCCTGATGTGAACATGGTTCTATATCCTCCTCCATCTCCTCCTCCTCCTCGTCATCCTCCAGAACTGTGCTCCTGCTGGACAATTGTGTCCCTGGTGTTTGTGTGTGCAGGAACCCACCCTCAGAGCCACTTGCGAATGACTGCCCTGAAAGCCTTGGAAATGTTACCTCTTCATCCTCCTCCTCCTCCTCATCATCCTGTGCCACATTCTCTTACATCATTGCCCGAAGTGTTTTTTCAAGAAGGCTTAGAAGTGGGATAGTAAAGCTGAGAACGGCGTCATCGGCACTGGCCATGTTGGTGGAGTACTCGAAACAGCGCAACAAGGCACACAGGTCTCGCATGGTGGCCCAGTTATTGGTGGTGAAGTGGTGCTGTTCCACAGAGCGACTCACGCGTGCGTGCTGCAGCTGAAACTCCACTATGGCCTGCTGCTGCTCGCACAGTCTGGCCAGCATGTGCAAGGTGGAGTTCCACCTTGTGGGCACGTCACATATGAGGCGGTGAGCGGGAAGGCCAAAGTTACGCTGCCGGGCTGACAGACGAGCAGCAGCAGGGTGAGAACGCCGAAAGTGCGCACAGACGGCCCGCACTTTCTGCAGCAGCTCTGACATATTGGGGTAATTTCTAAGGAACCTCTGCACCACCAAATTCAGCACATGTGCCAGACAAGGGATGTGTGTCAAGCCGGCTAGGCCCAGAGCTGCTATGAGATTTTGCCCGTTATCGCACACCACCAGGCCGGGCTTGAGGCTAACTGGCAGCAACCACTCATCAGTCTACAGTTCAATGCCCCTCCACAACTCCTGCGCGGTGTGTGGTTTTTCCCCCAAACAGGCAAGTTTTAAAACTGCCTGCTGTCGTTTACCCCTGGCTGTGCTGAAGTTGGTGGTGAAGGTGTTACGCTGTCCAGAAGAGGAGGCGGTAGAGGAGGAGGAGTTAGGAACAGGAGACAAACTGAAGCACCCTGCAATCCTCGGTGGTGGAAGGACATGCACCAAACTGCTATCTGCCTCAGGCCCAGCCGCCACTGCATTTACCCAGTGTGCTGTTAGGGAGATATAACGTCCATGACCATGCTTACTAGTCCATGTATCCGTAGTTAGGTGGACCTTGCCACAGATGGCGTTGAGCAGTGCACACCTGATTTTGTCACCCACTTGGTTGTGCAGGGATGGCTTGCCTGGAAAAGTAGTGGTGGCTGGGCACGACGTACTGTGGGACAGCCACCGCCATTGTTAGTAATTGGGTTTTTCCTAGATGACCAGTAGAGGGCCTCAGTCAGCGCTGGGAACATGAAGTGACAAGAAACGGAGCCCACACAGCAAGTTGCCACATAAAATGTTCAAATTTATTCTGTGTCAATTTCCCTTTTATAGGGGCAATGAGATAGGGGGATGAAATCTTCTAGCAAATCACAGTAATCAAAAAACATCAGTAGAAGTATCTTAACCAATAATATCATTACAGCGAAAACCTGGCTTATAAAATATATCTCCAAAATCGCATGATACAGAATATTAATAATTAACATGTTTTGAGCCCAAAATTCAGTATTCTGCAGTATTCAGGTGAGCGTGACCCTGTAAGTCAACATTGGCATATTGACTTAAGCCTTGCAAAATTATCATTAACTTTTGAAATGAGATAAATGTCCTATTTTCTACAAAGTGAATTTTGACTATTTTGTGAGGTAAAATGTTTGTGATTAACCCCTTCCCTTCCTCACAGCCATAAGGCTCTTAAAACTCTGCGTCTCCACCAGCCGGAATGACAGCATTTCAAAGGCCAGGAATTTGAAATGCTGGCATTCAGGGCCAGTGATCGCAGGTGGGTAGGGGGTACTTCCTCTTCCACACCAGTGTTTGGGAGATAGAAAGTTGAATGATTCCACGGGAAATTGTGGAGATGGTTGTTGGTGACCCAGGTGGTGGTGTTGCTGGTGGATCCTCTGTTTGTGGGGTGGCAGGTGCCATTGTCACTACAGAGGTGGATGAAGAGGCAGAGACTGCAGCAGCAGAAGAGGAAGCAGGAGGAACCAGAGACCTTTCTTGGTTTTTGAGGTGTGCACTCCACTGCAGCTTGTGCTTTGCACTTAGATGCCTGGTCATGCAGGTTGTGCTCAGGTTGAGAAGGTTTATGCCTCGCTTCAGGCTCTGATTGCACAGCGTGCAAACCACTCATGTCCTGTCATCATTGTAACGGACCGTTTCAGCAGACAAGGGGTTAAAATCCGTTTAGGCGATATGCCCCTTTCTGAGAGAGCAGGCACAGCTACTGCAGGAGATCAAACTCCCGAACTGGATACAATATAGCACTTCAACCTGGAACCTCACGAATAGCTGCTAGCAGCTGAACAGGAAAAGCATACATCAGCTTACATTCCTAGCAATCAGTCTACAGCAGCATACAGTGAATCCCCCCAAGAACGAGACAAGGCTCCGTGTGGAAGGTCAAGCAGTGGTATGTTTATTGAGGGCTACCTGCCCCCGTATTTATACAGGTCTCCCACCTGGTGGACACTCCCTTAGGGGACCAAATGGAAGACTGTAACACAAACAGACATGTATCACATTACAGACTCCCAGAAGCAAAACATCCCCACAATGCATCCTGGCTTCCTCCCTTAGTAGACAGCCAGGTGAGCTCATTAACATGTTTATCAATAGTCTCAGTTAATCAGTAGACATTCCTCAGGAGGGGGCTTCTGGAAACCATCCCCCCCCCCCTCTCTCTGCAGCTAAAGCTAGTTTTCACAGCGAGACTCCATTACACACATGGGGACCAAAATACAGTATTATGCTTTAAAATATATAAAGTTACTTTTTATACATTAAACATAGACATGTCACATATCCCCAGATAGCTCAGGTCTGAGTGCACATTATTAGGTGAATGGCACTCAGACCCCACGAATACAGTTTAATCGCCATGGAGCCAAAGTCTTTTAAAACCTGGTCCATAGTCCAAAGGCAGCAGGCGGGCAACCAGGCTCCTCCAATGCAATGTGGCGAGGTTGGTCTCGTCACAATCATCACATTGTCTGAAGAACTGCCACGCATGATGTTCATTCCATGTGGGGTTGAGGACCTCATCGTCCTCCACATCGTCTTCCACCCAGTCTTCACCCCTGCAACCCTTGTCGGTCTCCACAATTCTGAATTCCGCAGCAGTTGGCATCTGTGTTTTGTCATCATCCGAGACGTGCTGCGATGGTCCTCCCATATACTCATCTGGAAACATAAGTGGCTGGGCATCGGTGCACTCAATCTCTTCCACTTCTGGGGCAGGGTTAGGTGGATGGCCCTGGGAAACCATGCTAACAGAGTCATCAAAAAGTGTTTTGACTGCTTGGCTGATTTGCAAGAGGGTTTCGGTGACAGATTGATGGATATCGGCTGCAGGTTCCAACTCTGACCTTTCAGCAGAAGACTGGGTGGCAGACAATGTGAAGGAACTGTAGGCACAGTCAGCAACCCAATCTACTATCGCCTGTACTTGTTCTGGCCTCAACATTTGTAGAGGCACATTAGGCCCCTCCAAATACTGCTGCAGGTTCTGTCGCCTACTCACAGCTGAGGAAGGTGTTTCACTTGTAAGTGTAGCTGGCACAGATTGACCACGTCCTCTCCTTGTAACAGGAGCTCCACCAGCAACACCACGACCCAGGCCACGTCCCTTATTTGACCTTCTCCTCAAATTTATCGAATTTTGGATCCTCCCCGAAATGGGTTTTTATTGCAAGGCCCAATACAACAGTATACAACAGGTGTATCTCACATGTACAGATACAGACTAGGCCGCAATTTAATATTTTTTCCTAAATGGGTGTTTATTGAATAGCGGACTAGAACAACAGTATAAAAAGAAGAGGGGAGAAGCGCTCTAAGTGCAGACAATTTATTGCAGATAACAAGGCAGGTGATATACACTCACTAGACATGAAGACTGAAAAGCTGTATGTGTCAAAGCAATCCTGCAGCCATCCTCTGGAGGGTGTCCTCTGGTCACAGGAAGCCGTATGCAGTACTGTCACTGGCGGTGGGAGGGAAGAAAGCCGGCTGTCTCCCACAACATCAGCGGTGAGCGGTCAAGCGGCTCGGATCTGCGGTTCCGTGTTGCGAGTGATGGATGGAGGCACTCTCACCCACAGGGATGGTGGGATCTGTCCGATGTGTTACGGCATGCACGACGCGTTTCTGAGCATACGCGGGGTCCTCTGCACCCGGCGCGCTCTTTCATCAGGTGCTAGAGTGCCGTAGTCTCTGTGGGGCTTTATGTAGTGCTGAACAAGAGGATAATTAGGCACAGCTGAAGTAAGGGGAGGGCAACCGCCCACAGCACTGAGCAAAAACCTAACCAATCAAACATTTTTGTAGCAATGGGAGAGATTAAAAACAACTTAGAAGTGGAGTGTGATCGGTCGGCTGCCCTTAAATACACATGTATGTGGGCTAGACAACCGCTTATCACAGTGATAGCAAACAATTAGGCAATACAAAACATATAATAAATGTAAAATAGGGGTAAGCCTGGGTTCATCAAGGCTTATGAAGAACATGTAAAAACGTTCCAGGTTTAAAATGATACAATTATAAAAATAAAAAAGTTAATAAAAAGCTAATGCATAATACCTATACAGGCTGTGGTATGGAGAAACATATAAGCAAATGAAACAATAAAAGGAGGAAGGGGGAGGGGGGGGAGTAAAAAAGCCTTATATATTGGATAAGAAAATGGAGGATGGATATAACCCATATATAGGTGTACATATGTATATCCTAATAATTATATTTTCTGTATAAAGGATTTTTATATGGATTACCAACTACGGTACCACATGTATGATATATAGGGGAATAAGCCTTCTGATTGCTCAGTAGGTAAACCTTATAAAGTTTGTATAAAAGATTTATATACCAGAACCAGGGCCAAAGTGTATACATTAAAAAATCATCTGATATGATGTGATGAAAAAATAATAAATAAAGACCAACAGAAAACCCTGATAATGATTATAAAATAGTGTGCACGTCTAATTCTTCATTTAACCCTTCGAGGAGCGAGAACATCTAACGTATAGATCCAGAAAGTCTCTCGCATACATAATTTGGAAAATCGTTCTCCCTCCGGCAAGTCTTTGGGAATCGATTCGATAACCCAAATTTTTAGTCCCTCAGTGGATTTTCCGTGGACTTCTGAAAAATGTCGAGGGACACTATGAAGGTCACATCCACCTTCAATAAGACGGCGATGTTTGCCGAATCGTTGTCTGACTGGTCTGATGGTTCGACCTACATAGAGCAACTGGCAGGGACATATCAGACAATACACCACATAGTCTGTGGAACAGTTGAAAAAATTGTCCAAGATATAGGTTTTGTCGTTATGTGTAAAGTTCTTTTGGCCATGTTGCACAAAACTACACATTTTGCATAACTTTTTACGGCAGGCATACATGCCTTTCAGGGGGATCATCCATGAGGGATGATTAGTGGCCTTGATGTTCTTTAATTTGCTGGGTGCTATTTTGTTTTTCAAGGTGGTAGCCCTCCTATAAGTCACTTTTGGCTTGTCCAAAATGACCGAGTTCAAGTGGGGGTCTTGTTTTAGGATATCCCAGTGTTTTGATAGAATTTTTTCCATTTTTCTATACTGACAATGGAACTTAGTGACAAAACGAACAGGATGATATTCGCTCTTGGCCCTAGAACTAGGATGTTTCCCTGGAAGATAGGCCTCATAGGCTGAGTTTACCAAATCATCAGGGTAGCCCTTCTCTGAGAATTTTTTCTTTAAGTGTTTACTTTGAGTTAGATAATCTCCATCTCTGGTACAGTTCTGTCGAAGTCGACAGAACTGGCCTTTTGGTATATTTTTCGTCCATTGGGGGTGATGGCAACTCTTATAATGGAGATATGAATTACCTCCCGTGGGTTTGATATAATTTTTGGCATGTATCTGATGTAGCTCATGTCCCAATTCCAGATCTAAAAAAGGCATAGAATCTGGATGTGAGACTGACGTGAACGATAGACCCAAAGAGTTGTTATTGCAGTGGCTGACAAAACCGTCAATCTGGGATGCGGAACCATCCCAGATGCCGATAATGTCGTCAATATACCGCCCAAAAAAAACGATGTGTTGAGCAAATGGATTATTCTGCCAAATGTATCTAAGTTCCCAATAGCCCATGGTCAGATTCGCATATGAAGGAGCAAAGTTAGCTCCCATGGCTGTGCCATTTATCTGCAGATAAAACGTGTCCTCAAACTGAAACTAGTTGTGGGTTAGGCAGAAATGTGTCGCCTCCAAAATAAGAGAAACTTGGTCATGATGTAGGGAAGAATCTAGTAGGAGAAAATGTTGTAATGCTTGTAAGCCTATACTATGGGGGATAGATGTATACAAGGAGCTAACATCTAAAGATAGCCACGAGTAACTATCTTCCCATCTATATGGCGTAATCTGCTCCAATAGGTGGCCCGAGTCTCGTATGTACGATTGCAGACTTTGGGCCAAGGGCTGTAAAAAGACATCAATAAACTGTGAGAGGCCACTAGTGACGCTATTCTTTGCTGCAACGATAGGTCTCCCTGGGGGATGAAGGGGGTCTTTATGAACCTTTGGCAGGTGGTAGAAATATGGAGTATTATAATACTCCTTTTTCAAAAAGGCCGCCTCATCCTTATTAATCACTTTTTTGGATAGTGCAGAACCTACCAGTTGTTCGACCTCAATTTTATATATGGGCAATGGGTCTTTTGAGAGCCTCAAGTATGTTTTTTGGTCACTTAATAGTCGAAGGGCTTCGTTCACGTAATCAGTTTTATTCTGTAGGACAATGCCCCCACCTTTGTCTGCAGATTTAATAATAAGATCAGGGTTATCAGAGAATCTCTTAAGGGCCTGGGATTTGCCATGATGGAGATTAAGGTGGGAGTATTTGCTCTGTTTTGATGTATCTGAACACATGGCTTGCAGGTCAGCAAAGACTGTCCTATAATAAGTTTCTAGGTACGGGCCTTTTGAGCGTGTGGGGTAAAACACGGATTTAGGCCGTAAGTCCATATGGGTATAGTGTGGCGACTCCGGGAGATGCTGAGTATATAACAGTATATCAGGGTCCAGATCGTCATCCTCACAGGGATCATAAGTGCTAAAGGGACTGCCAGGAAAAATCTCATCAGTTGGGGTAGGGGCATTGGTGTCTACATTGTCAGTGAGGGAGCTGGTATCAGCCTGTTTGGCCTTTATATTGAAATAACGCTTCAATGTAAGGTTGCGTATAAACTTATTTAAATCACGAAATAGTAAAAAGGAGTTAGGGAAGGAGGTAGGGGCAAAACTTAGGCCTTTATGTAATAAGGACATATCATCCTGATTTAACTGGACGGAGGAAAGATTAAAAATCTTTATAGTCTCCGTTGTTTGGAGTTTATTTTTGGTAATTCGTTTACCTCCTCTACATCCTCGTCTATAATTTTTCTTTTTTTCTTTCTGGTATTGGTCAGTGGGCCCTCCTCTAAAAAAGACACCGGAGGAGGGACCATTGTAGAGGGAACCGTGTCAAGTTCATTGATCATGACAGGAAAAGATATATTTTGGCTCAAGCCAAGTGACTTTGGTGTTACTGGTATCTGACTGGCTATAGGGGGACTAATGAACTCTTCCCGGTTGGCGGGTAAGTTTGGGAGGGTCTGAACCGACGTGGGGACAGATGACTTACCAGCGGTAACTCGGGCGTTGGTGGTACTGGAAAGTCTATTTTTAGTAATATTATTATAGGTGGCAGAAATGCTCTCAATCTTACTAACTTTACCTATATCTGTCTTGGTTTTGTTTTTATTTTTATTTTTATTATTACACTTATTAGAATGGTTAGGTGGTCTGATTCTTGGCTATGGGTATGAGTCTATGGTTGTACATGGGCCGTGTATAACTGCCAACACTATGTGGCGCGGTCCTAAGGGGTTGGACTGGGTGAATCTCCAGGGACATTATTGGAGGTATGTGGTGATTTTGTTTCCACAGGAAAACCTTATCGTTGCTGTAATCATCTAGGTCTCTCCTAAATTTATCCAATTTAGTATGTATGAGTTGGTCCTCCTTTCTTTTTGTATTCCTTTTTAGAGTGTCAAACCACTCAAGAGGGATATGCGTATGAAAACTCTCAATGTCCTGAATCAAAATTTCCCCCAGGGGCCTTAGGATTACGCAGACCTGCTCCTTTTTAGATCCCGCCCACCTGAAAGAGTGGCGCGGTATTGCAGAGTTCTGCACCACTAAGTGGCTAGGGCTTCTCGCCACTCAGGGACACATTAAATACGATTCATTAGTACACAACATCCAAATATTGATTCAGGACATTGAGAGTTTTCATACGCATATCCCTCTTGAGTGGTTTGACACTCTAAAAAGGAATACAAAAAGAAAGGAGGACCAACTCATACATACTAAATTGGATAAATTTAGGAGAGACCTAGATGATTACAGCAACGATAAGGTTTTCCTGTGGAAACAAAATCACCACATACCTCCAATAATGTCCCTGGAGATTCACCCAGTCCAACCCCTTAGGACCGCGCCACATAGTGTTGGCAGTTATACACGGCCCATGTACAACCATAGACTCATACCCATAGCCAAGAATCAGACCACTAAGGTAGATAGACTCTTTGACCAACATAATAAGAGTAATATTCCCTCTAGTTGTCCAACCAGAATTCCACCTAACCATTCTAATAAGTGTAATAATAAAAATAAAAATAAAAACAAAACCAAGACAGATATAGGTAAAGTTAGTAAGATTGAGAGCATTTCTGCCACCTATAATAATATTACTAAAAATAGACTTTCCAGTACCACCAACGCCCGAGTTACCGCTGGTAAGTCATCTGTCCCCACGTCGGTTCAGACCCTCCCAAACTTACCCGCCAACCGGGAAGAGTTCATTAGTCCCCCTATAGCCAGTCAGATACCAGTAACACCAAAGTCACTTGGCTTGAGCCAAAATATATCTTTTCCTGTCATGATCAATGAACTTGACACGGTTCCCTCTACAATGGTCCCTCCTCCGGTGTCTTTTTTAGAGGAGGGCCCACTGACCAATACCAGAAAGAAAAAAAGAAAAATTATAGACGAGGATGTAGAGGAGGTAAACGAATTACCAAAAATAAACTCCAAACAACGGAGACTATAAAGATTTTTAATCTTTCCTCCGTCCAGTTAAATCAGGATGATATGTCCTTATTACATAAAGGCCTAAGTTTTGCCCCTACCTCCTTCCCTAACTCCTTTTTACTATTTCGTGATTTAAATAAGTTTATACGCAACCTTACATTGAAGCGTTATTTCAATATAAAGGCCAAACAGGCTGATACCAGCTCCCTCACTGACAATGTAGACACCAATGCCCCTACCCCAACTGATGAGATTTTTCCTGGCAGTCCCTTTAGCACTTATGATCCCTGTGAGGATGACGATCTGGACCCTGATATACTGTTATATACTCAGCATCTCCCGGAGTCGCCACACTATACCCATATGGACTTACGGCCTAAATCCGTGTTTTACCCCACACGCTCAAAAGGCCCGTACCTAGAAACTTATTATAGGACAGTCTTTGCTGACCTGCAAGCCATGTGTTCAGATACATCAAAACAGAGCAAATACTCCCACCTTAATCTCCATCATGGCAAATCCCAGGCCCTTAAGAGATTCTCTGATAACCCTGATCTTATTATTAAATCTGCAGACAAAGGTGGGGGCATTGTCCTACAGAATAAAACTGATTACGTGAACGAAGCCCTTCGACTATTAAGTGACCAAAAAACATACTTGAGGCTCTCAAAAGACCCATTGCCCATATATAAAATTGAGGTCGAACAACTGGTAGGTTCTGCACTATCCAAAAAAGTGATTAATAAGGATGAGGCGGCCTTTTTGAAAAAGGAGTATTATAATACTCCATATTTCTACCACCTGCCAAAGGTTCATAAAGACCCCCTTCATCCCCCAGGGAGACCTATCGTTGCAGCAAAGAATAGCGTCACTAGTGGCCTCTCACAGTTTATTGATGTCTTTTTACAGCCCTTGGCCCAAAGTCTGCAATCGTACATACGAGACTCGGGCCACCTATTGGAGCAGATTACGCCATATAGATGGGAAGATAGTTACTCGTGGCTATCTTTAGATGTTAGCTCCTTGTATACATCTATCCCCCATAGTATAGGCTTACAAGCATTACAACATTTTCTCCTACTAGATTCTTCCCTACATCATGACCAAGTTTCTCTTATTTTGGAGGCGACACATTTCTGCCTAACCCACAACTAGTTTCAGTTTGAGGACACGTTTTATCTGCAGATAAATGGCACAGCCATGGGAGCTAACTTTGCTCCTTCATATGCGAATCTGACCATGGGCTATTGGGAACTTAGATACATTTGGCAGAATAATCCATTTGCTCAACACATCGTTTTTTTTGGGCGGTATATTGACGACATTATCGTCATCTGGGATGGTTCCGCATCCCAGATTGACGGTTTTGTCAGCCACTGCAATAACAACTCTTTGGGTCTATCGTTCACGTCAGTCTCACATCCAGATTCTATGCCTTTTTTAGATCTGGAATTGGGACATGAGCTACATCAGATACATGCCAAAAATTATATCAAACCCACGGGAGGTAATTCATATCTCCATTATAAGAGTTGCCATCACCCCCAATGGACGAAAAATATACCAAAAGGCCAGTTCTGTCGACTTCGACAGAACTGTACCAGAGATGGAGATTATCTAACTCAAAGTAAACACTTAAAGAAAAAATTCTCAGAGAAGGGCTACCCTGATGATTTGGTAAACTCAGCCTATGAGGCCTATCTTCCAGGGAAACATCCTAGTTCTAGGGCCAAGAGCGAATATCATCCTGTTCGTTTTGTCACTAAGTTCCATTGTCAGTATAGAAAAATGGAAAAAATTCTATCAAAACACTGGGATATCCTAAAACAAGACCCCCACTTGAACTCGGTCATTTTGGACAAGCCAAAAGTGACTTATAGGAGGGCTACCACCTTGAAAAACAAAATAGCACCCAGCAAATTAAAGAACATCAAGGCCACTAATCATCCCTCATGGATGATCCCCCTGAAAGGCATGTATGCCTGCCGTAAAAAGTTATGCAAAATGTGTAGTTTTGTGCAACATGGCCAAAAGAACTTTACACATAACGACAAAACCTATATCTTGGACAATTTTTTCAACTGTTCCACAGACTATGTGGTGTATTGTCTGATATGTCCCTGCCAGTTGCTCTATGTAGGTCGAACCATCAGACCAGTCAGACAACGATTCGGCAAACATCGCCGTCTTATTGAAGGTGGATGTGACCTTCATAGTGTCCCTCGACATTTTTCAGAAGTCCACGGAAAATCCACTGAGGGACTAAAAATTTGGGTTATCGAATCGATTCCCAAAGACTTGCCGGAGGGAGAACGATTTTCCAAATTATGTATGCGAGAGACTTTCTGGATCTATACGTTAGATGTTCTCGCTCCTCGAGGGTTAAATGAAGAATTAGACGTGCACACTATTTTATAATCATTATCAGGGTTTTCTGTTGGTCTTTATTTATTATTTTTTCATCACATCATATCAGATGATTTTTTAATGTATACACTTTGGCCCTGGTTCTGGTATATAAATCTTTTATACAAACTTTATAAGGTTTACCTACTGAGCAATCAGAAGGCTTATTCCCCTATATATCATACATGTGGTACCGTAGTTGGTAATCCATATAAAAATCCTTTATACAGAAAATATAATTATTAGGATATACATATGTACACCTATATATGGGTTATATCCATCCTCCATTTTCTTATCCAATATATAAGGCTTTTTTACTCCCCCCCCTCCCCCTTCCTCCTTTTATTGTTTCATTTGCTTATATGTTTCTCCATACCACAGCCTGT
Source organism: Pelophylax lessonae (assembly GCF_965119305.1). Taxonomy (NCBI): domain Eukaryota; kingdom Metazoa; phylum Chordata; class Amphibia; order Anura; family Ranidae; genus Pelophylax; species Pelophylax lessonae. Next base: position 645,287,551 of record NC_138771.1, read on the forward strand.
ATAGGTATTATGCATTAGCTTTTTATTAACTTTTTTATTTTTATAATTGTATCATTTTAAACCTGGAACGTTTTTACATGTTCTTCATAAGCCTTGATGAACCCAGGCTTACCCCTATTTTACATTTATTATATGTTTTGTATTGCCTAATTGTTTGCTATCACTGTGATAAGCGGTTGTCTAGCCCACATACATGTGTATTTAAGGGCAGCCGACCGATCACACTCCACTTCTAAGTTGTTTTTAATCTCTCCCATTGCTACAAAAATGTTTGATTGGTTAGGTTTTTGCTCAGTGCTGTGGGCGGTTGCCCTCCCCTTACTTCAGCTGTGCCTAATTATCCTCTTGTTCAGCACTACATAAAGCCCCACAGAGACTACGGCACTCTAGCACCTGATGAAAGAGCGCGCCGGGTGCAGAGGACCCCGCGTATGCTCAGAAACGCGTCGTGCATGCCGTAACACATCGGACAGATCCCACCATCCCTGTGGGTGAGAGTGCCTCCATCCATCACTCGCAACACGGAACCGCAGATCCGAGCCGCTTGACCGCTCACCGCTGATGTTGTGGGAGACAGCCGGCTTTCTTCCCTCCCACCGCCAGTGACAGTACTGCATACGGCTTCCTGTGACCAGAGGACACCCTCCAGAGGATGGCTGCAGGATTGCTTTGACACATACAGCTTTTCAGTCTTCATGTCTAGTGAGTGTATATCACCTGCCTTGTTATCTGCAATAAATTGTCTGCACTTAGAGCGCTTCTCCCCTCTTCTTTTTGTCTATACAGATTCTTCCTCCTCATCTGTGGAAGAGCAGCTCAGTGCCCACGGACTTTATCCCTTTTAGGATCATCAACCTATTTATGGTATCCCATTGTCCCCTATTGTATGGTACCATTTTATGCCTATGTCTATTTGCAGCTACAACCTTTTTTATTGCCTGTGTTTTTTTTTTTTTTTGTTTTTTTTTTTCCCTCCCCCCCCCCTCCCCCCCCCCTCCCTGGATTCAGCTGCTTATTAGTTCTGTTCATCCACCCTTCATATGCTGGAGGTCTTCGTAGCGCTCTGTGTTTTGTTTTTTAGAACAACAGTATACAACAGGTGTATCTCACACGTACAGATACAGACTAGGCCGCAATTTAATATTTTTCCCAAAATGGGTGTTTATTGAATAGTGGACTAGAACAACATTATACAACTGGTGTATCTCACACGTACAGATACAGACTAGGCCGCAATTTAATATTTTTTCCCTAAATGGGTGTTTATTGAATAGCGGACTAGAACAACAGTATCCAACGAGTGTATCTCACACGTACAGATACAGACTAAGCCGCAATGTAATATCTTTCTGTCCCCTAAATAGTTTTTTTTTATTGCAAGGCGCAATTTAACAGTACGCAATGGGTGTATGTCACTGTAACATATGCGGACATGGCCGCAATAAACTTTCTTTGTCCCCTAAATAGTTTTTTTATTGCACGGCGCAATACAACAGTACGCAATTGGGTATATGTCACTGTAACATATGCAGACAGGGCCGCAATCAACTTTTTTTGTCCCCTAAATAGTTTTTTTTATTGCAAGGCGCAATTCAACAGTACGCAATGTGTGTATCTCACTGTAACATATGCAGACAGGGCCGCAATCAACTTTTTCGGTCCCCTAAATAGTTTTTTTATTGCAAGGCGCAATGCAACAGTACGCAATTGGTGTATCTCACTGTTATATATGCAGACAGGGCCGCAATCAACTTTTTGGGTCCCCTAAATCGTTTTTTTATTGCAAGGCGCAATACAACAGTACGCAATGGGTGTATGTCACTGTAACATATGCAGACAGGGCCGCAATCAACTTTTTTTCTCCCCAAAAGTTTTTTTATTGCAAGGCGCAATACAATAGTATGCAATGGGTGTATCTCACTGTAACATATGCAGACAGGGCCGCAATCAACTTTTTTTGTCCCCTAAATTGTTTTTTTATTGCAAGGCGCAATAGAACGGTATGCAATGAGTGTATGTCACTGTAACATATGTGGACAGGGCAGCAATAAACTCTTTTGTCCCCTAAATAGTTTTTTATATTGCACGGCACAATAGAACAGTATGCAATGGGTGTATCTCACTGTAACATATGCGAACAGGGCAGCAATAAACTCTTTTGTCCCCTAAATATTTTTTTTTATTGCACGGCACAATAGAACAGTATGCAATGGGTGTATCTCACTATAACATATGCGGACAGGGCAGCAATAAACTCTTTTGTCCCCTAAATAGTTTTTTATATTGCACGGCACAATAGAACAGTATGCAATGGGTGTATCTCACTGTAACATATGCGAACAGGGCAGCAATAAACTCTTTTGTCCCCTAAATAGTTTTTTTTTATTGCATGGCGCAATAGAACAGTATGCAATGGGTGTATCTCACTGTAATGTATGAATAAAAAACTGAAAAATATTTTTTTTACCCTAAATACAGTAAAATAATTATTTCCCCCCCACATTGGTGCTTTTTGAAGAGGAGGTTAGAAAAGCAATGTCTGTCTGACGTACAGTCTTTAAAGTTAAATATGAAGGAATTTTTTTTTTTCTTTTTTAAATGCAGATTAAGCAGACACATATGCACTGAGGTTGCATGAAATGTGCAGCACTGCACGCCTAACAGACATGGTTGAATATTGTTGTTCTGTTCGGCTATTGAATTAAAAAAAAAAAAAAAAACATTTGAATGAAAATCTGAAAAAAATTTTTTTTACCCTAAATACTGTAAAATAATAATTTTCCCCTCACATTGGTGCTTTTTGAATAGGAGGTTAGAAAAGCAATGTCTGTCTGACATACAGTCTTTAAAGTGAAGGAAAAAATGTTTTTTTCTTTTTTCAATGCAGATTAAGCACACACATATGCACTGAGGTTGCATGAAATGTGCAGCACCGCACACCTAACAGACTGATAACATTTTTTTGTTTCTCCCTTCTCCTCCTCACTTGGCTCAGTTCAGGGCATAAAGATCGTTCTACTGCACCCTAACACAATACAATCAATGTAGATCGCTGTCTGATTAAAGCAGATTGTTCCTATCTATGCTTTCCCTAAAAGCAATCTCTCCAGCCTGGCCCTACAGTAAACTCCTATCTCTCCCTCCTGGCAAATACATTGTTCACTGTACCCCACAAAATCAAATCAATGTAGATCACTGTATGATAAAGCAGATTGTTCCTCCTATGCTTTCCCTACAAGCAATCTCTCCAGCCTCGCCCTATAGTAAAGTCCTCAATGTCCCTCAGCAGCAGCAGTCAGGAACCTCTCCTTACAGTAGTATTAGCAGAGTGATGCGCGGCGCTGTGTGACTCCAGCTTATATAGAGTCTGGGTCACATGCTGCACTGGCCTATCACAGCCATGCCAATACTAGACATGGCTGTGATGGCTTCTAGGGCACACTAGTTAAACGCTTGCTGATTGGCTGTTGAAAGCGTGCCATTAAAACCACGCCAAAACATTAAAATAACATTACCGAACAACGGACAGTACCCGAACATACAATGAAATGTTCGGGTCCGGGTACCGAAAACCCAAAAGTCCGGTACGAACATGAACAATACAGTTCGGGTTCACTCAACCCTAATCCACAGTCCAAGGTGACCAGGTAACAAAGCCACCTGGGCTGTGAATCTGTGCATGGAGGCTTGGCAGGGAAGGTGCTCCAATAAGCTGGATCGGATGGAATACAATGGGAAGGGAAGTTCAGGAATAACTGTAGTCACTGGATGACACGAGTCCGGATAAGGATCAGGAGATGAGAAGAAGATAAGGTCGCAGGAACAACAAGGAACGAAGGTAAGAATGGAAGCCGGAGTCAGTCTGGAACACACACTCAGGAAACAGGAACACAGGAACAACGTCTGTCAAACAGGAACTATCTGGAACAAAGATCAGCAATGAACTGACACTGCTCTAAGTGAGAGGCAATGTTTTATAGCTTGCTTAAATAAGCAATTAGCTTCAGGTGGACAATGAGAGACAGGAGTATACAAAGGTAAAGTCCAGCCCCCTAGTGCTGCAGGCAATACCAGATTAACAGGACTGGATCCATATGAGCTGAAGTGTGGCTCAGAGGTAGGCTAACAGGACAGGATGTTAAAGTACCCAGGTTCAAATTCCATGTCAGGTACTTAACGGCAGCCATGCCTGGCTGTCTGTAAGGCATGGCGAGAACCGTGACAGTACCCCTCCTTTAAAGACACCCTCCGGACAGGAACAGGTTCTTTGCAGAGGTCTTATTCAGGATAGGCATTTGCAGCTTTTAATACTTCCTCAAACAACTTCAGGTCATCCTTACGTACCACAGTGCCATTAGAAGCATATGTGCAGTCAGGTGAAAGAACTTCGTTGTCAGGGCAGGAAGTAATGAAGGTGCTTGCTAGAACAGGAGTTTCTTTGGAAAGAGGTACAGACGTTACTGGAGCTGGAGGAGGGACTTCCACAGGGCTATTGGTTTCAACGATTGCCATAGTCTGGGTGTCCTTTTTAGACACAGAACGGGGACAGGGCTGGCAGCAACCTTGGCAGTTTCCAGGCTGTTTTTCTGGGAAGACAGAACGGATCTGCATGGTATCCACTGGGAGAGCCTTAGGCCTGGATGTACGAGTTGGGCAAAATGTGATAAAATATCCCCTCTCTCCACAATAGAAACAAAGGCCACTGTTTCTCCTATGGTCTCTTTCTTTGGAAGACAGCCTGGTGCGCGCGGCGCCGATTTCCATGGGCTCCTCTTTAATCTCTGGAGGATCAAGGCATATTGGAGTAGTGTCAGGGTGACAAGGCCGGCTGGTGCAGGCAGGCTTGTACCGTGACCAGGCAGAGTCATATTCGTATGGGTTTGCTTTTTCTCTAGGTACTCAAGGTCTGCGGGAACCAGGAGCAGGCTTGGAAGTAGCTTTCTGGGAGGTAAGACACTGAGAGTCCATAGTAGTTATAAATGACTCCCAATTGTCCAAGATAGGACTTTTCTCCTGCAGCATCTGGTATGCCCATGTCTTCATCCTTCTGGAAAGCAGATTAATAGCGGAATGAACCTTGATAAAGTCACTGTAATAGGTAATGGGCTTAAGGACAAACAGGAGCTCACAATTCATCCGGAAGGTTGTAAATGAGGAACGGGAACCATCAAATCTGTCAGGTAACAGAACATAGGGTTCTGGATGTGCAGGTTCCAGGGCTGGGCGTACTGTGCCTTTAGGTATCAGCACTTCTTGCTGCAATTCAGCCACAGTCTGGGCCAGGCTGGACACCTGCTGGGTGAGCTGCTTGCACATCTCTGCGGACTCCATATGGTGAGTTCATTATGTCACAATGCTTACCTTTTTTGGAGTTGGTAACGCAGATATGTATGCTCACCCTTGCAGATATACACAGTCCAAGGTGACCAGGTAAGAAAGCCACCTGGGCTGTGAATCTGTGCACGGGGGCTTGGCAGGGAAGGTGCTCCAATAAGCTGGACCGGCAGGAATATAATGGGAAGGGAAGTCCAGGAATAACTGTAGTCACTGGATGACACAAATCTGGATAAGGATCAGGAGATGAGAGGAAGATAAGGTCGCAGGAACAACAAGGAGCGAAGGTAAGGATGGAAGCCGGAGTCAGTCTGGAACACACACTAAGGAAACAGGAACACAGGAACAGCATCTGTCAAACAGGAACTATCTGGAACAAAGATCAGCAATGAACTGACACTATAAGCGAGAGGCAGTGTTTTATAGCTTGCTTAAATGAGCAATTAGCTTCAGGTGGACAATGAGACACAGGAGTATACACAGGTAATGTCCAGCCCCCTAGTGCTGCGGGCAATACCAGATTAACAGGGCTGGATCCATATGAGCTGTAGTGTGCTCAGAGGTAGGATAACAGGATAGAATGTTAAAGCACCCAGGTTCAAATCCCATGTCAGGTACTTAACGGCGGCCATGCCTGGTAGGGGTGATCGAACGGTTCGGGTCGACCATTGGTTCGACCCGAACATTGGGTGTTCAAAATTCGGCCGAATTCCGAACTTTTTGCTGTAAAAGTTCGGAATTCAGTCACCCGAACTGCCCCAAATGCAATGGGACAGGAAGTGGGCTTTAAAAGCCCGTGATTGGCCCAGAAACGTCAGTAAAAGCCAATGAGGGGGCAGGAGTCTGCTAGGAATGTGATTGGAGTGACTACGGGGACCAGAGGCCAATCAGGAGTGAATACACACCCCAGTATATAACATAGCCCCGCCTAACCTCTAGCACTGTGTAATGCTCCTGCGTTTCTTATATGGTGTGGATTTTCAGCTGCAGAAATAGTTCCACGTCAGTAGTCATGTAAGAGATATGCTGAGATACCATTCCCAACCTCAATGACTCATCATGTGTGGAAGGTCTTATTTCAGCCAGTAAATACACACAATTAGCAAGCTGGTTCCTAGAATGACTTTATGTATGTGGTAACACAATGATGAAGGTTGAGGGATAGGTTGAGTGGAGGTGATAGGTGATAGACACTTGAAGGTGAGACAGTAGCAGATGGATGCAGGAAGGTTTAGCAATGTTGTATGATAGCAGATGATAGAATAGCAGGTGGACATACAAAAGAGATCAACCCAGTGCAGAAAAGTAGCAGTAGTCTCAAGAGCTAGCAATCTAGTTTATTCAGATGTAATAAACAGTCTTTACTATGCAGAGCTAGATAGTGTAAGCTTAGTATAAGTTTATAGAGAATTCCCCTGCGGGGTACTTAGCACTATTAGCGATACAGCCGAAGGGTGGTTCAGGAGAGGCGGATGATCCAGTAGCGGGATAAAGGGATCAGCGCAGCGAGGTTCCGTCAGCGAAGTAAGCTTGCAAGCATGAAAGCTTCAAGCAAGGTTAGCATCTAAGTAAGGGTGTTTGAACGAACACATGTGAGTGAGAACCGACGCCTTAAATAGCCATCTAGTCCGGCGCTGAGTGATGACAGCTCCAGTCTTAAAGGTGTATGCGCACCTTTCCAAAAGTAAATGGTAGGGCGCATACACTTGTGGAAAGTGTAATTTAGGGTACCAAAGGTACCGGAACATTACACACTGTAATACAGAGACTTTGGAAGAGAATGGAAGCATTTGCGTTTCTCCTGCTGTGTTAAACAATGTTGCTGCATAGCCGATTGCTTGTAAAGCTCCATATCAGCAGAAGAGCAGTCAGCTTACAGAAAGATTGTCAGTGTAGTTAGAAAGTTGTCAGTGTAGTTAGTTGCTGTTTGAGTTAGAAAAAAAAAATTAATTAAAGGACAGTGTCAGTTAGAAATTATCTTTTGCTGTATGGAGCTGTCCTTTTAGTGTGAGGAAAGGGATATGCAGTGTAGTTAGGGTACTATATACCACTATAGTTTGATTCAATAATCTAGTTTTTGTAGGGATACACAGTGAGCACGATGCACTGCTGATATATCTACAGCAGGTATACGTGCTTGCTAGTCAGCTATTGTGCAAAATACATTTCAGCGATACACACATCTGCTGTATTTAGCGACAACTTTGGGTCGCATAGCAGTGTGTGTTTTGCACGTGAATTTCACCACGCAGAGTTGCCAAAGCCTCAGTGACAACTTAACGGCTGTTCTTGTTGTAAGCGTTAAGTCCACTGCAAAAGGCAGACAGCCAGACATTAGGGATGATCGAACTTTTGAAAAGTTCGGTTCGACCAGAACACCCGAATTTCCTGAAAGTTCGGTTCGGATTCCCGAACTCCATTGATATCAATGGGACCCGAACTTCAGGAATCAAAAAACACCATTTGGAAGCCCTAAAACCTAATAAATGCCCTAAAAAGTGCCTAGGGTTCTGGGTCATGCCCCAGGGACTATGAATCAGGCAAAAAAAAGTTCTTAAAAAGTGTTGTTTTTGATAGAGAGCCAATTATTGAAAAAATTATTGAAAAAAAAAATAGATTTCTTTAGATTTAGTGTCTGGGGGGGTCTAAAAAGCATACCTGTGAAGTTTCGGCTCTGTAGCATGTCCAGAACCAGAATTATAGCATGCCAAACCTTAAAAAATGACTTTTTTGCTTAACCGCAGTAAACACTACACTACATAACAACGACTTTTGACTTTTGAAGGACTCTGTTCTTGCTTAGTTGGATGTTCTGGATTATTTATGCAATTTATACACTTTATTTATTTTCACTTTATGAAAGGAGGGTAACACCATCCCTGCGCTACTGAAATTCTAAGAAAAATAATCTGTTTTTTTTTGTGATGAATTTTAATTTATGTATAGTTGTCACTTACATAGTTACATAGTTACATAGTTAGTGAGGTTGAAAAAAGACATCAGTCCATCCAGTTCAACCTATGATGTGTGTGTGTTTGCTTTTAACCGTACATTGTATACCCCTGTATGTTGTGGTCTTTAAGGTGTCCATCTAATAGTTTTTTGAAACTATCAATGCTCCCTGCTAATACGACTGCTTGTGGAAGAGAATTCCACATCCTTACCGCTCTTACAGTGAAGAACCCCTTACGCACTTTAATGTTAAACCGCCTTTCCTCAAGTTTTAGTGAGTGGCCACGTGTCTTATTGTATTCCCTTTCTCTGAATAGTTTGTTCCTTATGCTCGGGTCGCCAGTACAGTATTTGTACATTGATATCATATCCCCCCTCAATCGTCTCTTCTCCAGAGAGAATAAGTTCAGTGCTTGTAGTCTTTCCTCATAGCTGATGTCCTCCATTAACCTAATTATTTTTGTTGCCCTTCTCTGGACTTTCTCCAGTTCCAGTACATCCTTCCTGAGGACCGGTGCCCAGAACTGGACAGCATACTCCAGATGTGGCCGGACCAGAGTCTTGTAGAGCGGGAGAATAATCTCTTTATTTCTGGAGTGAATCCCCTTTTTTATACAACCCAGTATTCTGTTGGCTTTGCTTGCGGCGGATTGGCATTGCATGCCACTGCCAAGCCTGTTGTCTACCAGTACCCCCAAGTCCTTTTCCATCCTAGACTCACCCAGAGGTTCCCCCCCTAGTGAGTAGCTTGCTTTCTGATTTCTGGCCCCCAAGTGCATTACTTTACATTTTTCAACATTAAATCTCATCTGCCATGTAGTTGCCCACCCCGTTATTTTGTTCAGGTCCGCTTGCAAGGTTTCCACATCCTGCATAGAAGATATTGGCATGCCTAATTTAGTATCATCTGCAAATACTGAGATTGTACTCGATATCCCCTCCTCCAGATCATTTATGAATAAATTAAACAGGATTGGTCCCAGGACAGAACCCTGGGGGACCCCACTTTCCACACCCACCCAATCCGAGTACTCCCCATTAATCACCACCCTCTGTACTCTCCCCTGGAGCCAGTTCTCTATCCAGGTACTCATCTTATGGTCCATACCTACCTTCCTTAGTTTGTACAGTAAGCGTTTGTGGGGAACGGTGTCAAAGGCCTTTGCAAAGTCCAGATACACCACATCCACAGGCTTTCCTTTATCTAGGTGGCAGCTCACTTCATCGTAGAAGGTTAATAGATTGGTTTGGCACAAACGATTTTTTTACTACTAATAATACCGTTTTCATTACTAAAGTCTTGTATGTGGTCCCTTAACATCCCCTCCAAAATTTTGCAGACTACTGATGTTAGGCTGACCGGCCTATAGTTACCCGGGATATATCTTGGCCCCTTTTTAAATATTGGTACCACGTTGGCTTTTTTCCAATCAGCTGGCACCATACCCATCTGTAAACTATCCTTAAAGATCAAGAATAATGGTCTGGCAATCACCTGGCTGAGCTCATTAAGTACCCTCGGGTGCAAGCCATCCGGTCCCGGGGATTTATTTATGTTAAGTTTCTCTAGTTTAGCTCTAAGTCTATCCTCTGTTAGCCATGGCGGCACTTCCTGGGGTGTATTATTTAGTTCGGCCTTACAAGCAAGGTTCGTGTAGCCCCCCGATTCCTTTGTGAAGACTGAAGAAAAGAAATTATTTAACACTTCCGCCTTTTCTCTGTCCTCAGTGGCCATTTTTCCTTTATCATCTTTTATGGGGCCAATGTGCTCTGGCCTCACTTTCCTACTGTTTATATACTTAAAGAACTTCTTGGGGTTCTTTTTACTCTCCTCCGCTATATGTCTCTCGTGTTCTGTTTTAGCCGCCCTGATTTCGTCTTTACATTTCTTATTACACTCTTTGTAGTGCTTAAATGCTGCCAATGACCCCTCAGTCTTGTATTTTTTGAAGGCCTTTTCTTTAGCTCTAATATACATTTTTATGTTGGAGTTTAGCCACCCAGGGCTTAGTTTTGCTCTTTTAAATTTATTGCCCTGTGGAATGCACTGGCCCACCCCCTTGTTAAGTATGCTCTTGAAGCACTCCCATTTTTCCTCCGTGTTTTTTGTTCCCAGGGTTCTATCCCATTTGATATTTTCTAGCAGCGAGCGCAGTTTAGGGAAATTGGCTCTTTTGAAATTCAGTGTCCTTATATTACCCTTGTGTTTCCTATTACTGTAATTAATACTGAAACCAATTGACCTATGGTCACTGTTCCCTAAGTTTTCCCGTATTTCTATATCCGTGAGCAGGTCTGTATTGTTGGTAATTAGTAGGTCAAGTACCGCATTGTTTCTTGTCGGTGCATTCACCATCTGACCCATGAAATTGTCCTGCAAAACATTTAGGAACTGCCGAGCCTTGGCTGAGTGCGCGGTTCCTTCTGCCCAGTCTATATCCGGATAATTAAAGTCCCCCATTATAATGACATTTCCCATCCTTGCTGCCAATCCTATCTGTAACATGAGGTCCGCCTTACCCTTCTCCCTCTGGTTGGGGGGCCTATAGCATACGCCCAATATTACCTTCCCCACCGTGCCTTCCCTTTGAAGCTCTACCCATAGGGATTCTGCCTCGTCCTTAGCTCCATTATTAATATCATCCCTCATATTTACCTGTATACTGTTCTTAATATACAGACATACCCCTCCCCCTTTTTTACCCTCTCTATCCCTGTAATAAAGGGAATACCCCTGAATGGTCGCCATCCAGTCATGAGAGCTGTCAAACCAAGTCTCAGTTATCCCCACAAAAGTCCTCCTCAAACATCAGCAGCTCCAGCTCTCCCATCTTGTTGGCCAAGATGCTTCTGGCATTGGTATACAAACCTCGTAATTTTGATCTGTTACATTTATCCTCATTTGATGTTTTTAGGCTGCTCTCTTGATTTTTCCCTGTACCCACCCTGGGTATAGGAGCTCCGAACACCCTACCGCTAATGCCCCCATTTCTGCCCTCTGAAACTTGCTTTCCACTGGCTAATTCTACATCTGTACCCTCCCCCCCATTCCCTAGTTTAAAAGCCCCTCTAACTTTTTGGCCATCCTCTCACCCAGTACGGCTGCACCTACCCCATTTAGGTGCAATCCGTCCCTACTGAGGTTTTATCAACTGTGCGATGTGAAAATCATCTGCAAGACGCACACTGCTATGTGACCCAAAGTTGTCGCTAAATAAAGCAGATGTGTGTGACGCAGAGTAGCAAAGCCTTTTGCAGTGGACTTAAAGCCTCAGTGACAAGTTAAAGCCTGTTCTTGTTGTAAGCGTTAAGTCCACTGCAAAAGGCGTCACACACATCTGTTTTATTAGGAGCAAAAGAAAAAGGCGCGGTTAAGCAAAAAAGTCATTTTTGAAGGTTTGGCATGCTATAATTCTGGTTCTGGACATGCTACAGAGCTGAAACTTCACAGGTATGCTTTTTAGACCCCCCAGACACTAAATCCAAAGAAATCTATTTTTTTTTCAATAATTCTTTCAATAATTGGCTCTCTATAAAAAACGACACTTTTTAAGAACTTTTTTTTGCCTGATTCATAGTCCCTGGGGCATGACCCAGAACCCTAGGCACTTTTTAGGGCATTTATTAGGTTTTAGGGTTTCAAAATTGTGTTTTTTGATTCCTGAGGTTCGGGTCCCATTGATATCAATGGGGTTCGGGAATCCAAACCGAACTTTCAGGAAATTCGGGTGTTCTGGTCGAACCAAACTTTTCAAAAGTTCGATCATCCCTAATGCCTGGCTGTCTGTAAGGCATTGCGAGAACCGTGACACAATGTTTTAAAAAATATATAATGTGTGGCAAAAGCTTCAAATGTTGGGCATACAATGCCAGGACAGTTCAAACACCCCCCAAATGACTTCCCCTGAGTATGGGGATAGCACATGTGAGAGAATGTTTGCCAGCCTCGCCGTGTACAGGAGCTCAAAATCCAATGACCACCTTCAGGCTTTCAAATAGTGTTATTTCCTGATTTAACTTCCTGACTACCTATCACTGTTTTGGAGGCTATGAAATGCCAGGACAGTTGAAAGCACTCCCAAAGGACCCCTTTCTGGAAAGATACTCCAAGGTATTTGCTAAGAGGCAGTGGGGAGTATTTTGCAGATCCCATTTGTTGCCACGAGTTTTTGGAAAATGAAGAAATACATTTAAAATGTATTTTTTATTTAATTGTTTTATTTTTTCAAAACCTTGTGACAATACAATGAGATCTGCAAAATACTTACCACGCCCCCTATCAAATTTCTTTCAGTGTTTCCTCAGTTTTCTTATACTATTGTAATGGGACCTCAACCTCAGTGGGTTGAGACTGAAGTACTATTGTGTCCTTGCTGCCCAATTGGGGCTTTAATGTAGATTCATAGCGGGATGCATCCTGCTATCTTGTGTCCAACCTTATCCTATTTGCTCACTGTTTGGGAAAGGCAGAGAGCTCAGAGATCCCAATTCTCTCCTCACACCCCAGTAGCTCCAGTGCTCCAGTGTTTGCGTTACATTCACAGCAGTTCTTAAGGTGGCTGAATAAAGGTTTTATATGGATTGGTGATTTCCTGATGACACATCACACACATCAAAGAATTTTCTCCTACTCCTTTCTCCTATCTCCTACTGCAGTACTGCAATCACTGGCATATGTATTCTAAGAGCCTGTTGCTGTTAGAATAAGCAGATCAGTGCTGCAGCTGAATGGTGTTCATGCAAAGCAAACAACAATGGTTAGCATTAAAACACAGTAACAATGGAACTAAAAAAAAAACGTCTTTTTTGACTTTTTTATTTATTTCCTTTTTTTTTTTACTTTTATTTAACATTAACTCAATAAAATAACTTTTTTTGTTATTGAAATCTGTGCCCAAATAGAAGAAAAATATATATGCTGAAGCATAGGAGCAATCTACCCACTGATCACCCCAGGCCTTACATGCTTGGGCATATACATTCTTTTTTACCTGCAGATGAGAAATCTCCTCCTGCAGCCCTGCAAGCACTGATGTATGTATTCTGAAAGAACACCCTGCTACTGTCAGGTCGATGCTGCAGCTGAATGGCGTTCCTGCGAAGCAAACAATGGTTAACAATAAAACACAGTAACAATGGAACTCAATAAAACAACAACTTATTTTTTGACTTTTTTATTTATTGATTCATTTTTATTTTTTTTTTACTTTTTTTTGTAAGTTATAAAAACTATAACTATTAACTTTCCAGCATCTGATTTTAGGATCTCTCAAAATGCTATAGCAGGTTTCCTGACTATCTAACATCTTTACAGACCCTTGTGAGCTAGTTGCATGCCCTGCACTGTGCTGTGTTGTTCTCTATACTAATACTCCACTAGTGTGTGGTAACGACAGAAGTAGTCCTTGATGCAGAGACCAGATTGGCCGGGACAGTAGGGACAGAAAAAACAGGTGTCTCTTCTTATTTCATTTCTGCTGCAGACACAACATCTTCTTTGGGGTGGCCTTTGGGTTTGGGTACCAGACAGGACTTCAGGAAAATGTCTCTCATGCAGCAGGCGCACTGCATCTGGATTTGGTGTTTGGGCCACAGCACCTTTTAGATACAAAAGGGCTGTCATGATTTCTTCCTGACATTTTAGAAAGGACCCACTCCTTCCTGTTTCTTTGTAAATTTCAAAACTGATATATAAAGCCAACTGAAATAAAAAAATATACACTTTTTGTACCAGTGTCTGACTTTGTGGAAAAATAAATATGGCTCTATCATATTGATGTTGAAATCCATCCCTCCTATGTTAAGGTTATAGTCGTGGACACAGAGAGGATTCTCAACAACACCAGTTGTCGTGCAAATTTGGACCATCCCCTCTGCATGAATGGAAGACAGGCGATTCATTATTTCTCAAGCAGGATTTCTCACCCTTTTTTAAAATAGGTGTTTACAGGTCATTGGGGAAGCCCTGGCGATCATGTTACATGACGCCACATGAGCCAATTCCAAGATTGTATAAGTGTCTAAATAGTGGCATGCTTGTATAGAAATTGTCCACGTGGTACCCCTTGTGGAACAAAAATGACACAAATCCTGTGTGTGTGTGGCTATATATATATATATATATATATATATATATATATGCACTACATTGTCAAAAGTATTGGAACGCCTGCCTTTACATGCACATAAATGGCATCCCAGTCTTAGTCTGTAGGGTTCAATATTGAGTTAGCCCACCCTTTGCAGCTATAACACCTTCAACTCTTCTGGGAATGCTGTCCACAAGGTTTAAGAGTGCGTCCATGGGACTTTTTGACTATTTTTCCAGAAGCGCATTTAGGAGGTCAGGCACTGATATTGGACGAGAAGGCTTGGTTCGCAGTCTCCGCTCTAATTCATCCCAAAGTTTTTATTTAGGTTGAGGTCAGGACTCCGGGCAGCCCAGTTAAGTTCTTCCACCCCAAACTCGCTCATCCATGTCTTTATGGACCTTACTTTGTGCACTGGTCCAAATCTTTTGGTTGAGGGGGGAATCATGGTAAGGCGTGGTTTTTCAGGGGTTGGGCTTGGCCTCTTAGTTCCAGTGAAGGGAACTCTTAAGACATCAGCATACCAAGACATTTTGGGCAATTTCATGCTCCCAAATTGTGGGAACAGTTTGGGGATTTCCACTTCCTGTTCCAACATGACTGCATACCAGTGCACAAAGCAAGGTCTATAAAGACATAGATGAGTGAGTTTGGGGTGGAGGAACTTGACTGGTCTGCACAGAGTCCTGACCTCAATCCGATAGAACACCTTTGGGATGAATTAGAGTGGAGACTGAGAGCCAGGCCTGCTCATCCAACATCAGTGCCTGACTTTACAAATGTGCTTCTGGAAGAATGGTCAAATATTCACATAGACACACTCCTAAACCTTGTGGACAGCCTTCCCAGAAGAGTTGAAGCTGTTATAGCTGCAAAGGATGGGCCAACTCAATATTGAACCCTACGGACTAAGACTGGGATGGGAAAATCAATTATTTATTTTTTTTATGTTTACTTTCTATCACATTGACATTTTTATTTAAAAAATGATGATTTTATTTTCTCAATAGCTTTTTTAACGTCCTTGTTCCTGAATGTGTATATGATTGGATTAATCAATGGAGTCATTACAGTATAAAAGAGAGAGAGGAACTTGTTCAGAATATCTAGTTGACCTTTTGTTGGAAACATATACACAGCAACTATAGTCCCATAAAAAATGCACACTACGGTCAAGTGAGAGCTGCAGGTGGTGAAGGCCTTTTGTCTACCTGCAACTGATTTCATTTTGAGGATGGCTACAACAATATAGATATATGATATAACAATTAACACAAAAGGTGTTATGATAAAAATGAAACCTACTACAAAGGTCTGAATATGAACCAATGAAGTATCAGAGCAGGAAAGCTCAAGTATGGGTTCAAAGTCACAGAAGTAGTGATGAATGATGTTTGGTCCACAGTAGTGTAAAGTGAGCAAGGGTGCCGAATCAGCCAATGCAATTTTAAAACCTAGTAACCAAACTATAATCAGTGATTTAATGCAAATTGATTGGTTCATTAAAGAGTTGTAATGCAGGGGCTTACAGATGGCCAAATACCGGTCATAGGACATCACAGTCGGTAGAAAACACTCTGAGACCTCAGCATGGGCAAAGAAGAAAAACTGGATGATACATCCAGCAAGAGACATGGTACATTCATCATGTAAGATGATATAAAGAAGGTTGGGAAGAATATCTGTGGACAGAATTATATCACACAATGAAAGTTGGGTAATGAAGAGGTACATGGGAGACTGAAGTGATTTACTCAGATTAAATAAAACCACAATAAAAATATTTCCAGAAATAGTAATGCAATAAATGAAATACAATACCAAGAAAAATAGAATGTTTATGCTATTTATATTTGGAAAGCCTGTTAGTACAATATAAGTTATGTTATTGTGATAGCCCATCTAGTAAGAGAACATAAAAATACATAATAATTTAGGTTGTAACCATAAGAAAATCTACTGTGTTCAATTTCTCACAATTCTGGTGGATGGCAAAACAAAAACAGCATTTAATATGACATTTATACATTCAATTTTATTAGGAGCTTTTGTCAATATGTTAAGATCCAGCTGAGTTTTAACCTTTCTTTTTTTTTCCCAAAATGTTTATTGAAGAAAATAATGGTTAACAAACAGTTGACAAACATTATACAGAGAGTATGATGTCGTAGATACCCGAAGGTGAAAGATAAAGTTCAGATAAATGCAATAATATTCTGTTCATCAAACAACAAAGAGTAATTCAATGGTATTGGAGGTAGCTTTATTATATTGCAAAATACGATGTAGCCTAAGTGGGGTTCAAGGAGAGGTCCCTGTGACCAGCAAAGGGACAGTAGAAGAGAAAGGAGAAGAGATAGAAGAGAAGGGTAAAAGAGAGAAAAAAATAGAGCAAAGAAATGAAGGGGAGGGGGGTGGGAGGAAAGGGAAGGCCATAAGGAAGGGGGAAAGGGAGATTTGCTTTGAGTAAGTGGTGTAATTCTGTGAAAGGAAATCTAAGCATAATGTTATTTATTCGTCATTTCTGTTGACAAGTTGGTTGTACTCTTGCAAATGCTTGAAAATGATCCAATCTTCCCAAGTTTTAGTGTATCTGTTTGGAGAGTCGTGAATTGTAGAAATGAGCTCTTCCATCTCTAAGATGTTATTGATCTGGGAGAACCAAGAGGTAAGGGATGGGGTTTTAGAAGTGCCCCATAGCCTTTGTACAGGCGGTCCCTGGCTTACAAAAAAGATAGGGACTGTAGGTTTGTTCTTAAGTTGAATTTGTTTGTAAGTCGGAAACAGGTAAATTTTTTTAAATGTAGCTCCAGCCTAAAGAATAATTTTTAAGCTTTTTGGATAGTATAGGGAAGGGTTAACACCCTTGTACCATTTGTTTTGCTGTCTGTACCCCTGTTCAGAAGATTTCACCTCACTTTATGCCTCTATGACAATTGGATTTTGAAAATTTTGGGTTGTTGTGGAAACAAGGATTGGTGATAAAGCTTCAATGGAGACCCCTGTTTCCCATGAGAACTCTTACAGTAGTGAATTTCCCTTCCTAGGGGTAGATTTCCTCTCACTTCCTGTTGTCTTCCTCCGTTTGTAAGTAGGAGTCGTTTGTAAGTCGGATGTTTGTAACCCGGAGACCGCCTGTACACATAATTTGGCGGCATTGATCATGATCATAGGAATGATCATAGGAAGAGATATGGTAGTATTTAGGGTAAAGTTTGGAGTAAAAGTGGACCAGAAATTGTGCTGGGTGTAGTTGCAGATCTAGAGAAGTGACTTTGTGAATATATAGTCTGACCGTGCTCCAAAACGGCTGTAAACGAGGGCAGGACCACCAAATATGCCTTAAATCAGCATGTGATTGCTTGCACCTCCAACATTCATCTGGTATGTTTTTATTAAATTTGTTGAGTATCAGAGGTGTGCGATACCATTTGGTAAGTATTTTGTAATTGTTTTCTTGAATAGAGACATTTACTGATCCCTTCAGGATGTTACACAATATTTTTTTCCCACTGTGTATCTGTGAGGGGAATCTGCACATCTGCAGAACAGTCATCAGATAATTTACCCATGTGCTTCGGACATGTTTCTCATAGGAGAGAGTGTAATGTAGATAGCAGGGGTTGTTGAGGCTGTTGAAGTGCACATATTTGTTCAAATTTAGTAAGTAAGGAATTGTTAGAGTTTTTTTTCAATCGAGGTGTAATGAAATAGTGTAGCTGGATATATTCCCATCTGGTCAGGGAGGGGGTGTTTAGTGTTGTTTTTAAATCTTCAAAATTGGGAAGTTTCCTATTCCGCAAAAGGTGGAAAATGCTTATTCCTATATCATTGGGAACTGAGCGTAAAGAGTGATAAGATTGACCCGGAACGAATTGGGGATTGTTTAATAAGGGCGTGAGGATGCTATTTTCTTTAATCAGTTTATGTTTGGCATTTACGGAATGGAAGCAGAGAATAGTAGGGCCAATTAGAGGATGTTTTTTTAATGCATCTTGTGTATCCGAGTACGAAAGCCATGGAATACATTGGATAGGGATTGATGAGAAGGAGCTTTCTAGTTCCACCCAGTCTTTCCTGTGTTTTTGAGTGTGCCAATCTGCTATACACAAAAGGAGGGAAGCCTGATAGTAGAGGTAAATATCAGGAATGCCCATGCCCCCTTTGGATTTAGGTCTGGAGAGTAATGAGAATTTGACGCGTGGCGCTTTATGGTGCCAAATGAATAGTCTAATAGCTTTCTTCAAAGAAGAAATGAAGTGGAGTGGTAGGCGAATCGGGAGTGTTTGTAGGAGATACAAAATACGTGGAAGGATGTTCATCTTAACAATTGCAGCTCGGCCGAACCAGGAGAAATGGGCCTTATTCCATTTCTTGAGGTCCTGATATATCGTCTGAGATATGGGGAGGTAATTTTTCTTAAATATAGCATTCAGATTAGTGGGGATTTCGATGCCTAGGTAAGTGATGGAATCGGGTTTCCATTTGTAGGGGAAGGCTGGTTTACATTGTTCAACAATTTTGCTAGGTAGTGATATGTTAAGAGCTTCTGATTTAGTTCTGTTGATTTTAAAATTTGCAATATACTGAAATATTTTTAGTTTCTTTTGTAGGTTGGGCAGTGAGATTACGGGGTTGGAAAGAAAGAGCAAGACATTATCTGCGTATGCTGCAATTTTATAATGGTTAGTGGCAGAAGAGACACCGGTTATGTCAGGGTTTAGTCTTATATTTTTAAGGACAGGTTCAAGTGTCAATATGAATAAAAGTGGGGATAGGGGACAACCTTGACGGGTTCCATTGCTGCTGGTGAAGGCATTAAACAGGGAGCCATTAACGCAGACCCTTGCCGAGGGGCCATGATATAAAGCCAGAACCAAGGCCATTAATCTGGAACCCAGACCTATCGAGTTGAGGACGGCCTCCAAGTAGTCCCATGCTAACCTGTCAAATGCCTTCTCCGCATCAAGTGACAGCAACAGGCCTTTTTGAGATGTGGAGGAAAGGATGTAGTGTATATTAACTGCTTTGAGTGTGTTATCCCTAGCTTCCCTGGCAGGCACAAAACCGACTTGGTCCGAATCAACTAGGGAAGGGATAAACGTTAGAAGACGGTTGGCTAAAATTTTTGAGAATATTTTAACATCTACATTAAGTAAGGAAATTGCCTATAATTTTGTACTTGCGTTGGGTCTTTTCCTGGTTTCGGTATAACCAAGATATGCGCCTCAAGAAGTTTGGAGTGCTTAGAATTAGGGTTATCCAGACTGTTGAATGTTTTCCAAAATGGTGTTAGGGCATCCGCAAAGGTTCTGTAGTATGCCAGGGAAAAGCCGTCTGGACCAGGGCTTTTACCGGTTTTCATTTGTTTTAAAGCCAAGTTAAATTCATCTGCAGATAATGGAACATCAATATTGGCGGATTATTGTTTAGTAAGAGGTTTAAAACTGTTGAGATGGAGATACTCCTTAATATATTCGGTTCGGGAATTACTAATTGATTGCGATTTATGTTTGGGGGGGGGGCAATTGTAAAGAGATGTGAAATATTGTGTGAAGGCTTGGGCTATTTCAGAATTGGAATGTCTTTTTTTGCCAGTAGAGTCCACTATGAGATGGATTGTGTTCTGAGCTCTCTTGGCAGCCAACGCCCTAGCAAGGTAGTTATTGCTTTTATTACTGAATTCGTAAAACAGTTTTTGAGATAATATGAAACATTTCTTGATCTTAGTGTTGAACACTTCTCTGATTTTGTCTCTTACCTTTTCAAGGTCTTCAAGATTTTTTAATGCGTGCGAGCATTTATGTGAATCTTCGAGCTTTTTGGCTTGCGAAAAGAGCTCAGATAGATTTCTTTGGGCCAGTTTTTTCCTATGGGCAGCCATTTTTAGGAGAGTGCCCCTGAAAACACACTTGTGAGCTTCCCATATAGAGGAGGTCTCCACATCAGGGGTATCATTTGTTAGAAAGTATTCTGAGATTTGCTTTTTTAATATTTCCGCATTTTGAGGATGCATGATGATGGATTGGTCTAAACGCCAAATTTTGTCCTGTTTGTGAGCCTGAGGTATAGCTAGTGTGGCTGAAATGGCGCAATGGTCCGATATGCACATTGGCTCAATGGAGGTTTTTTTAACCCTCCTCTTGTGTTAGGGTCGGAACCGACCCGTTTTCAGGTTTTGAATGTCTATAAGTATCACATAAATTTGTTTATTGCATCAAGATTTTTTTACTTTGTCAGGAACCTCTATTTAAACAATGTAATAGAAAAAGAATCCTTTTCACTAAATTATAAAATACTGTGGTGAAAATTAAGACGTTTATGGTGTTAGGGTCAATTCTGACCCAGTTATAATATAGGATTATAGGACACTAATAAGTGCCAAAACTGAAATCATAAACACTCTCTCTGCTTAGTAACACTGACAGCCAATCACCTCTCAACCGTGTGAGCTGTAGTTAGGGACGGGCCTATCTCTTTGAATGCTTGTCTGCTTCTCTAAATAAAGTAAAGAAACATAGGACCAATACATTTCAGAGTTGCTGACTTTATTTTACCATTTTTTAAATTTGAAAATGAGAGGTATGCTATCAAAAGAAAGGTCTAAGGGTCACACCAAAAATATTAAAACCAATCTTTTCAAGGATAAAGAAGCCTAACAAGGTAACCAAGAGGTAAGAAACAAATTGGATGATAAATAATTGTTCAGAGGGTATTTTATGGCTGATTTAAGACACGGGTCAAAACCGACCCGTTAACATCATGGATAGTAACAGAAAGAGGAGGGTTAAGTAGGTGGATGTCTTTTTGTGTGATAAATAGGTAATCTAACCTGGAGTACCTGTTATGTGGGGATGAGAAAAAGGAATAGTCTCTACCTGTAGGGTTTTGTAAGCGCCATGAATTGTGTAACGTGAGATCCTGTAATTGAGTCCTGACCTGCTTCAATGCTTTATATGGGAATGAGGAGATTCCGGTGGACGTGTCCTCCACACGGTTGAGAGCTAAGTTGAAATCTCCTCCGTAAATTATACACCCCTCTTGAAAAGAGGTGAGGACTGAAGTAATTTCTCGAAAGTACCTGCCTGAGCCGTATTGGGTGCACAGACATTAACTAGGGTCAGAGGAATTTTCCAGAGTGTTCCTTTGACGCACACATACCTGCCTCCTTCGTCAATCAGGGAGTCCGATATCTCGAGGGGAACATGTTTCGCTATTAAAATCGAGGCCCCTTTGGTTTTAGCCAGATTGTTCATGGCGTGGAGCATTTTTAGGAATTCTCTAGTGTGCCATTTGGGAACGTGGTCAGACTTGAAATGTATTTCCTGCAAAAACACTACATCTGCTTTGAGTGAGTGAAGGTAGAGGATTAGTTTGGACCTTTTTACAGGGACGTTCAAACCTTTCACATTGATAGAAACAATTTTAAGATTTTTGAAGGAAGGTTTGTGTGTAGACATATCCATAACGAAGGCTGTATTAAAGGACAGGTGGGTGAAGGGAAGAATGTAGGAAAGGATGGAGATGGGTACAAAGATAAGGGTGAATAGAAAGAGTATATAAGCACTCCCCTTGTGGGGGGGGGGGTGGTAAATGTGAACCAGCAGCAGAAAAAGGTCCCGCTTTTAACTGCTATAGGGGTGGGAGTTGCTGGTTGATTTCAGCTCACAACAAAAGGAGCTGTTTGGAGTTGTGGTAAAAAGGCAGTAGAGATGATGGTGGATTAAAGGAGGTGAGTTTTAGTCGTGGAGAGGATCAAAGGTGTCCCTATCCATCTGCACAAGCAATAATTTAATATTTGGATGAGTAATAGAGGTCATGTATAAGCATGAGTGCTGAAAACAAAAAGAGCTAGGTTTTGGCAATAAATCCTATGTAAGATAGATATTAAATTAGAGAGTATTACATCTGAGTGGCACAATCTAATAAACCTGTAGGTTGTCAAATATAAATAACTTGTGAGGAGCTGGAGGTTAACTTTCCTTCATGAAAAAACAGCAGAAACTGATTAAACATATATATGCCCATTAAAGACATACAAGAACCACAAAATTGTCAAGACATACCCACACCTCGAGATGAGTACCGGTGCAGACTGGACTCCACCTGTGCTCTGAGTATATAGGAAAGAATCAGGTGAGTAAGAAAATTCAGCATTAATATAACCCAGTGAGACTGCTAGGGTTTTAGATTGGTAAGTATCGCCATCTAGTGGTAATATATTGGAATAGGGACAACAATAAAAAAAAAAGGAAGACATAGATTTCTAAAGCTCTACAGTGGAAGGCAGTATGCGCCCCAATACTCTTTAGCGAGGATATATTGTGGGACATGTCGCAATCTAAATGAACAATTAATTGTTATAACATATCTGGCAAGGAAACTCGTTCATGTTACTTCTCTCTGAGAGGTACTCACCCCTTAAGAGTGGTGGCAGTATGTCTGGGAGAGAGAGTAAAGAGGGAGCACCTGTCAGCATTAGTTTAGTTTAATATAAGACAGATAAGGCTAATTGTAGGTAGGCACAATTGGTACGTCGTCTCTCCCTATTATATTATTAGCAGGGAGGGGAATTCTCCTTCACTAAATAAAGAAGAAGAGAGGGCAGTGAGTACATATGAGTCTGTACGTATGTTCAAGAAGGCCTATAAAGATACAGAATATAGTTATTCTTATATGCAATTTTCCCTCTTTTCATCCCTCTTTCCCCTCCCCTCCCTCCTCTTCCCTTTTTTCTTGGTGTCTTTCTTAGTAATTTTGGTATTGGTTGTATTCAAGGAGCTAGTATTGATCACAAGCAATACATGTCAAAAAGAACTCAAGATGATTTTAATTACAATCTTTGGATTCTGCGCTTGTTGCTATACGGATAGAAATGCAACAGCCTAATCAATTTCTATGAGGTTTCCTGTGGGCAGGAGATGAAGGGACACTACCCTGACCAGGGTTGTGCCTGTACATTCGTGAAGGAGATGAATTAGGTGATAGCCTGTGTCTTCTGAAGAAGGCAGAGTCATCTTGATGCATTGTCCATTTATTCAACATGTTGGTTAGGGTGCTGTCTGTTCACATGAGACCAGCCTGGGATTTCAATCAGAGGTATGCCCAGAGTGTTGTAGAACGTCACAGTTTCCTCAGGGTGTCTAAGTGAAGCGAAGCGTCCTCTGGAACCAGCAAACAAGCAAAATGGGAACTTCCACTTGTAGGGGATTTCTCTATCCCTGAGGAGGTTTAGTAGTGGACTTAAGTCTTTTTGTTTCTGTAATGTAATCGGGGAGAGATCCTGGAATAATTTAATTTCAGAGCCTTGGAATAGTATACGACCCCTGATCCTAGCATTATGGAGAATTTCTTCCTTTAGTTTAAATTGTGCTAGACAACCAATAATGTCCCTGGGAGGGTCCGATTTTCTTCCTTTGGGACGCAGTGTCCTGTGAAGGCGATGAATCTCTATTGGGGTGTCAGGCGGTCTTCCCAATAGGTCATTGAATATGGTAAGGGCAGTCAGTGTTAATTGAGCAGGTTCAATAGATTCCGGGAGGCCTCTTTTTCGAATGTTGTTCTTGTGACCTCTATTCTCAAGATCTTCCAGATGTCTATGGAGATCTCTTAGTTGTGTAGAATGGTTCAATATGTCTCTCTGTGCACTCAATATGTCTGTATCATGTTTGTCCGTTATCTCTTCAACTTCTTCCAGCCTTCCAGAAATGTTATGCATCTCCCTTTTGAGATCTGCAATGGCTGCTGAAAGGGTGGATTTTATGTCATCAGCTATAGTCTTAAGATCCTGTAGTGATACACAGTGTGAGGATGTAGAGTGACCAGGGGAGTCATTTGGTACACTGAGAGCAGGAGAGGGATGTGTGGGGACACTCACAGTTGTAGTTTTTGTCCCTTGGGAAATTAATGCTTCTCTCACCTCCATGCACTGCAGTATGGGATGTCTCTCCTGTCTGTTTCTTAAACATGTCAGGAACCTGGATTCCAGAACGTTGATCCTGATCTCTGGGAGAGCGAGAGCGGGTGGAGGATGAAGCCCTGTCACTTTTTCCCATTGTGGGTCAGGTAAATGCCTCGATGTAAAGTGAATTAGGCAGATGGTTGGTGGGACAATCCGTTTTACATGTGTGCCACCATTAATGTCAGGGCCGCACGCCCTGAGAACTTTTTATACAGTGAAAGACTGGTGTGCCACTGGGGTAAAGCAGCATAAAGTAAAGTAGTCACAGTTCTTCTGTAGGGATGTAAACCCAGCATGATAAAATGATGAAAGCTGTTTGTGGAAACAGATGCTGTACTGTCTGGGGAACACACTTAGTCTGACATGGGCAGGATAGAATGAGGCTGTAAGTTCTTGTATGATAAGTGGGCCAAGGGTTACAGCTTCCTGCCTGCCTGTGAAGATGCCTTTGTGTGGTCTGGGGGATGTATAGGGAGGAGATGGCCTTACCAAGTCCCTGATCGCGGCCGGGTGCCGCTTTAGGAAAGTCAGCGGCTTCTGGCTTCGACTAGACCTCAAGTGTAAATCTGCTCCCGGTGGCTCGTTTTTCACGATTTGTTAAAAAGTGTATTCCACACAACATAACCCATCAAGAATAATCACTTATAAATTAAAAACAATGCGAAAATTAAAACCATTACAACCAGCAAAATGGTACCCCAATGCGTTTCAACCTAATATCGTAAAGGTCTTCTTCAGGGGTATGTGATATCATTAGTACTGATGATTGTTTTTTACCAGAGAGTTTCCATTGGTCTAGAGATATTTCAAAGATGGCCTCTTGATGCCCCGAATGGGTGGAGAGAAGATCTGACTTGCAAGAAGTCACACATTTGGGACACCCTGTAGAGGTAATAGGGAAACCTGCCTGCAGTGAAAATGATGTGATGTAAATAGTGATTGTGTTATATTAGATCAAGTGAAAAAGAATATCAAAACCTGCAAGTGAATAATGTTGCGGATCTTGTATGATGATACCGCCATTCTGCCTCTCTCAGGAAAGATCAGCAGGTCCCGGTGGACATCACATCCACTCAACCTGCTGATTGGCTCCCGATGTGTCCAATCACAGTGGGAGCTGATCGCCGGTGGCACGAGCGTGCGCCCCAGACCAGGAAGAAAAAGTGACATACAGGTACGTCGCTTCACGCCTGGGCATTTTGGAAGACAGTCCAGGAGTGATTAACCACTTGCTGACTGCATACTGTATATAAACGGCAGCAGAGTGGCTCTCCCAGGCAAAACCATGTATGGGTACGTCATTTGCCTGGAAGGAGCTAGGGGGCGAGCGCGCGCAGCAGGTGGCACGCTCCTGCCCCCGATCATCAGCGGGGGAGTCAATGCATGTGTCAGGCGACTCCAATTGCCACCTGACACTCGCGATCTTCCCCGCTGAGAGAGAAGGATGGCTGTTGTAAACACAACCGACCGTTCTTCTCCCTGGGATGATCACAAAGCTCCTGTGATCATTCTATATAGATCATTTCACAAGCCATGCCCCCCCCCCACAGTTAGAATCACTCCCCTAGGCTCACATTTAACCCCTTGATCACCCACAGTGTTAACTCCTTCCCTGCCAGTGTCATTACTACAGTAACAGTGCATTTTTTTAGCACTGATTACTATAACAATGTCACTGGTCCCCCCAAAAGTGTCACAAATGTCAGGTAGGGGTCCGATCTGTCTACCGCAATGTCGCAGTCCCGCAAAAAAATCACAGATCGCCGCCATTACTAGTAAAAAAAAAAAAAACAATAAAAATGACATAAATCTTTCCCGTAGTTAGGAGACGCGATAACTTTTGCACAAAGCAATCAAAATACGCTTATTGCGATTTTTTTTTACCAAAAATATGTAGCAGAAAACAAATTGGCCTAAAATGTTAAAAAATTTAGATTTTTATTTATTTTTTTATTTGAGAATGTTATAGAGCAGAAAGAAAGTGAAAAAAAATATATATATTTTTTTCAGAATTTTCGCTCTATTTTTGTTTGAAGCGCAAAAAATAAAAATTGCACAGGTGATCAAATACCACCAAAAGAAAGCTTTATTTGTGGGAAAAAAAGGATGTCAATTTTATTTGGGTACAGACCACGCAATTGTCTGTTAAAGTAACGCAGTGCCAAATCACAAAATAGGGCCTGGTCATTAAGGGGGCAAATACTTCCCGTCTTAAAGTGGTTAAGATAAAACGCTCGAAGCTAAAGCATCTTCTAAAGAAAAAACAGCTTTGTAGCATTGATACATGTTCTACTTGTTATAAAGAGAATATAAAGCCAATGTGGCTAAAATACCAAAAGAAAAAGAAAAAGTAAGATAAAGAGAGAACAATTAAAGTATAATCAGCAAATGAATGTAGTAAGCAGTATCATGTACGTACTATTACACTATGCAATAGTTTCAAGAGGACGTAACAGTAAAGACCTCACACTGTAATATTCTTGATTGGCTCCTTGTGCTGTTTCTTCCTCTTCTATTTCAGCACTGCCATACAGATAATGTGAGGGTAAAGCAGAAAGGGATTTCAAGGCCACATTTTCGCCTTTTCCTCATGGGAAGGCAGCAGCATTAAGAAGTTTCAAGGCTCCCCCTTAAATAGGCAGGAAGCGTGGAGGGGAGCCTTGTAACAGTAGGCTGGGGGGAACCTTAAAAACTAAGGCCAGGTGAACTAGAAGTTTCTAGAAGCCATTGGGTTCGGTTTATAAAGGGGGTCTTGGCTAGATGCCAGTCGTGTCAGAAGGAAAGCGATCCGCTGTCCCTCCCATGGAAATGGCGTGGCCTTGTTTATGTGGTGGGTCACCTTTTTTATAAAAGGGGGACATTTGTTGGAAAGTTATGCATGGTTAAGATAACCTGAGCTTCAAAGCTGGGTTGTGTTGTGAATTGATTATTTATTATGGAAATTTTAATAAATAAATTCATGTATGGTTTAACAAGTAAAATTTTGAAAACCAATAAATAAAGGCCGCGGCCAATTTAGTTTTCCAACCAAGGTGTCAGTGTGTTTTGTTGTACTCTGGAAGTAAATGTAGCTGCTTGCTTTCCCCATTAAATAGGCTAAAACATGTGAAATTTGGCTACTTACTTTACGTGCATTAACCACTTGCCGACCGCCGCAAGTACATATACTGTGGCGGTCAGCCCCGTGCAGGCAAAGTGACGTACCGGTACGTCACTAGCCTGTGAGCCAATAGGGGGGCGAGCACACACTTCCGGTCCGGAGGCGTGCTCCCGCCCCCGCTCATTCACGGACACCTCCGCGCGAGTGACCGGCAGACCCGATGTCCGCTGGTCACTCGTGATCGTCAGGTACAGAGGGAGAAAGGCAGGCGGCTAATGTAAACAAAGCCGCCTGTCATTCTCACCTGTGTAACAGCAGAGATCATATGTAGGACCGTAGATCTCTGCTGTTACATGAAAAGCCACGCCCCTTTACAGTTAGAAGCACGCCCCTAGGGACACACATAGCCACTGCATTTCTAATAAAGTTAACCCCTTCCCTGCCAGTGTCATTTTTACAGTAACAGCGCATATGTATAGCACTGATTACTGTAGTAATGTCACTGGTACCCCCAAAAGTGTCAAAAATTTCAGTCAAGGGTCCGATCTGTCCACCGCAATGTCGCAGTCCCGCAAAAAAATCACAGATCGATTACTCGTTAAAAAAAAAAACAACAAAAATGAAACCAATCAAAATACGCTTATTACGATTTTTTTTAACAAAAAATATGTAGCAGAAAACAAATTGGCCTAAAATGTTAAAAAAAATTTGATTTTTACATTTGTTTTGAGAATTTCATATAAAAAAATGTGAAAAATATTGTTATTTTTTTTCAAATTGTCGCATTTTTTTGTTTATAGCGCAAAAAATAAAAATGGCACAGGTGATCAAATACCACCAAAAGAAATCTCTGTTTGTGGGGAAAAAAATGACATCAATTTCATTTAGGTACAGTGTCGCACGATCGCGCAATTGTCCGTTAAAGTTACGCAGTGCCGGATCGCAAAATAGGGCCTGGTCTTTGAGCAGCCAAATCTTCCGGGGCTAAAGTGGTTGAAGGAAGGAAGAAAAGACAGCAGATAGTCAGGAAGTTGGATAATTAGACATTGGCAAGTAATACTATATGTACAAAATGTATGGAATATTATAACATGATACTGAACCAGGAAAGCTCAGATTTCAAATGTATAATACAATCTTTTCAGTTGAGTTGAGTTGCAAATTATGGTATAATAATTGGAATTGGGTGGTGGAGAGAAGCTATACATGCACCTATCCGGCTTCTAACTAGTACACTGTTTAACTTTCTCCATCAGCTCAACCCCCACAGCTATTACCTTTTGTATCAATTGACCCTCCCCCTTAGATTGTAAGCTAAAGGCAGGATGAGGAAGAGGAGTAGGAGGAGTTGGGAACAGGAGGCAAACCGAAGCGCCCTGCAATCCTCGGCGGTGGAAGGAGATGCGCCAAACAAATTTAAAAGGTGTATCTCACATGTACCGATACAGACTATGCCGTAATTTAATTTTTTACACTCAAACAGGGTGTATATTGAATAGCGGAATAGGAAAAATTTTACCAAACAGTGGTGTATCTCACACGTACAAACCCAGACTAGGCCCCCGATTACTATTTTTTGTACCCCCAAAGGCAGGATGAGGAGTAGGAGGAGTTCGGAACAGGCAGGAGGCAGACTGAAGCACCCTGCAATCCTCGGCGGTATGAGATGCGCCCCAAAAATTGGAAAGTATCTCACACGTACCGACACAGACTATCCCACAATTTAATTGTTTTTACCCCAAAGGTGTAGATTAAATAGCGGAATAGAAAATATTTTTTAAAAGGTGTATGTATCTCACACGTACAGAGCCAGACTAGGCCCTGATTACTATTTTTTGTACCCCCAAAGGCAGGATGAGGAGTAGGAGAAGTTCGGAACAGGCAGGAGGCACACTGAAGCACCCTGAAATCCTCGGCGGTATGAGATGCGCCCCAAAAATTGGAAAGGTGTATCTCACATGTACCGACACAGACTATGCCGCAATTTAATTGTTTTTACCCAAAGGTGTAGATTGAATAGCGGAATGGAAAATATGATATAAAATTGGTGATTTATCAATAGCACATGTGAACAGCAGTGTCTTATATCAGTCAGCTCTGCTGCAGGCTATGGAGGGAAAAAAAAAAGAAAATTCCCCTTTTAAGTTTGTAATTTTTAACTAGATTAGTACAGACTATGCCACAATTAAATTTTTTTAACCCAAGGGTGTATATTGAATAGTGGAATAGAAAAAAGTGAAATCACTCAATAATAGCACATGTGAACACAGCAGTGTATTATCACAGTCAGCAGCACTGAAGGAAAAACGCTGCACACAACTGATTGATAAAAAATACTTTTTTCTCCCTCCTCCTCAGCGGGCAAAAAGATTGTGTTCACACCACCCCACACACAGCAAAATCGATGTGGACCACTGACACCTGCCTATCTCCAGACTCTCCCTAAAAGGATCGATAAGATCGGGGCACTGCAAACCCCCCCCCCCCCCACACAGCAAAATCGATTGTAGAACACTGACCCTTCCTATCTCCAGCCTCTCCCTAAAATGCCCTAATATCTCGCCCTGCCTTCAGCACTCCGACCTGTCCCTCAATTCTTTTCGGACACAATATGATTTTTGCCTGTCTGTCCCTAATCAGCAGCCAGCACGTATGATGTGTGCTCTGTCCCTGTACTACAGCAGAATGACGCAGCGGCGCTCGGTCTCGAACTTATAAAGACTTGGTCACATGCTTCAGATGGCCAATCACAGCTACTAATACATTTGTAGGCATGGCTGGGATGGCTTAAGGCACACCAGTTAAACGCATGTTGATTGGCTGTTGAAAGCCCGTCATTAAAAGCGCGCCAATACATACAAACCCGGAAATAAAATGACCGAACACGGATTTTTACCCGAACATACAGTAAAGTTTTCGGATCAGTGTTCGGGTAACACAAATCCAATTATTCGGTACGAACACGAATAATACAGTCCGTGTTCGCTCAACACTACTTATGACTACAATTGGGGGTTGCAGAAATGGAGAAGTGTGTTTCTTGCACGCCAAGGATATCTCCTTTGAGGGAATTGAGTGGGGTGTGAGGAAAAGAACGACTTCTTAGGAGGGTGTGGTCTGGAGGGGCAGCTGCTAACAGGTGAGATTCACAATTACCTTAAGTGGGTAGATGATGCTGGATGAGAACGTTCGTATTTCATCGGCTGGAAACTCCAAACTGAAGGAGACGGTAAGTCCTTGCAAAGTGGTTCAACGGTGGGCACTTGAGGTCCTCAATTCCAAGTGATGCAACAGTTAAGCACTGAGAGGTGGTAGAAAACCAAAAATAAAAGAACAAACAAAGCTGTACCTGGTAAGGAAAGAAAAAAGTTAGAACAGAGAATTGTGTGGTAATGTGCAAAAGAACCGGAACAGTTCAATATGGTTGCTAAGTTGAGCACCAGATAAAGCAAAACAGTCAGCAAGTGAAATCCTGGTATAGGCTTGCCGACAGTGGATTGGGGGTACTCCACCTAGGTGGAAGGAAAGTACTTGGAGAGAATGAATATATTAAGTAGTAGCCCGGCCGGACTATGGTACGCTGAAGAGGGGTAGCGTTGAATGCATGGTTAGACTTTGCGTCTTGTAGGCCCCTGCTGGTGTCTGGAGCGGGGAGGTGGGGACTGCCTCGGCCCATCCTGGAATCCTTTGGGGGGTTCAGGAATGATACCCCAGGAGTGGAGCAGCTTCATCCCACCTTCAATGGTCGAGATAGTATGGGGGATCCCGTTGTATGTGACAAGTAAGGTTGCGGGGTGCCGCCATTTATAGGTAATTTTATGATTAAAAAGAGCTTTGGTCAGGGTCTTCAACTGCCGCCTTTGCTGAAGTGTGTGCTGAGAAAAATCCGCATACAGCTGTATATCCGCATACGGAGCAGGTAATGCGCCCAATCTTCTGGACACTTGTAGGATTTTTTCTTTGGCATAGTAGAAGTGAATGCGTAGTAACACATCTCTGGGAACAGAATCCTCTAAATGGCGTGGTCTAGGGAGCCTGTGAATCCTATTGATAGTTAACTCTATAGGTGACAGCTCCAGTACCAGCGAGAACATACTGGATGCATACTGTTGTAATTCAGCAGGTTGTACAGACTCAGGAATGCCTCTCATTTTAATGTTATTGCAGCGTGAGTGATCTTCAAGATCCGCCAATTTATGTTTGATCCAGTCATTATCATCCCGCTGGTCAGTGTAGGCATCTATGAGATCGTTCACTGTGTCTGTGCATTCCTCCATTTTGTTTTCTATATGTGTCACCCTTCTGCCCATTTGTGTCATCTCACAGGAAAATTTTTGAATTATAGTGGAAAGATTAGCCATCAGGGATGACTGGAAGGTAATCAGCATGTTCTTCATGGTTGTATCAAGCACAGGCTGTCCCGTGGTAGGAAAGGCAGCAATGGAAGACTGTAATGCCGACATAGAGTGCATAGAAGATAGTGGAGTATTCACTGTAGGGTCTGTCATGTCCTCCGGATCCATCCGCATGCGGGTCTTTGCAGGGCTGCCGGCAACCGGTGTTGCGGGCGATGAGTCCTGTGAAGAGCTGGGTGCCAGGGCCTCCGATGCCAGGGGGATCACATCGGGTAGGTCTGTGTAGGCCGCGGCGTCTCCCCGGTCTTCAGGCACAGCGGCGCCATCTTGGATCCTCCCAGGCTGTGCGGGCGGCTTAGAGAAGAAGGCCATAGCCATAAGTTTTGTAGGGCCCCTCTCCTCCTTTATTTTGCGGGAAGTCATGTCTCCTGACGGTCAGGGATGGATTAGGAGCAAAATGGTGTGCTGGATCCGCTCATGCTGCCCCGATGCTGGTGGATTCTCCGGCCGGCTACAGAGAGCTCTCAGCTTATGCAGCCATTAAGCTCGCGCGCAAGCCACGCCCCTCTATGGGACTTTTTGACCATTCTTCCAGAAGCGCATTTGTGAGGTCAGGCACTGATGTTGGACGAGAAGGTCTGGTTGGCAGTCTCTGCTCTAATTCATCCCAAAGTTTTTCTTTAGGTTGGCCTCTTAGTTCCAGTGAAGGGAACTCTTAAGACATCAGCATACCAAGACATTTTGGGCAATTTCATGCTCCCAAATTGTGGGAACAGTTTGGGGATTTCCACTTCCTGTTCCAACATGACTGCTCACCAGTGCACAAAGCAAGGTCTATAAAGACATGGATGAGTGAGTTTGGGGTGGAGGAACTTGACTGGTCGACACAGAGTCCTGACCTCAATCCGATAGAACACCTTTGGGATGAATTAGAGTGGAGACTGCGAGCCAGGCCTGTTCATCCAACATCAGTGTCTGACTTTACAAATGTGCTTCTGGAAGAATGGTCAAACATTCCCATAGACACACTCCTAAACCTTGTGGACAGCCTTCCCAGAAGCTGTTATAGCTGCAAAGGATGGGCCAACTCAATACGGACTCAACCCTACGGACTAAGACTGGGATGGGAAAATATTTTTTTTTTTATGTTTACTTTCTATCACATTGACATTTTTATTTAAAAAATGATGATTTTATTTTCTCAATAGCTTTTTTAACGTCCTTGTTCCTGAATGTGTATATGATTGGATTAATCAATGGAGTCATTACAGTATAAAAGAGAGAGAGGAACTTGTTCAGAATATCTAGTTGACCTTTTGTTGGAAACATGTACACAGCAACTATAGTCCCATAAAAAATGCACACTACGGTCAAGTGAGAGCTGCAGGTGGTGAAGGCCTTTTGTCTACCTGCAACTGATTTCATTTTGAGGATGGCTACAACAATATAGATATATGATATAACAATTAACACAAAAGGTGTTATGATAAAAATGAAACCTACTACAAAGGTCTGAATATGAACCCATGAAGTATCAGAGCAGGAAAGCTCAAGTATGGGTTCAAAGTCACAGAAGTAGTGATGAATGATGTTTGGTCCACAGTAGTGTAAAGTGAGCAAGGGTGCGGAATCAGCCAATGCAATTTTAAAACCTAGTAACCAAACTATAATCAGTGATTTAATGCAAATTGATTGGTTCATTAAAGAGTTGTAATGCAGGGGCTTACAGATGGCCAAATACCGGTCATAGGACATCACAGTCAGTAGAAAGCACTCTGAGACCTCAGCATGGGCAAAGAAGAAAAACTGGATGATACATCCAGCAAGAGACATGGTACATTCATCATGTAAGATGATATAAAGAAGGTTGGGAAGAATATCTGTGGACAGAATTATATCACACAATGAGAGTTGGGTAATGAAGAGGTACATGGGAGACTGAAGTGATTTACTCAGATTAAATAAAACCACAATAAAAATATTTCCAGAAATAGTAATGCAATAAATGAAATACAATACCAAGAAAAATAGAATGTTTATGCTATTTATATTTGGAAAACCTGTTAGTACAATATAAGTTATGTTATTGTGATAGCCCATCTGGTAAGAGAACATAAAAATACATAATAATTTAGGATGTAACCATAAGAAAATCTACTGTGTTCAATTTCTCACAATTCTGGTGGATGGCAAAACAAAAACAGCATTTAATATGACATTTATACATTCAATTTTATTAGGAGCTTTTGTCAATATGTTAAGATCCAGCTGAGTTTTAACCTTTCTTTTTTTTTTCCCAAAATGTTTATTGAAGAAAATAATGGTTAACAAACAGTTGACAAACATTATACAGAGAGTATGATGTCGTAGATACCCGAAGGTAAAAGTAATAACATTAAGTATGTGTTATCAAACATGAAAGATAAAGTTCAGATAAATGCAATAATATTCTGTTCATCAAACAACAAAGAGTAATTCAATGGTATTGGGGGTAGCTTTATTATATTGCAAAATACGATGTAGCCTAAGTGGGGTTCAAGGAGAGGTCCCTGTGACCAGCAAAGGGACAGTAGAAGAGAAAGGAGAAGAGATAGAAGAGAAGGGTAAAAGAGAGAAAAAAATAGAGCAAAGAAATGAAGGGGAGGGGGGTGGGAGGAAAGGGAAGGACATAAGGAAGGGGGAAAGGGAGAGTTGCTTTGAGTAAGTGGTGTAATTCTGTGAAAGGAAATCCAAGCATAATGTTATTTATTCGTCATTTCTGTTGACAAGTTGGTTGTACTCTTGCAAATGCTTGAAAATGATCCAATCTTCCCAAGTTTTAGTGTATCTGTTTGGAGAGTCGTGAATTGTAGAAATGAGCTCTTCCATCTCTAAGATGTTATTGATCTGGGAGAACCAAGAGGTAAGGGATGGGGTTTTAGAAGTGCCCCATAGCCTTTGTACAGGCGGTCCCTGGCTTACAAAAAAGATAGGGACTGCAGGTTTGTTCTTAAGTTGAATTTGTTTGTAAGTCGGAAACAGGTAAATTTTTTTAAATGTAGCTCCAGCCTAAAGAATAATTTTTAAGCTTTTTGGATAGTATAGGGAAGGGTTAACACCCTTGTACCATTTGTTTTGCTGTCTGTACCCCTGTTCAGAAGATTTCACCTCACTTTATGTCTCTATGACAATTGGATTTTGAAAATTTTGGGTTGTTGTGGAAACAAGGATTGGTGATAAAGCTTCAATGGAGACCCCTGTTTCCCATGAGAACTCTTACAGTAGTGAATTTCCCTTCCTAGGGGTAGATTTCCTCTCACTTCCTGTTGTCTTCCTCCGTTTGTAAGTAGGAGTCGTTTGTAAGTCGGATGTTTGTAACCCGGAGACCGCCTGTACACATAATTTGACGGCATTGATCATGATCATAGGAATGATCATAGGAAGAGATATGGTAGTATTTAGGGTAAAGTTTGGAGTAAAAGTGGACCAGAAATTGTGCTGGGTGTAGTTGCAGATCTAGAGAAGTGACTTTGTGAATATATAGTCTGACCGTGCTCCAAAACGGCTGTAAACGAGGGCAAGACCACCAAATATGCCTTAAATCAGCATGTGATTGCTTGCACCTCCAACATTCATCTGGTATGTTTTTATTAAATTTGTTGAGTATCAGAGGTGTGCGATACCATTTGGTAAGTATTTTGTAATTGTTTTCTTGAATAGAGACATTTACTGATCCCTTCAGGATGTTACAAAATATTTTTTTCCCACTGTGTATCTGTGAGGGGAATCTGCACATCTGCAGAACAGTCATCAGATAATTTACCCATGTGCGTCGGACATATTTCTCATAGGAGAGAGTGTAATGTAGATAGCAGGGGTTGTTGAGGCTGTTGAAGTGCACATATTTGTTCAAATTTAGTAAGTAAGGAATTGTTAGAGTTTTTTTTCAATCGAGGGGTAATGAAATAGTGTAGCTGGATATATTCCCATCTGGTCAGGGAGGGGGTGATTAGTGTTGTTTTTAAATCTTCAAAATTGGGAAGTTTTCTATTCCGCAAAAGGTGGAAAATGCTTATTCCTATACCATTGGGAACTGAGCGTAAAGAGTGATAAGATTGACCCGGAACGAATTGGGGATTGTTTAATAAGGGCGTGAGGATGCTATTTTCTTTAATCAGTTTATGTTTGGCATTTACGGAATGGAAGCAGAGAATAGTAGGGCCAATCCGAGGATGTTTTTTTAATGCATCTTGTGTATCCGAGTATGAAAGCCATGGAATACATTGGATAGGGATTGATGAGAAGGAGCTTTCTAGTTCCACCCAGTCTTTCCTGTGTTTTTGAGTGTGCCAATCTGCTATACACAAAAGGAGGGAAGCCTGATAGTAGAGGTAAATATCAGGAATGCCCATGCCCCCTTTGGATTTAGGTCTGGAGAGTAATGAGAATTTGACGCGTGGCGCTTTATGGTGCCAAATGAATAGTCTAATAGCTTTCTTCAAAGAAGAAAAGAAGTGGAGTGGTAGGCGAATCGGGAGTGTTTGTAGGAGATACAAAATACGTGGAAGGATGTTCATCTTAACAATTGCAGCTCGGCTGAACCAGGAGAAATGGGCCTTATTCCATTTCTTGAGGTCCTGATATATCGTCTGAGATATGGGAAGGTAATTTTTCTTAAATATAGCATTCAGATTAGTGGGGATTTCGATGCCTAGGTAAGTGATGGAATCGGGTTTCCATTTGTAGGGGAAGGCTGGTTTACATTGTTCAACAATTTTGCTAGGTAGTGATATGTTAAGAGCTTCTAATTTAGTTCTGTTGATTTTAAAATTTGCAATATACTGAAATATTTTTAGTTCCTTTTGTAGGTTGGGCAGTGAGATTAGGGGGTTGGAAAGAAAGAGCAAGACATTATCTGCGTATGCTGCAATTTTATAATGGTTAGTGGCAGAAGAGACACCGGTTATGTCAGGGTTTAGTCTAATATTTTTAAGGACGGGTTCAAGTGGGTTCAATATGAATAAAAGTGGGGATAGGGGACAACCTTGACGGGTCCCATTGCTGCTGGTGAAGGCATTAGACAGGGAGCCATTAACGCAGACGCTTGCCGAGGGGCCATGATATAAAGCCAGAACAAAGGCCATTAATCTGGAACTCAGACCTATCGAGTTGAGGACGGCCTCCAAGTAGTCCCATGCTAACCTGTCGAATGCCTTCTCCGCATCAAGTGACAGCAACAGGCCTTTTTGAGATGTGGAGGAAAGGATGTAGTGTATATTAACTGCTTTGAGTGTGTTATCCCTAGCTTCCCTGGCAGGCACAAAACCGACTTGGTCCGAATCAACTAGGGAAGGGATAACGTTAGAAGACGGTTGGCTAAAATTTTTGAGAATATTTTAACATCTACATTAAGTAAGGAAATTGGCCTATAATTTTGTACTTGCGTTGGGTCTTTTCCTGGTTTCGGTATAACCAAGATATGCGCCTCAAGAAGTTTGGAGTGCTTAGAATTAGGGTTATCCAGACTGTTGAATGTTTTCCAAAATGGTGTTAGGGCATCCGCAAAGGTTCTGTAGTATGCCAGGGAAAAGCCGTCTGGACCAGGGCTTTTACCGGTTTTCATTTGTTTTAAAGCCAAGTTAAATTCATCTGCAGATAATGGAACATCAATATTGGCAGATTATTGTTTAGTAAGAGGTTTAAAACTGTTGAGATGGAGATACTCCTTAATATATTCGGTTCGGGAATTACTAATTGATTGCGGTTTATGTTTGGGGGGGGCAATTGTAAAGAGATGTGTAATATTGTGTGAAGGCTTGGGCTATTTCAGAATTGGAATGTCTTTTTTTGCCTGTAGAGTCCACTATGAGGTGAATTGTGTTCTGAGCTCTCTTGGCAGCCAACGCCCTAGCAAGGTAGTTATTGCTTTTATTACTGAATTCCTAAAACAGTTTTTGAGATAATATGAAACATTTCTTGATCTTAGTGTTGAACACTTCTCTGATTTTGTCTCTTACCTTTTCAAGGTCTTCAAGATTTTTTAATGCGTGCGAGCATTTATGTGAATGTTTGAGCTTTTTGGCTTGCGAAAAGAGCTCAGATAGATTTCTTTGGGCCAGTTTTTTCCTATGGGCAGCCATTTTTAGGAGAGTGCCCCTGAAAACACACTTGTGAGCTTCCCATATAGAGGAGGTCTCCACATCAGGGGTATCATTTGTTAGAAAGTATTCTGAGATTTGCTTTTTTACTATTTCCGCATTTTGAGGATGCATGATGATGGATTGGTCTAAACGCCAAATTTTGTCCTGTTTGTGAGCCTGAGGTATAGCTAGTGTGGCTGAAATGGTGCAATGGTCCGATATGCACATTGGCTCAATGGAGGTTTTTTTAACCCTCCTCTTGTGTTAGGGTCGGAACCGACCCGTTTTCAGGTTTTGAATGTCTATAAGTATCACATAAATTTGTTTATTGCATCAAGATTTTTTTACTTTGTCAGGAACCTCTATTTAAACAATGTAATAGAAAAAGAATCCTTTTCACTAAATTATAAAATACTGTGGTGAAAATTAAGACGTTTATGGTGTTAGGGTCAATTCTGACCCAGTTATAATATAGGATTATAGGACACTAATAAGTGCCAAAACTGAAATCATAAACACTTTCTCTGCTTAGTAACACTGACAGCCAATCACCTCTCAACCGTGTGAGCTGTAGTTAGGGACGGGGCTATCTCTTTGAATGCTTGTCTGCTTCTCTAAATAAAGTAAAGAAACATAGGACCAATACATTTCAGAGTTGCTGACTTTATTTTACCATTTTTTAAATTTGAAAATGAGAGGTATGCTATCAAAAGAAAGGTCTAAGGGTCACACCAAAAATATTAAAACCAATCTTTTCAAGGATAAAGAAGCCTAACAAGGTAACCAAGAGGTAAGAAACAAATTGGATGATAAATAATTGTTCAGAGGGTATTTTATGGCTGATTTAAGACACGGGTCAAAACCGACCCGTTAACATCATGGATAGTAACAGAAAGAGGAGGGTTAAGTAG
Organism: Pelophylax lessonae; assembly: GCF_965119305.1. NCBI lineage: Eukaryota > Metazoa > Chordata > Amphibia > Anura > Ranidae > Pelophylax > Pelophylax lessonae. Next base: position 645,326,372 of record NC_138771.1, read on the forward strand.
GTGGATGTCTTTTTGTGTGATAAATAGGTAATCTAACCTGGAGTACCTGTTATGTGGGGATGAGAAAAAGGAATAGTCTCTACCTGTAGGGTTTTGTAAGCGCCATGAATTGTGTAACGTGAGATCCTGTAATTGAGTCCTGACCTGCTTCAATGCGGAATGAGGAGATTCCGGTGGACGTGTCCTCCACACGGTTGAGAGCTAAGTTGAAATCTCCTCCGTAAATTATACACCCCTCTTGAAAAGAGGTGAGGACTGAAGTCATTTCTTGAAAGTACCTGCCTGAGCCGTATTGGGTGCATAGACATTAACTAGGGTCAGAGGAATTTTCCAGAGTGTTCCTTTGACGCACACATACCTGCCTCCTTCGTCAATCAGGGAGTCCAATATCTCGAGGGGAACATGTTTCGCTATTAAAATCGAGGCCCCTTTGGTTTTAGCCAGATTGTTCATGGCGTGGAGCATTTTTAGGAATTCTCTAGTGTGCCATTTGGGAACGTGGTCAGACTTGAAATGTATTTCCTGCAAAAACACTACATCTGCTTTGAGTGAGTGAAGGTAGAGGATTAGTTTGGATCTTTTTTCAGGGACGTTCAAACCTTTCACATTGATAGAAACAATTTTAAGATTTTTGAAGGAAGGTTCGTGTGTAGACATATCCATAACGAAGGCTGTATTAAAGGACAGGTGGGTGAAGGGAAGAATGTAGGAAAGGATGGAGATGGGTACAAAGATAAGGGTGAATAGAAAGAGTATATAAGCACTCCCCTTGTGGGGGGGGGGGTGGTAAATGTGAACCAGCAGCAGAAAAAGGTCCCGCTTTTAACTGCTATAGGGGTGGGAGTTGCTGGTTGATTTCAGCTCACAACAAAAGGAGCTGTTTGGAGTTGTGGTAAGAAGGCAGTAGAGATGATGGTGGATTAAAGGAGGTGAGTTTTAGTCGTGGAAAGGATCAAAGGTGTCCCTATCCATCTGCACAAGCAATAATTTAATATTTGGATGAGTAATAGAGGTCATGTATAAGCATGAGTGCTGAAAACAAAAAGAGCTAGGTTTTGGCAACAAATCCTATGTAAGATAGATATTATATTAGAGAGTATTACATCTGAGTGGCACAATCTAATAAACCTGTAGGTTGTCAAATATAAATAACTTGTGAGGAGCTGGAGGTTAACTTTCCTTCATGAAAAAACAGCAGAAACTGATTAAACATATATATGCCCATTAAAGACATACAAGAACCACAAAATTGTCAAGACATACCCACACCTCGAGACGAGTACTGGCGCAGACTGGACTCCACCTGTGCTCTGAGTATATAGGAAAGAATCAGGTGAGTAAGAATATTCAGCAGTAATATAACCCAGTGAGACTGCTAGGGTTTTAGATTGGTAAGTATCGCCATCTAGTGGTAATATATTGGAATAACACAACAATAAAAAAACGGAAGACATAGATTTCTAAAGCTCCACAGTGGAAGGCAGTATGCGCCCCAATACTCTTTAGCGAGGATATATTGTGGGACATGTCGCAATCTAAATGAACAATTAATTGTTATAACATATCTGGCAAGGAATCTCGTTCATGTTACTTCTCTCTGAGAGGTACTCACCCCTTAAGAGTGGTGGCAGTATGTCTGGGAGAGAGAGTAAAGAGGGAGCACCTGTCAGCATTAGTTTAGTTTAATATAAGACAGATAAGGCTAATTGTAGGTAGGCACAATTGGTACGTTGTCTCTCCCTATTACATTATTAGCAGGGAGGGGAATTCTCCTTCACTAAATAAAGAAGAAGAGAGGGCAGTGAGTACATATGAGTCTGTACGTATGTTCAAGAAGGCCTATAAAGATACAGAGTACAGTCATTCTTATATGCAATTTTCCCTCTTTTCTTCCCTCTTTCCCCTCCCCTCCCTCCTCTTCCCTTTTTTCTTGGTGTCTTTCTTGGTGATTTTGGTATTGGTTGTATTCAAGGAGCTAGTATTGATCACAAGCAATACATGTCAAAAAGAACTCAAGATGATTTTAATTACAATCTTTGGATTCTGCGCTTGTTGCTATACGGATAGAAATGCAACAGCCTAATCAATTTCTATGAGGTTTCCTGTGGGCAGGAGATGAAGGGACACTACCCTGACCAGGGTTGTGCCTGTACATTTGTGAAGGAGATGAATTAGGTGATAACCTGTGTCTTCTGAAGAAGGCAGAGTCATCTTGATGCACAGTGTCCATTTATTCAACATGTTGGTTAGGGTGCTGTCTGTTCACATGAGACCAGCCTGGGATTTCAATCAGAGGTATGCCCAGAGTGTTGTAGAACGTCGCAGTTTCCTCAGGGTGTCTAAGTGAAGCGAAGCGTCCTCTGGAACCAGCAAACAAGCAAAACGGGAACTTCCACTTGTAGGGGATTTCTCTATCCCTGAGGAGGTTTAGTAGTGGACGTAAGTCTTTTTGTTTCTGTAATGTAATCGGGGAGAGATCCTGGAATAATTTAATTTCAGAGCCTTGGAATAGTATACGACCCCTGATCCTAGAATTATGGAGAATTTCCTCCTTTAGTTTAAATTGTGCTAGACAACCGATAATGTCCCTGGGAGGGTCCGATTCTCTCCCTTTGGGACGCAGTGCCCTGTGAAGGCGATGAATCTCTATTGGGGTGTCAGGCGGTCTTCCCAATAGGTCGTTGAATATGGTAAGGGCAGTCTGTGTTAATTGAGCAGGTTCAATAGATTCCGGGAGGCCTCTTTTTCGAATGTTGTTCTTGTGACCTCTATTCTCAAGATCTTCCAGATGTCTATGGAGATCTCTTAGTTGTGTACAATGGTTCAATATGTCTCTCTGTGCACTCAATATGTCTGTATCATGTTTGTCTGTTATCTCTTCAACTTCTTCCAGCCTTCCAGAAATGTTATGCATCTCCCTTTTGAGATCTGCAATGGCTGCTGAAAGGGTGGATTTTATGACATCAGCTATAGTCTTAAGATCCTGTAGTGATACACAGTGTGAGGATGTAGAGTGACCAGGGGAGTCATTTGGTACACTGAGAGCAGGAGAGGGATGTGTGGGGACACTCACAGTTGTAGTTTTTGTCCCTTGGGAAATTAATGCTTCTCTCACCTCCATGCACTGCAGTATGGGATGTCTCTCCTGTCTGTTTCTTAAACATGTCAGGAACCTGGATTCCAGAACGTTGATCCTGATCTCTGGGAGAGCGAGAGCGGGTGGAGGATGAAGCCCTGTCACTTTTTCCCATTGTGGGTCAGGTAAATGCCTCGATGTAAAGTGAATTAGGCAGATGGTTGGTGGGACAATCCGTTTTACATGTGTGCCACCATTAATGTCAGGGCCGCACGCCCTGAGAACTTTTTATACAGTGAAAGACTGGTGTGCCACTGGGGTAAAGCAGCATAAAGTAAAGTAGTCACAGTTCTTCTGTAGGGATGTAAACCCAGCATGATAAAATGATGAAAGCTGTTTGTGGAAACAGATGCTGTACTGTCTGGGGAACACACTTAGTCTGACATGGGCAGGATAGAATGAGGCTGTAAGTTCTTGTATGATAAGTGGGCCAAGGGTTACAGCTTCTTGCCTGCCTGTGAAGATGCCTTTGTGTGGTCTGGGGGATGTATAGGGAGGAGATGGCCTTACCAAGTCCCCGATTTCGGCGGGCTTAGACTAGGCCTCAAGTGTAAATCTGCTCCCAGTGGCTCGTTTTTCACGATTTGTGGCCGATCAGGTCCCCCAGAGTCTAAGGAAGCTTAGTATGGCAGCGATGGTCCTCTAATTGCAGCCTAAACCGAGGATTTCAAAGGATTGAGTCGTGGAACTGGCAGAGCTCTTCTCCTACACGTCCGCCTCGGTTCACTTCCGGCCACACCCCCCTAACCTTTCTGCATAAATCTGTGTTATTTCTAAACTATTGGTCATATTACTCATCTTTGTATCATCAGCAAAAAGACACAACTTACCCACCAAACCTTTAATTATATCACTTACATAGAGATTAAATAGAACAGGACCTAATACAGAGCCTTGTGGTACACCACTAGTGACTGCTCTCTGTTCTGAGTGAACCCCATTTACAACCACACTCTGGTATCCATCCCTTAGCCAGCTGCATATCCACTGAACCACCCAAGGGTTAAGTCCTAGCTTCTAGAGAATTAAAAAAAAAACATATAGGAAGGAGGAAGCTGCGCACCCCAAATTGATTACAGAAAGGAAACCCCCCCCCCCAGACAGAATTGTAAAATATTGATTTTGATTTGACAAGAATGTTAAAAAGTGTATTCCACACAACATAACCCATCAAGAATAATCACTTATAAATTAAAAACAATGCAAAAAGGAAAACCATTACAACCAGCAAAATGGTAACCCAATGCGTTTCAACCTAATATCGTAAAGGTCTTCTTCAGGGGTATGTGATATCATTAGTACTGATGGATGTTTTTTACCAGAGAGTTTCCATTGGTCTAGAGATATTTCAAAGATGGCCTCTCGACGCCCCGAACGGGTGGAGAGAAGATCTGACTTGCAAGGAGTCACACATTTGGGACACCCTGTAGAGGTAATAGGGAAACCTGCCTGCAGTGAAAATGATGTGATGTAAATAGTGATTGTGTTATATTAGATCAAGTGAAAAAGAATATCAAAACCTGCAAGTGAATAATGTTGCGGATCTTGTATGATGATACCGCCATTCTGCCTCACTCAGAAACGATCAGCAGGTCCCGGCGGACATCACATCCACTCAACCTGCTGATTGGCTCCTGATGTGTCCAATCACAGTGGGAGCTGATCGCCGGTGGCACGAGCGTGCGCCCCAGACCAGGAAGAAAAAGTGACATACAGGTAAGTCGCTTCACTCCTGGGCATTTTGGAAGACAGTCCAGGAGTGATTAACCACTTGCTGACTGCATACTGTATATATACGGCAGAAGAGTGGCTCTCCCAGGCAAAACCATGTATGGGTACGTCATTTGCCTGGGAGGAGCTAGGGGGCGAGCGTGCGCAGCAGGTGGCACGCTCCCGCCCCCGATCATCAGCGGGGGAGTCAATGCATGTGTCAGGTGACTCCAATTGCCACCTGACACTCGCGATCTTCCCCGCTGAGAGAGAAGGATGGCTGTTGTAAACACAGCCGACCGTTCTTCTCCCTGGGATGGTCACAAAGCTCCTGTGATCCTTCTATATAGAATCACAGGTCCCTATGATCATTTCACAAGCCATGCCCCCCCCCCCACAGTTAGAATCACTCCCCTAGGCTCACATTTAACCCCTTGATCACCCACAGTGTTAACTCCTTCCCTGCCAGTGTCATTACTACACTAACAGTGCATTTTTTTAGCACTGATTACTATAACAATGTCACTGGTCCCCCCAAAAGTGTCACAAATATCAGGTAGGGGTCCCATCTGTCTAACGCAATGTCGCAGTCCCGCAAAAAATCACAGATCGCCGCCATTAAAAAAAAACCAATAAAAATGACATAAATCTTTCCCGTAGTTAGGAGACGCGATAACTTTTGCACAAACCAATCAAAATACGCTTATTGCGATTTTTTTTACCAAAAATATGTAGCAGAAAACAAATTGGCCTAAAATGTTAAAAAATTTAGATTTTTACTTTTTTTTTTTGAGAATTTCATATAAAAAAATGTGAAAAATATTGCTATTTATTTTCAAATTGTTGCATTTTTTTTTTATAGCGCAAAAAATAAAAATCGCACAGGTGATCAAATACCACCGAAAGAAATCTCTGTTTGTGGGGAAAAAAATGACATCAATTTCATTTGGGTACAGCGTCGCACGTTCGTGCAATTGTCCGTTAAAGTTACGCAGTGCCGAATCGCAAAATAGGGCCTGGTCTTTGAGCAGCCAAATCTTCCGGGGCTAAAGTGGTTGAAGGAAGGAAGAAAAAACAGCAGATAGTCAGGAAGTTGGATAATTAGACATTGGCAAGTAATACTATATGTACAAAATGTATGGAATATTATAACATGACACTGAACCAAGAAAGCTCAGATTTCAAAATGTATAATACAATCTTTTCAGTTGAGTTGAGTTGCAAATTATGGTATAATAATTGGAATTTGGTGGTGGAGGGAAGCTATACATGCACCTATCCGGCTTCTAACTAGTACACTGTTTAACTTTCTCCATCAGCTCAACCCCCACAGCTATTACCTTTTGTATCAATTGACCCTCCCCCTTAGATTGTAAGCTCTTATGATCAGGGCCCTCTAAATCCTCTTGTATCAAATTATATTGTAACTGTGCTGACTGCCTTTATTTTGTTAAGCGCTGAGCAAATTGCTTCACTATATAAATCTTTTTTTTTTTTTCTCAATAAAAGTTTATTGATTAAACAGCATAGCAAAAACAATGTGTTACAGTGTATATGAGTATAATGAAAAGATAGTTACATAGTTATGGTGTAAATACACGATTAGAATATCACCCGATCATTCGACCACCGACTTTTGAAAAAGTATTTGTCGGTCGAAAACGTTGCCAACATACACGGTCTGAATATCGGCCGACCGTTGCCGCCGACCATCGAAACAGTGCATGTGTGATGAGGTTATACAGATAGTCAGGTTGAAAAAAGTCCATTTGGCTCAACCAATAAAAAAAAGTAATGAAAACCCAATCATACAATCCCATATACACAATTCTATACCCACAGTTGATCCAGAGGCAGGGCCAGACTGGGAAAAAAACAGCCCTGGAAATAATTTCATACCAGCCCCAGTGGCGTAGCGTGGGTTGTCAGCACCCAAGGCAAGGAAAGTAATTTCCGCCCCTAACTAGTGGACATATAATGCTTTCTGGATCCCTACCACTCATATAAAATTAAAACCCCTTATGGTACATTTTAGGATTTGCCACTCATTCTCTTTGTTCTCCTTTCTTTCCCTTTTATCTCCCTCTATCCTAATTTCTTGTTTTTTTTTTCCATCTCTCTCTATCCAACTTTCTTGTTCTTTCTCTTTCTCATTAAATGAAGACTAAATCCAGTCTTTATATCAGACAAGCAGATAAAAAAAATGCTTCTTGTAACCACACACACAAGCATTTATGCCTATTGGGTAATGCACAAAAAATCTTAAACATGTATAGAAATGTTGTAGAGCATCTGTAACCAGGGACTGGAGGCTTAATAGGATTTGGAGGCTATAGGGGGAGATGGGTTACGGAGAAGGGGGAAGACAGAGGGAGTAGGAGACATGAGAAGGAGAGAGAAGAAAGAAAAAAATATATATAAATCCTGTATTATAATAATATTATTATCAAAAATGCATCTTTTACTTCTGCAGTTCTTCATCGGTATGCAAACACAAAACAGGCATCCTATGATGCGTCTGTGTTTTCATTTATCTTCAAACAATTGTTGCATACTGCACCTCAATTCCATGCACATTTTTAGGGATGAGGTCTGGATGTATTTGTTTGCTTTGAAAATCCCCATCAAACAATGTCAGATCAGCCATGAAATGTTTTAGTGGAAACAATGTACCATTTGCAGTGACGTGTTAGTCTTGGTTACTTACTGAGTTGATATGAAACCCTTTTATACATTTATTCCTCCTCGATGGGCTGTTTTGTTTTGCATTGCTAAATATATCTGAGGTAATAATCTTTTAGGAATATTTTTATTTTAGATTGTATATCTCCTGACACACACACTTTTTTTAATCTTAAATTAAAAGCAGTAGGGAATCCATGTTTATTGTTATAGCTTTTATCCACTCGCCTATTTTCTACCATTAAATCTGCACATTTTAAATGAATTGCTTGCATTAACTACAAGGACAATATTGGTTGTTTACTGTGTGATATGTTATTATTAATATTTCTTAAAATTAATATTATATGTCTATAGATAGACAATTGAGTACTGTCCGTGATACTTTTTATTTGCACTAACATACAATTCTTTAGGACATGGGTGTCCAACCTTTTGGCTTCTTTGGGCCACATTGAGTGTAGAGAAATTTTCTCCGGCCGCATATAAAATATATACTATAGTTAAGTTATATAAGTAATAAAACGCCGCCGCGACCCCCCCCCCCCCCCCAGCACTAATTTGTTTTATATAATATTTTATTAAAGTTCAAACTCTGTACAACAGACGTATATTACAACCATGTAATAAATATACAACAAAGGTACAAAACTGAAGGCAATTGGTCATGAAATGAGAGCCTACCCAGTAGCTCGAGGAACTTCAAAAGTAGGCGGTAACCTCTGGGGACAAGAGATACCAAAACGGAGTGTATCATTTTATAAAACTACGGGGAGGAGGGGGAGGGAAAGGATGGGGGGGGGAAGACGGGAGGGGGAAGGGAGGAGAGGAGGAGTAGCTAGATGGATGTGCATAAGGACAAAAGAAGTTTGCTAAGGGGGGCCATGTGCCCACCAGAGAAGCTCCTGTGGGGGGTATGGATATACATCAACATTCGGCACCGTCTCAAACTGCCCCTTACAACATGGAAATCAGCTAGTTATAACTGGAAACATAATTACCAAACATCCCCTTCACTCAACTAGACATTCCTTGGTGGCACTTGGCTCCTGACTGGATGTATGAAAATAAAGTTTAGGAGAGAAGTGGCACCAGCGTACATAGAAAGGGGTTTAGAAGTACCAAATATAGACTAGGTCAGGTCAGGTGGGTGAGTACCCATCCCTGGGGGAAGGGCAGACCATTTTCTGGCAAAACGAGTATGGCAAGTGGATGAGGCATGCTGCAGGCCTACAAGTTCCCGATCTCGGAGTATGGATAAGTCATCATGTAGTTCTTGAGTGTGGGAGGAGATGTATCCATCCAGTGTTTGAGGATTAGCCTGCGGGCTATCATGAGACAGGAGATTAACCAAGGCTTGTAGTTGAGCAAAAGACTCTGAGAGTGTCTGGGCAAATGCAGGCTTGGCAAGGAGGGGTCACCAAACAGTAAAAGGTATATGTCCTTTGGTAGCAGCAGTCCCGCGCATTTTGTCACATACCTCAGAACTCTGTCCCAGAAAGAGGATATTGGGGAACACATCCAAATTGTATGAAGTAAAGAAGGGAATCGACAATTGCATAACGTACAGAAATGGTGAGAGATATCTGAGGACCATCGGATATGTGGAAAATATGCCCGGTGCAAGATTTTAAATTGTTGCTCTCTCCAAAATTTGTTTGTGATGAATCTACGAGTGGTTAGGTAGCCTGATAGGATGCGGTGATGTGCAGTCTCTACCTGATTTGATATGCCTTGAGGGAGATCAGCATGTAAGGGCTTGTAAAGATGCAAAATTTTATGTTTGCCATGTAGCAGCCACGTGTCCAGAAGGGAGGTAGCAAAATGGTTTTGAGGTGTGTGGCAAATAGAGTCCACAAAGCTGATACATTGTTGATAGTATAGATAGTCTCCAGTTAGGAGATTAAATTGAGCAGAGAAAGTAGCAAAAGGGAGAGGTGTACCGGTATGCATGTCAAATAACTGAGCAAACTTAGTAATACCTCGTTTTGACCATTCATCATAAGCGGAGCACTGCTGAGCCTGCGGGAACATGGGGTGATTGCAAATAGGTAGGTATCTGGAGAGACGTTGAGGTAACTTAAAACGTTTCCTCAACTCCCTCCATGCCATCACAGTATCTCTGAGCAGGAGGTTATGGCGCAGGGACACCGGAATGTCAGCAGTCCCACAGTGCAGCAGTGCTGCCAGGTTCCAAGGAGCGGCCAAATGCGATTCTATAGCATAGTTCGTATATCTAGATTCATGGCTCAACCAGTCCATACAATTCCTCATGAGGCAGACCACATTATACATGCGAGTGTTTGGAAGATCCTCGCTCCCTTCCCGTTTAGATAGATGAAGTTTGGCCAGCGATATTCTAGAATGCTTCCCCTTCCATAGGAAAGAAGAAACGGCCTTGTGTAGTCTAATGACATCAGCATGTTTAAGGAGAAGCGGTAAGGTTTGGAGGGGATATAGGAGTTTAGGGAAAGTAGCCATTTTATACAGATGACATCTGCCCATGAATGAGAGAGGCAAATCCGCCCAGGTTTTCAATTCCGCGATCATCTTGTCGATGACCGGTGTGGAGTTAAGACGGTATAAGGAGGATGGGAAGTGACCTATTTTTATGCCCAGATATGTGATGTAGCTGGTGTTAACGCGAAGGGTGGAGGAGGAGGCCCACTGTGGAGTGTGTATTGTATTAAGCGGGAGAACTTCGCTTTTGGCAAAATTAATGCGTAAGCCCGAGCACAATCTGTATTCCGCGAATATTTGCTGTATAATAGGCAGATCGTGTCCGGGGTCTGCTGTGAAAATCAAGACATCATCCGCGAACATAGCAGTGCGGATTTTTTCTTGGCCCACCTTGATGCCCCGGAGCTCAGGATGGCTCAGCATGAATCTCGACAAAGGTTCTAGGGCCAAGTTGAACAACAGGGGAGACAATGGGCACCCCTGTCTGGTACCCTTGTACAGTTTAAAAGACTGCGATATGTGTCCTGCTATTACCACCTGAGCTTCGGGGGATGCATACATAGTTCTGATCGTGTGTGATAAAGGGCCAGAGAAACCGAAATGTACCAACACTTTGTCTAACCACTGTATTTTTACATTATCAAATGCCCTTTCGGTGTCCAGGGTTATAATAGCTGCCTGATTGTCCTGATTAGCTTTGGAGACTTCTAGGGCCGTTAACACCTTTCTAATATTGGCGGCAGCCGATCGGCCTTTGGTAAAGCCAGATTGGGCCGGGTGAATAAGTGTAGGGAGTAGTGATGCCAGTCTGTCTGCTATAATTTTGGAGAGTAACTTTGAGTCCACGTTTAACAGCGAGATGGGCCTATAGGAACCCGGATCTTTTGGGCCCTTTCCCTTTTTATAGATCAACTTAATATGTGCCTGATAGCCAGTGGGCATATAAGGGTGTCCTGACATAATATGATTAAAGACTTGCTGCAAAGTGGGAGCAACGTGGTCTATGGCCAGTTTATAAAATTCCGGGGTGTAGCCGTCAGGGCCAGGCGATTTCCCTGGCGACAAGCCTTGGATAGATTTCCGCACCTCCTCCAAAGAGATGGGGGCATTCAGAGTGTCCAATTGGGCAAGAGATATTCTAGGCAGGTCCACAGATGACAGCCACCGTGAAGCTGCAGTGGTATCGCAGGGTTCAGGACCATATAAAGACGTATAGAAGTCCGCAAAGACTGTGTTAATTTCGGAGGGGGACTCTACTAGTCAGCCATCGTTGCCCCTAAAGGAGTAAATATGAGTGGGGACAAAGGGGCCGTGGCACAATGAGGCCAGCAGCTTCCCAGGCTTGTTCCCAAAGGAGTGGTATTTCCAGTCTAGGTGAGATTTGTAGAGGCGTTCCCTATTTTCTGCCCAGGTGTCAAAGTCAGTCTTTGCCCTTCGCCAAGTTTCTCTGTGGGGTGGGGAGTTGGTGTGATTCAAGTCAGCCTGAGCTTTTCTCAGAGAGGCGCTGGCCTCCAAGTAGGCTTTGGCCACGTTCTTTTTATACGCCAACGCATATGATATGATGCGTCCCCGAAGGACCTCTTTGCCAGTTTCCCATAAAAGCGTCGGACAAATGGAGGGGGTGGCATTGTTTGTCATGAAGTCAGACCACACATCTCTGATAAGAGCAGTGACCCCAGGGTCTTTGGCCAAATATGAGGGGAACCTCCAGTGCTTAAAGGATGGGGCATGAGCGTAGAAGGAAATGTCAATGGAGATGGGGGCGTGATCCGATATAGCTATATCATGGATTTTTGGTGAGCTGGTGTAAGGAAGCAATTTATCATTTGTGAAAGCATAGTCTATCCTCGTGAGTGTGTGATGGGGGTGGGAGAAGAAAGTGAATTCCCTGCCAGTTGGATTGGACAAGCGCCATGCGTCAGTGAGTTGTAGGCTCTCCACCATGTGGAGCAATAAAGGGGAGTGATAGGAGCACTTTGAGAGCATAGTCCCCGTGTCCCGTGACCTGTCTTCTGAGGGATGCAGGAGCTGATTAAAGTCGCCTGCTACTAGCAAAGGTAGATGCAAGAAAGGCGCCAAGTCGCGGGATAGTGCTTGGAAAAATGGTGCGGAAGAAGTGGTGGGGGCGTATACCCCAGCCACCACCCAGTCCTGGTGCATGTTTGTGAACTGCAGGATGGCAATGCGGCCCTCCTTGTCAAAATGTGTGGTTTGGACTGTGGCCTGGTAATTTTTATGTATTAAAATCAATACCCCTGATTTACCTTTCACCGCTGGTGAACCATATACTTGTGCCACCCAGAGTTTTGGCATTCTATAAAAGTCTTTCTCCCCCAAATGTGATTCCTGTAATATAGCAATGTCCGTCCTCAGACGCTTCAGGTGTCTGAGGACTGCCATTCGTTTGTGTGGTGACCTTAGTCCCTTAACATTCCACGAAACGATAGTCATGGGGGATCATACGGGCAAGATTGAGCCGTGAGGCAGTTTAGAGCAGCGAGGGGAGTGAGACGGTGCCATTCATAAGGTAACAATTGAGACAAGAAACATGATGAGCATAAAACAGGGTATAGCGTATCTAGCATACATGTGGGAAGAGGCAGGATAGAGGTCGGCCCAACAGAGGCCAGGAAGGGTAAAAAGGATGGGTAACACAGATAGCATGGAGACTTCACTTTTTTCCTCATGCAAAAAGACATGTGGACGGACAGAGTTACCGAGATCTCTATAATCAGCGTCCAGTATGGATGAAGAGTACATAGTTAATGCCGACATTGCGCAGCAGAGGGGATCACCGATCATAGAAGCCAGGGGTAAAACCATGGCCCAGATAACTATAAGGCTGTGTGAACCAGAGAGAGATAAACATCAGGCAGCATCCATAAGAGTATAACAAACCATAAAGCAAGAAAGAAAAAAAAACAAAAGTAACATCTGCAATGAGACCTTAAGAGAGGCATAGGTCCTCAGATAGGCTGATAGGGGTGGCCAAGCCGGAAGAGCCGGCGTTCAACTGCAGGCTTCCCATGGCAACAGGAGCAAAGAAAGTAACATCTCGTATTGAAATATTGCAAAAGGATATGCGACTCATGAGCGAATCGATGCCAGGACAGAGAGCATCTCCTGGAGAAAGAGTGGCCCGCACCAGTAGATGCTTAGGAGCACTCAGTGATTCCAGTGGCGTGACGATGATCCATTGGTGCGTTGCTTTTTCGCCGGATCCTTCCTTGGACTCCGCTGTTCTCTCACCCCCTGAGGGCGCTGGGGAGATGGTGACGCCGGTGGGTCCACTTGGATATTGAAGTAGCGGTCGAGAAAATGGGTGGCTTCCTCAGGATTAGTGTTGAGCGAACACGGACTGTATTATTCGTGTTCGTACCGAATAATTGGATTTTTGTTACCCGAACATGGACCCGAAAACTTTACTGTATGTTCGGGTTTAAAATCCGTGTTCGGTCATTTTATTTCCGGGTTTGTATGTAATGGCGCGCTTTTAATGGCGGGCTTTCAACAGCCAATCAACAAGCGTTTAACTGGTGTGCCTTAAGCCATCCAAGCCATGCCTACTAATGTATTAGTAGCTGCGATTGGCCATCTGAAGCATGTGACCATGTTTTTATAAGTTTGAGAGTCATTCTGCTGTAGATTAGGGAGAGAGCACACATCATACGTGCTGGCTGCTGATTAGGGACAGACAGTGAAAAATTGTATTGTGTCCGAAAATAATGCAGGGTCAGGTCGGAGTGCAGGCAGGGCGAGTTATTAGGGCATTTTAGGGCGAGGCTGGAGAATAGGCAGGGTCAGTGTTCTACATCGATTTTGCTGTGTGTGGGGTGGTGCAGTGAACACAAACTTTTTGCCCGCTGAGGAGGAGGGAGAAAAAAATCTATTTTTATCAGTCAGTTGTGTGCAGCGTTTTTGCTTCAGTGCTGACTGTGATAAGAAACTGCTGTGTTCACATGTGCTATTATTGACTGATTTTAAATTTTATACACTTTTTTCTATTCCACTATTCAATATACACCCTTTTGGGTTAAAAAAATTAAATTGTGGCATAGTCTGTACTAAGCTATTTAAAAATTACAAACTTAAAGGGGAATTTTCTTTTTTTTTCCCTTCATAGCCTGCAGCAGAGCTGACTGACATAAGACACTGCTGTGTTCACATGTGCTAGTGATTTTCAATATTATACACTTTTTTCTATTCCACTATTCAATATACACCCTTTTGGGTTAAAAAAATTAAATTGTGGCATAGTCTGTACTAATCTATTTAAAAATTACAAACTTAAAGGGGAATTTTCTTTTTTTTCCCTTCATAGCCTGCAGCAGAGCTGACTGACATAAGACACTGCTGTGTTCACATGTGCTATTGAAAAATCACCAATTTTATATCATATTTTCTATTCCGCTATTCAATCTACACCCTTTGGGGTAAAAGGAATTAAATTGCGGGATAGTCTGTATCGGTACGTGTGAGATACACCTTTCCAATTTTTGGGGCGCATCTTATACCGCCGAGGATTGCAGGGTGCTTCAGTTTGCCTCCTGCCTGTTCTGAACTCCTCCTACTCCTCATCCTGCCTTTAGGATACAAAAAAATAGTAATCAGGGCCTAGTCTGGGTCTGTACGTGTGAGATAGATACACCTTTTGATATCATATTTTCTATTCCGCTATTCAATCTACACCCTTGGGGTAAAAAGAATTAAATTGCGGCATAGTCTGTATCGGTACGTGTGAGATACACCTTTTCAATTTTTGGGGCTCATCTTACACCGCCGAGGATTGCAGGGTGCTTCAGTTTGCCTCCTGCCTGTTCCGAACTCCTCCTACTCCTCATCCTGCCTTTAGGGTACAAAAAATTGTAATCAGGGCCTAGTCTGGGTCTGTACGTGTGAGATAGATACACCTTTTGATATCATATTTCCTATTCCGCTATTCAATCTACACCCTTGGGGTAAAAATAATTAAATTGCGGGATAGTCTGTATCGGTACGTGTGAGATACACCTTTCAATCTTTTCGGGCGCATCTTCCACCGCCGAGGATTGCAGGGTTCTTCAGTTTGCCTCCTGTTCCGAACTCCTCCTACTCCTCATCCTCATCCTGCCTTTAGGACACAAAAAATTGTAATCGGGGCCTAGTCTGTGTTTGTACGTGTGAGATACACCATTTTATAATTTTTTTTCTATTCCGCTATTCAATATACACCCTGTTTGAGTGTAAAAAATTTAATTACGGCATAGTCTGTATTGGTACATGTGAGATACACCTTTTTAAATTGCTTGGTGCATCTCCTTCCACCGCCGAGGATTGCAGGGCGCTTCAGTTTTCCTCCTGTTCCGAACTCCTCCTACTCCTCTTCCTCATCCTGCCTTTAGGGTACAAAAAATTGTAATCGGGGCCTAGTCTGTGTTTGTACGTGTGAAATACACCGTTTTATACATTTTTTCCTATTCCGCTATTCAATATACACCCTTTTGGAGTATAAAAAATTAAATTACGGCATAGTCTGTATCGGTACGTGTGAGATACACCTTTTAAATTTGTTTGGCGCATCTCCTTCCACCGCCAAGGATTGCAGGGCACTTCAGTTTGCCTCCTGTTCCCAACTCCTCCTACTCCTCTTCCTCATCCTCCCTTTAGGGTACAAAAAATTGTAATCGGGGCCTAGTCTGTGTTTGTACGTGTGAGATACATCGTTTTATATACTTTTTTCTATTCCACTATTCAATATACACCCTTTTGGGGTGAAAAAAATTAAATTTGCGTCATACTTTGCATATTTGACTGTGAGATACACCCGTTGTATTTGTATACTGTTTTTCTACACTCCAAGGTATTTGCTAAGAGGCAGTGGGGAGTATTTTGCAGATCCCATTTGTTGCCACGAGTTTTTGGAAAATGAAGAAATACATTTAAAATGTATTTTTTATTTAATTGGTTTATTTTTTCAAAACCTTGTGACAATACAATGAGATCTGCAAAATACTTACCATGCCCCCTATCAAATTTCTTTCAGTGTTTCCTCAGTTTTCTTATACTATTGTAATGGGACCTCAACCTCAGTGGGTTGAGACTGAAGTACTATTGTGTCCTTGCTGCCCAATTGGGGCTTTAATTTAGATTCATAGCGGGATGCATCCTGCTATCTTGTGTCCAACCTTATCCTATTTGCTCACTGTTTGGGAAAGGCAGAGAGCTCAGAGATCCCTATTCTCTCCTCACACCCCAGTAGCTTCAGTGCTCCAGTGTTTGCGTTACATTCACAGCAGTTCTTAAGGTGGCTGAATAAAGGTTTTATATGGATTGGTGATTTCCTGATGACACATCACACACATCAAAGAATTTTCTCCTACTCCTTTCTCCTATCTCCTACTGCAGTACTGCAATCACTGGCATATGTATTCTAAGAGCAGCACCCTGTTTCTGTTAGAATAAGCAGATCAGTGCTGCAGCTGAATGGTGTTCATGCAAAGCAAACAACAATGGTTAGCATTAAAACACAGTAACAATGGAACTTTTTTTACTTTTATTTAACATTAACTCAATAAAATAACTTTTTTTGTTATTGAAATCTGTGCCCAAATAGAAGAAAAATATATATGCTGAAGCATAGGAGCAATCTACCCACTGATCACCCCAGGCCTTACATGCTTGGGCATATACATTCTTTTTTACCTGCAGAAGAGAAATCTCCTCCTGCAGCTCTGCAAGCACTGATGTATGTATTCTGAAAGAACACCCTGCTACTGTCAGGTCGATGCTGCAGCTGAATGGTGTTCCTGCGAAGCAAACAATGGTTAACAATAAAACACAGTAACAATGGAACTCAATAAAACAAAAACTTATTTTTTGACTTTTTTATTTATTGATTCATTTTTATTTTTTTTTTACTTTTTTTTGTAAGTTATAAAAACTATAACTATTAACTTTCCAGCATCTGATTTTAGGATCTCTCAAAATGCTATAGCAGGTTTCCTGACTATCTAACATCTTTACAGACCCTTGTGAGCTAGTTGCATGCCCTGCACTGTGCTGTGTTGTTCTCTATACTAATACTCCACTAGTGTGTGGTAACGACAGAAGTAGTCCTTGATGCAGAGACCAGATTGGCCGGGACAGTAGGGACAGAAAAAACAGGTGTCTCTTCTTATTTCATTTCTGCTGCAGACACAACATCTTCTTTGGGGTGGCCTTTGGGTTTGTACCAGACAGGATTTCAGGAAAATGTCTCTCATGCAGCAGGCGCACTGCATCTGGATTTGGTGTTTGGGCCACAGCACCTTTTAGATACAAAAGGGCTGTCATGATTTCTTCCTGACATTTTAGAAAGGACCCACTCCTTCCTGTTTCTTTGTAAATTTCAAAAGTGATATATAAAGCCAACTGAAATAAAAAAATATACACTTTTTGTACCAGTGTCTGACTTTGTGGAAAAATAAATATGGCTCTATCATATTGATGTTGAAATCCATCCCTCCTATGTTAAGGTTATAGTCATGGACACAGAGAGGATTCTCAACAACACCAGTTGTCATGCAAATTTGGACCATCCCCTCTGCGTGAATGGAAGACAGGCGATTCATTATTTCTCAAGCAGGATTTCTCACCCTTTTTTTAAAATAGGTGTTTACAAGTCATTGGGGAAGCCCTGGTGATCATGTTACATGACGCCACATGAGCCAATTCCAAGATTGTATAAGTGTCGAAATAGTGGCATGCTTGTATAGAAATTGTCCACGTACAAATGGTACCCCTTGTGGATCAAAGATGACACCCAATCCTGTGTGTGTGTGGGTATATATATATATATATATATATATATATATATATATATATATATATATATATATATATATATGCACTATATTGTCAAAAGTATTGGGACACCTGCCTTTACATGCACATGAAATTTAAAGGCATCCCAGTCTTAGTCTGTAGGGTTCAATATTGAGTTGGCCCACCCTTTGCAGCTATAACAGCTTGCACTCTTCTGGGAAGGCTGTCCACAAGGTTTAGGAGTGCGTCTATGGGACTTATTGACCATTCTTCCAGAAGCGCATTTGTGAGGTTAGGCACTGATGTTAGACGGGAAGGCCTGGTTTGCAGTCTCCGCTCTAATTCATCCCAAAGTTTTTCTTTGGGTTGAGGTCAGGACTCTGTGCAGGCCAGTTAAGTTCTTCCACCCCAAACTCGCTCATCCATGTCTTTATGGACCTTACTTTGTGCACTGGTCCAAATCTTTTGGTTGAGGGGGGAATCATGGTAAGGCGTGGTTTTTCAGGGGTTGGGCTTGGCCTCTTAGTTCCAGTGAAGGGAACTCTTAAGACATCAGCATACCAAGACATTTTGGGCAATTTCATGCTCCCAAATTGTGGGAACAGTTTGGGGATTTCCACTTCCTGTTCCAACATGACTGCGTACCAGTGCACAAAGCAAGGTCTATAAAGACATAGATGAGTGAGTTTGGGGTGGAGGAACTTGACTGGTCTGCACAGAGTCCTGACCTCAATCCGATAGAACACCTTTGGGATGAATTAGAGTGGAGACTGAGAGCCAGGCCTGCTCATCCAACATCAGTGCCTGACTTTACAAATGTGCTTCTGGAAGAATGGTCAAATATTCACATAGACACACTCCTAAACCTTGTGGACAGCCTTCCCAGAAGAGTTGAAGCTGTTATAGCTGCAAAGGATGGGCCAACTCAATATTGAACCCTACGGACTAAGACTGGGATGGGAAAATCAATTATTTATTTTTTTTATGTTTACTTTCTATCACATTGACATTTTTATTTAAAAAATGATGATTTTATTTTCTCAATAGCTTTTTTAACGTCCTTGTTCCTGAATGTGTATATGATTGGATTAATCAATGGAGTCATTACAGTATAAAAGAGAGAGAGGAACTTGTTCAGAATATCTAGGTGACCTTTTGTTGGAAACATATACACAGCAACTATAGTCCCATAAAAAATGCACACTACGGTCAAGTGAGAGCTGCAGGTGGTGAAGGCCTTTTGTCTACCTGCAACTGATTTCATTTTGAGGATGGCTACAACAATATAGATATATGATATAACAATTAACACAAAAGGTGTTATGATAAAAATGAAACCTACTACAAAGGTCTGAATATGAACCAATGAAGTATCAGAGCAGGAAAGCTCAAGTATGGGTTCAAAGTCACAGAAGTAGTGATGAATGATGTTTGGTCCACAGTAGTGTAAAGTGAGCAAGGGTGCCGAATCAGCCAATGCAATTTTAAAACCTAGTAACCAAACTATAATCAGTGATTTAATGCAAATTGATTGGTTCATTAAAGAGTTGTAGTGCAGGGGCTTACAGATGGCCAAATACCGGTCATAGGACATCACAGTCAGTAGAAAACACTCTGAGACCTCAGCATGGGCAAAGAAGAAAAACTGGATGATACATCCAGCAAGAGACATGGTACATTCATCATGTAAGATGATATAAAGAAGGTTGGGAAGAATATCTGTGGACAGAATTATATCACACAATGAAAGTTGGGTAATGAAGAGGTACATGGGAGACTGAAGTGATTTACTCAGATTAAATAAAACCACAATAAAAATATTTCCAGAAATAGTAATGCAATAAATGAAATACAATACCAAGAAAAATAGAATGTTTATGCTATTTATATTTGGAAAGCCTGTTAGTACAATATAAGTTATGTTATTGTGATAGCCCATCTAGTAAGAGAACATAAAAATACATAATAATTTAGGTTGTAACCATAAGAAAATCTACTGTGTTCAATTTCTCACAATTCTGGTGGATGGCAAAACAAAAACAGCATTTAATATGACATTTATACATTCAATTTTATTAGGAGCTTTTGTCAATATGTTAAGATCCAGCTGAGTTTTAACCTTTCTTTTTTTTTCCCAAAATGTTTATTGAAGAAAATAATGGTTAACAAACAGTTGACAAACATTATACAGAGAGTATGATGTCGTAGATACCCGAAGGTGAAAGATAAAGTTCAGATAAATGCAATATTATTCTGTTCATCAAACAACAAAGAGTAATTCAATGGTATTGGAGGTAGCTTTATTATATTGCAAAATACGATGTAGCCTAAGTGGGGTTCAAGGAGAGGTCCCTGTGACCAGCAAAGGGACAGTAGAAGAGAAAGGAGAAGAGATAGAAGAGAAGGGTAAAAGAGAGAAAAAAATAGAGCAAAGAAATGAAGGGGAGGGGGGTGGGAGGAAAGGGAAGGCCATAAGGAAGGGGGAAAGGGAGAGTTGCTTTGAGTAAGTGGTGTAATTCTGTGAAAGGAAATCCAAGGATAATGTTATTTATTCGTCATTTCTGTTGACAAGTTGGTTGTACTCTTGCAAATGCTTGAAAATGATCCAATCTTCCCAAGTTTTAGTGTATCTGTTTGGAGAGTCGTGAATTGTAGAAATGAGCTCTTCCATCTCTAAGATGTTATTGATCTGGGAGAACCAAGAGGTAAGGGATGGGGTTTTAGAAGTGCCCCATAGCCTTTGTACAGGCGGTCCCTGGCTTACAAAAAAGATAGGGACTGTAGGTTTGTTCTTAAGTTGAATTTGTTTGTAAGTCGGAAACAGGTACATTTTTTTAAATGTAGCTCCAGCCTAAAGAATAATTTTTAAGCTTTTTGGATAGTATAGGGAAGGGTTAACACCCTTGTACCATTTGTTTTGCTGTCTGTACCCCTGTTCAGAAGATTTCACCTCACTTTATGCCTCTATGACAATTGGATTTTGAAAATTTTGGGTTGTTGTGGAAACAAGGATTGGTGATAAAGCTTCAATGGAGACCCCTGTTTCCCATGAGAACTCTTACAGTAGTGAATTTCCCTTCCTAGGGGTAGATTTCCTCTCACTTCCTGTTGTCTTCCTCCGTTTGTAAGTAGGAGTCGTTTGTAAGTCGGATGTTTTTACCCCGGAGACCGCCTGTACACATAATTTGGCGGCATTGATCATGATCATAGGAATGATCATAGGAAGAGATATGGTAGTATTTAGGGTAAAGTTTGGAGTAAAAGTGGACCAGAAATTGTGCTGGGTGTAGTTGCAGATCTAGAGAAGTGACTTTGTGAATATATAGTCTGACCGTGCTCCAAAACGGCTGTAAACGAGGGCAGGACCACCAAATATGCCTTAAATCAGCATGTGATTGCTTGCACCTCCAACATTCATCTGGTATGTTTTTATTAAATTTGTTGAGTATCAGAGGTGTGCGATACCATTTGGTAAGTATTTTGTAATTGTTTTCTTGAATAGAGACATTTACTGATCCCTTCAGGATGTTACACAATATTTTTTTCCCACTGTGTATCTGTGAGGGGAATCTGCACATCTGCAGAACAGTCATCAGATAATTTACCCATGTGCTTCGGACATATTTCTCATAGGAGAGAGTGTAATGTAGATAGCAGGGGTTGTTGAGGCTGTTGAAGTGCACATATTTGTTCAAATTTAGTAAGTAAGGAATTGTTAGAGTTTTTTTTCAATCGAGGTGTAATGAAATAGTGTAGCTGGATATATTCCCATCTGGTCAGGGAGGGGGTGTTTAGTGTTGTTTTTAAATCTTCAAAATTGGGAAGTTTCCTATTCCGCAAAAGGTGGAAAATGCTTATTCCTATATCATTGGGAACTGAGCGTAAAGAGTGATAAGATTGACCCGGAACGAATTGGGGATTGTTTAATAAGGGCGTGAGGATGCTATTTTCTTTAATCAGTTTATGTTTGGCATTTACGGAATGGAAGCAGAGAATAGTAGGGCCAATTAGAGGATGTTTTTTTAATGCATCTTGTGTATCCGAGTACGAAAGCCATGGAATACATTGGATAGGGATTGATGAGAAGGAGCTTTCTAGTTCCACCCAGTCTTTCCTGTGTTTTTGAGTGTGCCAATCTGCTATACACAAAAGAAGGGAAGCCTGATAGTAGAGGTAAATATCAGGAATGCCCATGCCCCCTTTGGATTTAGGTCTGGAGAGTAATGAGAATTTGACGCGTGGCGCTTTATGGTGCCAAATGAATAGTCTAATAGCTTTCTTCAAAGAAGAAATGAAGTGGAGTGGTAGGCGAATCGGGAGTGTTTGTATGAGATACAAAATACGTGAAAGGATGTTCATCTTAACAATTGCAGCTCGGCCGAACCAGGAGAAATGGGCCTTATTCCATTTCTTGAGGTCCTGATATATCGTCTGAGATATGGGGAGGTAATTTTTCTTAAATATAGCATTCAGATTAGTGGGGATTTCGATGCCTAGGTAAGTGATGGAATCGGGTTTCCATTTGTAGGGGAAGGCTGGTTTACATTGTTCAACAATTTTGCTAGGTAGTGATATGTTAAGAGCTTCTGATTTAGTTCTGTTGATTTTAAAATTTGCAATATACTGAAATATTTTTAGTTCCTTTTGTAGGTTGGGCAGTGAGATTAGGGGGTTGGAAAGAAAGAGCAAGACATTATCTGCGTATGCTGCAATTTTATAATGGTTAGTGGCAGAAGAGACACCGGTTATGTCAGGGTTTAGTCTTATATTTTTAAGGACGGGTTCAAGTGTCAATATGAATAAAAGTGGGGATAGGGGACAACCTTGACGGGTTCCATTGCTGCTGGTGAAGGCATTAGACAGGGAGCCATTAACGCAGACGCTTGCCGAGGGGCCATGATATAAAGCCAGAACAAAGGCCATTAATCTGGAACCCAGACCTATCGAGTTGAGGACGGCCTCCAAGAAGTCCCATGCTAACCTGTCGAATGCCTTCTCCGCATCAAGTGACAGCAACAGGCCTTTTGAGATGTGGAGGAAAGGATGTAGTGTATATTAACTGCTTTGAGTGTGTTATCCCTAGCTTCCCTGGCAGGCACAAAACCGACTTGGTCCGAATCAACTAGGGAAGGGATAACGTTAGAAGACGGTTGGCTAAAATTTTTGAGAATATTTTAACATCTACATTAAGTAAGGAAATTGGCCTATAATTTTGTACTTGCGTTGGGTCTTTTCCTGGTTTTGGTATAACCAAGATATGCGCCTCAAGAAGTTTGGAGTGCTTAGAATTAGGGTTATCCAGACCATTGAATGTTTTCCAAAATGGTGTTAGGGCATCCGCAAAGGTTCTGTAGTATGCCAGGGAAAAGCCGTCTGGACCAGGGCTTTTACCGGTTTTCATTTGTTTTAAAGCCAAGTTAAATTCATCTGCAGATAATGGAACATCAATACTGGCGGATTATTGTTTAGTAAGCGGTTTAAAACTGTTGAGATGGAGATACTCCTTAATATATTCGGTTCGGGAATTACTAATTGATTGCGGTTTATGTTTGGGGGGGGCAATTGTAAAGAGATGTGTAATATTGTGTGAAGGCTTGGACTATTTCAGAATTGGAATGTCTGTTTTTGCCTGTACAGTCCACTATGAGGTGGATTGTGTTCTGAGCTCTCTTGGCAGCCAACGCCCTAGCAAGGTAGTTATTACTTTTATTACTGAATTCGTAAAACAGTTTTTGAGATAATATGAAACATTTCTTGATCTTAGTGTTGAACACTTCTCTGATTTTGTCTCTTACCTTTTCAAGGTCTTCAAGATTTTTTAATGCGTGCAAGCATTTATGTGAATGTTCGAGCTTTTTGGCTTGCGAAAAGAGCTCAGATAGATTTCTTTGGGCCAGTTTTTTCCTATGGGCAGCCATTTTTAGGAGAGTGCCCCTAAAAACACACTTGTGAGCTTCCCATATAGAGGAGGTCTCCACATCAGGGGTATCATTTGTTAGAAAGTAATCTGAGATTTGCTTTTTTACTATTTCCGTATTTTGAGGATGCATGATGATGGATTGGTCTAAACGGCAAATTTTGTCCTGTTTGTGAGCCTGAGGTATAGCTAGTGTGGCTGAAATGGCGCAATGGTCCGATATGTACATTGGCTCAATGGAGGTTTTTTTAACCCTCCTCTTGTGTTAGGGTCAGAACCGACCCGTTTTCAGGTTTTGAATGTCTATAAGTATCACATAAATTTGTTTATTGCATCAAGATTTTTTTACTTTGTCAGGAACCTCTATTTAAACAATGTAATAGAAAAAGAATCCTTTTCACTAAATTATAAAATACTGTGGTGAAAATTAAGACGTTTATGGTGTTAGGGTCAATTCTGACCCAGTTATAATATAGGATTATAGGACACTAATAAGTGTCAAAACTGAAATCATAAACACTTTCTCTGCTTAGTAACACTGACAGCCAATCACCTCTCAACCGTGTGAGCTGTAGTTAGGGAGGGGCCTATCTCTTTGAATGCTTGTCTGCTTCTCTAAATAAAGTGAAGAAACATAGGACCAATACATTTCAGAGTTGCTGACTTTATTTTACCATTTTTTAAATTTGAAAATGAGAGGTATGCTATCAAAAGAAAGGTCTAAGGGTCACACCAAAAATATTAAAACCAATCTTTTCAAGGATAAAGAAGCCTAACAAGGTAACCAAGAGGTAAGAAACAAATTGGATGATAAATAATTGTTCAGAGGGTATTTTATGGCTGATTTAAGACACGGGTCAAAACTGACCCGTTAACATCATGGATAGTAACAGAATGAGGAGGATTAAGTAGGTGGATGTCTTTTTGTGTGATAAATAGGTAATCTAACCTGGAGTACCTGTTATGTGGGGATGAGAAAAAGGAATAGTCTCTACCTGTAGGGTTTTGTAAGCGCCATGAATTGTGTAACGTGAGATCCTGTAATTGAGTCCTGACCTGCTTCAATGCTTTATATGGGAATGAGGAGATTCCGGTGGACGTGTCCTCCACACGGTTGAGAGCTAAGTTGAAATCTCCTCCGTAAATTATACACCCCTCTTGAAAAGAGGTGAGGACTGAAGTCATTTCTCGAAAGTACCTGCCTGAGCCGTATTGGGTGCATAGACATTAACTAGGGTCAGAGGAATTTTCCAGAGTGTTCCTTTGACACACACATACCTGCCTCCTTCGTCAATCAGGGAGTCCGATATCTCGAGGGGAACATGTTTCGCTATTAAAATCGAGGCCCCTTTGGTTTTAGCCAGATTGTTCATGGCGTGGAGCATTTTTAGGAATTCTCTAGTTCCCATTTGGGAACGTGGTCAGACTTTAAATGTATTTCCTGCAAAAACACTACATCTGCTTTGAGTGAGTGAAGGTAGAGGATTAGTTTGGATCTTTTTTCAGGGACGTTCAAACCTTTCACATTGATAGAAACAATTTTAAGATTTTTGAAAGAAGGTTTGTGTGTAGACATATCCATAACGAAGGCTGTATTAAAGGACAGGTGGGTGAAGGGAAGAATGTAAGAAAGGATGGAGATGGGTACAAAGATAAGGGTGAATAGAAAGAGTATATAAGCACTCCCCTTGTGGGGGGGGGGGGGGTGGTAAATGTGAACCAGCAGCAGAAAAAGGTCCCGCTTTTAACTGCTATAGGGGTGGGAGTTGCTGGTTGATTTCAGCTCACAACAAAAGGAGCTGTTTGGAGTTGTGGTAAGAAGGCAGTAGAGATGATGGTGGATTAAAGGAGGTGAGTTTTAGTCGTGGAAAGGATCAAAGGTGTCCCTATCCATCTGCACAAGCAATAATTTAATATTTGGATGAGTAATAGAGGTCATGTATAAGCATGAGTGCTGAAAACAAAAAGAGCTCGGTTTTGGCAATAAATTCTATGTAAGATAGATATTATATTAGAGAGTATTACATCTGAGTGGCACAATCTAATAAACCTGTAGGTTGTCAAATATAAATAACTTGTGAGGAGCTGGAGGTTAACTTTCCTTCATGAAAAAACAGCAGAAACTGATTAAACATATATATGCCCATTAAAGACATACAAGAACCACAAAATTGTCAAGACATACCCACACCTCGAGATGAGTACTGGCGCAGACTGGACTCCACCTGTGCTCTTAGTATATAGGAAAGAATCAGGCGAGTAAGAAAATTCAGCAGTAATATAACCCAGTGAGACTGCTAGGGTTTTAGATTGGTAAGTATCGCCATCTAGTGGTAATATATTGGAATAACACAACAATAAAAAAAAGGAAGACATAGATTTCTAAAGCTCTACAGTGGAAGGCAGTATGCGCCCCAATACTCTTTAGCGAGGATATATTGTGGGACATGTCGCAATCTAAATGAACAATTAATTGTTATAACATATCTGGCAAGGAATCTCGTTCATGTTACTTCTCTCTGAGAGGTACTCACCCCTTAAGAGTGGTGGCAGTATGTCTGGGAGAGAGAGTAAAGAGGGAGCACCTGTCAGCATTAGTTTAGTTTAATATAAGACAGATAAGGCTAATTGTAGGTAGGCACAATTGGTACGTCGTCTCTCCCTATTATATTATTAGCAGGGAGGGGAATTCTCCTTCACTAAATAAAGAAGAAGAGAGGGCAGTGAGTACATATGAGTCTGTACGTATGTTCAAGAAGGCCTATAAAGATACAGAGTACAGTCATTCTTATATGCAATTTTCCCTCTTTTCTTCCCTCTTTCCCCTCCCCTCCCTCCTCTTCCCTTTTTTCTTGGTGTCTTTCTTAGTGATTTTGGTATTGGTTGTATTCAAGGAGCTAGTATTGATCACAAGCAATACATGTCAAAAAGAACTCAAGATGATTTTAATTACAATCTTTGGATTCTGCGCTTGTTGCTATACGGATAGAAATGCAACAGCCTAATCAATTTCTATGAGGTTTCCTGTGGGCAGGAGATGAAGGGACACTACCCTGACCAGGGTTGTGCCTGTACATTCGTGAAGGAGATGAATTAGGTGATAACCTGTGTCTTCTGAAGAAGGCAGAGTCATCTTGATGCACAGTGTCCATTTATTCAACATGTTGGTTAGGGTGCTGTCTGTTCACATGAGACCAGCCTGGGATTTCAATCAGAGGTATGCCCAGAGTGTTGTAGAACATCGCAGTTTCCTCAGGGTGTCTAAGTGAAGCGAAGCGTCCTCTGGAACCAGCAAACAAGCAAAACGGGAACTTCCACTTGTAGGGGATTTCTCTATCCCTGAGGAGGTTTAGTAGTGGACGTAAGTCTTTTTGTTTCTGTAATGTAATCGGGGAGAGATCCTGGAATAATTTAATTTCAGAGCCTTGGAATAGTATACGACCCCTGATCCTAGCATTATGGAGAATTTCTTCCTTTAGTTTAAATTGTGCTAGACAACCGATAATGTCCCTGGGAGGGTCCGATTCTCTTCCTTTGGGACGCAGTGCCCTGTGAAGGCGATGAATCTCTATTGGGGTGTCAGGCGGTCTTCCCAATAGGTCGTTGAATAAGGTAAGGGCAGTCTGTGTTAATTGAGCAGGTTCAATAGATTCCGGGAGGCCTCTAATGTGAATGTTGTTCTTGTGACCTCTATTCTCAAGATCTTCCAGATGTCTATGGAGATCTCTTAGTTGTGTAGAATGGTTCAATATGTCTCTCTTTGCACTCAATATGTCTGTATCATGTTTGTCCATTATCTCTTCAACTTCTTCCAGCCTTCCAGAAATGTTATGCATCTCCCTTTTGAGATCTGCAATGGCTGCTGAAAGGGTGGATTTTATGTCATCAGCTATAGTCTTAAGATCCTGTAGTGATACACAGTGTGAGGATGTAGAGTGACCAGGGGAGTCATTTGGTACACTGAGAGCAGGAGAGGGATGTGTGGGGACACTCACAGTTGTAGTTTTTGTCCCTTGGGAAATTAATGCTTCTCTCACCTCCATGCACTGCAGTATGGGATGTCTCTCCTGTCTGTTTCTTAAACATGTCAGGAACCTGGATTCCAGAGCGTTGATCCTGATCTCTGGGAGAGCGAGAGCGGGTGGAGGATGAAGCCCTGTCACTTTTTCCCATTGTGGGTCTGGTAAATGCCTCGATGTAAAGTGAATTAGGCAGATGGTTGGTGGGACAATCCGTTTTACATGTGTGCCACCATTAATGTCAGGGCCGCACGCCCTGAGAACTTTTTATACAGTGAAAGACTGGTGTGCCACTGGGGTAAAGCAGCATAAAGTAAAGTAGTCACAGTTCTTCTGTAGGGATGTAAACCCAGCATGATAAAATGATGAAAGCTGTTTGTGGAAACAGATGCTGTACTGTCTGGGGAACACACTTAGTCTGACATGGGCAGGATAGAATGAGGCTGTAAGTTCTTGTATGATAAGTGGGCCAAGGGTTACAGCTTCCTGCCTGCCTGTGAAGATGCCTTTGTGTGGTCTGGGGGATGTATAGGGAGGAGATGGCCTTACCAAGTCCCTGATCGCGGCCGGGTGCCGCTTTAGGAAAGTCAGCGGCTTCTGGCTTCGACTAGACCTCAAGTGTAAATCTGCTCCCGGTGGCTCGTTTTTCACGATTTGTTAAAAAGTGTATTCCACACAACATAACCCATCAAGAATAATCACTTATAAATTAAAAACAATGCGAAAAGGAAAACCATTACAACCAGCAAAATGGTACCCCAATGCGTTTCAACCTAATATCGTAAAGGTCTTCTTCAGGGGTATGTGATATCATTAGTACTGATGATTGTTTTTTACCAGAGAGTTTCCATTGGTCTAGAGATATTTCAAAGATGGCCTCTTGATGCCCCGAATGGGTGGAGAGAAGATCTGACTTGCAAGGAGTCACACATTTGGGACACCCTGTAGAGGTAATAGGGAAACCTGCCTGCAGTGAAAATGATGTGATGTAAATAGTGATTGTGTTATATTAGATCAAGTGAAAAAGAATATCAAAACCTGCAAGTGAATAATGTTGCGGATCTTGTATGATGATACCGCCATTCTGCCTCTCTCAGGAAAGATCAGCAGGTCCCGGCGGACCTCACATCCACTCAACCTGCTGATTGGCTCCCGATGTGTCCAATCACAGTGGGAGCTGATCGCCGGTGGCACGAGCATGCGCCCCAGACCAGGAAGAAAAAGTGACATACAGGTACGTCGCTTCACGCCTGGGCATTTTGGAAGACAGTCCAGGAGTGATTAACCACTTGCTGACTGCATACTGTATATATACGCAGAAGAGTGGCTCTCCCAGGCAAAACCATGTATGGGTACGTCATTTGCCTGGGAGGAGCAAGGGGGCGAGCGTGCGCAGCAGGTGGCACGCTCCCGCCCCCGATCATCAGCGGGGGAGTCAATGCATGTGTCAGGCGACTCCAATTGCCGCCTGACACTCGCGATCTTCCCCGCTGAGAGAGAAGGATGGCTGTTGTAAACACAACCGACCGTTCTTCTCCCTGGGATGATCACAAAGCTCCTGTGATCATTCTATATAGATCATTTCACAAGCCATGCCCCCCCCCCCCCCACAGTTAGAATCACTCCCCTAGGCTCACATTTAACCCCTTGATCACCCACAGTGTTAACTCCTTCCCTGCCAGTGTCATTACTACAGTAACAGTGCATTTTTTTAGCACTGAACTATAACAATGTCACTGGTCCCCCCAAAAGTGTCACAAATGTCAGGTAGGGGTCCGATCTGTCTACCGCAATGTCGCAGTCCCGCAAAAAATCACAGATCGCCGCCATTACTAGTAAAAAAAAAAAAAACAATAAAAATGACATAAATCTTTCCCGTAGTTAGGAGACGCGATAACTTTTGCACAAAGCAATCAAAATATGCTTATTGCGATTTTTTTTACCAAAAATATGTAGCAGAAAACAAATTGGCCTAAAATGTTAAAAAATTTAGATTTTTATTTATTTATTTATTTATTTTTTTGAGAATGTTATAGAGCAGAAAGAAAGTAAAAAATATATATATATTTTTTTCAGAATTGTCGCTCTATTTTTGTTTGAAGCGCAAAAAATAAAAATTGCACAGGTGATCAAATACCACCAAAAGAAAGCTCTATTTGTGGGAAAAAAAGGACGTCAATTTTATTTGGGTACAGACCGCGCAATTGTCTGTTAAAATAACGCAGTGCCGAATCACAAAATAGGGCCTGGTCATTAAGGGAGCAAATACTTCCCGTCTTAAAGTGGTTAAGATAAAATGCTCGAAGCTAAAGCATCTTCTAAAGAAAAAACAGCTTTGTAGCATCGATACATGTTCTACTTGTTATAAAGAGAATATAAAGCCAATGTGGCTAAAATACCAAAAGAAAAAGTAAGATAATGAGAGAACAATTAAAGTATAATCAGCAAATGAATGTAGTAAGCAGTATCATGTACGTCCTATTACACTATGCAATAGTTTCAAGAGGACGTAACAGTAAAGACCTCACACTGTAATATTCTTGATTGGCTCCTTGTGCTGTTTCTTCCTCTTCTATTTCAGCTCTGCCATACAGATAATTTGAGGGTAAAGCAGAAAGGGATTTCAAGGCCACATTTCCCCCTTTTCCTCATGGGAAGGCAGCAGCATTAAGAAGTTTCAAGGCTGCCCCTTAAATAGGCAGGAAGCGTGGAGGGGAGCCTTGTAACAGTAGGCTGGGGTGAACCTTAAAAACTAAGGCCAGGTGAACTAGAAGTTTCTAGAAGCCATTGGGTTCGGTTTATAAAGGGGGTCTTGGCTAGATGCCAGTCGTGTCAGAAGGAAAGCTGGAGCGGAGCGATCTGCCGTCCCTCCCATGGAAATGGCGTGGCCTTGTTTATGTGGTGGGTCACCTTTTTTTATAAAAGGGGGACATTTGTTGGAAAGTTATGCATGGTTAAGATAACCTGAGCTTCAAAGCTGGGTTGTGTTGTGAATTAATTATTTATTATGGAAATTTTAATAAATAAATTCATGTAAGGTGTGGGAGATTAGCTCACAGGGATCACCTTTCACAGGAACTTAAGGCTAGCACGCAGGTAGTTTCTTTAAAGTCTGGTGGATTGCCAGCTTTATTTCAGTAGAGGTTTGCAAAGATACAAAAACAACAAAACAATAAAATAAATCCTTGCCGTCCGGCACTAAACTAAACAACGGTTTTCCTCACTATACAGTGTGGGGCTGGTCCCCATCACCCACAAAAACACATAGTAAAGCAAACCTGTTCTTTTGAAAGTCCACACACAGCTCCTCTCTCATATTCCCTTCTGAGTCTTAAGCCAGAGCATTTCTGTGCTCTTTTCCTGTTAATTTAAATTCCACCTGAGCATGGACTCAGGTAACTCACAATCTCTGGACCGGAACCTAGCCTGTCACAGAGGCTGGAAAAACCCGGGCCGGATTCCGGTTCAGTCTCTGACCACAGAACGTATGCGAGGTGAAATATAGCGATTATCTACTATCTCACCTCGCATACCGTCACATATCCTCCCCCTCTGCTCAAGCGCCGGCGATTGAGCAATAGACCCAATCATACAGTGCATGCGGGAGAGGGCATCCGCATTGTTTTGGAGCTTGCCCGGCCTATGCTCTACTGTAAATTTGAACGGCTGTAGAGCCAGGAACCATCTTGTCACGCGGCCATTTTTCTCCCTGTTGTCACACATCCACTTTAGGGGAGCATGGTCAGTGACCAACTTAAATGACCTCCCCAACAAGTAATACTTCAGGGAGTCCAAAGCCCACTTAACAGCAAGACATTCCTTCTCAACAATAGCATAGTTTATTTCATGCTTGTTTAGCTTTAGGCCCAGGTATACAACCGGGTGCTCCTCACCACCTCTGTTCTGGGATAGTACAGCACCTAGGCCAACCTCCGAGGCGTCAGTCTGTACCACAAACTCCTTTGTGAAGTCCGGAGTCACCAGCACCGGCAGTCCACAAAGGGCCTGCTTTAACCTCTGAAACGCCTCCTCTGCTTCAGGATTCCATTTGAGCATGACCGACCCTCTACCCTTCGATAGGTCAGTCAGAGGGGCGGCAATGGTGGCAAAGTTAGGTATAAACCGCCGGTAATACCCCGTAATGCCTAGGAAGGCCCAAACTTGTTTTTTGTTTACCGGTTGGGGCCACTTTTGAATTGCCTCAATCTTATTGGTCTGAGGCTTGACCAGTCCCCGACCAATAACATACCCAAGGTATTTGGCCTCCTCCAGGCCTATGGCACACTTTTTTGGGTTGGCCGTGAGACCTGCTTCCCTAAGGGAATCTACCACTGCTTGTACTCGGGGCAGATGCGAGTCCCAATCTAGGCTATGGATGACCACATCGTCCAAATAAGCAGCTGCGTATGAGCGATGTGGTCTCAAAGTTTTGTCCATCATTCTCTGGAAGGATGCAGGGGCCCCATGCAGACCGAAAGGCATCCGCTTGTATTGAAACGAGCCCTCAGGAGTGGAAAAGGCAGTCTTCTCTTTGGCTGATTCAGTTAGGGGTATTTGCCAATAGCCTTTCGTTAGATCTAGGGTTGTTATGTAGCGGGCCTGTCCTAACCTGTCCACGAGTTCGTCGACCCGAGGCATCGGATATGCATCGAACTTGGATACACTGTTGAGTTTCCTAAAATCATTACAAAACCTGATAGTGCCATCAGGTTTTGGGACCAATACTATGGGACTCGACCACTCACTGTGGGACTCTTCTATTACATCCAACTCTAACATATTTTTTATTTCCTTTGTGATTGCCTCTCGCCTGGCCTCTGGGATTCTATATGGCTTTAAATTTACGCAAACCCCTGGTTCTGTCACTATATCATGCTGGATCACATTGGTCAGTCCAGGTAAGGGGGAGAAAAAGTCTCTATTTTTGTACACAAACCCCCTAACATCATTTTGTTGTGCCACCGACAGGGAATCTGTTATAGGGACGTCAGGTGTCACCGGCACCTGGTCTGCTGGGGCCGGAGATGCAGCCAATAAAGTCTCTCTGTCCTTCCAAGGCTTTAAGAGATTCACATGATAAATTTGTTGTGGTTTCCTTTTCCCTGGTTGGTAGACTTTATAGTTGACCTCTCCTATCCTCTCGATAATTTCAAAGGGACCCTGCCACTTGGCTAGAAACTTACTTTCAACCGTGGGAACCAGTACCAACACTCTGTCCCCGGGGCTGAAAGTACGGACTCTGGCACCCCGATCATAGACCCTCCTCTGGGCCTCCTGCGCTTGCTCCATATGTTCTCGTACCAGTGGCAGGACAGCAGCGATTCTATCTTGCATCAGGGAGATATGCTCTATGACACTTCTATATGGGGTGGCCTCACCTTCCCATGTTTCTTTGGCAACATCCAGCAGCCCCCTGGGATGTCTACCATACAAGAGCTCAAAGGGAGAATAGCCTGTGGATGCTTGCGGAACCTCTCGTATGGAAAACATAAGATATGGGAGCAAAAAATCCCAATTTCTCCCATCTTTGTCAACCACCTTTTTTAGCATACTTTTCAAGGTTTTATTAAATCTTTCGACCAAACCATCCGTTTGGGGGTGGTAGACAGAGGTACGGAGATGGGAGATTTTATATAATCTACACAGTTCCTTGGTAACCCTGGACATAAATGGGGTGCCCTGATCGGTTAAGATCTCTTTTGGGATTCCCACTCGACTAAACACCTGGACTAACTCCTTGGCGATAGCCTTAGCGGAAGTATTACGCAAGGGTATGGCCTCAGGATAGCGTGTCGCATAGTCTAGGATTACCAGAATATGCTGGTGACCCCGGGCAGACTTCACTACCGGCCCCACCAGGTCCATGCCGATCCTCTCAAAAGGAACCTTGATGATTGGTAGAGGGACCAGGGGACTGCGAAAATGGGGCGATGGTGCCGACATTTGGCACTCAGGGCATGATTCACAGTACCCCCTGACATCTGCATGCAACCCGGGCCAGAAAAATCTCTGGGTGATTCTCTCCCTGGTCTTTTCGATACCGAGATGTCCCCCCATTACATGACCATGGGCCAGGTCTAGGACCAACCTGCGGAAGGGTTTGGGAACCAGCAGCTGTTCAACCTCATCCTCTCCCCATTTGATCACCTGATACAGTAAATTGTTTTTAATGGCCATGTAGGGAAAAGACACCACCCAGTGAGGATCTACTGGTTCCCCATCCACCATCTTAGCGTTTTCTCTGGCTCTAAGGAGGGTGACATCTCGTAATTGCTCGGTACAGAAATCCTCTCTCCTGACTTCTAAGTCGGGTACCACATTCTGGCTACTCTCATTGTCAGGTCCAGAAATGTCCTCCTGTTCATTACCCTCTGGCTGGGAGCTAGCTTCCAGCTCCTCCGGCTCCCCAGCCATGACAGGGAAAGGAAGAGGATCTCCAGCTCCCTCGATTCCCCCAAGAGGGTTTCCTTCCCTTTGGCAAAAAGGGTCTGGTGAGAGTTCCTGTGCTTCCGGAGCAGGGGGAGCTCTCTCCACCTGCCTCCCCTTGTTCTCCCACAACCTCCAAAAATGGGGGAAATCCCTCCCAACTAAAGCTTCATGAAGTAGCGAAGGCACCACCCCCACTGAATGGGTCACACTGCCCCAAGGGGTATCAACCTCAACCACTGCTGTCTGGTAGTCCCGAGTGTCCCCATGGATGCAAATGACCCCAATAGTGCTGGGGTGTAATTTTGTGGGATTTACACAATCACTTCTGACTAGGGTCACTACACTTCCAGAGTCTAGCAGGGCTGTGAGCGGCTTTCCATCCACTGCAATAACACACATTTGCTTTTCAATGCGACTCTGACATGAAGCAGTATATGCGACCTGTGCAAACAAAGATATGCGTCTTTTCCTATAAGCAAAATCGCATTGCATAGGTTCATCATTTATAGGACAGTTTGCAGCAATATGCCCAAATGCATGGCAGCGGAAACACTGTATGTGCTCTATCCCCAGTCCTCTTAGTGGTCCCAAAGACCTTCCTGGCTTCTTTGGCCAGTCTCCAGGCCTAGAACCAACAGTCTCATTAGCGGTAACAACAGACTTATCTAGTTTCCCCATGCACTTTAACCCTGGAACAGTCTTACCAGAACCGCTGGGTGATCTTGCACCCCTAGACACACTGAAGTGGGGCGTAGACGGGTTCACCAAGTCCTCCGTAGCACTGTACCTCTCCACTAGGTCCACCAATTCGGTTGCAGTTTTGGGGTCCCCCTGTCCGACCCACTTCCTCAGAGCAGCAGGGAGCACGCGCAGGTACTGGTCCATTACCACACGCTCCACGATCTGGGGGCCTGTCAAGGTCTCTGGTTGCAACCACTTTTTGGTGAGGTGGACCAGGTCAAACATTTGAGAACGGGGTGGCTTGCTGCTGGAATAGGTCCACTGATGCACGCGCTGGGTCCGGACTGCCATGGTGACACCCAAGCGCGCGAGTATCTCCACTTTCAGAGTCTCATAGTCCTGGGCCTTATCTGGGTCCAGGTCAAAATACGCTTTTTGCGATTCTCCTGTCAGAAATAGGGCTAACAGACCCGCCCACTGTTCGTTTGGCCAACCTTCACGTGCAGCGACTCTCTCAAAAGTTGCCAGGTATGCTTCCACATCATCGGCCGGTGTCATCTTTTGCAGGTGGTACGAGGCACGTACCAATTTTGGTTCAGCTAGTACAGGAGATGCAACTTCTTTCTTTAACTCTAGCAGAGCCTCTGCAAACTGCCGGTTCATCTCCTGCTGGGCTGCATGTTGTGCTGCAGCGGCCTCCTGTTGTGCTGCCAGTTGTGCTGCAGTAGCCTCCTGTTGTGCTCTAGCGGCCTCTGCGATTTGGCGGTTTGTTTCTTGCTGAGCTGCATTGGCCTGTAGCAGGGCCTTTAGCATTTCCTCCATCTTTAGAAAGTGCCCGCTGAGTCCACCACGTGTGGGAGATTAGCTCACAGGGATCACCTTTCACAGGAACTTAAGGCCAGCACGCAGGTAGTTTCTTTAAAGTCTGGTGGATTGCCAGCTTTATTTCAGCAGAGGTTTGCAAAGATACAAAAACAACAAAATAATAAAATAAATCCTTGCCGTCCAGCACTAAACTAAACAACGGTTTTCCTCACTATACAGTGTGGGGCTGGTCCCCATCACCCACAAAAACACATAGTAAAGCAAACCTTTTCTTTTGAAAGTCCACACACAGCTCCTCTCTCAGATTCCCTTCTGAGTCTTAAGCCAGAGCATTTCTGTGCTCTTTTCCTGTTAATTTAAATTCCACCTGAGCATGGACTCAGGTAACTCACAATCTCTGGACCGGAACCTAGCCTGTCACAGAGGCTGGAAAAACCCGGGCCGGATTCCGGTTCAGTCTCTGACCACAGAACGTATGCGAGGTGAAATATAGCGATTATCTACTATCTCACCTCGCATACCGTCACAATGGTTTAACAAGTAACATTTTGAAAACCAATAAATAAAGGCCGTGGCCAATTTAGTTTTCCAACCAAGGTGTCAGTGTGTTTTGTTGTACTCTGGAAGTAAATGTAGCTGCTTGCTTTCCCCATTAAATAGGCTCAAACATGTGAAATTTGGCTACTTACTTTACGTGCATTAACCACTTGCCGACCGCCGCAAGTACATATACTGTGGCGGTCAGCCCCGTGCAGGCAAAGTGAAGTACCGGTACGTCACTAGCCTGTGAGCCAATAGGGGGCGAACGCACGCTGCCGGAGGCACGCTCCCGCCCCCGCTCATTCACAGACACCTCCGCGCGAGTGACCGGCAGACCCGATGTCCGCCGGTCATTCGCGATCGTCAGTTACAGAGGGAGAAATGCAGGCGGCTAATGTAAACAAAGCCGCCTGTCATTCTCCCTTGTGTAACAGCAGAGATCATGCGTAGGGCCGTAGATCTCTGCTGTTACATGAAAAGCCACGCCCCTTTACAGTTAGAATCACACCCCTAGGGACACACATAGCCACTGCATTTCTAATAAAGTTAACCCCTTCCCTGCCAGTGTCATTTTTACAGTAACAGTGCATATGTATAGCACTGATTACTGTAGTAATGTCACTGGTACCCCCAAAAGTGTCAAAAATGTCAGTCAAGGGTCTGATCTGTCCACCGCAATGTCGCAGTCCTGCAAAAAAATCGCAGATTGATTACTAGTTAAAAAAAAAACAATAAAAATGACATAAATCTTTCCCTTAGTTAGTAAACGCATTTACTTTTGCACAAACCAATCAAAATACGCTTATTACGATTTTTTTAACAAAAAATATGTAGCAGAAAACAAATTGGCCTAAAATGTTAAAAAAATTTGATTTTTACTTTTTTTTTTGAGAATTTCATATAAAAAAATGTGAAAAATATTGTTATTTATTTTCAAATTGTCGCATTTTTTTGTTTATAGCGCAAAAAATAAAAATCGCACAGGTGATCAAATACCACCAAAAGAAATCTCTGTTTGTGGGGAAAAAAATGACATCAGTTTCATTTGGGTACAGCGTTAAAGTTTCAATTGTCCGTTAAAGTTACGCAGTGCCGAATCACAAAATAGGGCCTGGTCTTTGAGCAGCCAAATCTTCCGGGGCTAAAGTGGTTGAAGGAAGGGAGAAAAGACAGCAGATAGTCAGGAAGTTGGATAATTAGACATTGGCAAGTAATACTATATGTACAAAATGTATGGATTATTATAACATGACACTGAACCAGGAAAGCTCAGATTTCAAAATGTATAATACAATCTTTTCAGTTGAGTTGAGTTGCAAATTATGGTATAATAATTGGAATTGGGTGGTGGAGAGAAGCTATACATGCACCTATCCGGCTTCTAACTAGTACACTGTTTAACTTTCTCCATCAGCTCAACCCCCACAGCTATTACCTTTTGTATCAATTGACCCTCCCCCTTAGATTGTAAGCTCTTATGATCAGGGCCCTCTAAATCCTCTTGTATCAAATTTTATTGTAACTGTGCTGACTGCCTTTATTTTGTTAAGCGCTGAGCAAATTGCTTCACTATATAAATCTTTTTTTTTTTTTTTCTCAATAAAAGTTTATTGATTAAACAGCATAGCAAAAACAATGTGTTACAGTGTATATGAGTATAATGATAACATAGTTACATAGTTATGGTGTAAATACACGATTAGAATATCGCCTGATCATTCGACCACCGACTTTTGAAAAAGTATTTGTCGGTCGAAAACGTTGCCAACATACACGGTCTGAATATCGCCCGACCGTTGCCGCTGACCATCGAAACAGTGCATGTGTGATGAGGTTATACAGATAGTCAGGTTGAAAAAAGTCCATTTGGCTCAACCAATAAAAAAAAGTAATGAAAACCCAATCATACAATCCCATATACACAATTCTATACCCACAGTTGATCCAGAGGCAGGGCCAGACTGGGAAAAAAACAGCCCTGGAAATAATTTCATACCAGCCCCAGTGGCGTAGCGTGGGTTGTCAGCACCCAAGGCAAGGCAAGTAATTTCTGCCCCTAACTAGTGGACATATAATGCTTTCTGGATCCCTACCACTCATATAAAATTAAAACCCCTTATGGTACATTTTAGGATTTACCACTCATTCTCTTTGTTCTCCTTTCTTTCCCTTTTATCTCTCTCTATCCTAATTTCTTGTTTTTTTTTTTTTTCCATCTCTCTCTATCCAACTTTCTTGTTCTTTCTCTTTCTCATTAAATGAAGACTAAATCCAGTCTTTATATCAGACAAGCAGATAAAAAAAATGCTTCTTGTAACCACACACACAAGCATTTATGCCTATTGGGTAATGCACAAAAAATCTTAAACATCTATAGAAATGTTGTAGAGCGTCTGTAACCAGGGACTGGAGGCTTAATGGGATTTGGAGGCTATAGGGGGAGATGGGTTACGGAGAAGGGGGAAGACAGAGGGAGTAGGAGACATGAGAAGGAGAGAGAAGAAAGAAAAAAATATATATAAATCCTGTATTATAATAATATTATTATCAAAAATGCATCTTTTACTTCTGCAGTTCTTCATCAGTATGCAAACACAAAACAGGCATTCTATGATGCGTCTGTGTTTTCATTTATCTTCAAACAATTGTTGCATACTGCACCTCAATTCCATGCACATTTTTAGGGATGAGGTCTGGATGTATTTGTTTGCTTTGAAAATCCCCATCAAACAATTTCAGATCAGCCATGAAATGTTTTAGTGGAAATAATGTACCATTAGTCTTGGTTACTTACTGAGTGGATATGAAACCCTTTTATACATTTATTCCTCCTCGATGGGCTGTTTTGTTTTGCATTGCTAAATACATCTGAGATAATAATCTTTTAGGAATATTTTTATTTTAGATTGTATATCTCCTGACACACACACTTTTTTTAATCTTAAATTAAAAGCAGTAGGGAATCCATGTTTATTGTTATAGCTTTTATCCACTCGCCTATTTTCTACCATTAAATCTGCACATTTTAAATGAATTGCTTGCATTAACTACAAGGACAATATTGGTTGTTTACTGTGTGATATGTTATTATTAATATTTCTTAAAATTAATATTATATGTCTATAGATAGACAATTGAGTACTGTCCGTGATACTTTTTATTTGCACTAACATACAATTCTTTAGGACATGGGTGTCCAACCTTTTGGCTTCTTTGGGCCACATTGAGTGTAGAGAAATTTTCTCGGGCCGCATATAAAATATATACTATAGTTAAGTTATATAAGTAATAAAACGCCGCCGCGCCCTTCCCCCCCCAGCACTAATTTGTTTTATATAATATTTTATTAAAGTTCAAACTCTGTACAACAGACGTATATTACAACCATGTAATAAATATACAACAAAGGTACAAAACTGAAGGCAATTGGTCATGAAATGAGAGCCTACCCAGTAGCTCGAGGAACTTCAAAAGTAGGCGGTAACCTCTGGGGACAAGAGATACCAAAACGGAGTGTATCATTTTATAAAACTACGGGGAGGAGGGGGAGGGAAAGGATGGGGGGGGGGAAGAGGGGAGGGGGAAGGGAGGAGAGGAGGAGTAGCTAGATGGATGTGCATAAGGACAAAAGAAGTTTGCTAAGGGGGGCCATGTGCCCACCAGAGAAGCTCCTGTGGGGGGTATGGATATACATCAACATTCGGCACCGTCTCAAACTGCCCCTTACAACTAGGGATGATCGAACGGTTCGGGTCCACCATCGGTTCGGCCCGAACATTGGGTGTTCGAGGTTCGGCCGAATTTAGAACTTTTTGCCCAAAAAGTTCGGAATTCGGCAACCAGAACCGCCCAAAATGCAATGCTTCAGGAAATGGGCTTTAAAAGCCCGTGATTGGACCAGAACCATTAGCAAAAGCCAATTGAGGGGGCAGAAGAATGCTAGGAATGTGATTGGAGTGACTAGGGGGTCCCTAGACCAATCATTAGTGAATACGCCCCCCAGTATATAAGATCGCCCCCGCCATATTCCCAGCATTGTTATAATGGACATGGAAGAGAGTGGAAGCAGTTCTGTTAATTTTACTTTAAAAGTGTCATTTAGCTATTTTTAGTGTGAGGAAAGGGATATCTAGTGTAGTTAGAGTGCTCCTTTACACTTAAGTTAGCTTCAAAAATTTAGTTTCTGTAGGGAAAGTGTTAAGTGTCAGGGG
Source organism: Pelophylax lessonae (assembly GCF_965119305.1). Taxonomy (NCBI): domain Eukaryota; kingdom Metazoa; phylum Chordata; class Amphibia; order Anura; family Ranidae; genus Pelophylax; species Pelophylax lessonae. The sequence goes on from NC_138771.1 coordinate 645,366,764, forward strand.
ACCGTAGTGTAGTGTAGGGTTAACTGACAGTGACTGCTATGGCAGGGTGACAAAACCCTTCCATAGCAGGGTGACCGCTATAGAGAAATTATCATTTCTCTGCTTCGGAACAGGAATGTGGCTTCTCACCAGCAAGCATTTTTTAATGCTGCAGGGGCTGCCACTGCCAGTGCTTTTTTGAGGACATGTTTGATGTCAGACATGACATCTGAATATGTGTATAGGGGGTATATATAGACATATATGTCTGAATATATACCCCTAGACATATATAGGTGTGATAGTAGCAGAAATAAATGCTTGCGCTAATGAAATCATTTACAGTAATATATTTCTGCTACTATCACACCTATATATGTCTAGGGGTATATATTCAGACATATATGCCTATATATACCCCCTATACACATGTTCAGATGTTTTGCCTGCCTCAAAAGAACCCCAAAAAATGCCAAAAAAACGCTAGTGTCAAAAAAAAAAATGCCCAGGTGTGTTTTTGCTGGCATTTTTTGGGGGGTTTTGGAGGCAGGCAAAACATCAGAACTTGTGCACAGTACCACTATACACAAGTTCAGATGTTTTGCCTGCCTCAAAAGAACCCCAAAAAATGCCAAAAAAAACGCTAGCGTTAAAAAAAAAATGCCCAGGTGTGTTTTTGCTGGCATTTTTTGGGGGGTTTTGGAGGCAGGCAAAACATCAGAACTTGTGCACAGTACCACTATACACAAGTTCAGATGTTTTTCCTGACTGCAAAGAACCCAAAAAAATGCCTGCTATTAAACCGGCAAGGTGTTACAGCAGAGAAGCCATATTCCTGTGCTTAAAGTTTTCTAATACAAACGATCTTTTTTTTTATGGTTCTTAAAAATTGTCATTTTTGATAAAAAAGCCAATTATTGAAAAATTAAAAAAAAAAAAAAAAAAAAAAAAAAAAAAGAGATTTTTTGATTTTTACTTTGGATTTAGTATCTGGGGGGTCTAAAAAGTGTACATGTGAAGTTTCAGCTCTGTAGCATGTCCAGAACCCCCCAAAAATTAGCATTTTCTTATAATTTTTATTAGAACAGGAATACGGCTTCTCTACGGCGCTTTTTCTTGCATTTATCGGGCATTTTTGGAGGCAGGCATGACTTTTTTTGGATTTAGTGTCTGGGGGGTCTAAAAAGTGTACCTGTGAAGTTTCAGCTCTGTAGCATGTCCAGAACCAGAAAAAAAGATAATTTTTCAGTAGAGCAGGGATGGTGGGACCCCTCTTTTACACTTATATGATCTTTTTTTGGGGTTCTGGACATGCTACAGAGCTGAAACTTCACAGGTACACCTTTTAGACCCCCCAGACACAAAATCACACAAAAAAAGTTCTTAAAAATTGTCATTTTTGATAAAAAAGCCAATTATTGAAAAATTAAAAAAAAAAAAAAAAAAAAAAAAAAAAAAGAGATTTTTTGATTTTTACTTTGGATTTAGTATCTGGGGGGTCTAAAAGGTGTGCATGTGAAGTTTCAGGTCTGTAGCATGTCCAGAACCAGAAAAAAAAAGATCGTTTGTATTAGAAAACTTTAAGCACAGGAATATGGCTTCTCTGCTGTAACACCTTGCCGGTTTAATAGCAGGCATTTTTTTGGGTTCTTTGCAGTCAGGAAAAACATCTGAACTTGTGTATAGTGGTACTGTGCACAAGTTCTGATGTTTTGCCTGCCTCCAAAACCCCCCAAAAAATGCCAGCAAAAACACACCTGGGCATTTTTTTTTTGACGCTAGCGTTTTTTTTGGCATTTTTTGGGGTTCTTTTGAGGCAGGCAAAACATCTGAACATGTGTATAGGGTGTATATATAGGCATATATGTCTGAATATATACCCCGAGACATATATAGGTGTGATAGTAGCAGAAATATATTACTGTAAATGATTTCATTAGCGCAAGCATTTATTTCTGCTACTATCACACCTATATATGTCTAGGGGTATATATTCAGACATATATGTCTATATATCCCCCCTATACACATGTTCAGATGTTTTGCCTGCCTCAAAAGAACCCCAAAAAATGCCAAAAAAAAACGCTAGCGTCAAAAAAAAAAATGCCCAGGTGTGTTTTTGCTGGCATTTTTTGGGGAATTTTGGAGGCAGGCAAAACATCAGAACTTGTGCACAGTACTACTATACACAAGTTCAGATGTTTTTCCTGACTGCAAAGAACCCAAAAAAATGCCTGCTATTAAACCGGCAAGGTGTTACAGCAGAGAAGCCATATTCCTGTGCTTAAAGTTTTCTAATACAAACGATCTTTTTTTTCTGGTTCTGGACATGCTACAGAGCTGAAACTTCACATGCACACCTTTTAGACCCCCCAGATACTAAATCCAAAGTAAAAATCAAAAAATCTCTTTTTTTTTTTTTTTTTTTTTAATTTTTCAATAATTGGCTTTTTTATCAAAAATGACAATTTTTAAGAACTTTTTTGTGTGATTTTGTGTCTGGGGGGTCTAAAAGGTGTACCTGTGAAGTTTCAGCTCTGTAGCATGTCCAGAACCCCAAAAAAAGATCATATAAGTGTAAAAGAGGGGTCCCACCATCCCTGCTCTACTGAAAAATTATCTTTTTTTCTGGTTCTGGACATGCTACAGAGCTGAAACTTCACAGGTACACTTTTTAGACCCCCCAGACACTAAATCCAAAAAAAGTCATGCCTGCCTCCAAAAATGCCCGATAAATGCAAGAAAAAGCGCCGTAGAGAAGCCGTATTCCTGTTTTAATAAAAATTATAAGAAAATGCTAATTTTTGGGGGGTTCTGGACATGCTACAGACCTGAAACTTCACATGCACACCTTTTAGACCCCCCAGATACTAAATCCAAAGTAAAAATCAAAAAATCTCTTTTTTTTTTTTTTTTTTTTAATTTTTCAATAATTGGCTTTTTTATCAAAAATGACAATTTTTAAGAACTTTTTTTGTGTGATTTTGTGTCTGGGGGGTCTAAAAGGTGTACCTGTGAAGTTTCAGCTCTGTAGCATGTCCAGAACCAGAAAAAAAGATCATATAGGTGTTAAAGTTAAAGGAGGCTCCCGAACCACATCCCTGTTCTACTGAAAAATTATCTTTTTTTTTTTCATGGTTCTGGACATGCTACAGAGCTGAAACTTCACATGCACACCTTTTAGACCCCCCAGATACTAAATCCAAAGTAAAAATCAAAAAAATCTCTTTTTTTTTTTTTTTTTAATTTTTCAATAATTGGCTTTTTTATCAAAAATGACAATTTTTAAGAACTTTTTTTTGTGTGATTAATAGTCCCTGGGGCATGACCCAGAACCCTAGGCACTTTTTAGGGGCATTTATTGGGTTTTAGGGCTTAAAAATGGTGTTTTTTGATTACAGAAGTTCGGGTCCCATTGATTTCAATGGGGTTCTGAAATCCGAACCGAACTTTCGTGAAGTTCGGGTGTTCTGGTCGAACCGAACTTTTCAAAAGTTCGATCATCCCTACTTACAACATGGAAATCAGCTAGTTATAACTGGAAACATAATTACCAAACATCCCCTTCACTCAACTAGACATTCCTTGGTGGCACTTGGCTCCTGACTGGATGTATGAAAATAAAGTTTAGGAGAGAAGTGGCACCAGCGTACATAGAAAGGGGTTTAGAAGTACCAAATATAGACTAGGTCAGGTCAGGTGGGTGAGTACCCATCCCTGGGGGAAGGGCAGACCATATTCTGGCAAAACGAGTATGGCAAGTGGATGAGGCATGCTGCAGGCCTACAAGTTCCCGATCTCGGAGTATGGATAAGTCATCATGTAGTTATTGAGTGTGGGAGGAGATGTATCCATCCAGTGTTTGAGGATTAGCCTGCGGGCTATCATGAGACAGGAGATTAACCAAGGCTTGTAGTTGAGCAAAAGACTCTGAGAGTGTCTGGGCAAATGCAGGCTTGGCAAGGAGGGGTCACCAAACAGTAAAAGGTATATGTCCTTTGGTAGCAGCAGTCCCGCGCATTTTGTCACATACCTCAGAACTCTGTCCCAGAAAGAGGATATTGGGGAACACATCCAAAATGTATGAAGTAAAGAAGGGAATCGACAATTGCATAACGTACAGAAATGGTGAGAGATATCTGAGGACCATCGGATATGTGGAAAATATGCCCGGTGCAAGATTTTAAATTGTTGCTCTCTCCAAAATTTGTTTGTGATGAATCTACGAGTGGTTAGGTAGCTTGATAGGATGCGGTGATGTGCAGTCTCAGAGTGGAGTAGAACATTCCAAGGTTTCGCTACCTGATTTGATATGCCTTGAGAGAGATCAGCATGTAAGGGCTTGTAAAGATGCAAAATTTTATGTTTGCCATGTAGCAGCCACGTGTCCAGAAGGGAGGTAGCAAAATGGTTTTGAGGTGTGTGGCAAATAGAGTCCACAAAGCTGATACATTGTTGATAGTATAGATAGTCTCCAGTTGGGAGATTAAATTGAGCAGAGAAAGTAGCAAAAGGGAGAGGTGTACCGGTATGCATGTCAAATAACTGAGCAAACTTAGTAATACCTCGTTTTGACCATTCATCATAAGCAGAGCACTGCTGAGCCTGCGGGAACATGGGGTGATTGCAAATAGGTAGGTATCTGGAGAGACGTTGAGGTAACTTAAAACGTTTCCTCAACTCCCTCCATGCCATCACAGTATCTCTGAGCAGGAGGTTATGGCGCAGGGACACCGGAATGTCAGCAGTCCCACAGTGCAGCAGTGCTGCCAGGTTCCAAGGAGCGGCCAAATGCGATTCTATAGCATAGTTCGTATAGCTAGATTCATGGCTCAACCAGTCCATACAATTCCTCATGAGGCAGACCACATTATGCATGCGAGTGTTTGGAAGATCCTCGCTCCCTTCCCGTTTAGATAGATGAAGTTTGGCCAGCGATATTCTAGAATGCTTCCCCTTCCATAGGAAAGAAGAAACGGCCTTGTGTAGTCTAATGACATCAGCATGTTTAAGGAGAAGCGGTAAGGTTTGGAGGGGATATAGGAGTTTAGGGAAAGTAGCCATTTTATACAGATGACATCTGCCCATGAATGAGAGAGGCAAATCCGCCCAGGTTTTCAATTCCGCGATCATCTTGTCGATGACCGGTGTGGAGTTAAGACGGTATAAGGAGGATGGGAAGTGACCTATTTTTATGCCCAGATATGTGATGTAGCTGGTGTTAACGCGAAGGGTGGAGGAGGAGGCCCACTGTGGAGTGTGTATTGTATTAAGCGGGAGAACTTCGCTTTTGGCAAAATTAATGCGTAAGCCCGAGCACAATCTGTATTCCGCGAATATTTGCTGTATAATAGGCAGATCGTGTCCGGGGTCTGCTGTGAAAATCAAGACATCATCCGCGAACATAGCAGTGCGGATTTTTTCTTGGCCCACCTTGATGCCCCGGAGCTCAGGATGGCTCAGCATGAATCTCGACAAAGGTTCTAGGGCCAAGTTGAACAACAGGGGAGACAATGGGCACCCCTGTCTGGTACCCTTGTACAGTTTAAAAGACTGCGATATGTGTCCTGCTATTACCACCTGAGCTTCGGGGGATGCATACATAGTTCTGATCGTGTGTGATAAAGGGCCAGAGAAACCGAAATGTACCAACACTTTGTCTAACCACTGTATTTTTACATTATCAAATGCCTTTTCGGTGTCCAGGGTTATAATAGCTGCCTGATTGTCCTGATTAGCTTTGGAGACTTCTAGGGCCGTTAACACCTTTCTAATATTGGCGGCAGCCGATCGGCCTTTGGTAAAGCCAGATTGGGCCGGGTGAATAAGTGTAGGGAGTAGTGATGCCAGTCTGTCTGCTATAATTTTGGAGAGTAACTTCGAGTCCACGTTTAACAGCGAGATGGGCCTATAGGAACCCGGATCTTTTGGGCCCTTTCCCTTTTTATAGATCAACTTAATATGTGCCTGATAGCCAGTGGGCATATAAGGGTGTCCTGACATAATATGATTAAAGACTTGCTGCAAAGTGGGAGCAACGTGGTCTATGGCCAGTTTATAAAATTCCGGGGTGTAGCCGTCAGGGCCAGGCGATTTCCCTGGCGACAAGCCTTGGATAGATTTCCGCACCTCCTCCAAAGAGATGGGGGCATTCAGAGTGTCCAATTGGGCAAGAGATATTCTAGGCAGGTCCACGGATGACAGCCACCGTGAAGCTGCAGTGGTATCGCAGGGTTCAGGACCATATAAAGACGTATAGAAGTCCGCAAAGACTGTGTTAATTTCGGAGGGGGACTCTACTAGTCAGCCATCGTTGCCCCTAAAGGAGTAAATATGAGTGGGGACAAAGGGGCCGTGGCACAATGAGGCCAGCAGCTTCCCAGGCTTGTTCCCAAAGGAGTGGTATTTCCAGTCTAGGTGAGATTTGTAGAGGCGTTCCCTATTTTCTGCCCAGGTGTCAAAGTCAGTCTTTGCCCTTCGCCAAGTTTCTCTGTGGGGTGGGGAGTTGGTGTGATTCAAGTCAGCCTGAGCTTTTCTCAGAGAGGCGCTGGCCTCCAAGTAGGCTTTGGCCACGTTCTTTTTATACGCCAACGCATATGATATGATGCGTCCCCGAAGGACCGCTTTGCCAGTTTCCCATAAAAGCGTCGGACAAATGGAGGGGGTGGCATTGTTTGTCATGAAGTCAGACCACACATCTCTGATAAGAGCAGTGACCCCAGGGTCTTTGGCCAAATATGAGGGGAACCTCCAGTGCTTAAAGGATGGGGCATGAGCGTAGAAGGAAATGTCAATGGAGATGGGGGCGTGATCCGATATGGCTATATCATGGATTTTTGGTGAGCTGGTGTAAGGAAGCAATTTATCATTTGTGAAAGCATAGTCTATCCTCGTGAGCGTGTGATGGGGGTGGGAGAAGAAAGTGAATTCCCTGCCAGTTGGATTGGACAAGCGCCATGCGTCAGTGAGTTGTAGGCTCTCCACCATGTGGAGCAATAAAGGGGAGTGATAGGAGCACTTTGAGAGCATAGTCCCCGTGTCCCGTGACCTGTCTTCTGAGGGATGCAGGAGCTGATTAAAGTCGCCTGCTACTAGCAAAGGTAGATGCAAGAAAGGCGCCAAGTCGCGGGATAGTGCTTGGAAAAATGGTGCGGAAGGAGTGGTGGGGGCGTATACCCCAGCCACCACCCAGTCCTGGTGCATGTTTGTGAACTGCAGGATGGCAATGCGGCCCTCCTTATCAAAATGTGTGGTTTGGACTGTGGCCTGGTAATTTTTATGTATTAAAATCAATACCCCTGATTTACCTTTCACCGCTGGTGAACCATATACTTGTGCCACCCAGAGTTTTTGCATTCTATGAAAGTCTTTCTCCCCCAAATGTGATTCCTGTAATATAGCAATGTCCGTCCTCAGACGCTTCAGGTGTCTGAGGACTGCCATTCATTTGTGTGGTGACCTTAGTCCCTTAACATTCCACGAAACGATAGTCATGGGGGATCATACGGGCAAGATGAGACGGTGCCATTCATAAGGTAACAATTGAGACAAGAAACATGATGAGCATAAAACAGGGTATAGCGTATCTAGCATACATGTGGGAAGAGGCAGGATAGAGGTCGGCCCAACAGAGGCCAGGAAGGGTAAAAAGGATGGGTAACACAGATAGCATGGAGACTTCACTTTTTTCCTCATGCAAAAAGACATGTGGACGGACAGAGTTACCGAGATCTCTATAATCAGCGTCCAGTATGGATGAAGAGTACATAGTTAATGCCGACATTGCGCAGCAGAGGGGATCACCGATCATAGAAGCCAGGGGTAAAACCATGGCCCAGATAACCATAAGGCTGTGTGAACCAGAGAGAGATAAACATCAGGCAGCATCCATAAGAGTATAACAAACCATAAAGCAAGAAAGAAAAAAAAACAAAAGTAACATCTGCAATGAGACCTTAAGAGAGGCATAGGTCCTCAGATAGGCTGATAGGGGTGGCCAAGCCGGAAGAGCCGGCGTTCAACTGCAGGCTTCCCATGGCAACAGGAGCAAAGAAAGTAACATCTCGTATTGAAATATTGCAAAAGGATATGAGAATCATGAACGAATCGATGCCAGGACAGAGAGCATCTCCTGGAGAAAGAGTGGCCCGCACCAGTAGATGCTTAGGAGCACTCAGTGATCCCAGTGGCGTGACGATGATCCATTGGTGCGTTGCTTTTTCGCCGGATCCTTCCTTGGACTCCGCTGTTCTCTCGCCCCCTGAGGGCGCTGGGGAGATGGTGACGCCGGTGGGTCCACTTGGATATTGAAGTAGCGGTCGAGAAAATGGGTGGCTTCCTCAGGATTAGTGTTGAGCGAACACGGACTGTATTATTCGTGTTCGTACCGAATAATTGGATTTTTGTTACCCGAACATGGACCCGAAAACTTTACTGTATGTTCGGGTTTAAAATCCGTGTTCGGTCATTTTATTTCCGGGTTTGTATGTAATGGCGCGCTTTTAATGGCGGGCTTTCAACAGCCAATCAACAAGCGTTTAACTGGTGTGCCTTAAGCCATCCAAGCCATGCCTACTAATGTATTAGTAGCTGCGATTGGCCATCTGAAGCATGTGACCATGTTTTTATAAGTTCGAGAGTCATTCTGCTGTAGATTAGGGAGAGAGCACACATCATACGTGCTGGCTGCTGATTAGGGACAGACAGTGAAAAATTGTATTGTGTCCGAAAATAATGCAGGGTCAGGTCGGAGTGCAGGCAGGGCGAGTTATTAGGGCATTTTAGGGCGAGGCTGGAGAATAGGCAGGGTCAGTGTTCTACATCGATTTTGCTGTGTGTGGGGTGGTGCAGTGAACACAAACTTTTTGCCCGCTGAGGAGGAGGGAGAAAAAAATCTATTTTTATCAGTCAGTTGTGTGCAGCGTTTTTGCTTCAGTGCTGACTGTGATAAGAAACTGCTGTGTTCACATGTGCTATTATTGACTGATTTTAAATTTTATACACTTTTTTCTATTCCACTATTCAATATACACCCTTTTGGGTTAAAAAAATTAAATTGTGGCATAGTCTGTACTAAGCTATTTAAAAATTACAAACTTAAAGGGGAATTTTCTTTTTTTTTCCCTTCATAGCCTGCAGCAGAGCTGACTGACATAAGACACTGCTGTGTTCACATGTGCTAGTGATTTTCAATATTATACACTTTTTTCTATTCCACTATTCAATATACACCCTTTTGGGTTAAAAAAATTAAATTGTGGCATAGTCTGTACTAATCTATTTAAAAATTACAAACTTAAAGGGGAATTTTCTTTTTTTTCCCTTCATAGCCTGCAGCAGAGCTGACTGACATAAGACACTGCTGTGTTCACATGTGCTATTGAAAAATCACCAATTTTATATCATATTTTCTATTCCGCTATTCAATCTACACCCTTTGGGGTAAAAGGAATTAAATTGCGGGATAGTCTGTATCGGTACGTGTGAGATACACCTTTCCAATTTTTGGGGCGCATCTTATACCGCCGAGGATTGCAGGGTGCTTCAGTTTGCCTCCTGCCTGTTCTGAACTCCTCCTACTCCTCATCCTGCCTTTAGGATACAAAAAAATAGTAATCAGGGCCTAGTCTGGGTCTGTACGTGTGAGATAGATACACCTTTTGATATCATATTTTCTATTCTGCTATTCAATCTACACCCTTGGGGTAAAAATAATTAAATTGCGGCATAGTCTGTATCGGTACGTGTGAGATACACCTTTTCAATTTTTGGGGCTCATCTTACACCGCCGAGGATTGCAGGGTGCTTCAGTTTGCCTCCTGCCTGTTCCGAACTCCTCCTACTCCTCATCCTGCCTTTAGGGTACAAAAAATTGTAATCAGGGCCTAGTCTGGGTCTGTACGTGTGAGATAGATACACCTTTTGATATCATATTTTCTATTCCACTATTCAATCTACACCCTTGGGGTAAAAAGAATTAAATTGCGGCATAGTCTGTATCGGTACGAGTGAGATACACCTTTCCAATTTTTGGGGCTCAGCTTACACCGCCGAGAATTGCAGGGTGCTTCAGTTTGCCTCCTGCCTGTTTCGAACTCCTCCTACTCCTCATCCTGCCTTTAGGGTACAAAAAATAGTAATCAGGGCCTAGTTTGGGTCTGTACGTGTGAGATAGATACACCTTTTGATATCATATTTTCTATTCCGCTATTCAATCTACACCCTTGGGGTAAAAATAATTAAATTGCGGGATAGTCTGTATCGGTATGTGTGAGATACACCTTTCCAATTTTTGGGGCGCATCTTATACCGCCGAGGATTGCAGGGTGCTTCAGTTTGCCTCCTGCCTGTTCCGAACTCCTCCTACTCCTCATCCTGCCTTTAGGGTACAAAAAATAGTAATCAGGGCCTAGTTTGGGTCTGTACGTGTGAGATAGATACACCTTTTGATATCATATTTCCTATTCCGCTATTCAATCTACACCCTTGGGGTAAAAATAATTAAATTGCGGGATAGTCTGTATCGGTATGTGTGAGATACACCTTCCAATCTTTTCGGGCGCATCTTCCACCGCCGAGGATTGCAGGGTTCTTCAGTTTGCCTCCTGTTCCGAACTCCTCCTACTCCTCATCCTCATCCTGCCTTTAAGGTACAAAAAATTGTAATCGGGGCCTAGTCTGTGTTTGTACGTGTGAGATACACCATTTTATAAAAAATTTTCTATTCCGCTATTCAATATACACCCTGTTTGAGTGTAAAAAATTAAATTACGGCATAGTCTGTATCGGTACATGTGAGATACACCTTTTTAAATTTGTTTGGCGCATCTCCTTCTACCGCCGAGGGTTGCAGGGCGCTTCAGTTTGCCTCCTGTTCCGAACTCCTCCTACTTCTCTTCCTCATCCTGCCTTTAGGGTACAAAAAATTGTAATCGGGGCCTAGTCTGTGTTTGTACGTGTGAGATACACCGTTTTATAAATTTTTTCCTATTCCGCTATTCAATATACACCCTTTTGGAGTGTAAAAAATTAAATTACGGCATAGTCTGTATCGGTACGTGTGAGATACACCTTTTAAATTTGTTTGGCGCATCTCCGTCCACCGCCAAGGATTGCAGGGCGCTTCAGTTTGCCTCCTGTTCCGAACTCCTCCTACTCCTCTTCCTCATCCTCCCTTTAGGGTACAAAAAATTGTAATCGAGGCCTACTCTGTGTTTGTACGTGTGAGATACACCGTTTTATATACTTTTTTCTATTCCACTATTCAATATACACCCTTTTGGGGTGAAAAAAATTGAATTTGCGTCATACTTTGCATATTTGACTGTGAGATACACCCGTTGTATTTGTATACTGTTTTTCTTCACTCCAAGGTATTTGCTAAGAGGCGGTGGGGAGTATTTTGCAGATCCCATTTGTTGCCACGAGTTTTTGGAAAATGAAGAAATACATTTAAAATGTATTTTTTATTTAATTGTTTTATTTTTTCAAAACCTTGTGACAATACAATGAGATCTGCAAAATACTTACCACGCCCCCTATCAAATTTCTTTCAGTGTTTCCTCAGTTTTCTTATACTATTGTAATGGGACCTCAACCTCAGTGGGTTGAGACTGAAGTACTATTGTGTCCTTGCTGCCCAATTGGGGCTTTAATGTAGATTCATAGCGGGATGCATCCTGCTATCTTGTGTCCAACCTTATCCTATTTGCTCACTGTTTGAGAAAGGCAGAGAGCTCAGAGATCCCAATTCTCTCCTCACACCCCCTTAACACCAGTGCTCCAGTGTTTGGCAACTGAGAATTTGCGTTACATTCACAACAGTTCTTAAGGTGGCTGAATAAAGGTTTCATATGGATTGGTGATTTCCTGATGAAACACCACACACATCAAAGTATTTTCTCCTACTCCTTTCTCCTTTCTGCTACTGCAGCGCTGCAATCACTGGCATATGTATTCTAAGAGCAGCACCCTGTTGCTGTTAGAAAAGGGAAGAGCAGTGCTGCAGGTGAATGGTGTTCCTGCAAAGCAAACAACAATGGTCAACATTAAAACACAATAACAATGGAACTCAATAAAACAACAACTTCTTTTTAGACGTTTTTATTTATTCATTTACTTTTTTTTTTTTACTTTTTTTTTTAACATTAACTCAATAAAATAACTTTTTTTGTTATTGAAATCTGTGCCCAAAAGAGAAGAAAAAAAAAAATATATATATATATGCTGAAGCATAGGCACAAGCTGCCCACTGATCACCCCAGGCCGTTCATGCTTGGGCAATTACATTATTTTTTTAACTGCAGATAAGAAATCTCCTCCTGCAGCTCTGCAAGCACTGATGTATGTATTCTGAAAGCACACCTTGCAACTGACAGGTCGATGCTGCAGCTGAATGGTGTTCCTGTGAAGCAAACAATGGTTAACAATAAAATGCAGTAACAATGAAACTCAATAAAACAACAACTTATTTTTTTACTTTTTTATTTATTGATTGATTTTTATTTTAAATTATAAAAATAATTATTATATTATATTATAAAAACTTTAACTATTAACTTTCCAGCATCTTATTTTAGGATCTCTCAAAATGCGAAAGCAATTTTCCTGACTATCTAACATCTTTACAGACCCTTGTGTGCTAATTGCATGCCCTGCACTGTGCTGTGTTGTTCTCTATACTAATACTCCACTAGTGTGTGGTAACGACAGAAGTAGTCCTTGATGCAGAGACCAGATTGGCCGGGACAGTAGGGACAGAAAAAACAGGTGTCTCTTCTTATTTCATTTCTGCTGCAGACACAACATCTTCTTTGGGGTGGCCTTTGGGTTTGGGTACCAGACAGGACTTCAGGAAAATGTCTCTCATGCAGCAGGCGCACTGCATCTGGATTTGGTGTTTGGGCCACAGCACCTTTTGGATACAAAAGGGTTGTCATGATTTCTTCCTGACATTTTAGGAAGGACCCACTTCTTCCTGTTTCTTTGTAAATTACAAACGTGATATATAAAGCCAACTGAAATAAAAAAAAATATACACTTTTTGTACCAGTGTCTGACTTTGTGGAAAAATAAATATGGCTCTATCATATTGATGTTGAAATCCATCCCTCCTATGTTAAGGTTATAGTCATGGACACAGAGAGGATTCTCAACAACACCAGATGTCGTGCAAATTTGGACCATCCCCTCTGCGTGAATGGAAGACAGGCGATTCATTATTTCTCAAGCAGGATTTCTAACCCTTTTTTAAAATGGGTGTTTACAAGTCATTGGGGAAGCCCTGGGGATCATGTTACATGATGCCACATGAGGCAATTCCAAGATTGTATAAGTGTCTAAATGTGGCATGCTTGTAGAGAAATTGTCCACGTGGTACCCCTTGTGGAACAAAGATGACACCCAATCCTGTGTGTGTGTGTGGGTATGTATATATATATATATATATATATATATATATATACAGTGGGTACGGAAAGTATTCAGACCCCCTTACATTTTTCACTCTTTGTTATATTGCAGCCATTTGCTAAAATCATTTAAGTTCATTCTTCTTGCTCATGAATGTACACATAGCACCCCATACTGACAGAAAAACACAGAATTGTTGACATTGTTGCAGATTTATTAAAAAAGAAAAACTGAAATATCACATGGTCCTAAGTATTCAGACCCTTTGCTGTGACACTCATATATTTAACTCAGGTGCTTGCCATTTCTTCTGATCATCCTTGAGATGGTTCTACACCTTCATTTGAGTCCAGCTGTGTTTGATTATACTGATTGGACTTGATTAGGAAAGCCACACACCTGTCTATATAAGACCTTCTAGATCACAATGCATGTCAGAGCAAATGAGAATCATGAGGTCAAAGGAACTGCCTGAAGAGCTCAGAGACAGAATTGTGGCAAGGCACAGATCTGGCCAAGGTTACAAAAAGATTTCTGCTGCACTTAAGGTTCCTAAGAGCACAGTGGCCTCCATAATCATCAAATGTAAGACGTTTGGGACGACCAGAACCCTCCCTAGAGCTGGCCATCTGGCCAAACTGAGCTATCGGGGGAGAAGAGCCTTGGTGAGAGAGGTAAAGAAGAACCCAAAGATCACTGTGGCTGAGCTCCAGAGATGCAGTCAGGAGATGGGAGAAAGTTGTAGAAAGTCAACCATCACTGCAGCCCTCCACCAGTCGGGGCTTTATGACAGAGTGGCCCGACGGAAGCCTCTCCTCAGTGTAAGACACATGAAAGCCCGCATGGAGTTTGCTAAAAAACACCTGAAGGACTCCAAGATGGTGAGAAATAAGATTCTCTGGTCTGATGAGACCAAAATAGAACTTTTTGGCCTTAATTCTAAGCGGTATGTGTGGAGAAAATCAGGCACTGCTCATCACCTGTCCAATACAGTCCCAACAGTGAAGCATGGTGGTGGCAGCATCATGCTGTGGGGGTGTTTTTCAGCTGCAGGGACAGGACGACTGGTTGCAATCGAGGGAAAGATGAATGCGGCCAAGTACAGGGATATCCTGGACAAAAACCTTCTCCAGAGTGCTCTGGACCTCAGACTGGGCCGAAGGTTTACCTTCCAACAAGACAATGACCCTAAGCACACAGCTAAAATAACGAAGGAGTGGCTTCACAACAACTCCGTGACTGTTCTTGAATGGCCCAGCCAGAGCCCTGACTTAAACCCAATTGAGCATCTCTGGAGAGACCTAAAAATGGCTGTCCACCAACGTTTACCATCCAACCTGACAGAACTGGAGAGGATCTGCAAGGAGGAATGGCAGAGGATCCCCAAATCCAGGTGTGAAAGACTTGTTGCATCTTTCCCAAAAAGACTCCTGGCTGTATTAGATCAAAAGGGGGCTTCTACTAAATACTGAGCAAAGGGTCTGAATACTTAGGACCATGTGATATTTCAGTTTTTCTTTTTTAATAAATCTGCAACAATGTCAACAATTCTGTGTTTTTCTGTCAGTATGGGGTGCTATGTGTACATTCATGAGGAAGAAGAATGAACTTAAATGAGTTTAGCAAATGGCTGCAATATAACAAAGAGTGAAAAATTTAAGGGGGTCTGAATACTTTCCGTACCCACTGTATATATATATATATATACATTATATTGTCAAAAGTTTTGGGATGCCTGCCTTTACACGCACATGAACTTTAATGGCATCCCAGTCTTAGTCTGTAGGGTTCAATATTGAGTTGGCCCACCCTTTGCAGCTATAACAGCTTGCACTCTCCTGGGAATGCTGTCCACAAGGTTTAGGGGTGCGTCTATGGGACTTTTTGACTATTCTTCCAGAAGGAAGAGAAGGCCTGGTTCGCAGTCTCCGCTCTAATTCATCCCAAAGTTTTTCTTTAGGTTGAGGTCAGGACTCTGTGCAGACCAGTTAAGTTCTTCCACCCCAAACTCGCTCATCCATGTCTTTATGGACCTTACTTTGTGCACTGGTCCAAATCTTTTGGAGGAGGGGGGATCATGGTGAGGCGTTGTTTTTCAGGGGTTGGGCTTGGCCTCTTAGTTCCAGTGAAGGGAACTCTTAAGACATCAGCATACCAAGACATTTTGGGCAATTTCATGCTCCCAACTTTGTGGGAACAGTTTGGGGATTTCCACTTCCTGTTCCAACATGACTGCACACCAGTACACAAAGCAAGGTCTATAAAGACATACAGTAGATGAGTGAGTTTGGGGGTGGAGGAACTTGACTGGTCTGCACGGAGTCCTGACCTCAATCCGATAGAACACCTTTGGGATAAATTAGAGTGGTCAAAAATTCCCATAGACACACTCCTAAACCTTGTGGACAGCCTTCCCAGAAGAGTTGAAGCTGTTATAGCTGCAAAGGATGGGCCAACTCAATATTGAACCCTACGGACTAAAACTGGGATGGGAAAATCATTTTTTTATGTTTACTTTTTATCACATTGACATTTTTATTTAAAAAATTATGATTTTATTTTCTCAATAGCTTTTTTAAAGTCCTTGTTCCTGAATGTGTATATGATCGGATTAATCAATGGAGTCATTACAGTATAAAAGAGAGAGAGGAACTTGTTCAGCATATTTAGTTGACCTTTTGTTGGAAACATGTACACAGCGACGATAGTCCCATAAAAAATGCACACTACGGTCAGGTGAGAGCTGCAGGTGGTGAAGGCCTTTTGTCTTCCTGAAACTGATTTCATTTTGAGGATGGTTAAAACAATATAGATATATGACATAACAATTAACACAAATGGAGCTATGACAAAGATGTAACCTATTACATAGGTCTGAATATGAACCCATGAAGTATCGGAGCAGGAAAGCTCAAGTATGGGTTCAAAGTCACAGAAGTAGTGATTAATGATGTTTGGTCCACAGTAGTGTAAACTGAGCAAGGGTGCCGACTCAGCCAATGCAATTTTAAAACCTATTAACCAAACTATAATCAGTGATTTAATGCAAATTGATTGGTTCATTAAAGAGTTGTAATGCAGGGGCTTACAGATGGCCAAATAACGGTCATAGGACATCACAGTCAGTAGAAAGCACTCTGAGACCTCAGCATGGGCAAAGAAGAAAAACTGGATGATACATCCAGCAAGAGACATGGTACATCCATCATGTAAGATGATATAAAGAAGGTTGGGAAGAATATCTGTAGACAGAATTATATCAAGCAATGATAGTTGGGTTATGAAGAGGTACATGGGAGACTGAAGTGATTTACTTAGATTAAATAAAACCACAATAAAAAGATTTCCAGAAATAGTAACGCAATAAATGAAAGACAGCACCAAGAAAAATGGAATGTTTATGCTATTTATATTTGGAAAACCTGTTAGTACAATATAGGTTATGTTATTGTGATAGCCCACCTGGTAAGAGAACATAAAAATACATAATAATTTAGGTTGTAACCATAAGAAAATCCACGGTGTTCAATTTCTCACAATTCTGGTGGATGGCAAAACAAAAACAGCATTTAATCCAACAATTATACTTTCAATTTTATTAGGAGCTTTTGTCAATATGTTAAGATCCAGCTGAGTTTTAACCTTTCTGCGTAATTCTGTGTTATTTGTAAACTATTAGTCATATTACTCATCTTTGTATCACTGGCAAAAAGACACAACTTACCCACCAAACCTTTAGTTATATCACTTACATAGAGATTAAATAGAACAGGACCTAGTAGAGAGTCTTGAGGTACACCACTAGTGACTGCTCTCTGTTCTGAGTGAACCCCATTTACACCCACATTCTGGTATCCATCCCTTAGCCAGCTGCATATCCACTGAACCACCCAAGGGTTAAGTCCTAGCTTCTAGAAAATGAAAAAATAAAAAAAAACATATAGGAAGGAGAAAGCTGCGCACCCCAAATTAATTACAGAAAGGAAAAATTCCCCTGGACAGAATTGTAAAAAATTGATTTTGATTTAACAAGAATGTAAAAAGTGTATTCCACGTAAGATAAAACATGAGCTCTGGTTACAACATTATCCATCAAGAATAATCACTTGAAAATTAAAAACAATGCGAAAAGGAAAACCTTTACAACCAGCAAAATGGTACCCCAAGCGTTTCAACCTAATATCGTAAAGGTCTTCTTCAGGGGGTATGTGATATCATTAGTACTGATAGATATCTTTTACCAGAGAGTTTCCATTGGTCTAGAGATATTCCAAAGATGGCCTCTCGACACCCTGACTTGCAAGGAGTCATGCATTTGGAACACCCTGTGAGGTAATAGGGAAATCTGCCTGCAGTGAAAATGATGTGATGTAAATAGTGATGGTTAGAGATGGCCTTGCGGTTCACCTGGCGGTCGGTTCGCAGAGAATTTTGCTTGTTCGCTACCCGCCAATTTTGCGAACACATGGCGTTGTTCGCGGCGGCCATATTAGTTTACATTGGGGAGAACTTTGACCCATGACACAGCCGTCAGGTGGAACGGGACAGCCAATTGAAACATTTCAGCACATGGACAGTCCCTCTACCTTATAAATAAACAAGAGCTGGTGGTCATTTCACATTCTGTTTTTTGTCAGCATAGGGAAAGGTCTGCTGTCTTCATGAGGGAGAGATTGCCAGATACAAATAGCTCTGTTAAGATCCACAAAAGTCCTTTTCAGGGCTTGTATTTTGGTATAGGTCTACTACAGTCTCTTTTGAGTTTAGGGACAGGTATCCAGTCTGTGCTTTAGGGACAGTTAGAGATCGGCAGCAGTGTCACAAATAGCTCTGTTAATGTCCACAAAAGTCATTTAAATGGCTGGTATTTATTTGGTATAGGTGTACAGTTTCTGTTCAGTTTAGGGACAGGTATCTAGTGTGCTCTACGGACAGATCTGCAGTGACACAAATCGCTCTGTTAATGTCCACAAAAGTCATTTAAAGGCCTGCAATTTTTTTGGTATTGGTGTGCAGTGCACTATATAATGGTGTATTCCACGGTAAAATATACTTTATAGAAAGCATATTATAGTCGATTTGTATTGTGCACTGTGCAGCATTGTGACTGGTGTGGTGACTGAGCGTTGCTGCAGCAATACTACAAACAGTGACAAAAGCACTTTTAATGTATTATGTCACAGACCCTACTCTTTCTTTTGTCTTCCCTGCACCCCCAGGACTTTGCCATTCCCCCAGCATGGGGTTTTCCTCCCCACTGACCACTCACTCCAATGCCTGCCCCCTCTGTGCTGTCCTTCTCCCCTCCCCAGCCAGGTGCCTGGAAGTCTGCTTCTCTGCCTTCATGCTCACTGTGGACAATGAACACATTCCTTGTGTGGGCTCGAGTAGAGGGGGGCGGGACTGGTTGCCAGGCTGGGAGTTGCCTGGCCACCTGCTGGGACACAAGTCCTAAGATATTTAGCAGAGCGAGAGTCCCTCCTGTGTTGTTCATCTTTGCTGTTTGGAAGACTGTGTGTCCCAGTTGCGGCCAGAGAACACAGACTCCCCTATTGGTTCCTGTGGGCCTCTTCAATCCTACAGCCAACCTGGAGTTTGGAATTACCTTGTCCTTTCCTACAATCTGGAGTGTGGATTAATCCTGTACCTGCCTGCTGGTGAGTGGAGTAACCCTGGGCCTACCAGAACTCACTTTGTCACCTCGTTGTTTGCCCCGATCCGTGTTTGGCCCAATCCCTCACTGGACCACTTTGCCCGTTCTATCAGGAGCCCCTGTTACAGACTTTCCCTGTTATCTGGAACTCTGTCCTACCCACATTGGGTCTGACCCTGGGCACCTTTGTTTGGCCCCTTTCTTTGTGAGCCTACCCGCTACCGTTCAATAAAAGGATTAGTTGGCACTCCTGCTCTCCGTGTGCGTTCTGTCCCACCTACACTTCCGTCACATATTATAATTAGTGTGATAGACCAGTGGCCCCCCAATACCACAATACCACATATTGAAGTGGGGTGTTATCTGAGTATAATTTTACAAGTGTATTTGTGTCCTGCAACAATATTGCCTCTTTTGCTGAGTTAAAGCTGAGTTCCGGGCAGAAAATCATGCCTTTACATTTTATGGCATCCTCTTCCTTATCCTTCCACCCCCCCCACCATTGCCCCCACTGATCCCTCTCCACCATCACCTCTTCACCACCACCATTGATCCCACCCCCCCTCACAACCATCACCCCCCCTCACCACCGCCATTGATCCCACCCCCTTCACCATCGCAGCCACTAATCTCACCCCCCCTTCACCACCTCTGATCACACACCCCCCTCCCCACCACCACCGCCACTGAACCCACCCCCCTCCCCACCACCGACGCCACTGATCACACCCCCCTCCCCACCACCGCCGCTACTGATCCCACCACCCTCCCCACCACGGCTCCGCCACTGATCCCACCCCCCTTCCCACCATTGCCGCCGTTGAACCCAGAAACAGAAATGTTTTACTTTGTTATACGTTTGGAAAAAAAAGTGTTAAAAATATGCTTTTTTGGGTGGGGGGGGGGCCCTTCATGCTTTCTTGCACCGGGGCCCTGAGAAATCTAGTTACGCCTCTGACCCTCCCCCTTAGATTGCAAGCTCTAATGATCAGGGCCCTCTAAATCCTCTTATACCAAATTATATTGTAATTGTTCATTTTGTTAAACGCTGTGCAAACTGCTGCATTATATGAATTCTTTTTGTTTCTCAATAAAAGTTTATTGAACAAACAGCATAGTAAAAACAATGTGTTACAGTGTATATTGAGTATAATGATAACATAGTTACATAGTTAGTCAGGTTGAAAAAAGACACAAATCCATCTGGCTCAACCAATAAAAAAAAAAATTATTGAAAACCCAACCATACAATCCCATATACACAATCCTATAACCGCAGTTAAAGCGGTAGTATACTCAAAAAAAAAACCCTGCAAGACAAAGGCATAATGAGCTAGTATGCATCGCATACTAGCTCATTATGAAATACTTACCTTAAAATGAAGCCCCGACACGGATCCCTGGACACTGCTGTGGGAGCGGACATGATCCCTCGGCGTCTCTTCCAGGTTTGGCAGCTCCGGCGCTGTGAGTGATCGGAGCCGCAATGACGTCACTCCCGCGCATGCACGCGGGGGATTAACTTTCCATCAACTTCCCGGCAAGGAACTCTGAAGGTCCACCAGACCTTCAGAGCGCATGCGCCGCTAGCGTCAGCGGCTGCATGCAGTGCAAATATCTCCTAAACCGTTCAGGTTTAGGAGATATTAATTGTACCTACAGGTAAGCCTTATTATAGGCTTACTTGCAGGTAAAAGTCACAAAAATTTGATATACTACCGCTTTAATCTATAGGCAGGGCCCGACTGGGAAAAAAAACAGCCCTGGAAATAATTTCATACCAGCCCCAGTGGCATAGCGTGGGTTGTCAGCACCCAAGGCAAGGCAAGTAATTTCCACCCCTAACCAGCAGACATTTAGCGCTCTCTGGAGCCCTACCACTCATACAGAATTAAAACCCCTTATGGTACATTTTAGGATTTACCACTCATTCTCTTTGTTCTTCTTTCTTTCCCTTTTATCTCTAATTTCTTGTTTTTTTTCCATCTCCCTCTCTCTCTCTCTCTATCCAACTTTCTTGTTCTTTCTCTTATTCTTTCTCATTAAATGAAGACTAAATCCAGTCTATATATCAGACAAGCAGTTAAATGCATGGGTAATGCACCATGAATCTTAAAAATGTGCAGAAATGTTGTAGAGCGTCTGTAACCAGGGACTGAAGGCTTAATAGGATGAGGAGGTTGTAGGGGTAGATGGGTTACAGAGAGGGGGGGAAGACAGGGGGAGTAGGAGACATGAGAAGGAGAGAGAAGGAGAAAAAAAAAGGAAGATAAAAAACATATATTAATCCTGTATTATAATAATATTAATAATAAAAATGCATCTCTTACTTCTACAGTTCTTCATTGGTATGCAAACACAAAACAGGCATTCTATGATGTGTCTGTGTTTTAATTGTTTTTCAAACAATTGTTACATACTTCACCTCAATTCCATGCGCATTTTTTGGGATGACGTCTGGATGTATTTGTTTGCTTTGAAAATCCCCATCAAACAATGTCAAATAAGCCATGAAATGTTTTAGTGGAAATAATGTACCATTTGCAGTGACGTGTTAGTCTTGGTTACTTACTGAGTGGATATGAAACCCTTTTATACATTTACTCCTCCTCGGTGGGCTGTTTTTTTTTGCATTGCTAAATACATCTGAGATAATAATCTTTTAGGAATATTTTATTTTAGATTGTATATCTCCTGACACACACACTTTATTAATCTTAAGTTGAAAGCAGTAGGGAATCAAAGTTTATTGTTACAGATTTTATCCACTCACCTATTTTCTACCATTATCTCTGCACATTTGAAATGAATTGCTTGCATTAAGTACAAGGACAATATTGGTTGTTTACTGTGTGATATGTTATTATTAATATTTCTTAAAATTAATATTATATGTCTGTAGATATAGACAGTTGGGTACTGTCTGTGATACTTTTTTTTTATTTGCACTAACATACAATTTTTCAGGACAAGTTTTCTGGGTATGTCCCCTTCATCAAGGTCCAAGCAGTACTGATTCACAAAAAGATTTAGCAGAATGGTAAAAAAACACAAAATCTCTAAGCCAAAGGAAAAAAAAAAGAGAAAACAAAACAAACATAAACAAATGTAACTGGCAATGGCAATAAAACTAGCATAGGTAGTGAGATAAGACACAGGGGGACTGGGGGGTGATAGTCATGGAGGGGGTCGTAAAACTGTAGAATAATGAGTAAGGAAACCCATATCTAAATTTAGGCCGTTATTTTTTGTGTCAAAAAGAAGTATCATTCTTAACCTCCCTGGCGGTATGATTCTTTTGGATTTTAGGTGCTGAAAGCGGTACCATTATTTCGCATGTAATTCTTGTGAATGAGCAGCCCAAACCAACTGTATACATTATATATATATATATATATATATATATATATATATATATATATATATATATATATATATATATATATATATATATATATATATATATATATATATGTATATATATATATTATGTAATTATGTATACATATATATATATATATATATATATATATATATATATATGTATATATATAATGTATACAGTTGGTTTGGGCTGCTCATTCACAAGAATTACGTATATATATATATATATATATATATATATATATATATATATATATATATACCTGTGTTTGTATATATATATATTTATATATATATATATATATATATATATATATATATATATATGTATATATATATATATATATATATATACCTGT
This sequence comes from Pelophylax lessonae, assembly GCF_965119305.1. Taxonomy (NCBI): domain Eukaryota; kingdom Metazoa; phylum Chordata; class Amphibia; order Anura; family Ranidae; genus Pelophylax; species Pelophylax lessonae. Next base: position 645,389,549 of record NC_138771.1, read on the forward strand.
GTTTGTATATATATATATTATATATATATATATATATATATATATATATATATATATATATATATATATATATATATATATATGTATATATATATATATATATATATATATACCTGTGTTTGTATATATATATATATATATATATAATTATATTTACATAAAAAAAGTACAGTAAAACTGCAGGAAAGGGCACTGGGGGGCAATGTAATGTGAATTTATTTTATTTTGAATGGTATCAGTGTGTTTGGTGTGTTTTACATTTGAATTTGCCGCCGGTTCCACCCCCCTGCGAACGTCACGTCGCCGGAGACGGAAGCCGGGGCTTGCGGACGATCGGGAGGAAGCTCCACCGCCACATACCGCCCGCATTCTTTGCTGGATCCCGGAGAAAAGGTAAGTAAAACCTCTACCAAGATCCAGCGATCTTCCTAGCGGTACCCCGAGTGTGGCTCAGGGTTACCGCTTTTGGCTCTAAAATCTAACCCCGAGTCACGCTCGGGAATACCACTAGGAAGGTTAATTCAAAGGTTTACCTTTCCTGGATTGTTCTGAAATTCCCTTTAAGAACTAAAACATTGAGGTCTTCTATAGTGTGGTCCGGTTGTGAGAAATGATGTCCCACTAGGAAAGGAACACTTGTTCAGTATGAGTGTACAGTATTATCAGTGATTACTGTATTAGTGTCACTGACAACATCAGTGTGAGCTAGTGACCCTCCCAGCCAGTGTCTGTTAGCACCAGATTGCTCAACACCCTATCACAGTTACACTATAAGATCACTAGAGACGGCCTTGCGGTTCGCCCGGCGGTCAGAACTTTGCTTGTTCGCTGTCCGCCGATCATGCAAACATATGGCGATGTTCGCGGCCACCATATTATTTTACATTGTGAAGAACTTTGACCCATGACACATCCATCAGGTGGTACAGGACAGCCAATTGAGACATTTCAGCACATGGACATACCCCCTACCTTATAAATAGACCTGATCTGGTGGCCATTTTACATTCTGCTTTTTGTCAGTGTAGGGAGAGGTTTGCTGTGTGAAGCAGGGACAGATTGTCAGTGACACAGATCGCTCTGTTATGGGACCACAAAAGTCCTTTTAACTGCTTGCCGACCGCCGCAAGTACATATACTGCGGCGGTCAGCCCCGGCCAGGCAAAGTGACGTACCGGTACGTCACTAGCCTGTGAGCCAATAGGGGGCGAGCGCGCGCCGTCGGAGGCGCGCTCCCGCCCCCGCTCGTTCCCTAACAAGTCTGCTCGTTTGACCGGCGGACCCGATGTCCGCCGGTCACTCGCGATAGTCCGCTGTGAAGGGAGAAAGGCAGGCGGCTAATATAAACAAAGCCGCCTGTCATTCTTCCCTGTGTAACAGCAGAGATCTAACGGTCCTGCTATGTAGGACCATAGATCTCTGCTGTTACATGTAAAGCCACATCCCTGCACAGTTAAAAACACGCCCCTAGGGACACACTCAACCCCACCTTCTCCAATAAAGTTAACCCCTTCCCTGCCAGTGTCATTATTACAGTAACAGTGCATATGTATAGCACTGATTACTGTAGTAATGTCACTGGTACCCCCAAAAGTGTCAAAAATGTCAGTCAAGGGTCCGATCTGTCTGCTGCAATGTTACAGTCCCGCAAAAAAAAATTGCAGATCGCCGCCATTACTCGTTAAAAAAAAAAACAACAAAAATGACAAAAATATTTCCCTTAGTTAGTAAACGCAATAACTTTTGCGCAAACCAATCAAAATACGCTTATTGTGATTTTTTTTTTTACCAAACATATGTAGCACTAAACAAATTGGCCAAAATTTGATTTTTACATTTTTTTGGGGGAATTTCATATAAAAAATGTGAAAAATATTGTTATTTTTGCAAAATTGTCGCTCTTTTTTTGTTTATAGCGCATGATCAAAAAATCGCACAGGTGATCAAATACCACCAAAAGAAAGCTCTATTTGTGGGAAAAAAGGACGTCAAATTAGTTTAGTATAGGGATGATCGAACTTTTGAAAAGTTCGGTTCGGCCAGAACATCCAAACTACCCGAAAGTTCGGCCCGGATTTCAGAACCCTATTGAAATCAATGGACCCGAACTTCGGTAATCAAAAACCACAATTTTAAAGCCCTAAAACCCAATAAATGCCCCTAAAAAGTGCCTAGGGTTCTGGGCCATGCCCCAGGGACTATTAATCATACAAAAAAAAGTTCTTAAAAATTGTTATTTTTGATAAAAAAGCCAATTATTGAAAAAAAATTAAAAAAAGAGAGAGATTTTTTTATTTTGACTTTGGATTTAGTATCTGGGGGGTCTAAAAAGTGTACCTGTAAAGTTTCAGCTCTGTAGCATGTCCAGAACCAGAAAAAAAGATAATTTTTCATTAGAGCAGGGAACTTGGCACCCCACTTTTACACCTATATGATCTTTTTTTTGGGGGTTCTGGACATGCTACAGAGCTGAAACTTCACAGGTACACCTTTTAGACCCCCCAGACACAAAATCACACAAAAAAGTTCTTAAAAATTGTCATTTTTGATAGAGAGACAATTATTTAAAAAAAAAAAAAAAAATATTTGGATTTAGTATCTGGGGGGTCTAAAAAGTGTACCTGTGAAGTTTCAGCTCTGTAGCATGTCCAGAACCAGAAAAAAAGATAATTTTTCAGTAGAACAGGGATGGTGGGACCCCTCTTTTACACTTATATGATTTTTTTGGGGGGTTCTGGACATTCTACAGAGCTGAAAACATGCTACAGAGCTGAAACTTCACAGGTACACCATTTAGACCCCCCAGACACAAAATCACACAAAAAAAAGTTCTTAAAGATTGTCATTTTTGATAGATTTTTGATAGAGAGCCAATTATTGAAAAAAAAATAAAAATAAAATAAAAATAAAAATAAAAACCAATATCTTTGGATTTAGTATTTAGTTTCAGCTCTGTAGCATGTCCAGAACCATAAAAAAGAAGATTGTTTGTATTAGAACACTTTCAGCATAGGAGGTTGGCTTCTCGCTTTTCACACCTTGCCGTTTTAATAGCAGGCGTTTTTCTTTGGGCATTTTTTTGGGTTCTTTGGAGTCAGGAAAAACATCTGAACTTGTGTATAGTGGTACTGTATACACAAGTTCAGATGTTTTGCCTGCCTCCAAAAACCCCCAAAAAATGCCTGCAACATCAAACCTGGGCGTTTTTTTTTTGGCGCTAGCGTTTTTTTTGGGCAGTTTTTTGGGTTCTTTGGAGGCAGGCAAAACATCTGAACTTTTGTATAGTGGTATATATACCACTATACACAAGTTCAGATGTTTTGCCTGCCTCAAAAGAACCCAAAAAAAATGCCCAAAAAAAACCTGCTATTAAACCGGCAAGGTGTGAAAAGCGAGAAGCCAACCTCCTGTGCTGAAAGTGTTCTAATACAAACAATCTTCTTTTTTATGGTTCTGGACATGCTACAGAGCTGAAACTTCACAGGTACACTTTTTAGACCCCCCAGATACTTTTTTTATTTATTTTTATTTTTTTATTTTTTTTTTATTTTTTCAATAATTGGCTCTCTATCAAAAATCTATCAAAAATGACAATTTTTAAGAACTTTTTTTTGTGTGATTTAGTATCTGGGGGTCTAAAAGGTGTACCTGTGAAGTTTCAGCTCTGTAGCATGTCCAGAACCATAAAAAAAAGATCATATACACAAGTTCAGATGTTTTGCCTGCCTCCAAAAACCCCCAAAAAATGCCTGCAACAACACACCTGGGCATTTTTTTTTTTGACGCTAGCGTTTTTTGGGCATTTTTTTGGGTTCTTTGGAGGCAGGCAAAACATCTGAACTTGTGTATAGTGGTGTATATACACACATACTTATATGTATATACACACCTAGACATATATAGGTGTGATAGGAGCAGAAATATATTGGTGTTAATTATTTCATTAGCGCAAGTAGTTTTTTCTGCTCCTTTAACACCTATATATGTGCAGGTGTATATATACAGACATGGGTGTGTATATATACCCCCTATACACATGTTCAGATGTCATGTCTGACCCCAAACATGTGCTCAAAAAAGCACTAGCAACGCCTGCAGCCAAAAATGCTGGCGGCGGCGAAGCCATATTACAGAAACCAACGTCACCTAAGAGAAAATAGCTTTTCTCTATTGCGGTCACCCTGCTATGGAAGGGTTTGGTCACCCTGCCATAGCAGTCACTGTCAGTTCACCCTACACTACATTACGGTCACCCTGGTATGGAAGGGTTCGGTCACCCTGCCATAGCAGTCAGTTAACCCTACACTACATTACGGTCACCCTGAAACTTCATATTTTCCCTACAGAAACTAAATTTCTGAAGCTAACTAACGTGTAAAGGAGCACTCTAACTACACTAGATATCCCTTTCCTCACACTAATAAATGCTAAATGACACTTTTAAAGTAAAATTAACAGAACTGCTTCCACTCTCTTCCATGTCCAGTATAACAATGCTAGGAATTTGGCGGGGGCTATCTTATATACTGGGGGGGCGTATTCACTAATGATTGGTCTAGGGACCCCCTAGTCACTCCAATCACATTCCTAGCATTCTTCTGCCCCCTCAATTGGCTTTTGCTAATGGTTCTGGTCTAATCACGGGCTTTTAAAGCCCATTTCCTTAACCATTGCATTTTGGTCGGTTCTGGTTGCTGAATTCCGAACTTTTTGGGCAAAAAGTTCTAAATTTGGCCGAACCTCGAACACCCAATATTCGGGCCGAACCGATGGTGGACCTGAACCGTTCGATCATCCCTAGTCAGGAAGGGGGTAAAATCTTCCGGGGCTTAAGTGGTTAAGGACTGGTATTTGGTATAGGTGTACTGTCTAAGTGTCTATATTCTGTCTTTTGTCAGTGTAGGGAGAGGTTTGCTGTGTGGAGAAGGGACAGATTGTCAGTGACACAAATCGATCGGTAATAGGTCCACAAAAGTCCTTTAAAGGACTGGTATTTGGTATAGGTGTACTATTGTTTGGTGTGCAGTATATAGGGGTATAATACACTTATAATATACTTTCTAATATAGAAAGCATATTATAGTGTATTTGGGTACTGCAGAAATTTTGCCTCCTTCGCTGCATTAACTCTGCTACACACAGTGACAAAAGTTACTAGAAAATATTTTTCATAACTGGTGTGATAAACCAGTGGCCCCCCAAAATGACAGATTGAAGCGGGGTGTTATACTTTCATAATAGTGTTTTTGGTTACCGAAGACATGTTGCCTCTTTCGCTGCATTAACTCTGCTACACACAGTGACAAAAGTTACTAGAAAATATTTTTCAGAACTGATGTGATAAACCAGTGGCCTCCCAAAACAACAGATTGAAGCGGGGTGTTATATACCTTCTTCCACATATACTGTGCTTCTCTAGAGACTTTTGTCACAGGGTCATCTAAAAAATGACAGGCAGAGAAAGAGGCAGGCCCTTCCGCAGGGGTGGTAGGGGTAGGGCAGGAGCCCCAGGCCGGAGCGAAAGTGGGAAGTTGCCGAAGGTGCGTTTGATTACGTGAAAGTACGCAACAGACTTGGTTGAGTGGCTCACTCAGCCTTCCTCTTCTGCACCCTCCTCATCTTCTCTATCTGCACCCTCTTCACTCTCTGCTGTGTGCACCCGCAAAGACACCACCACCACCACAACGAGGAGGTAGCAACAACCGCCACTCAGCAGTCTGACAACAGTACCCAGATCAGCCCTAGGAGGTTGGTCCCCGCTGTTGCTGCCTACTCCGAGATCTCAAATGTTAGTTGTGGGGAAGGTGACATTGATGATGACGTGTCTATGGATGTCACGTGGGTGCCCACAAGAGAGGAAGAGGGTGGGAGTTTAGAGGGAGAGATGGACCAGCAGATAGGGAGGAGAAGCAGGACGAACTTACATTGCGCAGCAGGGACAAACCAGACTGGTAATGTATCAGGAGCGAGCCATCAACCATGTACGGTCACATCTGGCGCTCCCAGGACGCCGACACATGGCTCTGCAGTGTGGGCTTTTTTTATAGTGTCCGCTGCTGACAATAGTGTTGCCATCTGCAGCCTTTGCAGTCAACGCATAAGTCGCGGTAAACCCAACACTCACCTAGGGACGACCGCCTTAAGAAGGCACCTGGACTCCCATCACCAAGCCCAGTGAGAGCAACGCCGTCAGAACTCACAAAGCCACACTCCAGGCTCTCACCGTCTAGCCTCTTCTCCTTCTCCTCTCTCCTCACAATTGTCTTTCACTCCACCTTCCATAATGCCATCCTCAAGTTTTTCTGAAAAAAGGCAGGCTCCCTTGGCCCAAATGTTGGAGCGTAAAAAAAAAAATAATGACGCCGGATAACCCTCTTGCCCAACGGTTAACCGCTGGCTTGTTGGAACTGATAGCCTGCCAACTACTACCATATAAACTGGTGGACTCAGAGACCTTTTGAAAATTTTTGGCCATTGGAACACTACAATAAAAGGTCCCAGGAAGGAAATATTTCTCGCAGAAGGGCATCCCAGAGCTATATGGCCATGTTCAGCGGCAAGTGAAAGTATCTCTGGCACACAGTGTTGGTGCCAAGATACATCTTACCACAGACACGTGGTCTAGCAAACACGGGCAGGGAAGGTATATAACTTTTACTGCCCACTAGGTGAACCTTCTGACGGCCGTCAAGCATGTAACCCGTGGCACCCGTGTAGATTTGGTTGTACTGCCACGGATTGCATGCAGACCTGCCTCTTCTTCTCCTCCTCCTACTCCATCCTCCCTCTCCTCCTCAGCTGACTCCTCCTTTTCCGCTGCTACCGTCTCTTCCGCTGCACCACCCAAGATCCCCAGAACCTATTTGACATGCCAGGTGAGATGTTGCAATGCTGTGTTGCGTCTGTTGTGCCTGAAAGCCAAGAGCCACACTGGTCCTGCACTCCTTTCAGCTTTGCGTTCACAGGCAGATCAGTGGCTGACACCGCTCAATTTGACAAGTGTTAAAGTGGTGTGCGACAACGGTGCCAATCTGCTGAGCGTGCTGAAACAGGGCAAAATTACACACGTGCCATGCATGGCACACATCCTGAACTTGGTCATGCAACGATTCATTGCCAAATACCCTGGGGTCCAGGACGTCTTGCAGCAGGCCAGGAAAATCTCAGCCCATTTCAGACGATCCTACATAGCCATGGCTCGCCTTGCTGACATTCAGCAGCGACACAACTTTCCCGTCAGATGTCTTATTTGTGACTGCCCGACGCAATGGAACTCAACCTTGTATATGCTTGATAGGCTGCTCCAGCAGAAGCGTACAGTTAACGACTACCTGTACGAACTCTGCGGCAGGACAGGTTCTGGGGAGCTTGGGTTTTTTTCACTGCGCCAGTGGCTGCTCATGCGCGACGCATGCAGATTTCTGCGGCCATTTGATGAGATCACAAAACTGGTCAGTCGCAGCCAGGGCACCATCAGTGACATCGTACCTTACGCCTTTTTTCTGGAGCGTGCATTGCGTCATGTCATTGATCAGGAGCAGGAAGATGAGGAAGTTGCAATGCTGGATAAATTCCCAGGGGGGCTACTCCATATGAGACAAGTCAACAACAGGAGTCTGAAGAGGAGTCAGAGGAGGATGGTGCTGGGATGGTGCTGGGGTGGATGAGGAGGAGCAAGAAGAGCATGCTTTAAACCTTTCTGGGATCCCTGGTGTTGTCCGTGGATGGGGGAGGAGAACGAGGACGACATTATCTTGGATGATGAGCAGGAGCCAGGCCACTACACCGCTTCCAGTTTAGTGCAAATGGGGGCCTTCATGCTCCAGTGTTTTAAGAGGGCCCCCCGTATAAAAAGCATAAAGGGCAAGGACCAGTACCGGGTGGCAACATACTAAGACCCCCCTGGTACAAACAAAAAATATTACCACCATCACAGAGGGCGGTCAGAATGCAGCACTTCTAGGCCTTGCTTCGGGAAATGCTGCATTCTGCTTTTGTGTGCTCTGGCAGAGGAATTTCCACTTACAGAGAAACAGTTGCGGGTAGCAATCCAACAGCGCCTGCAAGAAGAGGGCGGTTTGAAGATGTGTTGGTCACTTCTGATATGAGATCATTCTTTCAGCCGACCCATCCACAGCTGTCCTCTGGATCCAGCATCAGGGAACGCCTAGACCGCCAGGTGTCTGACTACATCGGGTTAACGGCCGATGTGGATTCTCTGAGAAGTGATGAACCCCTGGACTACTGGGTGGGCAGGCTTGACCTCTGGCCAGAGCTTGCACAATTTGCAATGGAACTGTTGGCTTGCCCCTGGTCCAGTGTCCTGTCCGAAAGGACGTTCAGCGCGGCAGGGGGGATTGTGACCGATAAGCGCACTACCCTAGCTCATGACAGCGTTGACTACCTCACATTTATAAAAATGAATGAGGCATGGATCTCGGAGGAATTCAACACATGTGACCAGTAGACCATGTTTGATTCCAATTCTTCATGACAGCCCACAAATATCCGCCACCACCCATAACAATTCATTGTCCCTGTCTTAGGTAAATACAGCCTGCCTGTTGAATGCCTAATTGTTGGGGCCTGTAATGGCCGACACTTATTTATCCTGTGAATGCCTAATGTTCCTCCAGCCACAGAATACCAAGTTCTTTGCTGTCAGGTGAACGCCTGTGGACTAATTTTTGGGGCCTGTACTGGGCAACACTTACTTCTGTATCCTGTAAATGCCTAATGTACCTCCAGCCACAGAATACAAAGTTGTTTGCTGTTAGGTGAACACCTATTGGCTAATTTTTGGGGCCTGTACTGGCCGACACTTACTTCTTTATCCTGTGAATGCCTAATTTTTCAGACTGACATTGAAATCAATGGGTCTGTAAACGTTCTGCTAAATTGTGGAATGGATGCGGACCCATTTTACAGACGCGTGAATATACCCTATCTGTAATTGACATGCATTTACCTGCTGCTGTCAGTTCTGGTTGATTTAGATAATAATTTTTTAAGGCAACTTTTCCAATAGCAATACTTCTGTTATGACAGTGTTCATGTTGTGGGACTATGTGTGCACAGCTAGTAAGTATTTTGTGGCTGCAAATATGACCTGAAGGTTTTTAATGTTTGCCTGCCATTGAAGTGAATGAGGTATGCCGCAAACTTGCGGTTCGCGAACATTTGAGAAAGTTTGTGGGTCGCATTCGCGAACTGCCCCGCCCAAAATTCATCCATCACTAAAGATCACAACCATCACAGTGTAGCGTCTTTAGCTGTGTAAATTCCAGTATACATCATCTCACAAAAGTGAGTACACCCCTCACATCTTTGTTAATATTTTATTATATCTTTTCATGTGACAACACTGAATAAAATGTCACTTTGCTTCAATGTAAAGTAGTGATTGTACAGCTTGTATAACAGTGTAAATTTGCTTTCCCCTCAAAATAACTCAACAATAAAAGTAATATATATATATATATATATATATTGTTTCAGAATTGTCACTCTTTTTGTTTATTGCGCAAAGAAATAAAAGCCACATCAAATACAGTACCACCAAAAGAAAGCTATATTTGTGGGAAAAAAAGGACACCAATTTTATTTGGGTACAGCATCGCACGACTGTGCAATTGTCAGTTAAAGTAATGCAGTGCTGAATCACAAAAAATGGCCTGGTTATTAAGGGGGGAAATCCTTACGGTCCAGAAGTGGTTAAAGAGAACATTCAATTGGGTTTATTAAATATTTCTATACAATGTTTTTTCTTTACTTACTATGCTATACTTACTATACTTTACTATATTCTAAAATTGAATATATTTTTTAAATTGTTAGTTGTTATTTTGGAGCATTAATAAAGACAATACAGTAAATAGAAAAAAGACATGATATTTTCTCAAAGGAAAGAGGGAGACATAAAAAAAACATCAGATAATCAGTTAGGAAGTTTGATAATTAGACATTGCCTAGAAATTTCAGCAAAACAGACTAGCCTGCTGCATCATTTTTTCAATTAGATTTTTGGGGTGTCTTTGAATTCAGCCCTCTGTAGGGTGATCATTTTCATTCCCATCAAACGATGTGGCATCCTTTCATTCCTAACACATTACACAGTCCATACCATAATAGATATCTAGCAGCATGGTTATCTAGCACTGTTATCAGATTAAACTTTTTAAATAAAATTTATGAAAAAAAAAAATATATATATATATATCTATCTATATATATCAGTATATATAGATATATATATAAATAGATGTAGATATATATATATATGTATATATATATATATATATATATATATATATATATATATATATATATATATATATATATATATATATATTTATATTTATATATATATATTTATATGTATATATATATATATATATATATATATATATATATATATATATATATATATATATATATATATATATATATATATATATATATATATATATATATATATATTGATATATATATTGATATATTGATATATGTATATATTGATTGATATATATATATATTTTTTTTTTTTTTCATAAATTTTATTTAAAAAGTTAAATCTGATAACAGTCAAGTCAAATATATTTATCAAACAGAAGGACATTTGAAAAGGAAGAAAAACATGGAAGTACAATATTTGTAGTCCAAATACATGAATGTATTACAACATTTTGATAACAAGACCATAAGAGCCGGTTCACACTACCGCGTCCAGAAAGTCGCCCTATGAAGGAGCGACTTTTTATCGCTACTTTAGCGTGACTTTGAAGAGACTTAAATGATAGGCGAGTGGGGAATGCATGGGTAATCTTTTTCTTCTTCCTGGAAAGTCTGATCACATTCGCTTGAAAATAGATAAGGATCCGACTTAGAGGCGACTCCCATTGAAGTCTATGTGCACAATTCGGATAGAGGTCGCATTGAAGTAGTACGGGAACCTTTTCTGAAGTAGGAGCGACTTCAGTAGTGCATATTAAGACGGCTCTCATTCATTTACATTGAATTTGTAATGACAAGCGACTTGGGGCGACTTGAGGTCGCACGATTCGCGTCCCAAGTCGGAGTAGTGTGAACCGAGTCTTAATGGTTAATTTGAAAACAGTTATTCAAACAAAGTGTTATGAATATTATTACAAATAAACAAGGCTTCTTTTTTATTCCTGCTTGGGAATGAGAAAAGAAAAGGATGTAATCTCTTCTAAAGATCTTGGGTCAGGAAATTCTGGATTACTATATGTGAGCATGAGGAATAATGAGGTCTAGATAGAGGAGAGGAGGAAAAAAAAGATAGAAAGAAGAAAAGAAGAAAAAAAAAGAGGATCTAGTAATTATTTTTCTGTTTTTGAGGCAACTAGTAAAACTAATATTGATGGAAATGTTGGACAAATTATTAGCAATATCCTGCCAATCTGAGAGGTTCAAACAAAATTATAGATCTAGTTCCCACACTTTCAAGTGGGGAAGAATATAATGGAGATCTTTTAACAGGTTATAGACTGTAGAAATGCATCTTTTAGACCAATCCCTCAATCTGCAGGACATCTTAAATGTTGTCAAGGTAGGTGGTCCAGTTAATGAGCAAAGTTTAGTTTGTATGAAAGATATAATTTGATTATAGCTAAAGGATTTAGAGGAAGGCATATGGGGGTATCTTACAAAATACTTTGATGTGTGTGGCGTGTCACCAGGAAATCACCAATCCATATGAAACCTTTATTCAGCCACCTTAAGAACTGCTGTGAATGTAATGCAAATTCATTGTTACCAAACACTGGAGCACTGAAGCTAAGGGGGGGTGTGAGGAGAGATTAGGAGTCTCTGAGCTCTCTGCCTTTCCCAAACAGTGAGCAAATAGGATAAGGTTGGGCACAAGGTAGCAGGATGCATCCTGCTAGGAATTTACATTAAAGCCCCTGTTCTGTCCAGCCAGGGTTTCATAACCATTTGCCATAGTCTGTCAATAATAGAGTCCATTAGCTAGGTTATAGCACCATCTAGCGGTGTTAAGTTGTACTACATCTTGTTTTTCTTATTGTAATATTTCTGCCTTGTGGGCGGCTCTACTCTTTGTGGGTTCTTGCAAGGCACTCTGGGAAGAAGAAGGGGCTGTCCTCAGTCTCCTGGACACAGAATCAGAGCTGTCTCTTCATGTCTCTCTTCTAAAACTCCACCATCTGTGTAACAGCATATCTGGTGAGTCACTTACCTCTGTAATAGGGCATCTAGTATGCAGAGCTGTGTAGTTGTTTGTATTACTACTCAGGAAAGTTAACCGTGTAGATGTTAGACTGTTAGCTAGCCATGCAGTCCTATGTATAGGCAGTCATTGTACCATGTGCTTCACTGTTATGTAATATATGATGCATGCAGTTCTTATACTCTCTACTTATACATGTCCTTTTGTATTCTTATAGTTTTACCATATTTCTACAACCCTGTTTTGCCATCACATAATAAACCTGTTAAACTGCAAACAACAGGCCTTTTATTTGGAAGACAGGAATGGTTTATGCTGAATGTTGGACTACACACTGTATGAACGTGTAAGAAGACAGAACAGTAAAACAGATGCTAGTCACCAGCGATAGTGGATCTGACTATACGGAACCGCCATCAGCCACGCGCTCCCGTGCACATGATTGCAGCGGTTGCCACACAGTCACAAGTAGTGAGAGTGTAACCCCCAGCAAGCACAGCTCAAGCCATACCACACTGAAGTCTGTTGTTACCTAGACTGAGCCTGCACGGAGTCATTAAGCAGCCAGCAACAGAAACACCATGTCCACCAGCCAGGCATCATCATACAGGACAAGGTCACAAGCGAGCCACTCTAGCAAGTCCTCCATAAAAGAAATGGCTGCTCTCGCCCGTGCAGAAGCTGAGGCTGCAAAAGTAAGGGCTTCCTTTGCTGCACAAGAGATGCAACTAAAGATATCACTGGAAAAACTTGCAGCAGAGAAAGAAGCAGCAGCCGCAATAGCCAAAGCAGAGTGCTTAGAAGCCATAGACTATTCTGAATCTGAGAAACACAGCCAAGTAGTCGGGCCAGACGTAGCAGCCGCAATAGCCAAAGCAGAGTGCTTAGAAGCCATAGACTGTTCTAAATCTGAGAAACACAGCCAAGTACTCGGACCAGACTTAGATCAACAAGATCCAGCACAGCGCGTCTCAGAATATGTCTACCAGCATCCCAAGACAGATGACACCTATGATCCGGTATATCAGCCAGCGTATACAGTGAGTCAAAGACCCTACCTTGAATCACAGTACATCGAGCAAGAAGGTATGCGGCAAAGTGATCGCGACCACAACTACCGCTCTACGGGACAAAAGCTACGACCTTCGCTTCAACTTAAAGGGACACCCTTCGCATCAGAGCGGTATTATACAGATTTTCCTAAGCCAGAAACTTCCAAAAGGTATGGTGATACACCACACACGCAGCATAACAGCACACCGGGTAGTGTTGGCGCCAACCATGCGGTCATGGACTTTGCTAAGTTCTTTGCTAAACGGGAACTGGTTACCAAGGGACTTATAAAGTTCACTGATCGACCTGAGAACTACAGGTCATGGCGAGCCTCCTTCCAGAACGCCATACGGGACTTAGATCTTTCCTGTAGTGAAGAGTTGGATCTCTTGGTAAAATGGCTTGGAAATGAATCTGCTGAACATGCCAAAAGAATCAGAGACATTAACATAAACTACCCGGGCAAAGGTCTAAAGATGGTGTGGGAAAGACTTGATGAATGTTACGGGTCAATAGAAGCTATAGAAAATGCTTTATATAAAAGAATTGAAACTTTTCCCAGAGTAGCTGGTAGGAGTTACCAAAGGCTCAGGGAACTCAGTGACTTGTTAATAGAGTTACAGGTTGCTCAGGCAGAAGGAGATCTACCAGGGCTAGCATTCCTGGACACTGCCAGAGGTGTTAATCCGATTGTCCAAAAACTTCCTTATAACTTACAGGAGAAGTGGATCACACATGGTTCTCATTATAAACAGTCTCATAATGTACCATTTCCTCCCTTCAGGGTGTTTGTAGACTTTGTTGCTCAACAGGCAAGGATCAGAAATGATCCCAGTTTTGATTTTACACTGTCATGTCCCACTGCCCCTGGTGTCAAACTTCACAAAACACCAGTGGCAGTCCACAAAACTAATGTTGCTTCCACAGGTTCTCCTTTCAGGTCGTTCAAGCCTTATCAAGAAGGGAACAAACTGGAAGACGTTAGCAAGCAATGCCCATTGCACAAGAAACCACATCCTCTACAGAAATGCAGAGCCTTCAGGGAGAAGTCTTTAGAGGACCGCAAAGAATTCCTCAAAGAGAACAACATCTGCTTCAGGTGCTGCACTACAACAACACACTTCGCCAGGAACTGTAAGGTCAGTGTGACATGCACAGAATGTGGGAGCACGGAACACAACACGGCTTTGCACCCTGGACCACCCTCTCAGGTATCATCCCAAGCAGAGGAGCATGACAGAAAGCAGATAGACACCGACGTAGACACTGCAATAGTCACTTCTCAGTGTACAGAGATATGTAAAGGACTTACAGGAGGGAAGTCCTGCTCAAAAATCTGCCTTGTCAGAGTTTACCCGGCCGGTTACCGAGACAAGGCGATCAAGGTATACGCAATCTTGGATGACCAAAGCAACAGGTCTCTAGCTAAATCCACCTTCTTCAACACATTCAACATCATAGGGCCTGGTTCTCCCTACTCCTTAAGAACATGTGCAGGTACCGTTGAGACGGCGGGGAGGAAGGCAACTGGTTACAAAGTAGAGTCCATAGATGGTCAGACCTGCTTGTCTCTGCCAACCATACTGGAGTGTAATCACATTCCTGACAACCGATCTGAGATACCTACCCCTGAGGTAGCAGCACACCACCCCCACTTGAAGCGTATAGCTCACCTGATACCGGAGCTGGAACCAGAAGCTCCAATAGTCCTACTCCTTGGAAGAGACATACTACAAGTTCACAAGGCTAGAGGACAGATTAATGGACCCCAAAACGCTCCATACGCCCAGAGACTTGACCTAGGATGGGTCATCATAGGAGACATCTGTCTAGGAGGGGTACACAAGCCGACCTCGGTCTACAGTATGCTCACCAACACACTCGAAAATAGACGTCCATCCCTATTCCAGCCATGTCAGAGTAGTTTCCTGATAAAAGAATTTCCACAAAGCGATCCTGTGCCTTGTCCTTATGTGGATTCCTCCTGTGAAGATCATGCCTGTGATGGTGAGCAAGATCACCTAGGGTGCACAGTCTTCCACAGAACAAGAGAAGACAACAGGGTTGCAATGTCCATAGAAGGCAGGCTGTTCTTGGATATCATGGATCAAGGAATAGTAAAAGACAAATCAAACAGCTGGGTCGCACCTTTACCGTTTAGACCCCAAAGACGGCGCCTACCTAACAACAAGGAACTTGTTTACAATCGATTTATCTCCCTCAGACATTCAGCCCGAGAGGGTGAAACAAAGTACGGGTCAGATGTCAGGTCCTTTGTGGAAAGGGATTTCTATGTGGACGACTGTTTGAAATCTACACCCACGAATGAGACCGCAATCAGTCTCCTGAAAAGAGCTCAAGAGATGCTCGCCTTATCTAATTTGAGGTTGCACAAAATCGCCTCCAACAGCTGTGAGTTAATGGAGGCCTTCTCACCCAAAGACCACTCAAGTGGTCTAAAGGACTTGGATCTTAGTACAGACTCCCTTCCTATGCAGCGAAGCCTTGGTTTGCTTTGGGATTTAAAGGCAGACACATTCACCTTTCAAATCAGCACAGACGAAAAACCCTTCACACGCAGAGGAGTCCTATCTACCGTAAACAGCTTATATGATCCTCTGGGATTCGTAGCGCCAGTTATCATCCAGGGTAAAATGATACTAAGAGACTTCACCACAGAAAAGGCTGATTGGGATGATCCACTTCCCATGGAGAAAAAAGACCTGTGGACAGGATGGAGAAAGTCTCTTGAAGGTTTGTCCAGCCTTCAGGTAGCACGACCATATGCTTCTGTGTCAACTGAAGTCAAGATGCAAAGACTGTATCATTTCTGCGATGCTTCAGTCAAGGCGATTGCAGCTGTAGCGTACCTGAAGACTATAGATGTCAAAGAACAATGCCATGTGGGTTTCGTTATGAGCAGGACCAAACTGGCACCACTCCGCGAGTACATGATACCCAGATTGGAACTCTGTGCTGCAGTGCTTGCAGTGGAGTTGGCTGAACTTATAACAACAGGACTACATCTGGAAATCGAGGAAGTCGAGTTCTACACAGACAGCAAGGTAGTCCTAGGATACATTTGCAACAAAATAAGACGCTTCTATGTCTATGTCAGCAATCGGGTACTTAGGATCAGGAGATCCACTTGTCCTAAACAGTGGCACTACGTGTCCACACACCATAATCCTGCAGACCATGCGACTAGATCTGTCGCATCAAGCCATCTTAAAGACACAACATGGTTCACGGGCCCTGCATTCCTGTACCGTTCTATGTCTTGCAGCATCGAATCTGACTTGTTCGACTTAGTAGACCCGGATGCGGATGAAGAAATCCGACCTGAAGTAACGGTTCTACATACGGTGACTTCAGACCACCAACTCAAGTCTCATCGTTTTGAAAGGTTCTCCACCTGGATGTCACTTGTTCGCGCTATAGCCTGTCTTGTTCATATAGCTCAATCATACAAGTCGACATTTCCGGTGAACCAGAAGCCATGCAAAGGTTGGCATCACTGTAAGCACGCATTTACTGTTATAAATATGGAAAGGTCCAAAGACTTAATAATTCACACTATACAAGGTGAATGTTATGCTAAAGAGAGAGACTGCCTCAACAAAGGCCAAACAGTCTCCAAGGATAGCGCTTTGAAGAAGTTTGATCCCATCATTGACAAAAATGGGCTGCTCAGAATAGGAGGCCGTCTTCAAGAAGCCAAAGTGGAATTTGGGGAGAAACATCCTGTAATAATTCCCGGACATCATCACGTCACGACCTTGCTTGTATGGCACCATCACATTCAAGTGAAACATCAAGGCCGATTGTTTACCGAAGGGAATCTACGAGCTGCCGGACTATGGATAGTTGGCGCTAAGAGGTGTGTGAGCAAGCTCATCTTTAACTGTGTCACCTGTCGCAAACTTCGTGGCATGTCCCAGAATCCGAAGATGGCCAGTCTTCCAATTGAAAGGCTCAGTACAGATCCTCCTTTCACCAACGTTGGTTTAGATATATTTGGTCCTTGGTCAGTGGTTACACGGCACACTAGAGGTAGTCATGCCAGCGCAAAACGTTGGGCGGTCATGTTTACTTGTATGTCCAGTAGAGCTGTTCATATAGAAGTGGTCGAATCCATGGACACTTCAAGTTTCATAAATGCACTTCGACGGTTTATTGCCATCAGAGGGCCTGTGCAGCATATTCGCTCAGACAGAGGCACGAATTTCGTTGGAGCAGTGAAAGAACTTCAAATTCCTTCCAACTTGGACACTACCAATGTAGAAAGATACTTAAATGAACAAGGATGCACCTGGACCTTTAATCCACCACATTCTTCCCACATGGGTGGCGTCTGGGAAAGGATGTTAGGGATAGCGAGGAAAATACTGGATTCCATCTTCTTGCAGGTGGGGAGCTCAAGACTCACACACGAAAGCTTGACCACCTTCTTGGCAGAAGTTTCAGCTATCATGAATGCAAGACCGTTGACTACTCTTTCCAACGACCCTGAAGATTTGACCATCCTTACTCCTGCCATGTTACTTACGCAGAAGACCAGCATTCCGAGTGCTCCTCTCGGAGATTTCAACGACAAAGACCTCTACAGACGACAATGGAGACAAGTGCAAAGTCTTTCTAATGCCTTCTGGGACAGGTGGAGGAAACAGTATATCTCTACTCTTCAATCGAGAAGGAAGTGGCAAACTAACAAGCCGAACATCAGACCTGGGGATGTCGTGCTCATGAAAGACAACCAGTTGCATCGAAATGAGTGGCCATTGGGCCTCATCACCAACACATTCCCAAGCAAAGATGGGAACGTACGCAAAGCCGAAGTCAAAGTATGGAAGCTTGGCGAGTGCAAGTTATTTCTTAGGCCAGTGGCGGAACTTGTTTTGTTGTTTTCACCTAATCTACCTAGTAGTGGCGTCAGTTGACGCCAGGCGGGGAGTGTTCTGTCCAGCCAGGGTTCCATAACCATTTGCCATAGTCTGTCAATAATAGAGTCCATTAGCTAGGTTATAGCACCATCTAGCGGTGTTAAGTTGTACTACATCTTGTTTTTCTTATTGTAATATTTCTGCCTTGTGGGCGGCTCTACTCTTTGTGGGTTCTTGCAAGGCACTCTGGGAAGAAGAAGGGGCTGTCCTCAGTCTCCTGGACACAGAATCAGAGCTGTCTCTTCATGTCTCTCTTCTAAAACTCCACCATCTGTGTAACAGCATATCTGGTGAGTCACTTACCTCTGTAATAGGGCATCTAGTATGCAGAGCTGTGTAGTTGTTTGTATTACTACTCAGGAAAGTTAACCGTGTAGATGTTAGACTGTTAGCTAGCCATGCAGTCCTATGTATAGGCAGTCATTGTACCATGTGCTTCACTGTTATGTAATATATGATGCATGCAGTTCTTATACTCTGTACTTATACATGTCCTTTTGTATTCTTATAGTTGTACCATATTTCTACAACCCTGTTTTGCCATCACATAATAAACCTGTTAAACTGCAAACAACAGGCCTTTTATTTGGAAGACAGGAATGGTTTATGCTGAATGTTGGACTACACACTGTATGAACGTGTAAGAAGACAGAACAGCCCCAAATGGGCAGCAAGGACACAATAGTACTTCAGTCTCAACCCAATGAGGTTGAGGCCCCATTGCAATAGTATAAGAAAACTGAGGAAACACTCCAAGAAATGTGATAGGGGGCATGGTAAGTATTTTGCAGATGACATTTTTTGTCACAAGGTTTTGAAAAAATAAAAATATTAAATAAAAAATACATTTTAATTTTATTTCTTTATTTTCCAAAAACTCGTGGCAACAAATGGGATCTACAAAATACTCCCCATGCCTCTTAGCAAATACCTTGGAGTGTCTACTTTCTAAAAAGGGGTTATTTTGGAGTGCTTTCTACTGTCCTGGCATTTCATGGCCTCCAAAACAGTGATAGGTAGCCAGGAAGTTAAATCAGGAAATGACGCTCTTTGAAAGCCTGAAGGTGGTCATTGGATTTTGGGCTCCTGCACACGGCTAGGCTGCCGAAAATTCTCTCACATGTGGTATCCCCATACTCAGGAGAAGTCATTTAGGGGGTGTTTGAACTGTCCTCGCATTTTATGCCCGACATTTGAAGCTTTTGCCACACATTATATATTTTTCTAAAGCATATGTCATAGAGAATAAAATGGTGGGTGATGCAATTGTTTATGCCACACAGTGTTTGTGCAGCGGTTTTTCAAATGCAAATTTTTGGGGAAAATACACATTTTTGAATTTCAATGCACAAAAACACAAGATATTGACCAATTGTTTGGTGAAATATAAAACATGATGTTAAACTGTCACAGTGTAAATAGATACTAAAAGATATGTTTTAAAATTGCACACGCCCGTGCAACAGTGACAAACTACAGTACGTACATTTTTAATATCCATAGGCAATTCTTTAAAAACCTTTTGATTCACACAGGCAGTCTAGTGCTAGAATTACTGCCATTGATCTTACATTTGAGATGATACCTCACACGCATGGTGCAATTGCTGTTTACGTTACAACATGGGACAGATGCCTTCATTCACCTTTATGAATGAGCACAGGAGAATGGGGGTGTTTATTTATTTATTTATTTTTTTTATTGCTTTTTTTTTATCGCTTTTATTTTTATCACAGGGAATGTAAATATCCCCTGTGATAGCAATAGGCACTGAGAGGTACTCTTTACTGAGACATCTGGGGTTTGACTCCAGATCTCTCATCTGCCCTTAAAGCAGCTGATCACACCAAGATTGGTGTGATCAGATTCTTTCCTAATTTAAAAATGGCGTTGTCTATATCCAGTAAAACCAAAGTGATGAGATGCTCATAGCTTCCGGTTTCTTATACTATAGAAATGATTGGAGTCATTCTGGTCTCTGATCGGCTCTATGGTCAGACAGTGGAACCACTGGCTACATTCTTGTGTTCCCCGGTGGGATAGGAGAGCCCGAGAAGTGGCGAGGGGAGGAGGATGCCCCCTCCCGCTGCTTGTAAAAGCAATCCAGCAGCTAATTAGCTGCCAGGATTGCTTTTACAAGAAATCCAACTGTCGACTGAAAAAGAAAAAACAATACTGGGATAATGCCTGCAGCTGCAGGCATCATCCCGGTATAACCATTCAAAGTCCAGCAAAGTACCAGTACATTGCCGGTCCTCGTTGAACATATTTTGCATGTAACACTCTTTTTTTCATGCAGCCTGTGAGATGAATAAAAAAAGAGAACCTAACAGATTTCTCTATTCACATCTATCAATGCGGATGAAGAAATCTCTGTGAAAAAAAAAGTGAAAAAAAAAAAAAATATGCCGAAGCATAGAATTGATCCGCCCACTGACCACTCCAGGCCCCTTATGCTTGGGCATATACATTCTTTCTTATTCCCTACATTCTTGGGGCGTGACCAGGCGATGTAACCAGGCTGTGTAAGAGGAGTTCGGATTACCCAGAAGGCGCGGCGTCCACGGCGTGGAGCCTGGACATCATCTCCCGAAGGGCATCCCTCCCCTATTCGTGACTGTTTTTTTGCGTTGGATGACATACAAGACATGTGAGTGTGTTACCTTATGTTTTATTTTATTTAATAAAACCCTTTCAAACGGTATCACGCTATTGGGATTATGTTCTCTCCTCCCCATATGCTGCTGAGCTTTTTTTGACTGCGCTGGTGCGATTCCTGTTGTGGACCAGTGACCATCATTATAAGCCTGAATGCTCAAACACGAAAGTGGGTTGGGCCACAGCATCTGGTGAGTGGGCAATTCTCCTCCCCCCTTGGAGCACGGTGGTGGTGGTGATCCTTTTGAGAAACACGTCTTCGTACATTATCATCCCAGGAGATAGAGTGAAGGATTATGGACTGTTTGAGTCATTTCTGAACTTTTTCCTGCTGCCTATGTGACATCTATTGCATTTCGGACTTTTGTGCAGTGGGCACAGTATTTTTTTGGCACTTGCTTCTTGACAAGTTTGCGCTACTATATATATATAGGGATATTGCTGAGTATCTATCTATTATATATCTTTCTCCATATGTTTTAGTTAAGTAGCTGCATAGCCAATTTATTTATTGGTGAGTGGTCCTCATTTGAAGCGCTTGGGATAGCTTATACCTTTATTTGGTTTTCGTTGGGCATTTAAGCTGTCATATTATATTCTTCTTATAACTGCAGATGAGAACTCACCTACTGCAGCGCTGCAATCACTAGCATATGTATTCTAAGAGCAACACTCTGTTGCTGTCAGAATAAGCAGATCAGTGCTGCAGCTAAATTGTGTTCCTGCAAAGCAAACAACAATGTTCAACATTTAAACACAGTAACAATGGAGCTCAATAAAGCAACAATTTATTTTTTGACATTTGTATATATTTATTTTTCTTTAATATTAACTCAATAAAATACCTTTTTTGTTATTGAAAACTTAGAGAAGAAAAATATATATGCCGAAGCATAGGAGCGATCCGCCCACTGATCACCCCAGGCCCCTCATGCTTGGGCATATACATTATTTTTTTAACTGCAGATGACAAATCTCCTCCTGCAGGTCTGCAAGCACTGATGTATGTATTCTGAAAGCACACCCTGCTACTGTCAGAATAAAAAAGTTAATGCTGCAACTGAATGGCGTTCCTGCAAAGCAAACAACGGTTAACAAAAAAACACAGTAACAATGGAACTCAATAAAACAACTTTTTTTTTATTCATTTTTTTTAACCTTTTTTTTTTTGCTTTTGTAATTTTTATTGTTTTGTTTTTTTTTCCATCAAAATAGTTTATTTGAATGCAAGAAAAAGAAAGGGGTTTACAAACTTTGCTTCAAAAAGCGCATGAAAATACAATAGAAACATTTTGAATAACATTAACACGTTGTACAATGACAAGGCAGGTAAAGGTGTCCAGATCATGGGACACAGATTGTGGCCATGTGGGCAACAATCAAAGAGAAGGTGACAGTGCATATACAGAGGAACGGAGCAGCCCGCCCCGCCCACGGGGTCGATCACAGTCGGGCTCTCCAACACGTCAATACCGGGAGGGTGTGGGAAAAAGAGAAGAATAGAGAGAGAAAGGGAAAAAAGAGAGAAAAAAAAATATATTCAGAAAGAAGAAAAGAAAGAAACAAGGGAGAAGGGGGAGAGGGAGGTGATGGGCAGTTAGAAGGATTAGAGGGAAGGTCCAGAGGGAACAAAGAAGGCCATAGGAAAAGACGAGGGCCGAGAGAAGGAGAGGAAAAGACCGTGGGGAAAGACACTCCAGGTGCATGCTCCAGCCCCCCACCCCCCCCCAGGCGCCCGAGTCCACCATCTCCGCAGGCAGGTCCCACCTATGCCAGCGGGACCATCCCCTCCGTGTATGTCAGTGAGGATTTAAAAGCAGACCAGCATAGCCATGTAGCATGAAATTTGTGTATTCTATCCTGGGATGTAAGAATCAGTTCTTCCATCTCCTCCGTTTTGTTAATCCTAGAGAACCATTCCGCTGGGGCTGGAACATGCGTGGATCTCCAATGAATGGGAATACACATCCTGGCAGCGTTAACCATATGCATAGCTAAGGATTTGAGGTAGTGACATTTAGGCAGGGATGTATGGTGAAGCAGGTATTGAGCAGGCGTAAAGTCCAAAGTGTAGGAGGTGACTCGGCAAATGGTCTCGTGGACCATTTTCCAGAAAGGCTGGAGGAGGCAACAGCTCCACCATACGTGCAAGAGAGACCCATCCTCTTGGTTGCACCGCCAGCAAAGTTTGGAGCAGTTGGGATAAAACCTGTGGAGAAGGGTAGGGGTTCTATACCATCTGCCGCGCAATTTGTATGCGTTTTCTTGGACAGAGATGTTAAGGGAGCACTTGTGGATACATTCATTAATGGTTTCCCATTCCTCATCAGTGAGGGAGATCTTTAAGTCGGATTTCCAAGCCTTGCGGGCCGTATCCTCCGGCTGCTGTGAATCCGCCAAGAGGGTTGCGTATATATACGAAATAGTATGAAATTGTGGAGGTCGTCTGGTGCACAAGACCTCAAAGGGGGAAAGTTCTCTAGACCATTGGCCCATCATAGGTGAGGAGGTAAGGAAATGTTGTATCTGTCTATAGGACCAGGAAGGGAAGGAGTGCGTGAGAGATCTGGCAGCTAGTTGTGGCAAGGAGAGCAGCCTCCCCCTCTGTAGGAAGGAGCGCACTTCTAGAGTTGCAGTTGGAAATTCTTCCCGCAGGAAAGAATCAGACAGACCGGGGGCGAAGGCAGGATTGTGGCGGATAGGGGTCAAGGGTCCGTGTAGCGAAGACAAAGAGGCCTTCCGGCAGGCCACGCGGAAACAGGTTAGAGTGGCGTTAATGAGAGGGTGATTCCGGGTCTGGGGGGGGGGGGCAATGCTGCGGCAAGAGCCAGGGCAGGGCACCAAGAACGGTGTTAGACATGTGTGCTTCCAGCGTCACCCACTCCCGGCATGGAGCCTCCAGTCCACTATCCTTGCCATATGGCAAGCTAAGTAGTATCCGTGTAGATCTGGTAGTCCGGTCCCCCCTTTAAGCTTAGGGAGAGTACGTTTAGAAAACCCAAGACGGGGTTGGGACTGCTTCCAGACAAAGCCCGAGCATGCCTTTTTATACTCAGAGAAAAAGGAGCCCGGTAGGGCTTGAGCACGATATGGCCATATGGTGGGACCAAACCCCCATTTTTATTTATGGATTGTCTTCAGATTTGGTAGTTATTTCTTTTGCATTTGCGCGCTATTCTTTTTTAATATACATGTCTTTTGGTTCATAGCTGCAGCAGCTTTAGAAATACATGGGTATGCTCCCCCAAATTTTTTGCCTCTAGGAAGCTAGTGGGTAAGGATGAGGAAGACGGGATAGTGTTCATCACCCCGAGGAGCCTCAACGTCAATAGTGTTTGAAAGCATTTGTAGTATTGGAGCGACAGCCCGTCTGGTCCCTGATTTTTACCCGGTTTGGAGTGCTTAATGGCCTGGGCTAGTTCCTCCTTAGTGAAGGGTCGGTCCAGGTCTCTAGCCTGTGACGCCGAGATGGCCATGGGGCTAAAACGCGCTAAGAATTGTCGTATTTGATTAATGTGGTCTAGCTCGCAGTCAGCGTCAGGTCCGGTGGGATAGTATGTTTAGAAGCAACGTGCAATCTCGTCGTTCCTTGAAAGTAACATGTCGTCGTGGCTTCGCAGTTGATGGATTTGGTTCGGGGTACGGGCGGGTTTCACCTCGCGGGCCAGCAGGTGGCCACTTTTGTTCCCCTGTTCATAGAACAGTCTTTGACCGAGTAGGAGTCTCCTCCTGGTGCGCTTGGAACGTTTATGGGATGCTTCGAGGTGCTTCGAGGTGCTTGAGTTGGACCATAAGGGCGTCAACCTGTTGCTGTCGTTCCCGTTTTGCCCGTGTGGCCATTTCAATGAGGGACCCACGGATAACACATTTATGCGTTTCCCATACGGTGGTGGGGTCCATGCCCGGCGTGGCATTTTCCCGGAAAAAGTTGTAGAGTACAGTCCCCAGCTTCTTCACGTCCATTGGGTCCTTCAAAAGGGAGGGGTTCAACCTCCAGGTTTTAGACGCCGTCAGTCTCTCAGAGAAACGAAGGGTAAGGGTGATTGGACAGTGGTCCGATAGGAACATAGGCTCGATGGTAGCTTTTGCGAGGGAAACCAGGTCTCTCTGTGATAGAAAGAGGCAATCTATCCTAGAGCACCTATTGTGGGGATGGGAGAAGAATGTGTAATCCCTATCTTCAGGGTGAAGAGTCCGCCATGTATCATGCAGGGTCAGGGAGCGTAATTGCAGATTTATTTGTTAAATAGCTCTGTAGGGTAGGGAGGAGGTGCCAGAGGAAGTGTCCACCAGGGGGTTTAAGGGCACATTAAGATCTCCCCCCATGATGAGAACTCCCGACTGGAAGGAGCGCAGGAGGTCGACTACCTTCGAATGAAGGAAACTTGGTGCTCGTTCGGGCAGTAGACATTGGCTATCGTTATGGGCTTAGACGCAAATGTGCCCTTAAGGAATAAATATCGACCCTCCGGGTCCACCATTTTGTCGGTGAGTTGAAAATGAGAGGAGCGAGCAATCAACGTGGACACTCCCTTGGATTTCGCTTCGTTGTTTGTAGCATGATGGGCAATGGGATAGGCTTTATTTTTAAGGAGAGGGACACTGTCGGATCTAAAGTGCGTTTCCTGAAATAGAAGGAAATGGGCCTTGTGTTTGGAAAGAGCTGCCAGGACCTGCGAACGTTTCTGGGGCAAATTGAAGCCCTTGGCATTGAGAGATACACAACGCAACTCCAGCGGGTGGGTCGGCATGGTCATTTACAGTCTCCGGGTGTAGAGACCAGAAGTGCAAAGTAGGACCAGTGCAGGGGGAGGAAAAAGGGGAGGGAGGGCACACACAGCAGACCAAGGCGCGCCGCCGCAAGGGGGCACCCCCGGCGTGCAGCCAGAAGGGGAGCCTGGAGCACAGACGGTGATCCCCAAGGTACGTAGGGGGGAGGGGGGAAGCGGGCAGGACAGAGACTAGAAAGAAAGGATACAGAAGACAACAGCCGTAGAACGAGGAAGAGGGGAGGGGGAGTCAACCAGAGGTGGTGCTAGATATTCTATACCACCGAGGGGGTAAGAAAAAGGAAAAACAAGCGGGGGGTTTCTGGAATGCCAGCACTCCCAGTCGGAGACACTGTGGGGGGATGCGAGAACGAACCGGTAGGACGTAACAGCCGCAGGTTCGTGGGACAAAACAGGCTTGGTTTGAACTGGGGCGGTGTGTGGAGGCAGCAAACAGTGCAATAACATGCAAAAGTAACAGTAACAAGCAGCCTACTTATGTTTATAAGACAGTCCAGGAAATACCAGTGGAGAGCTAAGCTGTAGAGGGCGTGCGGTTCTGCGTAACCTCCCCTTCAGAGCCACAATCCCCCGAGGGGTGGGTCCGCCCAACCGAGGCTTCATGTGTAAATACAACAACATCCATTAGAACTAGGCATATAAACATGGTTGTGACAAGGGCCCCTGCATAAAGGAAGCAGGACATACAGAGGGGTAGAGGGGGGATGGGGGAGGAGGGAAGGGAGGGAGTGGGAAGTAGGGGGGGAGGGGGAGAGAGGAAGGGGGGGAGAGAGGAGGGGGGAGAGAGGAAGGGGGGGAGAGAGGAAGGGGGGAGGGGGGAGGAGGGGGAGGGAAGGAGGAAGGCAGGAGGGGGTGGAAGAGGGGGGGGGGTTGGGGGGGAGAGAGGAAGAGGGGAGAAAAAAGAGGGGGGAGGGGAGGAAAGAGGGGGGGAGGAGGGGAGGGGGAAGAGGGAGGGGGGCACAGAGTGGGAAGGGGGGGGAAGGAAAGTGAGGGGGGGGCAGGGGGGAGAAGACAAAAAGCATCTGAGCAGTTATAAAATACCAGCAGCCGAGCAAGTGTAAAATACAAGCAAGCATCGGAGTCCCTGTGCCACGTCCCTCCGGATCATGCCCCGAGGAGGCCGAGTCACAGTGTGTGCAACACGTGTAGGGAGCACAGGTGGTGGCGTTCCCCTGGTACTCCAACTCACCCCACCCCCCGAGATCAGGCAGAGTCCCCTTCAGGGAAGCGAGTCCCTGTCGCAATCAGTTGAGTCCAGGGATTTCGTTGTCAGCAGGAACTTCAGGATCCGGAAAGATCTGTGCATAAAAAAAGAAAAAAAAAAGAAAAAAAGGGGGGAGTTCTGTCCGATAGCGTGGGGAAGGAGATCGAAGAGGTCATCACACAATGCAGGTAGCACAGGCTGCCGGTGTCTGGATGGTGATCAACATTCCCCCGAGTCCACAGTCTTGCCCCCAACATGTCACCGGCCAACGGTCCCCTGGGACAACTGAGGCTAGAACCTGAAAGGATCCATCAGGTGGCAGGAGGGCAGGGGTCACTTTCCAGGGGGAGGGGGGGCAGACCTTGGGGTCAAGGAGCAGAAAAGGGGTGACCTTGTGCAATGCCATGTATCAGCAAAACTACTCAGGAGGGCCTAGGTTGTGGTGGGCGAGAGGATGTTGAAGCTAGATCCGGTCTCCTGTGTCTGGAGCGGTGTCTTTGTGCTTTTGGCGAGGGAGCTTGCGATACCGGTCTCCAGGGCTCTGCCGGGAAGTAGTAGGAGTACCACTCTGGAAGGTCCATCAAGGGGAGATCAAGTTCAGCGCAGAAGGCCGGAAGATCGTCAGGTGTGCGCAGGATAGCCGTGCGCCCCCTGGCGGTGGCGGACAACGAGAAAGGAAATTTCCAGCGGTATGTAATCCCACGCACCCTAAGCACGTCCAGCAAGGGACGGAGGGCTCTCCTATTCTGAAGGGTTAGTTGAGAAAGGTCCTGAAAAAGTTTTACTTCCGAATCATTGAAGAGTATGCAGCCCCTCTGCCTAGCTCTCCGCATAATGTCCTCTTTCAAGGGAAAATTAACCAGACAACAGATGATGTCTCTTGGGGGCTCCGTGTCACGGGGTTTGGGACGCAGGGCCCTGTGTGTCCTTTCCATCTCCACCGGGGAGGCTGGGGGTCTGTCTAGGAGGTCATTAAAGATGGCACATAGTGTGGGCTGGATGGCGTCATTCTCCACAGTCTCAGGGATCCCCCGGACACGGATATTATGTCGCCGCCCCCTGTTGTCCAAGTCTTCCAAGTGTCTTTGCATGTCAAGCAGGTGGGCCAGTTGAGAGTCATAGGTGTGTTGCACCTGTTTGATGGCTTCTGAGTGTAAGTGAGTCGTCTGCTCCACGCCGTCAAGTCTTGCTGCCACTGCCTGAACATCCACTTTCAAATCAGCGATGGCCGCCGTGAAGGTGTTCTTAATGTCGCTCTTGATGTCCAGTTCTATTCTCTGGAGGTCTAGGAGGCTCGGGGGGGTTACTAGTGTATGTGGAAACGTAAGAGCCGTCCCCTCGCCTCCCATGGCAGTATCAGATTCACTTTCAGGCGAGCGCGGGGATGAGGCCTGCGACGCCTCATGGTCGGATAGCTGGGAGCGGAACAGCTCCGGAATGTTGCGGCTGAGCTGGGTGCCGGAGGGCTTGGCGGGTGTCCTGGAGGCAGAGGCACTTCTTCCCACCTTTCCCATTTTGGGCACTGGAGTGTCTCTTCCACAGATGCGTCGGTTTGTCCCACGAAATGGCTGGGGTCTTTTACGTCTTGGTCATTAAGGTTCCCGGTCGGACCAGGTTCCCAACAGTCTGTTGGAGCCTACAGAGCCTGGACGTCAGTCAAACAGAGCGAATGGGTGTTTCCACCAAGTCTCCACTAGCATGTGCCCCTCGTCGGGCTCCTAGGGGTAGCAGAGGGCTGCGGGGACTGCTAGTGCTTGCAGGGAGGTACCAGACGGGACACGGGAATCCCCTGTAGGTCCGGATGTGCGGGCAATATGGCGGCAAGTATCAGGGATGGGGGCCTCTGCCCACCGGGGCAAGTCACCTGGCAGCGGGACAGTTCAGTGTGGAAGGTGTTCAGGTGCCCCGGGGTGTTGAAGTAGCAGCTATAGGATGAGGTGAGGCCTGGGCAAGATGGCATCCAGAAGAGGAGGGCCGGGTATGCCACAGGGTTAGCTCTCTTCACCTTGTGAATAGTAGAGGGAGGCGTTAGGTGGATGCAGGGCAGTGGGATGCCGTCACTGTGGTCCAGGAGTGCCTACCTTGCGCCCGGCGTGCCAGTTGGGGGTCCGCCGTGAGTATGGAGGCGGCGGTACTCCGAGTAGGCCGCAAATGTCTTCAGGTGGCCTCCGACCTCCGGGGTGATAGGGACCGGTATGGGAACGTCCCTCGAGGTTAGTCCTGGTGGAGGGGTCCGTGCAAAGAAGGAACTTGCGGCTGGCGTCCGTTTTGGACGCACCCGACCGCGCTCGCCGGCTTCCGGTAGCTACTAGAGGCCGCGGCTCCAGCCTCACGAGTAGGCCGCGGTTCTGGCGGGCGGCGATCCAGCAAAATGTACCCCAATACTGGAATCAAATGGTGTGGGGGCAGGTGGGCAGCTGGAATATCCGGATGGTGCGGGTGTTGAAGGTGAAATCACACCGATGAAGGCGGATTTGCAGGACGGGATGCCGGAGCTCACCAAATGGACGTCCGTTGCGGCCGACATTTTTCTTTTTTATCCATTGCAGACCTGTTTTGTTTTTTTTACTTCTTTTGTAACTTATCAAAACTATACCTATTAACTTTCCAGCATATGATTTTAGGATCTCTCAAAATGCAATAGCAAGTTTCCTGACTATCTAACATCTTTACAGACCCTTGTGTGCTAGTTGCATGTCCTAGACTGTGCTGTGTTGTACCCTATACTAATACTCAAATAGTGTGTGGTAGCAATGGAAGTAGTCCTCGATGTAGAGAACAGATTGGCCAGGACAGTAGTGACAGAAAAAGTAGGTGTTTCTTCCTATTCCGTTTCTGCTACAGACGCAACATCTTTGGGGTGGCCTTTGGGTTGGAGCACCAGACAGGACTTCAGGAAAATTTCTCTCATGCAGCAGACTCACTGCATCTGGATTTGGTTTTTGGGCCACAGCACCTTCTGGATTCAAAAGGGCTGTCATGATATCTTCATGAAGTTATAGAAAGGACCCACTTCTTCCTGTTTTTATGTAAATTACACAAGTGATATATAAAGCCAACTGAAATAAATAAACATACAATCTTGTGTACCAGTGTCTGACTTTGTGGGAAACTAAATATGGCTTCATTATTTTATTATTGAAGCCCACTCCTCCTATGTTAAGTTTATAGTCGTGGACAAAGAGAGGATTCTCAACAACAACAGATGCCGTGCTAATTTGGACCATACCATACCATGGCGTGGGGTTGTTTTGTCAGGGGTTGGGCATGGCCCCTTAGTTCCAGTGAAGGAAACTCCTAAGACATCAGCATGCCAAGACACTTTGGACAATTTAATGCTCCCAAATTGTGGGAACAGTTTTGGGATTGCCACTTCCTGTTTCAACATGACTGTGCACCAGTGCTCAAAGCAAGGTCTATAAAGACATAGATGAGAAAGTTTGGGATGAAGGAATTTGACTAGTCTGCACAGATCTCTGACCTCAACCTGATAGAACACCTTTGGGATGAATTTGAATTTTTGGAGACTGCGAGCCAGGCCTTCTCATCTAACATCAGTGCCTGAGTTTACAAATGCACTTATCAAAGAATGGTCAAATATTCTCATAGACATACTCCTAAACCTTGCAGACAGCCTTCCCAGAAGAGTTTAAGCTGTTGTAGCTACAACAGATGAGCCAACTCAATACCTACGGACTAAGACTGGAATGCCATTAAAGTTCATGCTCATGTAAAGGCAGGTGTACCAATACTTTGGCAATATAGTGTGTGACACACACAGTATCTCACAAAAGTGAGTACACCCCTCACATTTTTGTAAATATTTTATTATATCTTTTCAAGTGACACCACTGAAGAAATGACACTTTGCTACAATGTAAAGTAGTGAGTGTACAGCTTGTATAACAGTGTACATTTGCTGTCCCCTCAAAATAACTCAACACACAGCCACACCCCTAAGTGAAAATGTACAAATCGGACCCAATTAGCCATTTTCCCTCCCCGGCGTCATGTGATTCGTTAGTGTTAAAAGGTCTCAGGTGTGAATAGGGAACAGGTGTGTTAAATTTGGTGTTATCGCTCTCACTCTCTCATACTGGTCATTGGAAGTTCAACATGGCACCTCGTGGAAAAGAAGAGGAGTGCAAGGTCTCTAACTTCCATCAGCTCCATTATGTCATCAAGGAGGAGTGGAAGACTCCAGTGG
Source organism: Pelophylax lessonae (assembly GCF_965119305.1). Lineage (NCBI taxonomy): Eukaryota > Metazoa > Chordata > Amphibia > Anura > Ranidae > Pelophylax > Pelophylax lessonae. The sequence continues at coordinate 645,420,615 of NC_138771.1, forward strand.
CAACCTGAGAAGCTCTGGTGAACTCCATGCCGAAGAAGATTAAGGCAGTGCTGGAAAATAATGGTGGTCACACAAAATATTGACACTTGGGTCCCAATTTGGACATTGTCACTTAGGAGTGTACTCACTTTTGTTTCCAGCAGTTTAGACATTAATGGCTATGTGTTGAGTCATTTTGAGGGGACAGCTAATTTTACACTGTTATACAAGCTGTACACTCACTATTTTTCATTGTAGCAAAGTGTCATTTCTTCAGTGTTGTCACATGAAAAGATATAATAAAATATTTACGGTACAAAAATGTGAGGAGTGTACTCACTTTTGTGAGATACTGTATATATATATATATATATATATATATATATATATATATATATATATATATATATATATATATATATATATATATGTGTGTGTGTACTGTATATGTATACAAATATATACATATATAGTAAGGGAAAATTATTTATTTATGTTTACTTTTCTATCATATTGAGATTTTTATTTTAAAAAATTATGATTTTATTTTCTCAATAGCTTTTTTAAAATCCTTGTTCCTGAATGTGTATATGATCGGATTAACCAATGGAGTCATCACTGTGTAAAATAAAGAGAGGATCTTGTTCAGAATATCTAGTTGTCCCTTTGTTGGAAACAAATACACAGCAATTAGCGTCCCATAAAAAATGCACACTACGGTCAAGTGAGAGCTGCAGGTGGTGAAGGATTTTTTTCTTCCTGTAATTGATTTAATTTTAAGGATAGTTGAAACAATATAGATATATGATATAACAATGAACACAAATGGAGCTATGACAAATATGTAACATACTACATAGGTCTGAATATGAACCCATGAAGTATCAGAGCAGGAAAGCTCTAGTATGGGTTCATAGTCACAGAAGTAGTGATGAATGATGTTTGGTCCACAGTAGTATAAACTGAACAAGGGTGCTGAATCAGCCAATGTCATTGTAAAACCTAGTAGCCAAACTATAATCAGTGATTTAATGCAAATTGATTGGTTCATTATAGAGTTGTAATGCAGGGGATTACAGATGGCCAAATACCGGTCATAGGACATCACAGTCAGTAGAAAACACTCTGAGGCCTCAGCATGGGCAAAGAAGAAAAACTGGATGATACATCCAGCAAGAGACATGGTACATCCATCATGTAAGATGATATAAAGAAGGTTGGGAAGAATATCCGTAGACAGAATTATATCAAGCAATGATAGTTGGGTAATGAAGAGGTACATGGGAGACTGAAGTGTTTTACACAGATGAAATAAAACCACAATAAAAAGATTTCCAGAAATAGTAACACAATATATGAAAAACAGCACCAAGAAAAATAGAATGTTTATGCTTTTTATATTTGGCAAACCTGTTAGTACAATATAGGTTACGTTATTGTGATAGCCCACCTAGTAAGAGAACATAAAAATACATAAAAAGTTAGGTTTTAACTATAAGAAAATCTACTGTGTTCAATTTCTCACAATTCTGGTGGAGGGCAAAACAAAAACAACATTTTATCTGACATTTATACTTTCAATGTTATTAGAAACTTTTGTTAATATGTTAAGATTCAGCTGAGTTTTAAACTTTCTGCATAATTCTGTGTTATTTGTAAACCATTGGTCATATTACTCATCTTTGTATCATCAGCAAAAAGACACAACTTACCCACCAAATCTTTAGTTATATCACTTACATAGAGATTAAATAGAACAGGACCTAGTACAGATCCTTGTGGTACACCACTAGTGACTGCTCTCTGTTCTGAATGAATTCCATTTACACCCACATTCTGGTATCCATCCCTTAGCCAACTGCATATACACTGAACCACCCAAGGGTTAAGTCCTAGCTTCTACAACTTTTGTATTAGATCATTATGTGGAACTGTATCAAATGCCTTGCTGAAATCAAGATATGTTATGTCCACAGCACCCCCTTGTCAAAAACATTGATAATGTTCATCTATAATAGTCAGCCTTACATACCTATAGTGGTTACGGTCCAGTGGAACCAGTTAAAAAAAAACGCAGAAATTTTGCCTGCCAATGATTATCCAAGATTCCATTTTAAGAAGATTTTTTTTATTTTTCCAAGTCAACATTTTTATTTAGATGTTCATTTCTTGGACTTAAAAGATTCTTCAATGACATCTTTAGCCTGGTAGTCCTTGCCATAGTCCTTGACAACAACAGGACAGCAACCGACCACTTTGCGAGGCTTTCCTTCCCCATTGATTTTACAAAGGCCGACCCATTCACCAAGCTTTTTGCTGTCTCAAAGATTGATCTGATGCTCAGCCCAAAGTGCCTCAACCAGCTCCATGTACATTGGTTCATCATAGTTGGAAGCCAATACACAAAGATGGGTTTGGCGTTTGTCAAGAACCTTGGCAGCTTCGCGAATCCCAAGAGCCAAACCATCGTGTATAAGTGTTTAACTTCTTGGAGAGCGGAAGTGCCTTCTTTAGTCATCCTCGATGTCTAATGGATGTTGGGCGTTACTCCACCAATCTGCTCCATAGCATAAAGGAAAGACCAGGAGTATAGGGGCTGCTCTGTGCAAAACCACTTTACAGAGCAGGTAAATATAACATGATTGTTATTTCTAACTAAAATAAAAACAAGACTTTAGTATCACTTCAGGACCACCCACTGCATTTATACTGCGGCAGGGTGATCCGGCTGTACATGTACGTGATTTTATGCAGGGTTTTTTTTTTTTGGAGCGCGCGCGTGCTGCCGTCAGAGCGCTGCTCTCGCTGTGATTGGACACAGCGGGAGCCAATCAGCAGATCCAACGGCAATGATCGTTCAGCAGAATTATAGAACAGTGGTCTGCCTATGTAAACAAGGCAGACCACTGTTCTGTCACAGAGGAAGAGAGAGTTCTTGTGTTTCAGCTCTCTCTTTTCCTCTAGTAAATCCAGTCCCCCCCCACAGTTAGAAAGCACTCCCTAGGAGCACTTTTAACCCCTTGATCACCCCTAGTGTTAACCTCTTCCCTGCCAATTCCATTTATACAGTAACAGTGCATATTTTTAGCACTGATCGCTGTTAGGGATGAGCTTCGAGTTCGAGTTGAGGCTAAGTTCGACTCCAACATCGCTCGTTCAATCGTTCATTGAATGACGAACAAATGTGCTTCTTTGCGAGAAATTTGACATCCCATAATGCACTGCACGTGTGCCGCGCGTGCAGCGATTTATGTGATTGGCCAAAAGCTTGCACCCTGACCTCATGCTTTGGCCAATCAAATGATCTCTGCTATGATTGGACTAAAGGCAGGCTGCCTTTAGCCAATCATGGCTCAGGGGCCAAGTACACGCCCCACACTACATAAAGGCTGCTCGCGCAGATGCAGCATGTAGTGTGATTGTGTGGGTGAGGAGACAGAGAGAGAAATGCATTTAAGGCAGGGCTAGAATAGCTTTTTTTGGAGTTTGTCAGACAGTGCAGAAAGGCATTCCTAGCAGTGTAGGGAGGGACAGGAATGTATTTGAGGTAGGGAGAGAATTGTTTCTTTGCAGTTTGTTAGACAGTGCAGTGAGACATTCCCAGCAGTGTAAGGAAAGAGAGAGATTTGTGCTTTTACAAGTTTAGAGATCAGATAGTGAGATATATTCAGTAGTGCAGTAGGGCTATCAATTACATCATATCAGGTCATTGCGTATACTGTATACCCATTACATCTTTCCCTATCTATAGGGCAATTGATTACATCATATCAGTGAGAGTATTGTTAATCGGTCACTTGCATACATCCTATAACCAGCACATCTCATCTATGGGGCAAATGATTACATCATACCAGTGAGAGTATTGTTAATCGGTCACTTGCATACATCCTAAAACCAGCACATCTCATCTATGGGGCAATTGATTACATCATACCAGTGAGAATATTGTTAATCGGTCACTTGCGTACATCCTATAACCAGCACATCTCATCTATTGGGCTATTGATTACATCATATCAGTGAGAGTATTGTTAATCGGTCACTTGCGTACATCCTATAATCAGCACATCTTTCCCTATTTATAGGGCTATTGATTACATCATATCAGTTAGAGTATTGTTAATTGGTCACTTGCGTACATCCTATAACCAGCACATCTCATCTATAGGGCTATTGATTACATCATATCAGTGAGAGTATTGCTAATTGGTCAGCTGACTTTTATCAAAATGAACCAGTCTTGGATCAACAAGAGCTATCAAGCCCCTAATGCAGATATAACTGCCTGAATTTGCTAGGGGTCTGCCATCCCTTGAAGACTGCATATGCTGCCTATTCTATTCCTCTACCTTGATTCTGCTAGCTTCCAACAATGTTTTTGGTTTAGGTCACTACCAACCCCCAAGGCCTAATTTTTCTGCACCTGTATGACAGGTGCATACAATTTAAATGTCATATGTCATTTTTAACAGCAGGCCCTATCCCTGTGCCCTGCTAACTATGAGGGGTTACGGTGTTCCGGCACTAACAACACCAAAGCACACAAGTACATGCAATTTCAAATTTGTATGGAATTCTTACCAGCAGGTCCCATTCCTGCACCCAGCAAGAATAACTGCTAGGGCTTGGTTATGGTATTCAGGCACCACCAACAGCAAAGGCCCAATTTTTGGCACCTGTATAGCACATGCAAGTTCAAATTTGTATGGAATTTTTATCAGCAGGTCCCATTCCTGCACCCAGAAAGAGTAACTGCTAGGGCTTTGTTATAATGTTCAGGCACCACCAACAGCAAAAGCACAATTTTTGGCACTTGTGTAGCACATGCAATTTCACATTTGTATGGAATTCTTACCAGCAGGTCCCTTTCCTGCCCCCAACAAGAGTAACTGTGAGGGCTTGGTTACAGTGTTCAGGCACCACCTACAGCAAAGGCCCAATTTTTGGCACCTGTATTACAAGTACATGCAATTTAAAATGTTTATGGAATTCTTACCAGCAGGTCCCATTCATGCACCCAGTAAGAGTAACTGCGAGAGCTTGGTTATGGTGTTCAGGCACCACCAACAGCAAAGGCCACATTTTTGGCACCTATATGACAAGTACATGCAATTTCAAATTTGTATGGATTTTTTAACAGCAGGGCCCAGTCCTGCGCCCATCAAGAGTAACTTCGAGGCCTTGGTTAAGGTGTTCAGGCACCACCAACAGCAAAGGCCCAATTTGTGGCACCTGTATGACAAGTACATTTGATTTCAAATTTGTATGGATTTTTTAACAGCAGGGCCCATTCCTGCACCCAGCAAGAGTAACTGCGAGGGATTACGGTGGTCAGGCACCACCAACAACCAAGGCCCAATTTTTCTGCACCTGTATGACAAGTACATTTGATTTGAAATTTGTATGTCTATTTGTATACATTTTTTTCATTGCTACATGTTCCCCAGGTCAGAACCTGGAACCCAATACACTTTTTTTGGGCAATAACTTGCATTTAAGCCTTCAAAATGAGGCCATTTGAATTTTGAGGTTCAACTCCCTTAGACTTCAATGGGATTAATTTATTCAAAATAACTTTTCCTCTGTTCATGGTGTTCTGGTGCGAACCAAACCGGGGTATGTTCGGCTCATCAGTAATCACTGTATTGGTGTCCCTGGTCCCCAAAAAGTGTAACTTAAATGTCAGATTTGTCCACCCCAATGTTGCAGTCCCGCTAAAAATCGCTGATCACCACCATTTCTAGGAAAAACAATAATAAAAAAAAAAAAGTCCAAAAAATGAATTCCAGATTTCCACAGGTTGAACTGTTTGTACTTGTTTAACAATAATATCCGCGCTACGGAGAAAGGATAGTATATGTATATATTAAAAATATTAAAAATGGCTGCTGCCTACCCCTAAAATATAGACCATAAGGTCAATATTAAAAATATGTAAAATGGTGAGGTAATTGGCGCTGCCTAAAAGATGTCTGAAATTCGGGTAAATCAATAACTCATGTACAGAAAAAACATTTCATATATACATAAATACATGTAAATATAAAGTGCAATATGAAAAACAGTGTATCATACAAAACATATATATTTTCTATAAATACAATTAAATAAATGTAAAAATATAAATATAAAGTGGGATAGTGCAAATACCAGTGCGCATACCACCAAACTATATCTACTATATATATATATATATACGTGTACAAAAAATATTGTGTTTGGCCAGTGAATATTGGCTGGTGAGCCCTCAATTATCCAAATAAGAAAGTGATTTGGTCTTCCAATCTAAATAAATTACTGATAATTATATCAGAAAATAAACTGAGAGCATGTGATTGGTGCAGTGAAATCCCAGCTGGATAATAAAGTGCAATGTGATATATATGATCCAGAAAATAATTATAAATAAATAATGATAAAGTGCTGTTAATGCAAGTGATTCAAGTAAAATTATCAATCCTAAAAAGGGTGAAAAGAATGTAATTTATATATAATTGGTGTGTAGCAGTATTCAAAAAGCTCAATTGATCGAATAAATAGAAAATGTCCAAAACAAGTCCATAGAAAGGTGAGCTGTGACAGTACTCGGCTCCACGGGTGTTTTTTATAGTGCTCCAAATATTTTTAAGTGCCGGGTGCGGAAACAGTGATCCCTTTTTCCCAATCTCTCCCGCACTCACATGCAGGATGTAGAAACCTTGCAAACGGACCTGAACAAAATAACGGGGTGGGCAACTACATGGCAGATGAGGTTTAATGTTGTAAATGTAAAGTAATGCACTTGGGGGCCAAAAACCAGAAAGCAAGCTACTCACTAGGGGGGGAACCTCTGGGTGAGTCTAGGATGGAAAAGGAATTGGAGGTACTGGTAGACAACAGGCTTGGCAGTGGCATGCAATGCCAAGCCGCTGCAAGTAAAGCCAACAGAATACTGGGATGTATAAAAAAGGGGATTCACTCCAGAAATAAAGAGATTATTCTCCCACTCTACAAGACTCTGGTCCGGCCACATCTGGAGTATGCTGTCCAGTTCTGGGCACCGGTCCTCAGGAAGGATGTGCTGGAACTGGAGAAAGTCCAGAGAAGGGCAACAAAAATAATTAGGGGAATGGAGAACATCAGCTATGAGGAGAGGCTACAGGCACTGAACCTGTTCTCTCTGGAGAAGAGAAGATTGAGGGGGGATATGATATCAATGTACAAATACTGTACTGGCAACTCTAGCATAAGGAACAAACTATTCAGAGTAAGGGAATACAATAAGACACGTGGCCACTCACTAAAACTAGAGGAAGGGCGGTTTAACCTTAAAATGCGTAAGAGGTTCTTCACTGTGAGAGCGGTAAGGATGTGGAATTCTCTTCCACAAGCAGTCGTATCAGCAGGGAGCATCAATAGTTTCAAAAAACTGTTAGATGGACACCTTAGAGACCACAACATACAGGGGTATACAATGTACGGTTAAAAGCAAACACACACACACACACATCATAGGTTGAACTGGATGGACTGTTGTCTTTTTTCAACCTCACTAACTATATGTAACTCACCAGAAAATATCACCCCTACAGGGGCAACCAGCATGTAAGACACAGATCCACTGTCCGGTCCCAAGGTGTTCTTATAAGCTGATCCCTCTGTTAAAGCAATCCTAGAGCCGTGTATACTATATAGGTCATGTATCAAGTATGCTCATAGGGCATGTATCCAGGGTTCCATATAGAGAAAGAGAGCCTCATATAGTGATGTATCGTTTAAACAGTAAACTCTTTATTGGTAAGATAAACAACGTACTCACATTTTAAAAAGGCAAGTCAGGCGACAGGTATTGTAGGGACCGCAAGACCCTCTTTGGCGGTGGCTTCCGGGACGCTGTGTTAACCAACCACCAGATCTGCGTTCCAACGATGCGGAAGTGACGTAATTATGCTTGACGCGTTTCGTCATCAATGACGACTGGTTGTACTGTTGTCTTTATTCAACATCAACTACTATGTAACTATGTATCCCATTATTTGTAGACGCTATACATTTTGCACAAACCAATCAAAATACACTTTTTAAGATTTTTTTTTTTTTACCAGAAATATGTAGCATAAAATTGATGAAAAAAATAGATTTTTTTTAAAAAAGATTATTGGGAATATTTTATAGCAGAAAGTAAAAAGTATTTTTGTTTTTCAAAATTGGGGTTCTTTTTTTGTTTATAGCGCAAAAAATAAAAACCGTAGAGGTGATCAAATACCACCAAAAGAAAGTTCTATTTGTGGGGAAAAGAAAGCCAAATTTTATTTGGGTACAGCATCGCACAACCACGCAATTGTCAGTCAAATCAACGCAGTGCCGTATCGCAAAAATATGGCCTGGTTATTAAGGGGGTAAAACCTTCCAGAGCTGAAGTGCTTAAAGGAAGGAAGAAAGGACAGCAGATAGTCAGGAAGTTGAATAAATAGACATTGGCAAGTAATACTATAGATACAAAATGTATGGAATATTATAACATGACGCTGAACCAGGAAAGCTCATATTTCAAATGTATAATACATAGTTACATATCGTTACATAGTTACATAGTAGGTGAGGTTGAATAAAGACAATAGTCCATCCAGTTCAACCTGTGTAGGTGTGTGTGGCCGTAATCATCTTGCATAGCTCTGAATGTTCTGATCCTTGAGATGTACGTCTAAGAGTCTTTTGAAAGCCACCATACTTCCCGCAGAAACCACCTCTTTTCAGTTGAGTTCCGATGCACATTATGGTATAATAATTGGAATTGGGTGACGGAGAAAAGCTATACATCCACCTATCCGGCTTCTAACTAGTACACTGTTTAACTTTCTCCATCAGCTTATCCCCCCAAAGCTATTACCTTTTGTATCAATTGACTCTCCCCCTTAGATTGTAAGCTCTAATGATCAGGGCCCTCTAAATCCTGTTGTACCAAATTGTATTGTAACTGTGCTGCCCATCTTCATTTTATAAAGTGCAAACTGTTGCGCTTTATAAATCTTGTATTGTAATAATGTTAATAATAAAAATACATTTATACTTCTACAGTTCTTCATAGGTATGCAAACACAAAACAGGCATTCTATGATGTGTCTGTGTTTTAATTTATCTTCAAGCAATTGTTGCATACTGCACCTCAATTCCATGCACATTTTTAGGGATGAGGTCTGGATGTATTTGTTTGCTTTGAAAATCCCCATCAAACAATGTCAGATCAGCCATGAAATGTTTTAGTGGAAATAATGTACCATTTACAGTGACGTGTTAGTCTTGGTTACTTACTGAGTTGATATGAAACCCTTTTATACATTTACTCCTCCTCGTGAGCTGTTTATTTTGCATTGCTAAATATATCTGAGATAATAATCTTTTAGGAATATTTTATTTTAGATTGTATATCTCCTGACACACACGCTTTATTAATCTTAAATTGAAAGCAGTAGGGAATCCATGTTTATTGTTACAGATTTTATCCACTCGCCTATTTTCTACCATTAAATCTGCACATTTGAAACAAATTGTCTGCATTAAGTACAAGGACAATATTGGTTGTTTACTGTGTGATATGTTATTATTAATATTTTGTAAAATTAATATTATTTATCTATAGATATAGACAATTGAGTACTGTCCGTGATACTTTTTTTTTTTTTGCACTAACATACAATTTTTCAGGACAAGCTGTTGGTGTATGTCCCCTTCATCAAGGTCCAAGCAGTACTGATTCACAAAAGATTTCACAAAATAATCTCTAAGCTTAAAGGAAAAAAAAAAGAGAAAACCAAACAAACATAAACAAATGTAACTGGCAATGGTAATAAAACTAGCATAGTTAGTGAGATAAGACAGAGGGAGAGCTGTAGACTGGGAGGGGGTGGGTGATGTTACAAAGGGGGTAGTAAAACTGTAAAATAATGAGTAAGGAAACCCATATCTAAATGTAGGCCGTTATTTTTTATGTTAAAAAGAAGTATCGTTCTTAATTCAAAAGTTTTCCTTTCCTGGATAGTTCTGAAATTACTAAAGGACTAAAACATTGAGGTCTTCTATTGTGTGGTCCAGTTGTGAGAAATGATGTCCCACTAGGAAAGGAAAACTTCTGAATAAGGCTCCTTTCACACGGCCGCTCCGTGTGTTCGCAAATCATCCCATCCGTTTGCGGATGATTTGCGGACATAATGTAAGTGAATGGCACTGCGGGTGTCAGCGGAATACCATCCGCTGACACCCGAGTTCTGTTCCGTTTTTACGAATGGAACAGAACCCCATTTTTCCTTCCATGTAAAAAACGGAAAGGAAGGAAAATCGGATGTCAGCGGTGTCATCCGCTGACATCCGCAGTGCCATATACTTACATTATGTCCGCATATCATCCGCAAACGGATGGGATGATATGCGGGCACACGGAGCAGATGACAGAAATGTCATCCGCTCCGTGGAAAAAAAAAAGTCCCGCAGCGGACGTTTCACACGGAGCGGCCCGTATGTCCGTTTTTCATCCCATCCGTTTGCGGATGAAAAACGGACATAATGTATCTCTATGTAAATACGGATGTCATCGGATGATCATCCTCTGACATCAGTTGTCAGTTCAGTTCAGTTCAGTTTTTTTGAACGGAGGAGAACCCTATTTTTTCTTCCTTTCAAAAAACGGAACGGAAGCAAAAACGGATGTCAGTGGTGTCATCCGCAGACATCCGTATTTACATAGACATGCATTATGTCAGTTTTTCATCCGCAAACGGATGGGATGAAAAACGGACATACGGACCGGGTGACACAAGTGTCATCCGTGTCCGTTACAAAAAAAAAAGGACCTGATTGGGCAAAAAAAAAAGGAACGCCCTTGTGAAAGAGCCCTAAGAATGATACTTCTTTTTGACACAAAAAATAACGTCCTAAATTTAGATATGGGTTTCCTTAAGTGGGGTACACACTAGCATAAAATATGCTGAAAATTCCCGTCCGAGGTAAAATCGTACACAACTTTCAGCAGCCGATGCTGACATTTTGAACGAAAAAAAATGGAAAAACGAAAAAAAAAAAAAACGGAGGGACAAACATCAAAATTTTTATCGTCCATCCCCAGCATGACCAATTTTCGTTTACCACTTAAGCCCCGGAATATTTTACCCCCTTCCTGACCAGGGGGTATTTTGTGATTCGGCACTGCGTGACTTTAACGGACAATTGCGCGGTCGTGCGACGCTGTACCCAAATGTAAATTGATGTCCTTTTTTTCCCACAAACAGAGCTTTCTTTTGGTGGTATTTGATCACCTCTGCAATTTTTTGATCATGCGCTATAAACAAAAAAAAAGTGACAATTTTGCAAAAATAACAATATTTTTCACATTTTTTCATATGAAATTCCCCCCCAAAAAAAATTTAAAAATCAAAATGTTTTAACATTTAAGGCCAATTTGTTTTATGCTACATATGTTTGGTAAAAAAAATTGCAAAAAGCGTATTTTGATTGGTTTGCGCAAAAGTTATTGCGTTTACTAACTAAGGGAAAGATTTTTGTCATTTTTGGTGGGTTTTTTTTAGCGAGTAATGGCGGCGATCTGCGTTTTTTTTTTTTGTGGGACTGCGACATTGCGGCGGACAGATTGGACCGTTGACTGACATTTTTGACACTTTTGGGGGTACCAGTGACATTACTACAGTAATCAGTGCTATACAAATGCACTGTTACTGTAATAATGACACTGGCAGGGAAGGGGTTAACTTTATTGGAGAAGGAGAGGTTAAGTGTGTCCCTAGGGGCGTGTTTCTAACTGTGATTGGATGTGGCTGTTCATGTAACAGCAGAAATCTACGGTCCTACATAGCAGGACTGTATGATCTCTGCTGTTACACAAGGGAGAGTGACAGGCGGCTTTGTTTACACTAGCTGCCTGCCTTTCTCCCTCTGTAACCGACGATCGCTAGTGACCGGCGGACATCGAGTCCGCCGGTCACACGCGTGGGGATCAGAGGGAGAGAGCAGGGACGGGAGCGCGCCTCTGGCGGCGCACGCTCGTCCCCCTATTGGCTCGCAGGCGAGTGACGTACCGGTATGTCACTTTGCCTGGCCGGGGCTGACCGCCGCAGTATATGTACTTGCGGCGGTCGGCAACCGGTTAATGTGTATGCAGTACGTCCACGAAAAATTGTATACAAGAGACCGCACATGTTCCGAAGTTGCTGACGACCCGGAAGTCTAGGAACAAACGTCCCAACAAAAAAAAAAAAAATTGGACGAGAAATTTTGTGAACCTTATTGTCAACTAAAAACGGTTATGAACGCTGAGCATGAGAGAGAAAAATCTGAGGATATTTCGTCCAAATTTCGTCAAGTGTACACAAGCCTTTACTCTTTCTTCAACAGTTTTACGACCCCCTCTGTGATTATCACCCCCTAGTCTATAGCTCACCCTCTGTCTTATCTCAATAACTATGCTAGATTTATTACCATTAGAAGTTACATTTGTTTATGTTTGTTTGGTTTTCTCTTTTTTTTTCTTTGGCTTAGAGATTCTTTTGTGAAATATCTTGTGAATCAGTACTGCTTAGACCTTGATGAAGGGGACATACACCAACAGCTTGTCTTGAAAAATTGTATGTTGGTGCAAATAAAAAAAGTATCAAGAACTATCCAGGAAAGGAACATTTTTGAACTAAGAACGATACTTCTATTTTACACAAAAAATAATGGCCTAAATTTAGATATGGGTTTTCTCACTTATTATCCAACAGTTTTATGATCCCCTTTGTGACTATCGTCCCCCTCCAGTCTATAGCTCTCCCTCAGCCTTTTCTCACTAACTATGCTAGTTTTATTACCTATATGTACATTTGTTTGTGTGTTTATTTTCCTTTTTTTTTCCTTCCCTCAGAGATTGTGTTTTTTTAACATTCTGCTAAAATTTTGTGAATCAGTACTGCTTGGACCTAGATGAAGGGGGCATACCCCGAAAGCTTGTCCTAAAAAACTGTATATTCGTGCAAATAAAAAAAGTATCACAGACAGTACTTTGTTGTCTCTGTCACAAGTGCACTAATACAGCTACAATCAATCTTTTTTGCTATGGGTTATCAGTTTGTTGGTACCACCAACATTGTCTGTGAAGGTTTTCATTGATCCAGGTCATGGTAAATCTAGAAATAGTGACATTCAACTTGACTTGTTCTGTAATCTTGAAGAAAGACTTTACCAAAGAGAAGGGTTTATGGGAATCGTTTAAAAGTGGACAGAGTAGCAGATCAGCAGATACATTTGGGTAGGGAGTTCCAGGGGATGGGAAAGGCTCTGGAGAAGTATTGGAGGTGAGCATTGAAAGGAGTGATGAGGAAGATAGAGAGCAGGAGGTCTTGGAAGAAATGAAGAGAGTTGATATTTTGAGACAAGGTTAGTGATGGACTGTAGCTGGGAGCAGAGCTGTGGATAGCTTTGCAAGCTTTTGATAGTATTTTGAATTTTATCAGTTAGGTGAGCAGTAGCCAATGGAGGGATTGTCAGAGGAGTGTAGCAGGCACTGAATGGTTGGTAAGGTGGATGAGTCTGGAATGGGATAGTCTATGTAAAGGCTGTCCAATGAGTTGCAGTAGCCCAGGTGAGAGATAACCAGGGAGTACATTAGAAGATTTGGGGTGTCCTTGGTTAAGAAGGGGCATGTTTTGAAGATGTTGTGAAGACTGAGAAGCCAAGATTTGAACAGTGATTGGATGTGGAGATGAAAAGAGAGTTCAGAGTGCAGGATTAAACCTAGCACTCTGGCATGTGGGGACAGACTAATAGTTGTGCCATTGATTTTGACAGAGTTTTAATAACCATCTACACCATATTAACAGATGATCGTCTATACTCTCAGATCACACCGTTACGAAAATGGGAATTGGATCTTGGAGAATATTTCCTAGAACAACGGTGGCAAAAAGCTATTGCAGCAACTAACATGGTCTCCCACTGCTCCACCCATTGGGAACTCTACCTAAAAACTCTACACCAATGGTATTTGAACCCTTTCAAATTGGAAAAGTTTAAACCAGCCTAATCTCCAGCATGCTGGTCTCTGTGGTGATAATGGTACACTGGCCCATACTTTATTCTTTTATAAATTCCTACTGGTGCCAAATCTTTGCCCTCATATCTGATATTTTAGGCCACTGAGTGCACCCAAATCTGACCTTTGCATTGATACATATTGGATACATGGCTTTTTTCTTTCACTTACTACTGGCAGCTAAACTTAACATCACCAGGCTATAGCGTACCATGACCCCACCCTCTATCTCCAACACGATCACTGACCTAAACCTTAAATGTGAGATGAAGAGACTGCTCCTCCGTAAAAACCTCCAAATGTTTCTCCCTATCTGATTTTCTGTCCTTATGTTCCTGATCTCAGTGGATCTCCCCCCCTTCTATTTTCCCCCAAACTTCCCACTTTCCCTCCCTCCCCTTCTTCCCACATCCTCCTTCCCTTTAGGTTCGCCTAAATAGGTTCTTATCTGTCTTTCCTTGTACACACAAAATTGCTAACTTGTTTTGCATTGCTTCTCCCTTTAGCAGAATATTTACCTGCATGCAGCGGTTTATGTTAATGTGTTTTGTACTGTGACAGTGGAGACCAATTTCTCTAATCGTTCTTTACTTGCATTGTTTCGTACCCTCTGAAAATTTTCAGTAAAGGTTTATGAATCATAAAAACAACTGGGTAGACTACAGTGGACCTTTCTACCATATTGTCTAGCACATGTAAATACAAATTAATGTTTGTTTGTTTTTATTTCAAGTATCTTCTACCGTTACATCACAGTAGACTTCATTAGGGGCCAACGATCATCAATCTTTTACAAAACTCATTGTGCAGAGCTTAGCTGGGACATTATCACATCCACTGGATGGAAAGGAGCACCACTCTACATGTTTTGTCTCTTCATTTGCTTGTGAGTACCCACTTTTTTTTTTTTTTTTTTCAAAACATTTTATTGGAAATAAAATGAGCAGTTACAGGAAGTATGGAATGCAGATGGAGATACAATCAGAAATGGAGAACAACCCACTTTTTATATAATCACTTCAATACCGTACACTTTCACCCCCTTCCTGGCCTGGGCCACTTCTCAGATTTCAGCACTGTCACACTTTGAATGACAATTACTCAATCATTCAACACTGTACCCAAATCAGTGTAAATTATTGTGTCTGTGTGAAAGTTATAGAGTCTAAGAACTATACTATATATGTATTTGAAAATTGAATAATCCTGATATACTGATTGCCTATCTTGTGGCCCTAAAATGCTAGAACAGGACAAATACCTAGATGTATAGAGGGGCCCAACATCCAAGGAGTTCCTTTGGTCTTTCAAGGAGCAGAAATTATGCATAAACTATGCATCTAATTTAAGTTCTACATTGACCATGCTATTATGGATAGCATGCAGGAATTTACAAAACAGAAAAAGGTAGCCCAACCGCTGCACTCCTCACACAGCCCGAGTTGTAAGCAAATAAAAGTATTCAACTAGCCGGACTTTGATAGATTAAGCGGGGACTCTAAAGCATTTATCAAAGGATGCAGAAATTTGTGCAAACCTCATTGGCTGCCAAGAGGAGTAGGCCCAGTGATATCTTGGAAGAAAACCCAAGACCTTCCAGGCAGATAGAAGATCAAGAGGGAGATTCATTGCAGGAAGAGTTGGAGGAATCTGTTCCTTGTTCATTTAATTTTTGTTTAGTCTCCCCTTCTGTGGAAAGTGCAGGAGACATGATTCAATGGAAGAAGGAGGATCTGTCTCCTCCCAAAAGTATGAAAAATTATTTTCCTAATCTTAAGAAGGAAGTTCCATCATTTCCTTTAATGGAGGAGATTAAAGATCTGATCAAGGAAGAGTGGGAAGAGCTAGATAAAAGATTCACAGTTCAAAGTCATTTTGCAAAGCTCTATTTCTTCAGCGTTTGAATGCAAATCAATGGGAAACCTTTCTGGTTATGAATATGCTATTTAAATGCTAGCCAGACATGAAACACTGCCTACTGAAAATGTAGATGGGGTTCTCAAGAAACTTTACATTACTGCAGGATTGCTCTGTCATCCTGCAGTAGCATTGACTTAAGTTTCAAAGCCTTTGAAGTTTTAGACTGAAAACATTGAAGATGTTATTAAATCAGGAGTTGGCACAAAAACAATTGTCCCATCTGTAGAAGAAATCAAATTAACATAAGAATTTTTGTCTTCGGTGGACATAGGCTTTTGGCCAGAGTAATGGTCACTTAGGAATTGGGTTGCATATTCATCTTCTGAACAAGCCTTCTGTTCAGTATCATTAAATAGAAATAGCCTTTTTGGGAAGCCTCTTGAAGAAGCCGAAAGTAGGGTGACCAGAGGAAAATTGGGCCTAATTCCTCAAGACAAGTGGAGACTAGGGATGATCGAACGGTTCGGGTCAACCATCGGTTCGGCCCGAACATTGGGTGTTCGAGGTTCGGCCGAATTTAGAACTTTTTGCCCAAAAAGTTCGGAATTCGGCAACCAGAACCGCCCAAAATGCAATGCTTCAGGAAATGGGCTTTAAAAGCCCGTGATTGGACCAGAACCATTAGCAAAAGCCAATTGAGGGGGCAGGAGAATGCTAGGAATGTGATTGGAGTGACTAGGGGGTCCCTAGACCAATCATTAGTGAATACGCCCCCCAGTATATAAGATCGCCCCCGCCATATTCCTAGCATTGTTATACTGGACATGGAAGAGAGTGGAAGCAGTTCTGTTAATTTTACTTTAAAAGTGTCATTTAGCTATTTTTAGTTTGAGGAAAGGGAAATCTAGTGTAGTTAGAGTGCTCCTTTACACTTAAGTTAGCTTCAAAAATTTAGTTTCTGTAGGGAAAGTGTGAAGTGTCAGGGTGACCAGAGTGTAGTGTAGGGTTAACTGGCAGTGACTGCTATGGCAGGGTGACAAAACCCTTCCATAGCAGGGTGACCGCTATAGAGAAATGATCATTTCTCTGAATTGCTTCGGCACAGGCATATGGCTTCTCACCAGCCAAGCATTTTTTATGCTGCCACTGCCAGTGCTTTTTTGAGGACATGTTTGATGTCAGACATGACATCTGAACATGTGTACAGGGGGTATATATAGACATATATGTCTGAATATATACCCCTAGACATATATAGGTGTGATAGTAGCAGAAATAAATGCTTGCACTAATGAAATCATTTACAGTAATATATTTCTGCTACTATCACACCTATATATGTCTAGGGCAGTGGTTCTTAACCTTGTTGGAGGTACTGAACCCCACCAGTTTCATATGCGCATTCACCGAACCCTTCTTAATTGGAAAAATAAATGATTTTTTCAAATTCAAAACATAGGTATATATTTATACATAGGTGCACAAAATGAACAAAACCATTAAAGAACAAAACCATTGCATTAATACTGACTGGTGACCATTTGCATTAACACTGATCGCTGACCATTTGCATTAACACTGACCGCTGACCATTTGCATTAACGCTGACCGCTGACCAATTGCATTAACACTGACCGCTGACCATTTGCATTAACACTGACCGCTGACCATTTGCATTAACACTGACCGCTGACCATTTGCATTAACACTGACCGCTGACCATTTGCATTAACACTGACCGCTGACCATTTGCATTAACACTGACCGCTGACCATTTGCATTAATACTGAGCACTGAACATTTGCATTAATACTGAGCACTGACCATTTGCATTAATACTGAGCAATGAGCATTTGCATTAATACTGAGCACTGACCATTTGCATTACCAACCAACCAACCAAAAAAAAAAAAAGGCTCTCCTAACTTAAAAAAACAAAACAAAAATGCCATACCAATACTGCACACTCACTCACTGTGTATAACTGTTATACACAGGGGGGGGGGGGCTTTTTAGTAAAACACTTCTCTGCAGAGAACACCACACCACCACATCTACCTACCTTAGTCCTCCTGATTCTGGGCTGGCTGCTGCGCTGGCCTAGTAGTGCATGGCCTGCTCTGGCCTGGGTCTGGTGCCAGACTGGTGTCAGACTCACTCAGTGAGTCACTTGAGTGAGCCACCACTCACTAAGCCTCCTCCTAGGCCTAGGAGTTGGACCTCTCTCCCCTCTAGTCTCCGAGTACCCGCTCTCACTCTGCTCAGTCTGTCCTTGTCCTCGCCGTCAGTGCACTGACTCAGTGTGTCAGTGTCACATGACATGTGAATCACTCCGCCAGGTCCGCTCTCTGTACTGTGGGGATGTTGTGTGTTTCCATGATGACGGCGCGGAGCGGGAGCGGAAGGACACGCCCGAAATTGGAGAAATAGTCCCTGACAGCGAAGTGGTACTAGCAGAGGGTGTGCGTGTCATCATGAATCATATGAGTCCTCCGCTGAACCCCAGAGACTGACTCACCGAACCCCTGGGGTTCGATCGAACCCAGGTTAAGAACCACTGGTCTAGGGGTATATATTCAGACATATATGTGTATATATACCCCCTATACACATGTTCAGATGTTTTGCCTGCCTCAAAAGAACCCCAAAAAAATGCCAAAAAAACGCTAGCGTCAAAAAAAAATGCCCAGGTGTGTTTTTGCTGGCATTTTTTGGGGGGTTTTGGAGGCAGGCAAAACATCTGAACTTGTGCACAGTACCACTATACACAAGTTCAGATGTTTTTCCTGACTGCAATGCAATATGCACTGTTACTGTAAAAATGACATTGGCAGTGAAGGGGTTAACTGTATTGGAGAGGGAGGGGTTAAGTGTGTCCTAGGGGCCTGTTTCTAACTGTGATGGGACATGTGTACTATTGTAAAAACAGAGATCAATGGTTCTACATAGTAGAACCGTCTGATCTCCATTTTTACACAGGGGAGAATGACAGGCGGCTTGTTTACATAAGCCGCCTGACTTTCTCCCTCTCTACCGACGATCGTAGTGTGACCGGCGGACATCGGGTCCGCCGGTCACACGCACGGACTCCTCTGTGAACGAGCCGGGGCGGGCGCGCACTCGTCCACTATTGGCTCCCAAGCCGGTCACAGGCGAGCGACGTAGACCTACGTCACTCTGCCTGGCTGGGGCTGACTGCCGCAGTAAATATACTGTGCACAGTCAGCAACCGGTTAAGCATCTAACTTGGAAAGTTGTTGTCATAGCTGCAATTACTTCAGCCCATAGGGTGTCAGAACTTAGAGCTGGGTTCACACTATTGCCAATTGGATGCGGGTTTCCCCGCATCTAATTTGCATGACAGGAGAGTGTGCCCGGCTCTCAATGGAGCCCGTTCACACATCTCTGTGTTGATAGAGAAGCGGCTTGCAGAAAATTCCTGCGCATCTTCTAGTCAGTTCCAGGTCTGAATTCAGTCAAAAATTCTGACTTAATTTGGACCTAAAATGGTGCACGGGGACGCACTGGACCCCCTGCTGCGAGCCGCTCCTGAATTCAGTGTGAACCCAGCCTAAAGCTTTTTTCTCTAAAGAACAGTATTGTGTCACACATTCAGACAAGGTTTTTCTTCTTCTCTCTCCTGAATCTAGACCTAAAGTGTCCTCCTGTTATCATTTCAATTGAGAATCAGTCCTTCCCTTCTTATTACCAGATGCACAAAACTCTGGAGATTTCTCTAATTTGGATATGGTCAGTCTAATGCAGTTAACCCTTTGATTGCCCTAGATGTTTAACCCCTTCCCAGACAGTGTTATTAACACAGTGACAGTGCATATTTTTAGCACTGATCACTGTATTAGTATCACTGGTTCCTGCAAAGTGTCAAAAGTGTCAGTTAGTGTCTGGTTATCCATCACAATATCGTAGTCCCGCTTTAAGTTTCTGATCACTGTCATTACTAGTATATAAAAAAAATTCCAGGAAATAGAACATAGTCTATAGACATTGTTTGCACAAACCAAACGATATACACTTATTGATGCATGCTGATTTTTTTTTACACATAAAAGGTAGCAGAATACATATTGGCCTAAATTCATTAAGAATTAGATCAAGATTAGGTCAAGTAATTAAAGGGTGTGTATCACAACAGATAAGTATATGAAGATTCCCTGTCATGTGGAATCCATACTCATCATAAACAGTGTCATCCAAGATCCAAATAATCATAACGGGATAAGGAGTTGACAAACATCTTTATACAGTAAAGTTCCTGATTAGGCAACATATCTGGAAAAAATAAAATATTATACAATTTGTAATATTATGATACAATCCAGCTTTCAGATGTTTAAGTGCCGGTTCACACTGCCGCGACCACTAAAGTCGCGTCGCTTCCAGCGCGACTTTGGCGCGACTTTGGCGTGACTTAGCGCGACTTTGGCGCGACTTAACGTGACTTTGGCGTGACTTCAGCGCGAGGCGACTTTTTATTTGGCCAATCACAATATGATGTGTTCCTTTTCCTGTTTTTTTTTTTTACATATTACAAAAAAGTATGGCAGACCAATGTACAGATAACGTTTATGGGGGAGGTGTAGGAGTGGCTGAACTGTGGAATGTCTAGCTTGATGCTAGAAAGTAGATAAGAATGCTAATTGAGGTTACTCACATTGAAGGAAAAACATCTTTTGTCTGTCTGTCCAGAAACTTAAAAAAAAGAGCTTTTTTCATATAATTTTTAAGAAGCACATGCCTCCAAAGACGCCCAAAAAATGCCCGATAAATGCCTGCAAGAAAAAAAGCCAGCCGGAGAGAAGCCGCATTACTGAAATTATAAGAAAAATGCTATTTTTGGGGCGGTTCTGGACATGCTACAGAGCTGAAACTTGACAGGTACACCTTTTAGACCCCCCCCCCCAGACACTAAATACAAAAAAAGACATGCCTGCCTAAAAAAATGCCCGATAAATGCCTGCAATAAAAAAAGCAAGCCGGAGAGAAGCCGCATTACTGAAATTATAAGAAAAATGCTGTTTTTTAGGGGTTCTGGACATGCTACAGAGCTGAAACTTGACAGGTACACTTTTTAGACCCCCCAGACACTAAATACAAAAAAAGACATGCCTGCCTAAAAAAAATGCCTGATAAATGCCTGCAAGAAAAAAAGCCAGCCGGAGAGAAGCTGCATTACTGAAATTATAAGAAAAATGCTGTTTTTTAGGGGTTCTGGACATGCTACAGAGCTGAAACTTGACAGGTACATTTTTTAGACCCCCCAGACACTAAATACAAAAAAAAGACATGCCTGACTAAAAAAATGCCCGATAAATGCCTGCAAGAAAAACGGCCAGGTTGACAGATGACATATTCATGTTTTAATAAAAATTATGCTCTTTTCTTGTTCAATACCATTTTTTTCAAAGTCGGATGACAAGTCGGATCACAAGTCGCTTCAATTAAGATAAGGAGGCGACTCCCATTGAAGTATATGGGACAGGTCGGATCACTGGTCGCCTCAAAGTAGTACCGGACCCTTTTCTGAAGTCGGAGCGATTTCAGTAGTGGCAATTAAGACGGCACTGATTGAATTACATTGCTTTCGTTATGTCAAACGACCTGGGGTGACCTGGGGTGACACAAGTCACCTCGTGAGTCGCCCTAGTGTGAATGGGCACTAACACAGGGAGGGGGTGAGCATTAGACATGTGCAGAACGGAAACATTTGTTTTGCTTCATTTTGGATAGATGTGATTTGTTACAAATTTTGTTTTGTTTTGGAATTAGTTCAGTTTCGTTTCATTTTGGAAGTCATTAGGCTTTGTTTCATTTTCGTTAAAATTTGTTTTGTTTATTAATTTTCTAATGAACTCCAAATTTTCTGAGGGATTTGAATTCGGATTTGTTGAAAAATAATCAACCAATTTGGATTCAGTGTGAAGAATAGCTGGTTGGGAAGCCGGCTTTTGCGTCCTTGACAACTGATGACTCATCAGCTGTCAGCGGGCTTCTCCACTGACAGCTGAAATGTAAACAAAAACAATGCAGGCAAGAGAAAATTCAGAAAAAAAAAACAGTGTGGGGTCCCCTCCCAATCCTTACCAGGCCCATCAGGTCTGGTATGGATTCTAAGGGGAACCCCACTCCAAAATGTGGAGAAAAAAAAATGACATGTGTTCATATCAAAATCCATACCAGACCCTTATCTGAACGTGCAGCCCAGCAGGCCAGAAAAGGGGGTGTGCCCTGTCTCAATGTCCCCATGTGGGACTGTGTCATTGCGGTGGACAGATCGGACACCTAACTGACACTTTTGACACTTTTGAGGTGACCAGTGACATTACTACAGTAATCAGTGCTACAATATGCACTGTTACTGTACTAATGACACTGGCAGGGAAGGTGTTAACATAAGGGGTGATCAAAGGATTGTGTCTCTAGGGGATGCTTTCTAACTGTGTAGGGGGTGGACTTACTAGATGAACATAGAGATCTGTGTTCCTAAATAGCAGGAAACAGGATCCCTGTGTTCATCTGTGACAGAACGTTGGTCTGCCTTTTTTACATAGGCAGACCACTGTTCTGTCTCTATGGGGAGTGATTGCCCGCTCCCCCACTGGCTATTACATGAAATGACATACAGATACGTCGTTTCGCATAATAGAGCCGACCAGCAGTAAAAGTGCGGTGACTGGTTGACAAGTGGTTAACCAATATTAAAAGAATACACTAAACCAGCAAAGCTCACATTCCAAGTGTATAATGCAAGCAGTTTTTTTGGCATTGGTTGAGTTGAGCTGCAAATTATGTAGCACCCCCTAGCTGTCTTGCTAGAATGCTAGGATTTTTTGTGTTAGAGTAGGTAAATAATTCAGGCTTAACTGGCAGCCAAGCCTGTGTGTGTTTTTCTGGGTCAGGGTTTGAGTGACTCAGGGAGGGTTGGATGATTCACAGGCAGCATCTATGAGACCACCCACTAATTCTAGAAACATACAGAAGATCCTAGAATAATGGGAGTAAGGGAGAGGAGGAGCTGCCTAGAGTATTCTGAGGGCCCTGACCAATCCCTGACAAATGGGTTGGCAGGGGACAGGCCTCCTCAAAAACTCTGGGTAAGCCTAGATGGGGCAATGGAGTTTGGGTGGAAAATGGAGATGGAGTGTAAGGCTGTCAGTGACCCTTGCAGGTGCGGGGGGGGGGGCTCAGGCTTGGACTTGGGTGCAGAAATTACCCATTTTATGACACACTGAGGTGTCCTGACCAGAGGCACGGGAGCAAGTGGGGGACAACAGGAGAATACTGCTGGGCGAATCTCCAGGGTGGAAGACAACCAGGAGACTGATGAGTGTTGCAGTCAAGAGGACTGCAATGCATACCTAAGAGAAATGGGTGCAAGCAGTCTTGGATTTATGCAGAGTCAGTCTGGGAGGACTGTGGAGTCTTAGCCAGGAGGGCTAGTGAAAGGGGCAGCTGCAGCCAAGTTGGCTAGCAGTGCCTGAAGAGATGGTGCTGGGATCAGTAGCTACAGGTGGGGGACAGCTGGGCACTAGGGCTTCTTGCTACACTACTAAAGAGGCCTGCGGTCCCTGTCTGGGAAGGGCATTTGCTACCAGTCTAACTGAGCCTTTGTTAGATCATCCAAACAGTGCCAGCTAGTCCTGGGAGTTGTAGTTCTACAAGAAAGATTTGTGCCTGAGGTAGAAGGAGAAGTGTATATACGGACTGTATATAGTTACGTCCTTAAAGAGTTTTGCTACCTTGATCAAGTGGGCATCCTATAATATCCTAAACCCTATCCAAGTTCAACATCCCTAATAAAATACAAAAACAAAGCTGCAAGGACTGTTTCTTGTCTCCAAAGTGCTGTGGAAAATTCTGTGGGCCTGGCTGTGCAGGGTGGGAGATATCTACATTCACCAGCGGCTCCTGTGGGGATAGCGCTGAATATGGTATAATAATTGGAAAAGACCCGGGTGAACTGGGTGATGGAGGAGGTTGTGTAGCATATATAATGCTATATTTCTTATATTTCTACTGCTCTTTATCTTTATGGAAACATAAAAACAACAAGCCTGTACTGAACCTATGTTTTTATTTGTCTTGTTACACGTTTCACCTCAATTTCGTGAGGATTTTTATAGATGATGTCTGGAAGTAATAGTTTACTTTGAAAATCCCGAGCAAATATCCATCATCATACATTTTAGTGGAAATAATATACAAATTACAGTGAAATATTAGTCTCTGTTATTTACTGAGTTGATCTGAAACCCTTTTATACATTTATTCCTCCTCAGTGGGCTGTTTTTTGCATTGATAATCAATCTGATAGAGAAGAATATTTTAGGAATTATTATTTTGAAATTAATCTCTCCTGACACACACCCCTAGTTAATCTTAGATTAAATGCAGTAGGCACCTTCATCTCTATATTTTAGCTTTTATCCACTCACCTATTTTCTATCATTGCCTCTGCACAAAAAAAAGAAAATCATGCATAAACTACAAGGAAAATATGAATTGTTTACAGTATTATTTTTTTTAAATTTTATATTTCCTATATAGAGAAGGAATGTAGGACATTTTGCTATTGGTTATTAGTTTGTTAGTTTAGGATTTATATCTACAAAGGTAACAGAGACACCTTAATTCAATCACCATGGAATGTACCATCAACATTGTCCGTAAAGGTTCTCATTGATCTAGGTCAGTGATGGCGAACCTTGGCACCCCAGATGTTTTGGAGCTACATTTCCCATGATGCTCCTGCACTTTGCAGTGTAGCTGAGCATCTTGGGAAATGTAGTTACAAAACATCTGGGGTGCCAAGGTTCGCCATCACTGACCTAGGTCATGGTACAGCTGTTAGTAGGACACATTCAACTGTATTTGTTCTGTAATGTTGAAGATGTTTTTTAGCCTCTCAAAGTCGTTTCCAAAGTTCTGATGAGTGATAGGAACACACTCCAGCATTTATATTAGTCATTTATAGTATAGCAGTTATTGTAGGATGCTTTATCTATGTGTTAGCAGCTTGTTAGTTTAGGATTTATATCCACACAGGTAACAGAGACTCCTTAATTCAATCACCATGGAATGTACCATCAACATTGTCCGTAAAGGTTCTCATTGATCTTGGTCAGTGATGGCGAACCTTGGCACCCCAGATGTTTTGGAGCTACATTTCCCATGATGCTCCTGCACTTTGCAGTGTAGCTGAGCATCTTGGGAAATGTAGTTACAAAATATCTGGGGTGCCAAGGTTCGCCATCACTGACCTAGGTCATGGCACAGCTAGTAGTAGGACACATTCAACTGTATTTGTTCTGTAATGTTGAAGATGTTTTGTAGCCTCTCCAAGCCACAAGTTCTGATGAGTGATAGGAACATACTCCAGCTTTTATATTAGTCATTCGTCATTTATAGTATAGCAGTTATTGTAGGATGCTTTATCTATGTGTTAGCAGCTTGTTAGTTTAGGATTTATACCCACACAGGTAACAGAGACACCTTAATTCAATCACCATGGAATGTGTCAAGGCAGAAGTTGATTGTCCAATAACCGGATAGGAGTTGTGAAAATTGTGGAACCACCCTGTCCTAGATATATAATGTCATCCTATAATTCCATGTTGGGGTTTTAACATCTCTACACTAGGGATTTCACAACAATTCACACCTTTAGTCATGAGATTCAATGCATAACACCTATGTATACGTCTGACACTAGGGATATGCTTATGTGCATATGTTGGCATCGAGACATCCTGCCCAAAAAATATGTGAGCAATTATATACTGTATAATGTTTGAGGGTCGTTTAGCTTAAGTGCAGAACTCACCATCACCAGTGAGTTTACTTCATGCCGGTTCCTCTGTTTAAGGACTTGTTGGCCACTTTTTTTAACCGCTTGCCCATCGCCCGCCGCAAATATACTGCAGCAGCCTGGCTCGGCTACGCAAAGCACCGTACCTGTTCAGTGATCTGCAGGATCGATCTTGGGGGCATGCAAGCGCAAACCATTAACCAGCGGGGAAGCTGATTCATGGGACCAGTGGCCGAATTGCCACAGGGGACCTGCGATCGCTCCCCGTGGAGAGAGAACAGCGGTCTGCTGTTGTAAACACAGCAAACCATTGTTCTCTCAGGAATCAGTACAGAGAGTCTGTGATCCTCCTATTTTTAAACACAGGTCTCTGTGTTGATTCCACAAGTCCACCCCCCCCAACAGTTAGAAAACACCCCCTAGGCATACACTTAACCCTTTGATCTCCCCTGAGTTAACCCCTTCCCTGCCAGTGTCATTTTTACAGTAACAGTGCATATTTTTAGCACTAATTACTGCAGTAATGTCACTGGTACCCCCAAAAGTGTCAAAAATGTCAGTTAGGTGTCCAATCTGTCCGCTGCAATGTTGCAGCCCCGCTAAAAAATTGCAGATCGCCACCATTACTAGTAAAAAAATAAATAAATAAATAAAAATGACATAAATCTTTCCCGTGGATTGTAGACACGATAACTTTTGCGCAAACCAATAAAAATACGCTTTTTGGGATTTTTTTTGCCAAAAATATGTAGCGGAATACAAATTGGCCTAAAATGGTGAAAAAATTTGATTTTTACATATTTTTTTTATTGGAAATGTTATATAGCAGAAAGTGAAAAATATTGTTTTTCTTTTTTTCAGAACTGTCGCTTTTTTTTTCTTTATAGCACAAAAAATAAAAATCACGGAGGTAATCAAATACCACCAAAAGAAAGCTCTACTAATGGAAAAAAAAGGACATCAATTTTATTTGGGTACAGTGTCACATGACCGCGTAATTGTCCGTTCAAATAACTCAGTGCCAAATCCCAAAAAATTTCCTGGTCATTAAAGGGGAAAATCTTTGGGTCCAGAAGTTGTTAAAGAGAAAGAAAAAAGTCCATACAATGAAGGTTTCCCAAGCAGGGTATTTTATCCATTACCACGGACAATAAATATTCAGTCTCCTGGCTCATTCTAGCACAAAAATAGATATTCAGCCTGGCTTACACATACAGCAGTTCTTCTCAGGCCTTCCATTTCTGGCTCCTCGTCAGTCTCCCACAGACCATTTTCCCACGTAGCTAGCAACCCCTTGCTGCTCTAGCCCCAGGCTTGGGTCTCTGTCTATTACATTGCACACATGCACTCCTTTGACCTCTCCCTTGCACACATCTGGATTCATCAGAAGGGTGGAGAACAGAACCCTGGTCTTCATTCTACAAAAAGAACTAAACAATCAGCACACCTGAACAATCAGCGTGCCAGCTAATCCTAAAATCTGGTCCCAGGATTGGATATTTTTTCTCACCCAGATCAGTGCGAAATTTCCAGGCTCCAAACTGAGTTTTTTTAAGCACAGAGGAAACTGATGGTTACGGATTCCCCTGGGTTACCCTTAGCAATAACTTGACAATAAAGCATGTTCAAAGTGCTTGGCTCAGTCAGAAAACAGTCTAGGGATTTTGTTTTTTTTGTAGTTTTATTTGAGAACTTGGATAGGAGAAGGGATTAGTGGCATACTCCAACTTGAATAACCATGCACAATTTGCTGGGACTGCTGAATAACTGAATGCGGCAAGGCCGCTGCTTCAACTTGACTATTCAGTGAAGAAGTATTTAGATAAGCTGTACTGTACTGTAGAACACTCTTCAGGGCCCTTCCTGGTACCCCCTTTGTCCCTATTCTTCAGGGTTCTTTACATGGCACCCCCTTTACTGTAACTCTCTGTGTGAGCTGGTCCCTTGATCCCCTGATTTCGTTGGAGTGGCCCCCCTTCCTGGGCAGACCCTTTGGCAAGTCCCTTAGTACTCACGGACACTGTTTTTCCCGAGAGACTCTGCCAGCAGCTCCACCGTCAGCTTCACTGGATCCTCTGCAGCTCAGCTCCACACCTTGTTCACTAGGCTGACTGCCTATGACCACCTTCCTCATACACAGCAGGAGGAGAGACAGCTGTCTGCCTCCTCCTGGGACTCTGCTTCCCGCCAAAGACGCCCTGTCACATGTCCCCCTTTTATGAGCAATCCCAGGATGCATTGCAAGAATGCCCTCCCACTGAGATTCTCACAAAAGCCAATGTGTCACTGGCTGGGTTTCCTTCACTGTCCAACAAGCTCCCTCATTGGATACAGTGCGGACACTCCCTCAGACCCAGTGAATCACACCTGGAAACATGTGACAGGCAAGCTAATAGATCAGGCTCCCCTGATAAGCAGAAGGAGCAATAGATGCCTTTGCCTAGCACCTACCTACCTAGGAGGGTGCTACATCAACAAGCACCCTGGAGCCCCTCAACCTTCTGTGTTGAGAATCCTGGGCGACATACACCATCAACAAGAACTGCACTGTCACAATATATATACATTTTGAATGAAAAACCTAGCATTTTATTTTCTCAATGGCTTTTTTAAAATCCTTGTTCCTGAATGTGTATATGATTGGATTAAGCAATGGAGTGATTATAGTGTAAAACAGAGAGAGGACCTTGTTCAGAATATCTAGTTGTCCTTTTGTTGAAAAAAAATACACAGCGATTAGAGTCCCAAAAAAAATGCACACTGCGGTCAAGTGGGAGCTGCAGGTGGTGAAGGATTTTTTTCTTCCTGTAATTGATTTAATTTTGAGGATAGTTATAACAATATAGATATATGATATAACAATTATCATAAATGGTGCTATGGCACAAATGAGACTTGCTAAATATATGTATATATAAATCCATGAAGTATCGGAGCAGGAAAGCTCAAGTAGTTGTAGATAGTCACAGAAGAAGTGATGAATGATGTTTGGTCCACAGTAGTATAGACTGCACAAAGACATGGAATCAATAAACGCCATGCTGAAGCCCATTACCCAAATTAAAATCACTGATTTAACGCAAATTGATTGGTTCATTATAGAGTTGTAATGCAGGGGTGCACAGATGGCCAAATACCGGTCATAGGACATCACAGCCAGTAGAAAACACTCTGAGACCTCAGCATTTGCAAAGAAGGACAACTGGGTGATGCATCCAGCAAGAGACATGGTACATCCATCATGTAAGATGATATATAGGAGGTTGGGAAGAATATTTGTAGACAGAATTATATCAAGCAATGATAGTTGGGTGATGAAGAGGTACATGGGAGACTGAAGTGTTTTACTCAGATGAAACAAAGCCACAATAAAAAGATTTCCAGAAATAGTAGCACAATATATGAAAAACAGCACCAAAAAAAATAGGATTTTGATGCATTTTAGATTCGGAAAACCTGTTAGTACAATATAGGTTACATTATTATGATAGACCACCTGGTAAGAGAATATGAAAATACATATAGATAAAAATAAATAAAAAAAAATATACAGAGCCTTTCGATAATTTTTGACTGTCGTTATCGTTGGTGGAGTAGATGATGTCCAAGCTTTTAGCATTACTTTGCGAGCAGCTTAATATTTTGTAAAACATTTCATTGACAAGTACCCACTTACAGTATTAAAATCTTGTTTTAAGCAGAAAATTAACATCAAAAGATCAGACTGCGGTACTTCACCACTACTTCCACTCTTCGCAGAAACCGGAAGTGATGTCACCCTGATCTGACCGACAGGTTGCGCCACAAGATCAGGAAGGGATGGCCTTTAAGTTCTAAATATCAATATTTTTTTACATTATTAATTTTTAGTATTAGGTGCACTGACAGCACCGAGGCTCTGGACTTACTATGGACATATATTTTTGTTTTACATTTATATGTTATTTCATATTGACATTGTCATTGTATTACACCATATTTTGTAAAGGGAGCGCTACCCCTTTTTTTCATGTATTGTCACTGTGGGAATACATATTGGTGTTTAGCAGCACCCAATAGTTTGTAACATCATAAAATATATTTTTGTCACTTGTAAACTTGTGTTGTAGTCATTATATTATAATTATATTATATTATATTATATTATATTATATTATATTATATTATATTATATTATATTATATTATTATTATATTATATTATTATAATTCTATTATACTTTTTAATTATTATTTATAATTAATAATAATTAATAATTTTTTTAATTGTTATAATTATATAATTATTATATTATATGATATGATATTATATGATATTATATTATATTATATATGTAATAGTCATTTATTTCAATTTTTAGGGGCAGCGCTAGGGTTTCTTTTATATAGTTTGTTTAGCTGAGTTTTAACCATTCTTCATAACAAATAATAATGTCTTTATGAGTAAATGTCTTTATGTTAATAATAACCTATATTTGTGCTGTACATCAGTGGTTTTGGATGTATAGTTTTCCAATGGGGCATAAGGAAATGATTTAAATGGATCCACCCATTATTTGGAAATTAGGCATAATCAGCTTATTTTAGGATAGATGATGGAATGAGGCATGTGCATACCTTGTGTTCTAGAAAGGCTCTTCTGTGCTATTTACTACAAACATAACATTTAACAGAAGGAGCATGGAGCATGGAGAGTATGACTCACTTGAAAAATAGTCTTCAGGCCAGATTCTGTGATCACCTAAAGAGATAATTTTGCAATGCAATCTTTTTTGTCATTAGTTGAGCTGAGTTGCAAATTATGGTATAAAAAACTGGGTTATGTTTGTTCTTTATCTTTATAGAAACACAAAACAGCACTTCTATGATGTATCTATGTTTTCATTTATGTCTGAATAAAATCCTTACATACTGCACCTCAATTCCATGGATGTTTTTAGAGATGGCGTCTGGATGTAATAGTTTACTTTGAAAATCCCCATCAAACAATGTCAGGTTAGCCATCATATATTTTAGTGGAAATAATATTGTATCCCACCTACAGTTAATTATTAGTCTCTGTTATTTACTGAGTTGATCTCAAACCCTTTTATACATTTATTCCTCCTTGCATTGCTAATTTATCTGCTAGCTAATAATCTTTTAGGAATTATTTTTTAGACTATTTCTCCTGACACGCACCCTTTGTTAATCTTAAACTGAATGCTGTAGGGAACTCCATGTTTATTGTTACAGATTTTATCTACTGTACTCACCTATTTTCCTCAATTGTATTTTGTTAAATAAATCACATACATAAACTACAGGGACAATATTAGTTATTTATTGTATCATATTTTTATATTTATATTTCTTATATAGCTATGGAAAGTAGGATTTCTTGCAATGGGTTATCAGTTTGTTGGTACCATCAACATTGTCTGTGAACTTCCGGTTCCAGCGCCCATGTAGGAAGCAGCTCAGGATGGCGGCACCGGGCATAATCAGCTAAATAACCGGCTTACACAGTCCCGCAGAGCCCCCAGACGCAGCTATCCACCCAATAACACCTTGGAGTCCGGGCGGACATGGATCGATACTTACAGCATGGCGGTGTCCTGGCGAACCCACAAATCAAGACCGTGGCTTCATTTGAGGCCTCCACAGAAGCAGATATGGCGGACGCCGCCCTCCCGCCCAATGCTGCAGCAAACGGTCAGTCACAATCTCCATTCCCTGACACTCAAATAGCCTCCTTGGCACAAGCGGTGGCGACATTCTTATCCCCTATCATCACAGAAGCGGTGGATAAGGCCATTTCAAAGGGCATTGCCCAACTTAAGAAGAAGTTGGGGGAACACACTCACAGGCTCACTGACCTAGAACACAGGATGTCTGACCTGGAGGATGACCTGCAGGGGTCATTCTCCATGGATCAGCAAGCCAGGCAGACTCAGCGGTATCTACTGGACAAGATGGATGACCTGGAGAACAGATCCAGGAGGAACAACCTCCGGATCATCAGGCTCCAAGAATCCTTTGGCGCTGACTCTCTATTTGAGGTAGCAACAACCCACCACCCTGCAGCCCTGGGGATCCAGACTGTATGCACAGTTGAGCATGCACGTCGCTTGGGGGCCCCCTCAAATGAGAGATGCACTCCCCATCCTGTTATAGTGCGGTACCTTAACTACATGGACAGACAAAATGTCCTTAAATCCTTCCACAACTCTAAATCTCTCCAAATTGATGGCCATAAACTCTTCGTTTTTGCCGATTATTCCCAGGAAGTATCTAGGCGCAGAAAGGCCTTTCAACCAATCTATCAGGCCCTGTACCATAAGTCCATCAAGTTCACCCTGGCATATCCGGCCACTTTACGTCTCACGGACTTATCTGGGGAGCAGAAATCTTTCACCCATCCAGATGAAGCCAGACAATTTTTGCACCGTCATTTTAACATTGTCTTGGATCCTCCATCTACCCCTTCACCCCAACGCCCCCAAGGTGCTAGGGAACAGCGGAGCCCCAGGAAAGAACCGGCAAAAAATCAACGCTTAACTGGCCTCTCTTCCCGCCACAGGCCACGCTGATCAGTGCTTCTTCTGATCAAAATATGCCATCCATCTTTCTACGAATTAAGAGAGATCATCCTGTGTTTGCCCTACTATACCCCTCAATTTGGAGCCGGCGCAAGCGGTATGAGCCACCGGATAATACGTTCAGTCAGGTTACATTTGCTTAAGATGTATAACTTGTACACTGACAATAATAGGGTGATACACCTCAATGAGATGCTACTTACTTTAAATTCCTGTTATGTTGGTATTGTTCTTGTTCTCATATGTTTTTACTGTTACAGGAGTTATAACATGCACCCAGAGTATGCAGCCTTGCCACTTTCTGGAGTCTGATGGCACTTAATTTACCATTTGACCTCCTGCATAGTTCATCGTTGCGTCGGTCAATCGCCTACTACTCATACCTTGAAGTGGACGTCAGCCTACATGGAAAAAAAAGAAGTCTAGGCTTCACAAGTTTCGTACTCCTATTTTTCTTTCCCATGCCCCTGTTGGGCTAATATTCTTCATGTTCCTTTCCACTACCTCACCAGTAGCTAACGGCCACGCACCAGGATTCACCAGCTTTCTTTCTCACACGCTGATCTTTCTCAAATATATACAGACACTTATGGTTAATAATAATCAGCAACGTACATCGCCCCGCATTTATGACCCTACATGAAAGTATTTTCATGGAATGTCAAGGGCCTTAGGTCACCTAACAAGCGGATGGCAGTTCTCAGACACGTGAAGCGTCTGAGAGCTGACATCGCAGTTTTGCAGGAAACTTATCTGGAAGCAAAGGACTTCCACCGTGTGAAGAAAATTGTGGGTAGGCCAAGTCTTTGGATCCCCAGCAGTTAAGGGAAAGGCAGGTGTCCTGGTACTCCCTTCCACGCTACAATCCTCCACCTTTGATGAAGCAGGTCGTCTGGCAATAGTCCATTTTACTACTGCACAATAGGAATGGACATTGGCAGGGATCTACGCTCCCAATACGCCCTCTGCTCTGTTCTTTCAAACCATAACTCAAAAACTATCCCTCTATTTACACCTTTTGCTACTAGTTGCCGGTGATTTTAACCAACTAATGCACCCAGTAGAGGATAGATCCTCCATAACCGGTACCCAGCCCACTAAACAAACGCGTCACTCTTCCCTATTCCAAATCTTAGCAGACAGTGTACATCTTTCGGATATCTGGAGACTCCATAACCCAGAAGGCAAGGAATACTCCTTTTTCTCACACTCTAACCACACACTTACTAGGATAGATTATATCTTTTCAAATGACAAACTACTCCCATGTGTTGTATCTCCACAAATACATGATATAGCTATATCAGATCATGCTCCCATTTCAGGGGACCCTCACCCTGTACATGACACCACCATCCGTTAAACAATGGCGTTTCCCTTCTTATTTGGCCAAGGATCCCGGGGTCTCCTCATTCGTCAAGGACATCTGGTCTGATTATGTCAGTCATAACGCAACACCAACCACCTCTCCTACCCTCCTCTGGGAGACTGGCAAGGAGGTCGTATTATCTCCTATGCCTCCTGCATATAAAAAAACGTGGCTAAAGCATTTTTGGCCGCCAGTTCCTCGCTACAGGAGGCACAATCCAAATTAAATCAGAATAGCTCTATAGAAAACAGAGACTGCTGGCGGATTGCCAAGGCAGACTTTGACGGGTGGGCTGAGACACGGGAACGCCTGTACACATCTCAACAGGAAATTCCCTTCCTATGGTAATAAACCTGGCAAGTTAATGGCATCTCTTTGTAAGGGCCCTTTCTCACCTACACACGTACCTACCCTTAAAGACACAAATGGACAGTTGGCAGAAACCCCCAAGGATGTTAATCGGGTCTTCTAACAATTTTATCGAACGTTATATAGCCACGAACCCATTAATGAGGCGGTAGCCACAAAATGGCTCTCCTCAGTTCACCTCCCATCAATCACCCAGGACCAATTGAACCAATGGAATGCCCCTCTGTCCCTGGAGGAAGTTCAAAAGGCAATCAAATCTCTTACTCCGGGCAAATCCCCCGGCCCAGACGGTATACATCCCAGAATTTTATAAGTAACCCC
The DNA here is from genome assembly GCF_965119305.1 of Pelophylax lessonae. Taxonomy (NCBI): domain Eukaryota; kingdom Metazoa; phylum Chordata; class Amphibia; order Anura; family Ranidae; genus Pelophylax; species Pelophylax lessonae. The sequence goes on from NC_138771.1 coordinate 645,454,978, forward strand.
CACACTACAGTTGGTTTTCAATTATATACTCGCAGGCCACCCATATCTCCCGACGGGTTATCAAGCTCACATAAAATTAATTTATAAAAAAGGCAAGGATCCCACTGACCCAGGCTCCTATAGACCAATATCCCTGCTCAATGTGGACTCCAAGCTGCTCTCCAAATTGATGGCGGACAGATTGGCGTCCATAATGCCATCTCTTATACATCCAGCCCAGTCAGGATTTACGAAAGGTAGATCAGCTACGTCAAATATCAGAAAAGTACTAATCACGCTTGAAATGTTGAAAGCTGACCCGAACACAGACGCCGCAATAATTACTTTAGATGCCAAAAAGGCTTTTGACAACGTCAATATTCAATGGCTAGACCGAGTCCTCTCGCAAATTGGTTTCTCTGGCCCATTCCTACATTTGATCAGAGCGATGTATTCTTCACCTGAAGTGCAGGTAGTGATGGCAGACCATATCTCCGCATCCTTCCGTTTATTCAAGGGGACACGCCAGGGGTGTCCCCTTTCACCCCTGCTGTTTATTTTGGCCTTGGAACCCCTCTCTAGATTCATGTTGGCACACCCAGAGATTAGGGGCATCAAGGTGGGATCGGAGGAACTGCGCACGGCTATGTTTGCAGACGACATTCTAATTTTTACATCAGACCCAAAACATAATCTTCCGCTAATCCAAGACATGTTCACAGACTATCGTCAGTGTTCGGGCCTCCGTATAGACTTCAACAAGAGCAAAATCCTTCCCCTGAACATAGCAACTAGCCATATCACCTACCTAGGGGTCAAAATAGGCCGTTTCCCATCCTCAATATATCACTTAAACGTCACACCAGTAATAGACAAAATGATAGCCGAACTACAGACATGGGCTAAACTGCCATTATCCTTCTTTGGTAGGTGTCACTTATATAAGATGTCCAAATTACCTTTACCCTCTTCAAACAATTCCTCTACTTCTTAAACACTCATATGTAAACAGACTGCACAAAGCGGTATCATACTTCATCTGGAAATGAAAATGGTCTAGAATTTCGCTTAGCAAACTGCATATGTCTAAGCGAGATGGGGGCATTGACCTGCCAAATACCTGAATGTATAATGTTGTTTGTCTTTTGATTGGATGTTTAGACTGGATAAGTCAGGAATCTAGATACACCAACTTTTCACTAGAATCGCAAATGACCGCCCCCTATGATCTAGCAGCCTTGCTGCACTGCGGTACTGGGGACCTTCCTACTTCCTTCCGCAATAATATTCTGATTAGAGACACAGTAGCAGCATGGAGGGAGGTGAGAAAATGATTGGGGTCTCCCCAACGCCTCTCGCGCTACTTACCTATCCATCATCACCCTATGTTCTTGCAGGCCCAGCAACACTCTGTTTATGGGATGTGGTCATCGCAAGGGGTTAAATTATTTTCCCAGCTTTTTGATGTGTCCATGGGCAGGCCATTGGCTTTTTCGGATATTTCAGATACCCATCACCTGCCAAAAAGCCATTATCTATAGACAATGTGTGAGCTTTGTGGACTCTATCTGTCATAACTCTCTCCAACTATTCCAAATGATGCTCATAGACTTATGGATACAACAGGGCAAACACAGGATATCCCAGTTATACAAACCCCTACACCAGGAATTCTTCGGGGGGGTGCCGCATACCATAGCTAAGCACTGGAACAGAATACTTAATTCCAAGACTACTCAGCAAAAGATTCTGAAGGGTTACCTTGTCACCCGCAAATATATCTCCAACAAATTTTGGAGAGAACAACAGTTCAAGATTATCCGTGGAGCGTACATCCCGCATGGAATACAGAAATGACCAGCGCTATGGAGTATTCAAATACAATAAAATCTAAAATATGAAAAAACAGGTGTAAGCTGCCACAAACCCAACCCTGAAAACAGGGGTGTAAAATGTGTAACAAGAGAAAACGTTTGTATCGGGTGCTACCTGTTTGAGCAGTTATATAGAAAAGGGGGTGTAAAGCCCCTACACAGGCAAAGTGTGCACAAAATGCAGTGATGGGTGAAGTGCTAAACAAGCACGTGCAAGGGGTGGGCTGACAACCACCCCTTTGAGGGTAAGGTGCTCAGTGCAAATAAATATATATAAATATAACTGCTCATAAACGCATAAATGAAAAGTGCACACAAAGTGTCATAAACAGTTTAATGCCTGATGGCAGTGCCAGTGAAACATAAATAATATATTTAAACAAGTGATCAACAGTGTTAACAAAATGTCACTGACAAGTAAATAAAATCATATGAAACACACCAAGTGTGTGGTATGTGTGACCGTGAATGAAGTGATATTAGGCAGTGAAAGTGAATAAAATAAAAAGTGCCACTTGTAGGTGACATTCTCACCCTATTACACTCTTCTGGGCAAACAAATGCAGATAAGCCACAGAGAGGGATGTTCCTCGGTGGTACCGGGGGTATCTTCAGATTTGGGTATGCCGCTGTAGGAGCTGCCTCCCTCCAAGGAGCGGATCTGTAGTACTCAAGTGGAAAGAAAAGACCCCGATTGCGTAGTATGTAGCAGGAATTAGTGTAACAAGTAGGCAAAAACTCACTCTTTCGGACCGATCACTTCAGCATAAGGACGCCGGGATGCTTCCGCTTCCGCGTTCCATGGCTCTAAACCACTAAACCGGAAATGACGTGTGGCGTACGTAGCGTTTCATCATCAGACGTCTACTGGAGCTGCCAGGCTCCAGCAGATGTCCTCTGACGAAATGTGTAGGGTCACTTCTGGTTTTCGGAGCCTGGGCCGTGGAACGCAGAAGCTTCCTGGCCGCTACCACTGATCTCAGACAGTCTAAGCGTGAGTCTTTGCTATCTTTGTCCAAACTGCATATTGTATCATGGGGCCCTCTTTCTTTATTTGAGGAGTTTGAAGCCACGTTCCTTCCGCTGGAGAACCCCTGGAACAATTCACCACCTAAAGCAATACAGGTCGTATATCAGGGGTGACATCTAGCGGACACATTTGAGATTGCAACCCCAATTTTTCCTTGTATTATTGTTTTCTTTTATTCACCCTTCACTAAGTGGTATCCTCAAAAAATACCACACACAGCACTGGTACTATTAAAAACCACTTGCTTATTTATTTATTTATTTATTTATATTTTATTGAAGTTGGTTCTCACCGAATAATTATTATTTATCACCAATAAATTGCACTTTTTGGAATTCACTGTTTCTCCATTATTCCAGTATATATATAGCACAGCAATCAGCAACTTATATGTTTGCACATTTTTGGGTCCAGGATAAATAATTGGTTATCCTTGTCACATCACAAGTCACTAGTGCACTTTACTTTGGACCCAAATTTTATGCTATTTTTAATAATATACTGGCACTTTATTTAAGTTGGCACTTATATAGCAATTATTCACTTTAAAGGTAGCGCCGTTGCAACCTCCTTGCATTTATCTCAACTTCAACCAATCACCATGTTTTTGTCAAGACAGATGTTGAATGTCCAAAACAGGATGAAAGTCATGAAAATTGTGGAATCACCCTGTTCTAGTTACATAATGCCACCATTTAATTCCATATTGTGGTTTTAACCACTTCCCAACCACCCGCCCCCTTTTTACTGCAGCAGGGTGGCTCTCCTGCGCAAACCAACGTAGACCTACGTCAATCGTGCGCGTGCGGGAAGGTAGGGGTTGAGCGCGCGCCACTGGCGGCGTGCTCCCACCCCCATTTGGCAGCGGGGAAGGTGGCCATGCCCAACCCCTAAAAAACAACCCCACACCATAATTACCCCTTCACCAAATGATTTGGACCAGTGGACAAAGCTTGCCTGCAACCAATATGGTTGCTTAAGCCCTGAGCCCTGCAGCCCGGAGCGAGAATAGCAGCTACTGCTGTCCTCACATGCATTACCCTACTCGCTCACCCTCCGCTCTGACCTCTGGACTCTATCTGGGAGTGATGTTGTGGAAATGAAAGGAAGAATGCTGACCCCAGAAGCTCACACCATTCCTCCAGCTGATGCCTGAGAGCCCAGCCAAGATGGTGCTGCTGCCTCCACCTCCTGTGTCTCATCTTCTTCTTCCAATGCACTGCAAGGAGACCTAGAGGCAACAGCTGCTCCGATCTCTCCTGATCGCTCACCCCCACATAGTATGGGGTCCTGCAGCCCTGCTAAGGAGTGTGAGGTAGAAGGCCCAAGAAAGGCCTCTAATTGTTGCAGGTTTTTGAAGGACATGTTTAATACCATCTTTTGTAGTAACCAGTCAGAAACAGAAACCTCAGTAGTAGAAATCTTGTAAGTCTGAAGATGAGAGGTAATAGGGCGCAGACTGCACCTTTTTGCATGCATGATAGGGGAAAGGCTGCTGAAGATTTGGATTTTACCTTTGTAATCAATATGTGAGTAATTGTGAATAGAAATTGTAAGGGGTTCCTTGCTAACATAGTAGTAAAAATTGACTGCAATATCCCATGGTCTTCTCTGCTGGATGTTTAGGAGCCAGGGATCTGTGTGCATTATCCAAATGGCAATATATATTTGCAATGTCATGTGCAAGGATGTTAAATACGCCAAAAAGGTAAGGGCATATGTTGCTATCAATCACTGATTCTGGAACTCTGCAGACATACAGATTCTGGCGCCTTTCCCTGTCTTCTAAATCCTCCTAATTACAACAGTGTGAGACAGTGTGAGACTGCATGAAGTTTATTTCTTCCAAAGCATGCACATACTGGGTTAAATCATCAAACTTAGTCTCTAAAATATCAGTACGCTCTCCCAGGTAATCTATCTTATCCCTTAATTCCTGCAAAATCCTCCCAACCTCCTGAGAAATATTGTGGTTTATCTGGTGCAGCAAGACTTGAAATTTCTCATCCAGCAACTCAGGGGTTAATGTCAATTAGGAGGCTGAGGGTCAGCTGGAGATGGAGCAAACTGTGGTGGGTCCTCAGCCATCAGAACACTGATATTCTCGACCAGGTAGTCCTGGAAAAGCAAGGCCGGAGATGCCGGCCTAGTAAGAAAGTGCTCCATCACAGACGGCGGCTCTGGCTGTGGTGGGAAGGAGGATTTGTGCCACCCTATTTTGCACATGTGGTGCTCAGGTGTTATGGGGGTCAAGGTAGCTTACCCTCAGTGCATCTAGAGTGGTGTGAAGTGGTGCGGGGGTTGTGGAGAGTGGATTGGGAATCGGAGCTCACCCTTCAGACATCCACCATCTCGGGAAGCCAGAAATATAGAATTTGTTTTATATGAGCCATTTTTCAACCGTCTGTTTTTGCTTGCAAAAGTTTTTTATTTTGGATAACAAAAGGATAACGAATACAGACAGTCTCAGGTAACATAACCATAACCAAATACATAATAATATACGACTAGCGCCCTCTTGTGGAGAGTCCTAGTGAAGAACCCAACAAAGACATTGCAGTATAATATAAGCATTGCAACAAGCCATGTAAAACGAAAGAACCCGTGGACCGGAATGAAGTCCGAGGGTACTGTAAGTGCATTTAAAAGCAAATCAGCAATCATGTGTGAAAAAACTTCAATGCCAACCTTGAACTGGGTAAGAACAAAGCCCTAGCCTGAGCAATAACAACTTGGTTTTGGCAACCTAAAAGCCGGGCAAAGATAAATCCTGAGAGAGCTAGAGATACCGAGAACCAAGAGAGAATAGGAAAGGAGAGGCAGCAGAATAGGGAAATGAAGGCGAGAAGAGAAGAGGAACTCAAGAGGAGAAAAGATAAAGTAGAGTGATACCGGAGTGGAAGCGGAGAGGGGGAAGAGGAAAGGAGCCTCCTCCCACCCCTCCTGGAAGAGTAGCTACGATGAAGGCGGTGTAATGTACAGACACCAGGGCTCCCATTTTGCATTAAATTCAGCCTGCTTGTCCCGGAAGATACTAACTATCTTCTCCTGGGTCATGATCCAGGAGATCTTGCGCTTGGTCGCCCCCATAGAGATCGAGGGAGACTTCCACGCCCGAGCCAAGGCAAGGTTCGCTCTCAGCAGCATAAAGTGCATCAGTTTTACACTGGTTCTAGGCCCCTTTAGTCCGGGGCCAAGAAGCAGTGCTACTTCCGGGGTCTTGGGAACAGATAGCCCAGTAACTTTGCGAATCATGCTAAACAGTTTATTCCAGAAGCTACGGATACGAGGACACTCCCACCAAATATGAGGCATGGAGCCCTGGTGTCCACAATTGCGGAAACAAAGGGGGTCAGTGCCTGGGTACATTTTAGCTAGACGGGTGGGTACAAGATATCAACGAGTAATAATCTTAACATTTGCTTCTATGAGAGACATATTCAAAATACCTTTAACCGCTTCCATACAGAGCAGTTAGACCCCCTTCCTGCCCAGACCAATTTTCAGCTTTCAGCACTCTCACACTTTGAATGACAATTGCTCAGTCATGCTACACTGTAACCAAACAAAATTTTTATCATTTTTTTCACACAAATAGAGCTTTCTTTTGGTGGTATTTGATCACAACTGGGGTTTTTTTTTTTCGTGATATAAGCAAAAAAAGAGCAAAAATTTTGCAAAAAAAACACTTTTTTTTTAGTTTCTATTATAAAATTTTGCAAAAAATAAATTTTTCTTCATACATTTGGGCCAAAATTTATACTGCTACATATCTCTGGTAAAATTAACCCAAATTAGTGTATATTATTTAGTCTGTGTGAAAGTTATTGAGTCTAGAAGCTATGGTACCAATTACTGAAAATTTATCACACCAGATGTACTGATGGCCTATCTCCTTTCTTGAGGCCCTGAAATGTCAGGACAGTACAAATACCCCCCAAATGACCCCTTTTTGAAAAGTAGACAGTCCAAGGTATTTAGTAAGAGGCATGGTGAGTTTTTTGAAGTTATAATTTTTCCCACAATTCTTGGGAAAATGAAGAAAACATTTTTTTTTCTTTTTTTTTCCCAAAACGTTGTCAATTTATAAGCTATTTCTAACACATAGCATGTACACAGCAAAAATGACACCCCAAAATTCATTCTGCTACTCCTTCTGAGTATGGTGATACCACATGTGTGAGACTTTTACACAGCCTGGCCACAAAAAGAGACTCCACGTCCAAGTAGCACCATAAGGCGTTTTAGGAGCATAAATACACATAAAACTTTCTTACTACCTATCACACTTTTCAAGGCCCTAGAGCACCAATACAATGGAAAAGTCCACAAAATGACCCCATTTTGGAAAGCAAACACTCCAACGTATATTCTATGAGGCATTATGGGTCCTTTGAACATGTCATTTTTTTCCACAAGTTTTTGGAAAATGTGGGAAAAAAATGAAAAAAAATTTTTTTTACACAAAGTTGTAAATTTATAGAATATTCCTAACACATAGCATGTACATAGCAAAAATGACACCCCAAAATACATGCTGCCACTCCTCCTGAGTATGGCAATACCACATGTGTGAGACTTTTTCACAGCCTAGCCATATAGAGGGGCCTAAACATCCAAGGAGCATCATCATGCATCCTAGCCACTTGCCTAGGCCTATTTTTGACATTTGGTGTTTACAAGCTAAAATCAGTTGTTTTTGCTAGAAAACTACTTAGAACCCCAAAACATTATATATTTTTTTTTTAGCAGAGACCCTAGAGAATAAAATGGAGATTATTGCAATATTTTTTATCACACCGTATTTGCGCAGCGGTCTTCCAAACGCATTTTTTTGGGAAAAAAATCACTTTTTTTAATTAAAAAATAAGAAAACAGTAAAGTTAGCCCAATTGTTTTCCATAATGTGAAAGATAATGTTACGCCGAGTAAATAGATACCCAACATGTCATGCTTCAAAATTGCGCACGCTCACAGAATGGTGACAAACTTTGGTACTTAAAAATCCCCATAGGCGACATTTTAAAAATTTCTACAGGTTGCTATCTTAGAGTTACAGAGGAGGTCTAGGGCTCAAATTATTGCTCTTGCTCTAACGATCGCGACGATACCTCACATGTGTAGTTTGAACACTGTTTACATATGTGGGCGGGGTTTCCGTATGCGTTCGCTTCTGCGCGCGAGCTCGCGGGGACAGGGCGCTTTAATTTTTTTTTTTTTTACTATTTATTTTATTTATTATTTTTTATTTTTACACTGTTTTTTTAAAAAAAAAAAATTGATCATTTTTATTTCTATTACAAGAAATGTAAACATTACTTGTAATAGAAATAGGCACGACAGGACCTCTTTTTTGTGAGATCTGGGGTCAAAAAGTCCTCAGATCTCACAAGTACACTAAAAGATAGAAAAAATAAAAAAAAAAAATTAAAAAAAAAATTAAATAAAATGAAAAAAAAAAAAAGGGACCTTTAAACTGGTTGCTAGGCAATGACGTTTGCCGTAGCTCCGGTCCTCCAAGACCATAGAGTCAAGTGAGGGCAAGCTTGCCCTCACTCGACATCCTGTCTGTGAGGATCTGGGACCGGATCGTTTTCCCCGCTGCCGGCGGGTCCGGTAAACGGGGAAAAGGACCAGAATGCAGCGGGAGGGGGGGGGGCACCTCTTTCGCCACCCCGGAAGGGTGATCCCGCGGCGAATCCGCCGCTGGGACCACCCTTATCGGAAAGCCAACCGTCCACCGTTTAAAATAATACCAGGGTTATGGCAGCTATCTGCTGCCATAACACCGGTATTTAGGTTTAAACGGACGACGTATATAAACCTTTTTGGACTTGGACATGGTGGCTGTATGAAGGGTGACAGGTACTCGGGTACTTTGCTGGGCAGGTGACAGGTACTCTGGTACTGATGAGCAAGTGGCAGGTACTCGAGTACTCCGATAGGTGACAGGCAGGTGATAGGTACTGATGAGTAGTACTGATACTGATAGGTGATACTGATACTGTACTGATGATGGGCACTGATGATCAGTACTGATACTAATAGGTGATAGGTACTGATGGGTACTGATGAGTACTGATGAGTAGTGATGGGTAATGATGAGCAGGTGGCAAGTACTCGGGTACTTCAGGTGTCAGGTACTCTGATGAGCAGGTGACAGGTACTTGGGTACTCTGATGGGTAGGTGACAGGTACTCGGGTACTCCGATGACGGGTACTAAAAAGTACCAGAGTACCTGTCGTCAGAGTACCCGAGTACCTGTCATCAGAGTATCCGAATACCCATCATCAGAGTATCCGAGTACCCGTCATCAGCGTACCCGAGTACCTGTCATCAGAGTACCCGAGTACCCGTCATCAGCGTACCCGAGTACCTGTCATCAGAGTACCCGAGTACCTGTCATCAGAGTACCCGAGTACCCATCATCAGAGTACCCGAGTACCTGTCATCAGAGTACCCGAGTACCTGTCATCAGAGTACCCGAGTACCCGTCATCAGAGTACCCAAGTACCTGTCACCGGCCCATCAGAGTACCTGTCATCAGAGTACCCGAGTACCTGTCATCAGAGTACCCGAGTACCTGTCATCAGCCCATCAGAGTACCCGAGTACCTGTCATCAGAGTACCTGATGGGCTGGTGACAGGTACTCGGGTACTTTGATGGGCTAGTGACAGGTGCTCTTTATTGGGGGGGGGCAATCAGTGTGTTTGGGGTGCACTGTACTTGGTAACTAGCTGTTACCACAATCTCCTCCTCACACAGGATCAGTGTGTGAGGAGGAGAACACGGTGACAGCTAGTTACCGTGTTCTCTGATGACATTTGTGACCGGCTGTGATTGGACACAGCCGGTCACGTGGTAAAGAGCCAATTTCATTGGCTCTTTACCTAGATCGGGGATCGACTCTGTCCGAGGGACGAGCCTCGTCCCCGATCACCGCGCTGCGTGCCCCCGGGGGCGCGCATTAAGGAAGGAACGAGCGCTGGAGCCGCTCATGTGATCGGCTGTGATTGACACAGCCGATCACGTGGTAAACAGCCAATTTCATTGGCTGTTTACCTTGATCGGGGTTGGGCTCAGTCCGAGGGACGAGCCTCACCCCCGATCGCCGCGCTGCGCGCCCCCGGGGGCGCGCAGTAGCGGGGAGATCCGGGCGCCGTCATATGACGTACGCCCGGATCGAGAAAGGATTTGTGCCGACGTCATTTGACATGACGCGGTACGGAAGGGGTTAAATGCCCTCCTAAAGATGGAGTTCCAGACATCCGGCTCCCAGGACAACTCAAGATCCCTTTCCCAAGAAAGGGCGTATCCAGGCTTTTCAGGTGAGTCGATCAATGCCCCGTAGATCAGCGAAATACCTCCCCTCTGGACATGAGCCTGCGAACATCCGCTTTCATAGGATGTGGCCCGGGGTTCAGTATCTGAACCCGCGACCATGGATGACAGAAAGTGTCTTATTTGGTGTAACCAAAATTTCTCTGTGGGTGGCAAGTTTACTAACACAGGGCGAGACCGACAGGGGGCCTTGAGGCGACAGAAAATGTCCTATCCTGAACAGCCCCTTGTTGGTCCACCATCTGAAAGCTTCAATGTTCATTCCCGGGGGGAAATCCGGATTATTGAAAATATGTGTCAGGGGTTTATGAGCCGAAATGAGTGTAGGATGTTTATATAGCCTGTCGCAAAGCCCAATAGAGTGGGAGAGGGTAGGTGCCAAAATTGGGGGTCTCCTACATGAGGGGGAACAAACCAAGAAGTCTATAGTGTGATTGGGAACAGCTTGCCTTTCCATGTCTACCCAGTCCGGTCTACCACCCATTGCATATATGACTGAAAATTGTGCCAGTTGGGCCGCATGATAATATCTCCAAAGAAGAAGGACCCCAGGCCCCCCTGTAGACGGCTTCTTGTGAGAACCCTCTGAGGGAGTATGGGTCCCCTAGCGCCCCAAATAAACTGAGCTATTTTAGACTGAAGCTTTTGAAGTTTTCCCTTAGCTATCGGTATAGGGAGTAGAGGGAGGAGAAGGTTCATCTTAACTGAATGAACTCTTCCCAACCAGGAGATGTTCCCTCTGGCCCAAAGGTCCATATCTGCAGACAATTTAGTGAAAAGAGGGGGGTAAATGGCTTGGTATAAGGATGAAATGGAAGCAGTTAGATTGACCCCTAGGTACGGGATGGAAGAGGAGGCCCATGTAAATGGGAAGTGTTCCTGGAGGGTTTGTAGTAGAGGAGGAGGAAGACTGATATTCATGGCTATGGACTTAGAAAGGTTAACCTGGAGGCCTGAGACCCGCCCAAACTCATCTAAAAGCTTGAGAAGGTTGGGGCTAGTGACGAGCGGGCTTGAGAGGAAGAGGAGAAGGTCATCAGCGAATAAGGCGCACTTGTGTTCCCTACTTCCGCATGAGATGCCTTTAATGTTGGGATTACTTCTAATAGCGATACCCAGCGTTTCGATGGCTATCGCAAAAATTAGGGGAGATAGTGGGCAACCCTGTCTGGTGCCTCGGTGTATCGGAAATGCGTCCGAGTAGTGGCCCTGCAGCTTCACTTGTGGATTGGGAGAGGAGTATAAGGCCCCCAGGGTGTTCAGGAAAGAGGGACCGAAGCCCCACCTGGCCAGGATATCAAACATGTATGGCCATTCTACCGTATCAAAGGCCTTCTGAAGGTCCAAGGAAAGGAGGAAGCCCTGCCGAGGCCTCCCTCCATCCCAAGGAGCCCCCAGAAGAGAAATTATGTCTACAGCCCTGTGGATCTGGTCTGGACCCTGCCTGCCCGACATGAACCCCACCTGATCCTTATGGACATAGCGACCTATAAAGTCTGCTAGCCTATTGGCCAGAATTTTTGTCATAATTTTCAAATCGTTATTGATCAATGAGATCGGTCTATAATTCTTAACGTCAGAAGTGTCCTTCCCCGGCTTCGGGATAACCGATATGTACTCTGTATTGGCTGGAGCCTCTAATTGCTGACCCTGCTGGAGGGAGTTGAAGAAACGGGCCATATACAGGGCAAGCACCGGACCAAACGTCTTATAGTAGCCTGAGGAAAATCCATCAGGGCCAGGGCCCGAACCCTTTTTCAAGTGTTTGATTACATCTAAAATTTCAAGATCTGATATAGGTGATTCCATGGAAGCCCTATGGGCCTTAGATATACTGGGGAGTGACATGCCATCCAGGAAGGCTGTCCTGCTATGGGGGATTGCTCCCTGATTATAAGTGTACAACTGAGAGTAAAACTTGTTAAAAGCATTCATAAATTTTTTTTGGGTTCTGAGTCAGGGTCCCCTCCGAAGTCCGAATTTTAGGAAAAGCAAAGGATCTGGGTCTGGGGGATAATTTGGCTGCAAGTCTGGGGCCTATTTTGTCATTTTGGTAGTAAAATTGTGCAGAAGACCAACGCAGGCTTTTCTCAGCCCGGGTGGTAAGAACCATGTTTAGGACTAGCCTCCAGACGCTGTTGCAAGGCCAATGAAGGCTGTTTCCTGTGTGCCCTAGACAAATCTTGGAAATCCCGTTCAAGTTTAGCGACATCAATTTGATTTTCCCGCTTGAGTTTGGCCGCCAACTTAATGAGCTTTCCCCGCATAACTGCCTTGTGTGCAGCCCACAGGGTCCCAGACGACACCTCACCCTTTTCATTCAATTGGAAGTATTCAGTAATGTCTTTTTCCAGCATATTGCAGAGAGAGGGATTACTGAGTAAAGATTCGTTCAGGCGCCACCGAAATACCCCATCTCTGGTCAGAGGGGACATTAGATCTAGAAGGACCAAGGAATGGTCCGAAAGAGGGGAGTCCTTAATAGTCGCCTTGACAGCCAGAGGGACATCTGCTGAAGATAGCAAGATATGATCAATCCTGGCGAATGTACCATGAGGGGCAGAGAAGTGTGTGTATTCCCTGGAGGAGGGGTTGAGTTCCCACCATATGTCTATCAGTCCCAGCGAGTGAAAGTGTTTGGCAATGGTGAAACCGCATTTGGGCGGACATAAGTTGCGAGGTCGCCTAGGGATTGATTTGTACGTCAAAAGATGTGTTGGAATCTCCCCCCACTATCAGTGAGCCCATGAGGTACGGTGTGAGCTTAGCCCACATTTTGGCAAAAAACTGGGTTTGTCCCTGGTTGGGAGCATAGTATGAAACAAATGTGTATTGAGTCCCCTCCATAGTCCCCGATACCAGAATGTATCTCCCATCCAGGTCTCTAACTTCTGATGTGGGGGAGAAACCCATGTGTTTGGAAAAGAAGATTCCTACCCCTTTGGTCTTAGTCTCTGCATTGGCCAGGAAGAATTGAGGAAATTTGGAGTGGATGAATTTAGGCGTATAATTTGCAGGGAAGTGGGTTTCCTGAAGCAGGAGTACGTTTAATTTTTGGGAGTGAGCGTGTTGAAAGTATTTCCGTCTCCTAACTTGGGAATTCAGCCCCTGAACATTGTGAGTTGCTACCTTTAGAGGAGCAAGTGAGGATTTGCTTACAGCCATGTGTCCAGAGAGGAGGTATAATGCCTTGTAAAGGACCCACCTGAAGTCCTGAGAAGAATGGGAAGCCGGACATTCTGGAGCAACATCAAAGGCGTCCACCAACCTTCAGACCGATTAGAAGAGTCCACTCCAGCATCTGAGGGAAAAAGAGACAGATAAGAGAAAGCAGAGCAAAGAAAAAGAGGAAGAACCGGAGAGGGAGAGGGCCAACCCAAAGGCCCCTGAAGCATGAAAGCCAGGGGAACCCCCCCACCCCCAAAGTCTGGGACAGGCCTGCCTAGTCCCAGACCACAGGAGAAAATACCTGTCCGCATAAACTGCAGACAGATGTCTGACTCCGCCCAGGGCAAGTCGCACCGGACGGGGTCCGAGGGAGGCGCAAAGCTCGCGCCCCAGACCAAACCAGACTCCAACCCTAAAATATTGTAAACATCAGAAAATATGAGAAAAACTAGCTAAAAAGTCGACCCCCAACCCCCACCAAGTATACATTTAAAGTGACCTCCGAGCACCTGGAGGAAAAACAGTAAGAGGTGGCTCCTTCCGCATACCAAGGGAGGTGGCGGGGAGCCCCGGGAAAAGACCGCGCATCCCTAACGGATAGCAGTCATCGAGTTCACTTGACCCCGGGACCACCCACCAACTCCCCACTGTAGGGTGGCAACCCCAAGGGCGAAGGTGGAGGAGGGTAAAAACATAACACTGTACAGCTGGCTGAAACAAAAATAACAAAAAATAAAAAATATCACAAAAACACACCAGGCCCAACCCACAGGCCTGAATATTAAAGGGACCTAAGTCCTACAAGGGTGTCTGTGAAGTCCCCTAACTGAAAAACCAAAAAGGGGAGAGAGAAAAAACAAAAAGCTAGATGACGAGCAGTTCAGGTGACATGTGAGTCCTTGGACCTCTTGGAATGTTTCTTCTGAAAAGCAGGGGCGATGGGGCTGGCTGGAGAAGGACGTTTGGAGGAAAAGGAGGAAAGGAGGGCAGAGATTGTGAATGTTCCAGGGAGATGATGCCCAATTGTAGAAGGAGTCTTTCGCCTTCCTGAAAGCTTGAAAAACCATGTGTCTTGCTCTTATAGGCAAAAGAGAGACGAAAAGGAAATGACCACCAGTACTTGATTGCCTTTTGGGTTAAAGCATGCAGTAGCGGTTTAAGAGAACGCCGTTTCTGGATCGTCAGAGGCGATAAGTCCACGAAAATTTGGACCGGGTGTCCTTGGATCTCCAGACGATCTGAGTTCCTGGCAAGTCGCATGACTTCCTCCTTCACCTTTTTGAAGTGGGGTTTGACCACAATATCCCTGGGAGGGTTATCTTTCCGGGGTTCTTGAAGGGCCCAATGAGCCCTGTCTAATTCCAGTCTATGTGTCGGAATGTTGGGAATAAGGGTGGCTATGAAATTCTGAACTGCAGCATGGACATCTTTAATAGCTTCGGGTAACCCCCGTATGTGGAAATTGTAGCGCCTGGAGCGATTTTCAAGATCGTCAATTTTGGAAATAGCTGTTTCCAGGCGATCGTGTAGATCCTGAATGCGGTCTGTGTTTTGGTTGGTTCTGGAAATTGTTTGATCCATTTTGGACTCCATGATTTCAACTCTGGTGCCCAAGTTCTGTAGATCTGCTTGCATGGTGTGTGTAATTTGGCTGGCAGTTTGAGCCAAGCCATCTGAAAGCATTTTAGAGAAAGCTGACATCATGGCATTAAAGTCCATAGAGGGAGCAGGAGTTGTAAGTAGGGATGATCGAACTTTTCAAAAGTTCGGTTCGGCCAGAACATCCGAACATCCCGAAAGTTCGGCCCGGATTTCAGAACCCCATTGAAATCAATGGGACCTGAACTTCGGTAATCAAAAAACACAATTTTTAAGCCCTAAAACCCAATAAATGCCCCTAAAAAGTGCCTAGGGTTCTGGGTCATGCCCCATTAACTATTAATCACACAAAAAAAAGTTCTTAAAAATTGTCATTTTTGATAAAAAAGCCAATTATTGAAAAAAAAAAAAAAAAAAATAGATTTTAGTATCTGGGGGGTCTAAAAGGTGTGCATGTGAAGTTTCAGCTCTGTAGCATGTCCAGAACCATGAAAAAAAAAAGATAATTTTTCAGTAGAACAGTGATGTGGTTCGGGAGCCTCCTTTAACACCTATATGATCTTTTTTTTGGGGTTCTGGACATGCTACAGAGCTGAAACTTCACAGGTACACCTTTTAGACCCCCCAGATACAAAATCACACAAAAAATGCCAGCAAAAACACACCTGGGCATTTTTTTTTTGATGCTAGCCTTTTTTTTGGCATTATTTGGGGTTCTTTTGAGGCAGGCAAAACATCTGAACTTGTGTAGAGTGGTACTGTGCACAAGTTCTGATGTTTTGCCTGCCTCCAAAACCCCCCAAAAAATGGCAGCAAAAACACACCTGGGCATTTTTTTTTTGAAGCTAGCGTTTTTTTGGCATTATTTGGGGTTCTTTTGAGGCAGGCAAAACATCTGAACTTGTCTATAGTGGTACTGTGCACAAGTTCTGATGTTTTGCCTGCCTCCAAAACCCCCCAAAAAATGCCAGCAAAAACACACCTGGGCATTTTTTTATTTGACGCTAGCGTTTTTTTGGCATTTTTTGGGGTTCTTTTGAGGCAGGCAAAACATCTGAACATGTGTATAGGGGGTATATATAGACATATATGTCTGAATATATACCCCTAGACATATATAAGTGTGATAGTAGCAGAAATATATTACTGTAAATGATTTCATTAGCGCAAGCATTTATTTCTGCTACTATCACACCTATATATGTCTAGGGGTATATATTCAGACATATATGTCTATATATACACCCTATACACATGTTCAGATGTCATGTCTGACATCAAACATGTCCTCAAAAAAAGCACTGGCAGTGGCAGCCCCTGCAGCATAAAAAATGCTTGGCTGGTGAGAAGCCATATTCCAGTTCAGAAGCTATTCAGAGAAATGATCATTTCTCTATAGCGGTCACCCTGCTATGGAAGGGTTTGGTCACCCTGCCATAGCAGTCACTGTCAGTTAACCCTACACTACACTACGGTCCCCTGACACTTAACACTTTCCCTACAGAAACTAAATTTTTGAAGCTAACTTAAGTGTAAAGGAGCACTCTAACTACACTAGATATCCCTTTCCTCACACTAAAAATAGCTAAATGACACTTTTAAAGTAAAATTATCAGAACTGCTTCCACTCTCTTCCATGTCCAGTATAACAATGCTAGGAATATGGTGGGGGCGATCTTATATACTGGGGGGCATATTCACTAATGATTGGTCTAGGGACCCCCTAGTCACTCCAATCACATTCCTAGCATTCTCCTGCCCCCTCAATTGGCTTTTGCTAATGGTTCTGGTCCAATCACGGGCTTTTAAAGCCCATTTCCTGAACCATTGCATTTTGGGCGGTTCAGGTTGCCGAATTCTGAACTTTTTGGGCAAAAAGTTCTAAATTCGGCCGAACCTCGAACACCCAATGTTTGGGCCAACCCGAACCATTCGATCATCCCTAGTTGTAAGCTCAGAGAGATTAGAAACTGAGGGGCTGCACTGTAGGCCTCGGGCAGGGGTGTGCAACATGTCCCCCAAAGATCTTCCAAGGAGCGATTCCGTGGAGGCTGGTAACGGGGCAACTTGAGGGGTGTTACTCACTGTGCCATCTGGGCATGAGTGGGGCGAATGGTGGCCCCCTGCATCGCTGTCCTCCATCCCCTCCGTTCTGGACTCCCGGTCCTCTGGCGTGTGCGGCGCCATCTTGTGTAGGCCCGAAGTCTCCGCTCCGAAGCCCAGGTTGCGGGAGAGGTCCCTGCGGACCGACCCTGAGGCCATGAGGAGAATCTCTGAGGTGCCCTGACCTGATTGAGGGGTTCAGGGCCGTCTGCATCGCTCGATGCTAGCGGGATGGAGCTGGATGGTCCGGGATGAGACTGAGCCTCGGAACTAAGAGGCCATATCCGAGCGCTCCGCGCATGCGCCTCCTCAACCGTCTTTTTTTAAGTACTTTAACATGTGAGTCCCTTTTTTCTTTGTTTTTTTCTTCTTCTTTTTTAGTAGGTCAGATTGACCACTGTCTATTAGGATCTGAAACCCCCAACATTAGTTCCTGTATAGAGCATCTTTCTTTCTTTTTTTTTTCCTTCCCTGAGTTTCTTCCCTTTTTTCTTGGGATGGTCATGGAGGAGTCAGGGTGCAAATGTTGCTCCTCTCTTATGCAGGCTCCCCCCTTTTAATTTCTGTTTTGTAAAACCTAAAATGCACATATGTCATTGGGTTAATTTGATTATTATCAGCATTATTTTATTTTTATCTATTTTAACAGCTTTCTTGGATGTTTTTTTGCCATGATCGGACACACAGTTAAACTAATATCATGGAATGTTAGGGAAATGAATGACTCACTTAAATGTCAAACCGTATTTGATGATGTGTTTTTTTTCCAGCCTGCTCTCATCTGCCAACAGTAGACTCATGTTTCTGCAGAGACCCCTCATTACCTTGAGAGGCATTTTGTCCAAAATGCATATCACTCACATTCTTCAACATATCTTTGAGGAGCTTCTGTCCTGGTTTACCGAGGTGCAGTGTTCTCCTGTCAAAAGTTAATAGATAACCTGTGCGCAAACCAAAAAAGGCTAAAATAAAAAGAAACAAGGCAGCCACCAACACTCAAATGTGTCCCCATATGTAGCGATAAATAAAATGTAAAATATGTGTTGCGCTACCTCCAAATAAACAGATCAATTGAGCAGCAAGTAAATATATGTGCAAATAGAAAATTAATAAATTAAGTCATAAAAATATAAAATAAAATTATATCCTTACTGGATATTTAACTCCAGATCACTGGGGCTGTAAAACTTATAACTCATGATAAATGCAAGTTAATATATCAAAGCATACAGAAGCAACTTTAATTTGCATAAGTGAAATAAAAAAATAAAAAACATCTAAAATATGTAAATAAGAATCCATTGAATGTGAAAACTAGATCAGTAACTCTCCCACTCGGCTGTCATATATCCTCCTCTCCTTTACTCAGTACAGGCCATATGAGTTAAAATAAATCTCCATAGTGTAGTATTTTTAATACAGTATATTTATTTAGCAGTAGTAAATTGCATGTGGATGCAAGACAATCAGCATCAATATCGTAAGAATTTCTGCTCTCTGCCACAACGGGAAGTGACGTCAACGGGCTGTCGACATGTTGGGATCAACTCTAAGGGCAGATATGTTTTTACCCATTGTTATTTTTTTTTTTTATCTAGAATGTATTATTGCTAGTGTTTATTTTCAATCTCCATATACCCCAGGGCTGATTTCCCTTTTTTCTAAATGTATTTCTAACTATCATTCTGTTCCTGTTCCAGGGCTGCAGGACCACATACTAAGTGAATGGTCAGGAGAGATCGGTGCAGCTGTTTCCTCTAGGTCTCCCTGCAGTGCATCAGAAAAACAAGATGAGGCGCAGGAGGTCGAGGCAGCAGTGCTATCTTGGCTGGGCTCTCTCAGGCGCCAGCTGGAGGACCGATGTGAGCTTCTAGGGTCAGCATTCTTCCTTTCATTTCCACAACATCTCTGCCAGATAGAGTCCAGAGGTGAGAACAGGCTTAAGTAGCCATATTGATTGCAGGCAAGCTTTGTCCACTGGTCCAAATCATTTGGTGGAGGGGTGATTATGGTGTGGGGTTGTTTTTCAGGGGTAGGGCTTGGCTCCTTAGTTCCAGTGAAAGGAACTCTTAAGGCATCAGCATACCAAGACATTTTGGACAATTTCATGCTCCCAACATTGTGGGAACAGTGTGGGGATGGCTCCTTCCTGTTCCAACATGACTGCGCACCAGTGCACAAAGCAAGGTCCATTAAGACATGGATGAGTGAGTTTGGGGTGGAGGAATATGACTGGCTTGCGCAGAGTCCTGACCTTAAACAGATAGAAAACTTTTGGGATAAATACCTTTGAAAACCTTTGGGAGCTGAGACTGCAAGCCAGACCTTCTCGTACAATATCAGTGCCTGACCTCACAAATACGCTTCTGGAAGAATGGTCAAACATTCCCATAGACACTCCTAAACCTTGTGGACCGCCTTACCAGAAGAGATGAAGCTGTTATAGCTGCAAAGGGTGGGCTAACTCAATATCAAACATTACCATTAAAGTTTATGTGCGTGTAAAGGAAGGCCCCCCCTGATACTTTTGACAATATAGTGTATATATACAGTATCTCACAAAAGTGAGTACACCCCTCACATTTTTGTAAATATGTCGTTATATCTTTTTATGTGACAGCACTGAAGAAATTACACTTTGCTACAATGTAAAGTAGTGAGTGTACAGCTTGTATAACAGTGTAAATTTGCTGTCCCCTAAAAATAACTCAACACACAACCATTATTGTCTAAACCGCTGGCAACAAATGTGAGTACACCTCTAAGTGAAAATGTACAAATTGAGCCCAATTAGCCATTTTCCCTCCCCCAGTGTCATGTGACCCATTCGTTTTACAAGGTCTCAGGTGTGAATGGGGATCAGGTGTGTTAAATTTGGTGTTATCGCTCTCGCTCTCTCATATTGGTCACTGGAAGGTCAACATGGCACCTCATGGCAAGGAATCCTCTCTGAGGATCTGGAAAAAAAGAATAGTTCTGTACATAAAGATGGCCTAGGCTATAAGAAGATTGCCAAGACCCTGAAACTGAGCTGCAGCATGGTGGCCAAGATCAAACAGCGGTTTAACAAGACAGGTTCCACTCAGAACAGGCCTTGTCATGGTCAACCAACGAAGTTGAGTGCACGTGCTCAATGTAATATCCAGAAGTTGTCTTTGGGAAATAGATGTATAAGTGCTGCCATCATTGCTGCAGAGGTTGAAGGGGGTCAGCCTGTCAGTGCTCACACCATACTCCGCACACTGCATCAAATTGGTCCGCATGGCTGTCGTCCCAGAAGGAAGCCTCTTATAAAGATGATGCACAAGAAAGCCAGCAAACAGTTTCCTGAAAACAAGCAGACTAAGGACATGGATTACTGGAACCATGTCCTGTGGTCTGATGAAACCAAGATAAACTTATTTGGTTCAGATGATGTCAAGCATGTGTGGTGGCAACCAGGTGAGGAGTACAAAGACAAGGGTGTCTTGCCTACAGTCAAGTGGGAGTGTCATGGTCTGGGGCTACATGAGTGCTGCTGGCACTAGGGAGCTACAATTCTTTGAGGGAACCATGAAGGCCAACATGTACTGTGGCATTCTGAAGCAGAACATGAGCCCCTCCCTTCAGAGACTGGGTCGCAGGGCAATATTCCAACACGATAACGACCCAAAACACACTTCCAAGACGACCAATGCCTTGCTAAAGAAGCTGAGGGTTGGTGATGGACTGACCAAACATGTCTCCAGACCTAAACCCTATTGAGCATCTGTGGGGCATCCTCAAATGGAAGGTGGAGGAGAGCAAGGTCTCTAACATCCACCACCTCTGTGATGTCGTCATGGAGGAGTGGAAGAGGACTCCAGTGGCAACCTGTGAAGCTCTGGTGAACTCTATTCCCAAGAGGGTTAAGGCAGTGCTGAAAAATAATGGTGGCCACAAAATATATTGACACGTTGGGCCCAATTTAGACATTTTCACTTAGGGGTGTACTCACTTTTTTTTCCAGTGGTTTACACACCCATGGCTGTGTGTTGAGTTATTTTGAGGGGACAGAAAATTTACACTGTTATACAAGCTGTACACTCACTACATTGTAGCCATGTGTCATTTATTCAGTGTTGTCAAATGAAACAATATCATGAAATATTTACAGCAATGTGAGGAGTGTACTAACTTTTGTGAGATACTTTATATATATATATATATATATATATATATATATATATATATATATATATATATATACATATATATATATATATATCACAATTATCATTATTTATTGTATTTATTGCGTATATGGGACTCTCCACTTCCTGTATGGAATAGGTATATGCCAAGATTTCTGCTGCAGGAGGTGTAGTCAACCTCATGGAGACTTGATTCACTTGCTGTGGTATTGTCTAAAACCTAAACAATATTGGACTGTTATTAATTGTATTAACACTGTAACTGGTATTTCACTTTTATCCTTTGATATGTATCTTGAGATACTTAAATTTTTCTCTTTTGCATAACGATAAATCTTTGACAGGCATCTAGGTAACTTTTTGTTGCCCACGGGAGGATCACAGTTAAAGCGGAGTTCCATCCAAAAGAGGAACTTCTGCTTAAATACTCCTGACCCCCTGACATGCCAAATTTGACCTATATAGTTTTTTTGGGGGTTGGAGCGGGTACCTAGATTTGACAGGTACCCGCTCCCACTTTCGCTCGGGCTGCCTAGGTGACTCGAGCGGAAGTTCTCCTGTCCCCCTCCCTCCCTGCATCTTCTGGGAAACGTCAGAGGTCCCAGAAGATTGCCTGGCCATTAACAATGTGCAGCGTGACTCGCACATGTGCAATGTGCACACGGCTGGGAAGCTGCAAGCTGTCTCAGCCCGATGCCCACACTAGAGATGCTAGTGAGAGGAGCAAGGTTTCGGGTGGCTGCATCGCTGGATCAAGGGACAGGTGAGTGTGTGTTATTAAAAGTCAGCAGGTACACTTTTTGCAGCTTCTGACTTTTAATAAACACAAAAATGAATGTAACTATGCTTTAAGTGAGTTTCAGCCTCCCCCCTATGATTCCTCAATGGTTACAGGAGTTTAATAAGTGTATTGCAATTGAGGAGCAAACATATATTTAATGTAATGCTTTGTTAAGTTTGACTGTATATGGAAATGCTGGCTAGATTCTTCATACAGTTGTGTTCAAAATTATTCAACCCCCAATGAAATTGATTGTTTTGGCCAGTTTGACATTGATTTTGATCATTCAGTCATCCTGCTTACAATTAAATCAAAGAGGCACGTGTAGGTCAGACAAATATAACATAACATTTATAATGAAATAACCACAAATGTCTTTTCTGTGCTCACATCATTATCAGTTTTATTCAACCCCCAAGTGATATTCAATCTTAGTACTTAGTTCAACATCCTTTTACAGTTATAACAGCTTTTAAACATGAAGCATAGCTTGACACAAGTGTCTTGCAGAGATCTACGGGTATCTTCGCCCATTCGTCATGGGCAAAAGCCTCCAGTTCAGTCACATTCTTAGGCTTGTGCACTGCAACTGTTTTCTTTAAGTCCCACCAGAGGTTCTCAATCGGATTTAAGTCTGGTGACTGTGATGGCCACTCCAAAATGTTCCAGCCTTTAATCTGCAACCATGCTCTAGTGGACTTGGAGGTATGCTTGGGATCATCGTCCTGTTGAAAGGTCCAACGTCTCCCAAGCCTCAGGTTTGTGACGGACTGCATCACATTGTCATCCAATATCTCCTGGTACTGAAGAGAATTCATGGTACCTTGCACACGCTGAAGCTTCCCTGTACCTGCAGAAGCAAAACAGCCCCAAAGCATGATTGACCCCCCCGCCATGCTTCACAGTAGGCAAGGTGTTCTTTTCTTCATAGGCCGTGTTCTTCCTCCTCCAAACATAGCGTTGATCCATGTGCCCAAACAGTTCTAATTTTGTTTCATCAGTCCACAGAACACTATCCCAAAACTTCTGTGGTTTGTCCACATGACTTTTGGCATACTGCAGTCAACTCTTCTTATTCTTTGGAGACAGCAAGGGGGTGCGCCTGGGAGTTCTGGCACGGAGGCCTTCATTACGCAGTGTGCGCCGTATTGTCTGAGCAGAAACTTCAGTACCCACATCTGACAAATCTTTTCTCAGTTCCTCAGCAGTCACACGGGGACTTTTCTCCACTCTACGCTTCAGGTAGCGCACAGCAGTCGAAGTCAGCATCTTCTTTCTGCCACGACCAGGTAGCGTTTCAACAGTGCCCTTTGCCTTGAATTTGAGAATGATGCTTCCTATGGTGTCTCTTGGTATGTTTAACATCTTTGCAATCTTCTTATAGCCATTGCCCTTCCTGTGAAGAGTATTCACCTCTTCTCTTGTCTTCCTGGACCATTCTCTTGACTTCACCATGTTTGTAACCACACCAGTAAATGTCTAGAAGGAGCTGAGTACCACAGTCATTTTAAAGCTGCCTAATTGGTGCTTATTAGGCTTTATTGCTGCTCCCTGACATCCACAGGTGTTTTCAATACCTGATTGAAAACACTTCAATGAACCTCTGTTCTTTAGAATGGTAGTCTTTAAGGGGTTGAATAATTGTGTCAATGAAGAATTCACAAAATAAACATTTACTACTGTATTACAAAACCAATTGATGTCATTTTAGTTGCATATGGTTCTTTAAGAAGTCCTTGTAGGATTTCATTCTGAATACAATTACAAATGTACACTAAATTCCCTAAAACCCTTTACAGCATTGTGGGTTGCATAATTTTGAACACAACTGTATGTAGATATACAGGAGTATCTCATAAAAATAGAAAATCATCAAAAAGTTAATTTATTTCAGGAATTTAATTTAAAAAGTGAAACTCGTATATATTTTATATAAATGCGTTACACACAGAGTGATATATTTCAAGCATTTCTTTCTTTTTATATTAATGATTATGGCTTACAGCTTGTGAAAACCCAAAATTCAGTTTCTCAAAAATTTGGAATATTACATAAGACCAATAAAAAAAGGATAAAGAAAAGTATGTCCAAGTACAGTATAGTATGCACTCAATACTTGGTTTTATTGTTTTTAGATCATTTTGAAGTTGTATCAGTTGATGCTACTTAATATTCCTGAAGCTAATTTTACAGCTTCATTTTCTAAGAGATGTCAAATTAAAAAAAGAAAAAAACACCCATTATTTTACAATTAGTGCATTTCTCATTCCTAAATCCTTGCAGACCTGTACTCTAGATAATTGTATCCATATCTTCAGATGATTATTTATTTTAGGCAGAGATTACTGTATATATAACTAAACACATTACTGATGCTAGCTAAAGCTAATTTGACAGCAAAGATGCTGTATTTTTCAAAAAGGGAGGAACTTAAAGACAAATTATTTGGCAGGTGAACACTCCCTCTTATATGTATTTAGCTGTTTTAGCTGTTTGCCCAGAGATCAGCTTCAAAAGAAATCTATAATTGGAAAAACATGGAGGCTACAACTGTTGATCTCCTTCTGAAAACTCTAGTTACATGTGTATCCTTAGTTGTAATTTGTTCTAATAGTTGACCAGAACAGCCAATGAAATCAAAGAAAAGTCAGAAGTCCTGAGCCCAAGACTTGTTCTGGGTCAATGTCTTAAAATGTTTAAGCCTTTAAATCAGTAAAATGACCAGTAGACTATCACTGGTATTCCAGTCCATTTTAATTACTGGCCTGCACTATGTTAAATCACAGGCTGGGGCGGGGTCCAGGATGGGTAATTGAGGGTAAATAGTGTTGCCAATCAGACTGAGGAATTCTAGCAGCAGAAAAAGTATCTAATGAAAGTATATATTTTTCTTACTACTGCATTTCCTTATTATTTCAGAATATGTATAACAATTTTAATATCACACAAGTTGTTCTTTTGGGGTTCCCAGGACTCAGCCACTTTAAAATAGTGGTGTTTTGTCTTCTTTTGATGATCTATTCAGTTACAGTTTGCGTTAATGTCCTGATCATCGTGTTGGTTTCCTTCAGCAAGAACCTCCACACCCCAATGTACTTCTTTCTCACCCAGCTCACCATTTCAGACATTATGGTGAGCACATGCATTATGCCAAATACTCTTTGTGTCATATTCAGTGATGGTGGCACTATTTTATTTATAGCCTGCCTTGTTCAGTTTTATCTGTTTTCTGCTTTGGAAAGTCTGGAATGTTATCTTTTAACTGCCATGGCTTATGATCGGTATCTCGCCATTGGTAACCCTTTACGCTATACTGCTATAATGACTCCTAGGTTATGCCTGGTGTTAATCATCCTATGCTGGCTTTTAGGTTTCATACCACCTACACTGCTGACAGAGAAAATATGGCAAGCCAATTTCTGTGGTTTCAACATAATTGATCATTTCTTCTGTGATCTTGATCCCATTGTCCATCTTATTTGCTCAGATACATCACAAATAAAAATGGAAGCAACATTCTTTGGCGTACCAGTCATTATCTGTCCATTTGTAGCCATCATCATATCTTACACATACATTGTAGTTACCATTGTCAGGATTCCTTCTGTTAGTGGGAGACAGAAAGCTATATCCACATGCAGCTCTCACCTTTCTGTCGTGGTCATTTTTTATGGGACTCTTCTAGCTATGTATGAGTTTCCGAGTTCAGAGTCGAGCACCACCAGAAAAGTCCTCTCCATGCTCTACACTGTGCTGGTTCCTTTACTTAATGCTGTTATTTACATCCTTCGAAATAAAGACATCAAGATAGCTTATGAAAAATTAAGAAGTGGTTTCTACGGAGCACATATAGGGAGATTTATATGAAGAGTTATACTGAAAGAGTGCAAACTGAATATGTAATAACACAGGAAAAGAGAATTTGTGCTATCTGAATAAAAATGTAAAACAAAATGCAAATCTTGAGGAATAATGTGTGGGGAAATAAAATATTCAACAATGTGATCTTAAATGATAAAACACAAAATAATAGGGAGTCACAGGATTTTTAAGACATAATTAACATACTAAAATCAGAATTAGGTTTTTTGACGCAACCTATCCAAAAAGAACACTTTAGATAAGATTTCTGCAGCCTGTAGATGATTGCTCCACAGTCCTAGTGGTTTATATTAGTTCTGAGCTGATAGCAATGTTGAAAAACTTAAAGTTTCAAAAGTCAAATGCTTAAAATTGTATAATACCCTTACACTTTTTATTGATGATATGTGTCTTTCGTGTTATGTTTGTGTGTGAAACTGTAGCAATTTGAATTTTCATTTCTTCTTTTGAACAGAAGTGATTCTACCAGTCACTTTTCTGTGATTTAGCAATCTGACCACGCCAAACATGGAAGCAGATCCATTAAAGAGGTTGTAAACCCACTGTTATAACTTGTACCTATAGGTAAGCCTATAATAAGGATTACCTATAGGTACTGTAAATATCTCCTAAATGCGTACCGTTTAGGAGATATTTACTTTTCATGTAGCCGATGACGTCACCTATGCATGCGCACTGTTCGTTCAGAGCCCTGTGCCGTGATGTCATCGCGCCTCCTGCCAATCAGCTGGCCGGAAGACTTGAACCAGGAAGCAGGACAGCTGAACATGTCGGCCGTGTCACTGCTGAGTGGGCGGCACTGTGGGGGCTTCGTTCTAAGGTAAGGATTTTATAATGAGCTAGTATGCAATGCATATAAGCTCATTATGCCTTTGTCTTACAGGGTTTTTTTTTCATAATTTTTTTTGAGTTTACAACCTCTTTAAGTTAACAATCTCTGTGCTTATGAATGGCATGCCTGCATCTCTATAGTCTGTTTCTCTAAACACAGCCAACCAATCAGTGACCCATTGTATGTGGCATAAATGCACTATACTCCAGAATAGGCAAGTATTTAGACATATTTTTACAGCCAATAGCAATGAAAAAGGTAGGCACTTGATAATATACTAAAAGGAGTGGAACTGTCTGATGACACTTTATTAGTTACAGTGGACGTTGAGCCCTTCTTTGATAATATTGTAGTTAGAACTACAGAATGGGTCCCTTAAGAAATATTCCAAACTAAAAACCCTCCAAACAGATTTCATCATAGAAGAATTAGAAATGGTATGGCAAACAACTATTTTTTATATAATGGAGATTTCTTTAACCAAGGGAGTAGCAATGGGAGCAAGGTATGCCGAGTATTACTAATACCTTGCTTATTAAATGGGAGGTAGAGATTTTTTTTATGAGACTGGCTGAAGAAAAAACCTTTAAAAGGTTTATAGATGATATCTTTATAATTTAGGAGGGGAAATAGGAAGAGTTATAAATACACTATATTACCAAAAGTATTGGGACACCTGTCTTCACACGCACATGAACTTCAATGGCATCCCAGTCTTAGTCCATAGGGTTTAATATGGAGTTGGCCCACCCTTTGCAGCTTTAGCAGCTTCAACTCTTCTGGGAATACTGTCCACAAGATTTAGGAGTGTGTCTATGGGAATGTTTGACCCTAATATTTTTGGTAATACAGTGTATTTCTGAACCACCTAAATGGCAATGTATAAAATTTATCAGTACCTGGCACCAACAAGAAATTCAATTCTTAAATTTGGAAATTTACAAGGTAGGCAATGAGCTACAAACTCGTACCTATGTCAAAGAAATGGACAGAAA
Organism: Pelophylax lessonae; assembly: GCF_965119305.1. Taxonomy (NCBI): domain Eukaryota; kingdom Metazoa; phylum Chordata; class Amphibia; order Anura; family Ranidae; genus Pelophylax; species Pelophylax lessonae. Next base: position 645,482,736 of record NC_138771.1, read on the forward strand.
TATATACATTTCCACCAGGAGCTGCCACCACCCGGGATGGCTGAGAGCTATCCCTAAAGCACAGTTGATTAGAATAAAAAGAAACTGTGACAGTGAGGAGGACTACCTGGTTCAAACTAATACGTTAACAGATAGGTTCCAGGAAAAAGGCTATAAGAAACAGGACCTGGTGAAAGTGAGGGATATGAAAAGAGATAATCTCCAGACGCCCAAACAGAAGAAGAATAATGGGAGCTTTGACACAGCATTTATATCAGGCTACAATTTGCAAAATAGAGATATGGAAAAAAGTATCAGAAAACACTGGCCCATATTGTTAATGGACCAAATCCTAAACAAGATCCTGCCAAAAAGACCACACTTTATTTCCAAAAGGGCCCCAATCTTAGGAATATGATCACAAAAAATGTAATTGAACCCCCTAAAAGAATTCCCACTTTCTTAGACCAACAGGCTTCTGCAGATGTAAATGTTGCACTGATTGCAGAACGACACAAGATAAAAATATGAAAACAAACGATTTTCACTCAACAGTAACAAGGAAACAGTATGACATCATATAGTTAAAAGGTTGTTGCCACATTATAAACAACATCAGTGACTACAGCTTTATTCAAAGTTGGGGGTATTCCATACCCTCAGTAAAACCACTGTTTGATCTGGGACATATTGAAATTTGCATACACAAACTCATTATCCAATGGGAAACAGTCAGGGGATTTAAATATTAACTGGAAATGGTGGACCGATCACTTCTTGAAGATGCCATTTGTTGGTAAAATGTATGTCGAGGCATTGGACCTGCCACTTCCAGTAAAAAAATGAGGTCATGTCCAGTACAATAGTGAGGCTGGAACGCTTGCCAATTCTGATAGGCGGTGAGGGGATTATTCAAACACAAAGTGGTATACACTGATGCCGGCATTGGGCACTATAATATGTAAGTTGGCAATTTTACTTTTATAACAGTTTTAATTACATTAAATACTACACTATGAGTACGCCCTTTGCTATCCTTTGTTTTTTTACGTGAAGAATTAAACATCTAAGATTGTTGAAATAAAGAGGATATTGAAGAAAACAACCAGGCTTTGGACAACCTTGCGATGTTTGACGTTCTGTAGGGGGGGGGGTCGTGGATTTTTGGTGAGTGTGCAATTTAGCTATCCTCTGGGCACAAGTAGTGAAGATATATGCTTATATTGAAGAGCTGACTTTATATCTTATCACATCTTTGGTGCTGGGCTGTGCACATTGACTCATTGACTGACTTTTTAGTAAATCCAAAGAGTGTACAAGTACACAGTACATATGATGCTCCTAGGAGAAGGGAAAAGTCCTTTGTTCCATTGGAACTTTCATCTCATGCATTTGAAGAAGAGGGCAAAGTCATGTACACCCCCTCCCTCGACATCCACCAGGCATTTTGACAGCTGTCATCCTGGCGTGCAGCCTAGAACACCGCCACTAATATCCATACTTTGAGCTGGCTGGCTCCCTGTCATCCTCTGTCTCTATTTACTCAGTGATACCTACAGTCTCACAGTGATTATAGCTGCTCGGTCTCAGATGTTCCCCTATCCATGCTGTTTCATGCCAACCTCAATGTAAGTGTGAAGTTTATTTTAATAAAGTGCTTTTTATTTGATACTGACCTTAGCACCTAGCTATTCATTTCCTTCTACATTGAAAGACTTTTTAGTTACTTTTTCATTTTACATTTTTCCACTGCTATTATTTTGCATACTATATATTCATTTTGCATAAAGTTGATACCACATTGTTTGAGATATTGCACTTTAAATCAGGGATTGTGATTTATGATTGCATACGTGTAAGCGCCAAACTTTTTTTTTATCGTTTTTTTTTTGTAAAAAGGACCTTATTGTAGGCTGTGCATTTGACTGCCAAATAAAACAGCCAAAAAAAGTAAAAATATCTTGATTTTGTTTGTTAAATTATTTTGCATGTAGAAAATAATAGTACAATACAGCTTTCGGAGAAAGCAGTAAAAATAGATACAGTTTATAAGAGGTATCACAATTTGTCAAGACAGTAGTGGGGAAAATCCTCCATTTACACAGATAATAATGTATAATCTTAGTAATATGCAATGAAGAAAAAAAGAAAGGTTGAAAATGATAGCTGTAAAAGAATCCCTGGGATTGACTTAGGAGGAAGTCTTAGGTTCCTCAATAGGGGGAATTTGTGGGAAATAAGGAGATAGATGGAAATACATATTCATTTAGTGCAAGAAAGAAAAGGGGGGGTGGTAAGGGTCTTGTGCAGCAAGGGGTTGGAGATATAATAGGTGCATTCAAGGTATAAATGTTTATTTTTTTTTACATTAAAAAATGTAATTTCGTGATGCAAATAATATTTTCTTTATTCCAATGACTTTTAGTTGCAAGGCATTCATATATATACCCTAATGTATTTCTTGTCTGCTGAATTTAGTTTTTTCTCCATCCATTTTCCATCCATTATGACGCCTGAGGGGGGACATGATAGCAATTTATAAATATCTCAATGGGGATCTCAGCTTAGAAAAACAGCTATTCAGTCGAAGGGATTGCATGAGGACTCGAGGGCATACAATGCGTTTAGAGGAGAAGCGTTTTAACCTCAGGCTACGGAGGGGGTTCTTTACTGTTAGAGCTACAAGATTGTGGAATTCTCTACCACAAGAGGTGGTTTCTGCGGGTAGTATGGTGGCTTTCAAAAGACTCTTAGACTTACATCTCAAGGATCAGGACATTAAGGTGTATGTGAGATGATTACGGCCACACACACCTACACTGGTTGAACTGGATGGACTATTGTCTTTATTCAACCTCACCTACTATGTAACTATGTAAATTATATTGGAAGTCCTTCACCTTGTTTGCACTCCTGCGGAGGAGCTTGGACTACGCGTAAGGAAACATCTGTTAATCCATAAGTTACAGTAAATCAATCACCTCAGCTAGTGTATCTTTACCTTTTAGTATAGTTGTCCCTCATCATGCTTTATTCTATTCATACAGCTGTTTGTGTTCTAGCTCAGCGTTTCTCAACTCCGGTCCTCAGGGTACACTAACAGCCCAGGTTTGCAAGAAAGCTGAAAGACATCATAGGTGATATAATTTGCTGCTCAGTGTTTGCAGTATTCTAGTCTGCCTCTCCCCAAGGTAATACTTAAAATCTGGCCTGTTAGTGGGTCCTGAGGACCGGAGTTGAGAAACACTGATCTAGCTAATCATTTTATGTCCATCTACACATTGAGGCTGATGTACGAACAAAAATAATAATATTTCACAATATTCACTTCAATTAATCAATCATGTGAAAGGCAGATTTTTGTTGATTTATTTTCACTGCACATGATTGGATTCAAAGTGATATATACTGTATATACATTTTTGGTCCATTAAGTAGGCCATTCCAAATGAATGGGCTGCAACACCTTAAAGCAAGATAAAATAGTTTGGCACACTATAATACTTAGAGGTTGAGTTACTAAAGCAAAGAGGCTGCTCAATTTACAAGGCTTAGTGACTGAGAAGAAGCTCTGCTGAGTTCCATCATCCAATCTTGTACAAACAAAATGCTGTTTTTTATATTTTACTTGCATGTGATTGGGTATTTTCTGTGAAATTAAACTTCACCACAGCCTTTCTGTAGTGGAGGTTAAATGTATTTTAATTCTGACATAAGGACTGGAGTTCTCCTTTGTCTTTTGTGATGACCTTAAAGCAGATCTCCTCCCTCACCCCCACCCTCCCCACCAATCCAAACTTTGTTGTGGATTATAACCATTTCAGGTACTCACCTACCCAGTGGATCCAGTGCTGTTCTGCAGAATCCTCTTAGAATTCTGCCTCCACTTGGTACCATGCCACCATCTTCTTATGTGATGTCATTGGGAGGCCCACCACCTCTTCCAGGTTTGGTCACTGGGCTTCACACTGAAGAACCAATAAGCCCACCCCACTCCCCCTTTCTTAACCACTTAAGCCCCGGAAGATTTTACCCCCTTCCTGACCAGGGCCTATTTTGCGATTAGGCACTGCATGACTTTAACGGACAATTGCGCGGTCGTGCGACGCTGTGCCCAAACAAATTTGATGTCCTTTTTTTCCCACAAACAGAGCTTTCTTTTGGTGGTATTTGATCACCTGTGCAATTTTTTGATCATGCGCTATAAACAAGAAAAGAGCGTCAATTTTGCAAAAATAACAATATTTTTCACATTTTTTTATATGAAATTCCCCAAAAAAATTTAAAAATCAAAATGTTTTAACATTTTAGGCCAATTTGTTTTATGCTACATATGTTTGGTAAAAAAAAAAAAGTTATTGCGTTTACTCACTAAGGGAAAGATTTTTTATTTGAGAGGGAGGGGTTAAGTGTGTCCCTAGGGGCGTGATTCTTACTGTGATTGGATGTGGCTGTGTGTGTAACAGCACAGATCAATGGTCCTACATAGAAGGACCGAATCACCTGTGCTGTTAAACAGGGGAGACCGACAGGCGGCTTTGTTTACATTAGCCGCCTACCTTTCTCCCGCTGTATCCGCCGGTCACTCGCGCGGAGGGGTCTGTGACCGAGCGGGAGCGTTCCTCCGGTGGCGCGTGCTCGCTCCCTAGACCCTAGTCGTAGACCTACGTCACTTTGCCTGTGAGGGGCTGACTGCCGTTGTAATTCGTCGTTAGGCAGTCGGCAAGTGGTTAATGAAGGATTATGCATCATGGGATATGTGATGTGCATATCCCAGGAGGCACAGTGGGTAACTTGGATGTCATTCGCCTAGGCAAGTGATGTGCAAGGGGGGCCTTCCTGAAGTTTTTACACTAAAAAAGGGTAAACAAAAAAAAAGTGTGCTCTGTGTGTGGAGGAGGGGAGGAGAATATGGAGAGGAGGGAACTTAAATTTTCTAACTGTGTATATGGTATATAGAACACATGTTCTATTTTCTGGTCGTACTGCAAATTTTTAGGTGTTGTATTATTAAAGTTGGATGGTTTTAGACCCCATTCACACTAACGCGACTTGTCAGGCGACTTGGTCGCCTGACAAGTCGCAGTGGGTCGCCTGCCATTGATTAGCACAGGACCCGTTCTAATAGGAGCGACACAATGTGTCGCTCCGACTTAGAAAAAGGGTCCTGTAGTACTTTGGGGCAACCTGGAATGCGACTTGCATTGACTTCACAGGTCGCCCCAGCAAGTCGTGTCGCCCCTGTGTGAATGGGCTCTTAAAATTTTTTCTTTTGTTTATTTGTGTGCCCTAACAAATCCCCACCAGATAAACATGTACAACAAGCGCTCAGGGTTAAACACATATGGATCCCTGTTACCTGATATAAGGCCAGTCCATGGAGTTCTTTCAGAAGGAAAGGCTTTGTGGGAGAGCCATGCAAAGTCTATAAGAAATTAAATTGATGAAGTTTGGAAAGCTGGGACACTTTGGGCAACAAGCTCTTCTGAGATGTGTAAGCTGAGTCTGTAAAGCTGATACATAGGGAACAGAGAAGTGCCTCTAATTGTAGCAGTTTTCTGCTTCCTATAAAACAAATCCCCACCACCTGCATTTTTTTTAATATATTTATTGGGTTCTAATGAACACAATGTAGAACACCAAAAGTATGGGCGCTAGCCCAAATACCAGGCAACCTTTACAAAAGCAATACTTGGATAAAGGATAGATAAAAAAATTACAAAATAAAAGGAAGGGAAGAGGGAAAAGGGGAGGGAGACATGCTTAACCAACTCAAAATAAATGAAAACATAGTAATCTATGAGAGCATCCTCAGGAGTGGAAACATGAATAACTATAGTTGACACACAAGGTCATATAACAGTTGTTTGAGCACATTCAGTCATTAGATTTAAAGTATAATTGGCAATGGATGTTTAGCTAGCTAAGAGGTCCAAAAGAACTAGGGGGATTAGGAGAGAAAGAAGGGGCTGGTCACGATAAAGTATTTTGAGCCTGCCCAAGGAGTTGGAAAGATCTCTTTTCGGGGTACCAGTCAGTATAGAGGAAAGGGTGCATGGTGGAAGAGAGTTCCTCTTGTGAAAACGTGTACTCCATGAAGCTTTGCCATCTAGCAAAAAAAAAAAAGGGTATTGCAAAAGTTCTGTACGGTGGTGTCCAATTTCTCCGGATTGAAGAGTGATAGTAAAGCCTGTTTCACAGCCATGAGACCAGAAGGAGAAGGATGGATCCAGTTACAAATAATTGATCTACAAGCTACCACTAAGCACATTTGCGCCCAATGTGGGACGGTCGGTGGAGTGGAAGACTGAAGTGGGGTATATAGATGATTAGATCTCTACTATCCTATCAGGAGTAGGGGTTTTTGCCGTCGTCCCTGAATAATTTGTGTGTGGGGGTTGGTACCTCATGCCAAGTTGGGTGGGACTTTTTAGGCAGGTAAATTTAGTAAGGGTACTACACAATTTATGTAAAAACGAGAAGATTTAATAAATAAGATTTTAGCAGTGTACAAGGTAAGTACATAGATAATAGTGATGGGTTATAGACCCAAGTGAAGAGGTGTAAGAAGTTGGAAGTTTTCATGACATGTGATTTATGGTGACTTAAAGGATAGATCTCTCTGTCGTTCCACGCTGTATAGCCTGGAAATTCTTATAAGAGAGGTTCTCCTGCGTTCCCAACGCGTTTCGGCTCCAAGTGAGCCTTTTTAAAGGGTAACATAAATTGTGTATTACCCTTACTAAATTTACCTGCCTAAAAAGTCCCACCCAACTTGGCATGAGGTACCAACCCACACACACAGACTGAAGTGGGGTAGCTGTCACTATGACAAAGAGATCCTTGGGTAACCCACATTTTTTAATTTGTATACAAGTGTTCATATCCCCCCTTAATCGCCTCTTCCCAAAAACAAAACAAATTCAGTGTATCTTTTTGTTTAAAAAGTAAACAGAAATTAAATTTACTTTATTTACCCTTTCAGTCTGTATCAATTTTGCATCAGTCTGTATCATTCAGCTACTTTTATAACAGAAACTAATATTAACCATTCTTTTTATTTTCCCTTTTTGAATTCTTCAAATATCCTCATTATATGTTTTAGGATCCACCCAAGTTTATATGTTACTCATTGTCTGTTATGCGATTTACATTGCCATCCTTGTCTTCACACTATGACGACTGCTTGACTAATAGTTTGATTCAATGGTAGTACTTTTTAAGCTGTTTTCTACAAATACACCAATTTAGACAAAATGTGACTATATGATGGTAATATTCATATACTATATGTACTAAAAGGCTTTCTTTTCAATACAATTTGTTTGGGGAATTTACTTACATTAAGAAATATTTCATGATTTTGAACTGAATTAATAATTTTGCAATTGTATGTTTTAATGCTATTTTTCATTCATGCAGCTAATGCTACAACTATTTATATCTTAGATATGTCTATTTTACTGAAATAAACTCTCATTATATGTTTAATCATTCTATTTCTCTTTCCTAAATCCTTGCAGACCTGTACTCTAGAGAGCTCCATTCATATCTTAAGATGGTTTGCCTATTTAAACAGAGAGTATATTTTACCGAACAGATTGCCGTGATACCAGTTAATGCTAATTTGATAGCAAAGATGTATTATTTTTCCACGGAGTACTTTAAACATAACCCTTTTTTATATTCCTCATAATTGGCATATATGAGATTTTGAATTAGACTGGAATAGTTTGCTGTAAGTTGGATTTTTATTTTGAGAATTTTTAAGTGTTTAAAAATGAGAATAAAAGTCAAACGGTCTTTTGACATTTTTTAAATATTCTGCCAATAAAAGGAATTGTGATAACAAATCATTGCTTAAAAAAAAAAAAAAAAACACAGCTATATATTTTTTTTTCTGAAATTTAATGCACTTAAATCAATACCATTAATCATCCCTGTGTTTAATTCTTTAACAAATTTCAATCCATCGATGGCAGATTGGTTGTATAAAAGTCAATCTCTTGATGGACTTCTGTAAAACCAGCCTGTTAGAAGATTTTTGTTTGATCAGTGCCACTGTCTATAGCCAGAAGTGCTGTTGAGTGTATTCTGATGGTGAGGAAGCCTCTTCACTGTCAGAATACAATATCTCCATAACCTCCGATGTGTGGATGGTGGAATCGATTTATTTTCTTTTGTATGACCCGCTGGTTAAAAGCAAGAAAATGAATCATGTATGGCTTGCCTAAGACTTTTATTTGGTATTCTGTTTTAATTAATTCCCTGTTTGTGTTTTTTTTATTATTAATTGTCATATTGTACCAAAATGTCTAAAGTTTGCAATTTACACTTTAACATCCTATAATTTTTTTTTAACGAAGAATTCCAGGTAAGGCATTTTTTTACATAGTTCACATACAGCTTGGACCAATAATGTAACTACGTATATAACAGAACTGTGGGAGCCCTCAAAAGGTGCAAAATCACTCCAGTGATCCCCACTAGTTTCCAGGTTCCGAGCCAAATGGCTGCCTTCCTGCATTGTGGAGGTTGGCCACTAGGCACAAGCACCAATGCAAATAATTTTCTGGTTGCACAAAGTGGAGAGTGTTACATCACTTCCCTGCCTGTCCAACTTGTTAAATCAGTGAATACTTTGCATTCACTGAGAAAATACAAAGCATTCTTTGAATGGCACCCATGTCTAACATCTGACCTCCTGTGTTCACAATGTAGCAGGGCAGCTGCTCATCACAGGACCCAGAAGCTAGTGGAGATCACTGTAGTAGCAGTGCCTGTTAAACACCCTTTGAAAAGTGATACACCTTGGTTCTTCAGAGGGTGACCCAAGTGTGAACAAACCTTAAAGTGATTGCAAAGTTTATTTTTTTTAAAATAACAAACATGTTATACTTACCTGCTCTGTGCAGTTGGTTTTGCACAGAGTAGCCAGCCCAGGATCCTCCTATTCTAGGGTCCATCTTCGCTGCTCCTAGCCCCTCCCTCCTGTCAATTGCCCCCACAGCAAGCAGCTTGCTATGAGGGCACCCGAGGCGAGCTGCAGCTCTGTGCATCCATTCAGACACGTATCTGCCATTTGGCCCCTCCCCTCTCTCCCCTGATCAGCTAGTTGACTTTGATTGACAGCTGCAGGAGCCAATGGTGCAGTGGCTGTGTCTCAGCCAATCAGTATGACTAAAGTATGACTAAAAGCAAAACTTTTTTTTTAGATTTAGATAAAGTAGAGAAGGATTGGACACTGGTTAGGTTTTTATTCCTCCCTGTTTCCTCGGGAGATTCAACCTCTATTTATGATGGTGAGTGATGATCAGTGTCATCAGTCATGATCAGTGAAAGTGAAAGAAAATCTTTTCATTTTAAGTGGTCACTCGAACAGGAGGAAATCTGATTGGGACAGTAGTTCTGATGACTTTAGTGATTCCAGGGATTTCCCTCACTTTTTAGGGATTTCATCTTTCTTCCTGTTTTGACTTTTGGATAGGAATATAAGAGAAATCTCGCCAATGGGATAGAAATGACAAAAAAAAAAAAAAAACAGCCGGGGTTCTGATCTTTCCATAGATTATCCAATATAAAATACAAAAGTTTTGCCATCAGTTCTACTTTAAGCAATGACGCCACCAAGCTACTTATTCACTCTCTTGTTATCTCTCACCTCCTCATTTCTCTCTCTACACAGGCTACCTCCTTACAGCCTATTATGAAGGTTGCTGTCAGACTCCTCCACCTTATCTACTGTTCAATGTATGCCATCCTTGGTGATTCCAGAGATTTACCTCACTTTTAAGGGATTTCATCTTATTCCCTCTTGTGGGAAGTGAAGAAAAATCTCACCAATGAGACACAAATAGATAAAAAAACCCAACCGGGGTTCTGATCTTACCATAGCCTATCCAATATGAAAATCAATGACACCACCAAGCTTAATCACTTATTCACTCTCTTGTTATCTCCCACCTCGGCCACTGAAACTCCCTCCTCATTAGCCTATCATGAATGTTGCTGTCAGACTCCTCTACCTTATCAACTGTTTAATCTCTGCCATCCCTCTCCACCAATCCCTCCACTAACTTCTGAACATACAACAAATAAAATTCAAAATATTAACAGCAGCTTGTGAAATCATTTACAACACTGCCTCCAGCTACATCACCAACGTCATGGCAAAATATCAACCAAAACATCTGCTTCGCTCCTCCAGTACTTCTCCCTTGCCTCTCCCATCCTCTTCAGCTCCTTATTCCAATAAGTTTGATTATATCCTATTCTGTCTACCTTCAGGTGATCCCTGAAAACGTATATTTTGAGGGAAGAATATAATGCCTCCCATACCTTTCGCACTCAACCCATCACTGCACAATTACCACCTTTTGTATAATGTTACCCTCTCTTTGGATTGTAAATTCTCATGTGCAGGGTCCCCCTTACCCTCTTGTCTTATATAGTATTGGAGATGTACTGTCTTCTTTTACTTTTGAAAGTATTTCCCAAACTGTCAGTGGTATATAAATACTATTTTATACTCATAATAAATATCTACTCCTGATAGCCTAGACTGTTGTCATTGGAAAAAGTTTCCCTATTGTAATATTTATCTATTTTTGTTCTCGTGATAATCAAATATATTGAATTCTCCCTCACTTTTAATTCTGGTGACAGTGGTCACTAGGACAAATAAAGAGAGGGGATCTCCCATACGGGGACACGGACAGAAAGACAAAAACTACCAAGGGTTCAAACCTTTCACAACTCTATCTAAAACTAAACAAAAACAAAAAAAGGGCTTTAGTTACTCTGTAAGATTATTTCTAATTTTTTTATTTTAGATTTTGCAAATTATTGTTAAACTTTATAATATTTAAATGTATATTTTCTATTATGACACAGATCATGCTTAAAAGTAATATTACAACAATATCCTTTATGGGATTTCATAATATGGGCAAATTTAACCTTTTCGTCTTCTCCCTAATCCTTATTATATATTGTGCAGCAATCTGTGGAAACCTCCTAATCATCATGCTGGTGTCCTACAGCAAAACCCTCCATTCCCCCATGTACTTCTTCCTCACCCAGCTGTCTGTATCTGATATCATATTGATTACCGATATTGCTCCTAACATGCTTAATATTGTACTACATGAGCAGACTTCCATATCTTTCCCTGGATGCATCACACAGCTTTATTTTTTTGCTTTATCAGAGACATTTGAATGTTTTCTTCTGACAGTGATGTCCTACGACCGCTATCTAGCCATTTGTTATCCTCTGCATTATGTCTCCATTATGAGTCGAGCTCTTTGCATTACATTTGTTTTTGTAGGCTGGCTATTAAGTAGTTCTGTAACATCCTTTATAATACATGGTGTGTGTTCATTAGAATTCTGTGGGCCAAATACTATTGACCAATTCTTCTGTGATTTTTATCCTGTGATGAAACTTTCTTGCTCAGACACATCCATTGTCCAGATGGAATCTACATTGCTTTGCACTGCAGTCATAGTCTTGCCATTCCTCTTGATAGTACTTTCATATATATACATTGCTTTAACTATATTAAAGATTTCGTCCATTTCAGGGAGACTGAAAACCTTTTCTACTTGCAGCTCCCATCTGACAGTTGTGTCTATATTTTATGGGACTCTAATCTCCATGTATGTCCTTCCAAATGAAGGGCAGTCACAGATGATCAGTAAAATACTGTCTCTATTGTACACAGTGTTTACTCCTTTTATAAACCCTTTTATATACAGTTTGAGGAATAAAGACATCAAAAAGGCTTTAGGGTTTATAATGCATAATAAAAAAAGACTGTGAGGCTTTTGCAAAAAAATAAATAAATAAATAACAATAATAATAAAATACCTGCTACCTTAAGAATAAGACAATGAATCCTAACCTTTCCTGGTGCCTGGGCTGCTGGTCACTGCATTGTTTATGGGTACAGTTTGGGCACATCATGGGATCCATTCAAATCTGAGATATCCAATGCCAGGACTTTGGGCCCCAATGATTACCAACATAGTGGCCAGTGGGAGGGGTTTGGAGAAACTAATGGAGCTTTATTTCCCAGTGCCACCCCTTTATTAGGACCTCCCTGGTTCTAGGTTTTTGGAGCAGAGACATTTGGTCCAGTTATTTTTAATTTTATCCAACATTGGTATCTGTTAAGTCTGGTACACATGATGATAAAATCAGATAAAAAAAATGCTTTTGGAGCAATCGTCAAATAATCTGATTGTCTGCACACAGCTTTCGAGAGCCGAACACCACAAGTTCATACAAAAATATCCGATGGGACACCGATGAAATTTTTTCTCTTAAGATAAAAGCACAAATTATTTTTGTGTAATTAGTATAATGTTTGTAAAAAAATAAAAAAATAAATAAAAAATAATTAAAACAAAAGAATACATTACTGTACAATAAAATACATTGCATCACTTTTGAAGTTGTTTTCTGTCATACAAGAATTTTTGTAACTTTAGTAACCTATTTGTTTTTGATATGAGACTAGCATGCAAAAAAAAAAGAAAAAAGAAAGAAAAAGGACGATAATTTGTCCAATATTCTTATTGTGTGAATTAGGTTTTATTTTTCACATGTTCACTGTTATTGTCATTTTTATACTTGCTTTGTTGTGTGTTATACAAATAAATATTCCTTCTTCAGCCTTGGTGTCTCAAAAGATGTAGTGTTGCCAGGAAGGTCATTGGCATCCAGAAATAGGGGACCAAAACTTTAGGGGGTCAGCACTACATTTGATACTAAGCCACACCTAATTATATATAAACCTTCCATATCAGGTGCAATGCGTCAACATCCTTTGTGCCCCCATTGTAAAAGCAAAAGAGGTCAATATGTCATTAGTCCCCACTTGTTAATGGATTAGATGTCCAAAGGTCAGGACAGGGAATCCCTCATAACTCGAACGTGTACTAATCAAGGGGTTATTTGTACCCCTTGGTTGGATTGCCATGTGCTTAGATTAAAATAGAATTCCTACTAAAACCTACTAAACCAAACTTAAAAATTCTCCCTCTTCCTCCTAAAACCCAAGTTGACTATAACCTGTGTAAGAAAGATGTGCATACTTACCTATTTTAGCCTGCTCTGGTATGGTCGTGTGTTCTGGTTACCCTGTGTGAGTAAGTGACAGCTGCAAGGGAGAGGAGAAAGTGCCAACAACAGATGGACCTTTATTTATTTATGGGTCATGCCACCACTCCTAGTCATTACCAGACACTGTCAAGCACTATTCCCATTCCTCTGCAGCTGCCAATGACTGACACATGGGACCATGTGATCTGGAAGGGGTTACATTAGGTAAGAATATACATATTTTTTGCACAGGTTAGTCAACAAAGGTGTTAGGAGGGGAGGAGCATTTTTTAATTCGTTGGGCTTCAGTTGAAATTCTACTTTAACCACTTTAGCCCCAGAAGATTTCACCCCCTTCCTGACCAGAGCCTTTTTTTAAATTTGGCACTGCACTACTTTTATAGAGCTTTCTTTTGGTGGTACTTGATCACCACTGGGATTTTTATTTATTTTTGTAAACTAAAAAAGACTGACAATTTTGAAAAAAATATATTTTCTACTTCTTGTTATAAAAAAATATTTAATAAATTCAATTTTTGTCATAATTTTAGGCCAAAATGTGCTTAGCTATATGTCTTTGGTAAAAAAAAAAAATCTCAATAAGCGTATATTTATTAGTTTGCGCAAAAGTTATAGCGTCTACAAATTATGGGACATATACTGGAATTTACACAGCTTTTACTTTCTGACTGTCTATCTCATTTCTTAAGGGTGCTATAATGGCAGGTCAGTATAAAACCCTCCAAATGACCCCTTTTTGGAAAGTAGACACCCCAAGGAATTAGCTGAGAGGCATGTTGAGCCCATTGAATATTTAATTTTTTTGTCACAAGTGTTTGAAAAATGACAAAAAAACGAAAACTAATTTTATACAAAGTTATCACTGAAATTATATATTGCTCACACATGCCATGGGTATATGTGGAATTACACCACAAAATATATTCTGCTGCTTCTCCTGAGTATGGGGATACCCCATGTGTGAGCCTAGCCACGTATAGGACCCTGAAAAACAGTCACTGCCTTCAGGATTCCAAAGGGCGTAATGTGCTCATTTCACTTTCTCACTACTCCACTAAATTACCCATTTTCGGAAAGTAGACACCCCAGGGTATTTGCTAAGAGGCATGTTAAATCCATGGAATATGTTATGTTTTGCCACAAGTTTCTGGAAAATAACATTTATTTTTTCTTATACAAAGTTGTCACCTAAATTATATATTGCTCAAACATGTCATGGGTATATGATGTGGAAATACACCCCAAAATACATTATGCTGCTCCTCCTGAGTATGTGAGACTTTTTAGTAGTCTAGCCGCATACAGGAGTCAGGACCCCAAAAACCAATCACCTCCTTCAGACTTTCTAAGGGCATGAATTGCTCATTTCACTTCCTAACTACCTATCACAGTTTTGGAGGCCATGAAATTCCAAGATAGCACAAACCCCCCCCCCCAAATTACCCCTTTTCAGAAAGTAGACACCCCGAGGTATTTGCAAAGAGGCATGGTGAGTATTTTACGCCTCTCATTTATTTCGGAAATTGACGAAAGAAAATTAAAATGTATTTTTTCTTTTCTTTCTCAATTTTCAAACCTTTGTGATAATAAGTAGAATCTGCAAAATACTAAACATGCCTCTTAGCAAATATCTTTGGGTGTATAATTTCGAAAATAGGGGTCATTTGGGGGGGGGGGGTTGTTTTATCTTGGCATTTCAGGACCTCCAAAACTGTGATGGGTAGTGAGGAAGTGAAATGAGAAATTTACACCCTTAGAAAGCCTGAAGGCGATGATTGGTTTTCGGGTTTCTGTAAACGACTGCCAAAAAGTCTCACAAATGTAGTATCCCCATACTCAGGAGAAGCAGCAGAATGTATTTTGGGGTGTAATTCCACATATACCCAAGGCATCTTTGAGCAATATATCATTTAAATGACAACTTTGTGTAAAAAAAGAAAACAAAAAAAAAACATTTTGTCATTTTCTAGAAAATTGTGGCAAAACATTAAATTCTCCGTGGACTCAACATGCCTCTCAGCAAATAGCTTGTGGTGTCTAATTTCTTAAAAAGGGTCATGGGGGGGGGGGTTGTGCTATCTTGGCATTTCAGGGCCTCCGAAACTGTGATAGTGAAGAAGTGAAATTAGCAATTTACGCATTTACGCCCTTAGAAAGCCTGAAGGCAGTGATTGAATTTTGGGGCAATGGTTTGGTGGTGAATTGGCGCAAGAAGAGGTCTCAAAAAAAAAAAAAGTCTGGTCCTGGGGACCCGGGGGAGGGGGAGAAGGGAGAAGGGAAACACCAAGGGTGGGGGGACCCCCAAACAGTTCAGGGGGTAGCTGTCCACTGTAGCGGCTGCCAGCGGAAGAGACAGAAGAGATCTCTGGGGGGAGACAAGAGGGAAGACAGCGCAGCACCTTCTAAGTGCAGCAAGACATTTATTGAAGTATGTGCAGCAGTATTACACTCACATTTAGTCGGTGAATAAGATGCAGTTAGTCAAGTAATGTTGATCATCAGGAGCATCACTGGAGCGGGTCCTGGTGGTGGAGGCAGTGGATCCCGGTGAGAGCGGCAGGGGGTTCCTCCGTGTGTACAGGGATGGCCTCGGTGGTGTCCGTGGGCTCCTCGTCAACTGGTGGAACGCTGGCACTCGTGGGTCCTGGGATCCTGAAGTCACTCCTGGCAGTGATGCGGGATGCTACGGCGACGCGTTATCGGAGCATGCGCTCCTTCCTCAGGCCGTGGATGCACCATGTTTGGACAGGGCATTTATGCAGTGATAAGGACGGTGGCTCAGGGGAGGCAAAAAGCATGGCTTGAAAGTCTGCAATAGGTGGAATATCGGTGTTTGGCCACTAGGTGGGGTGTGTGGGTACACAAACTGATGTGGTTAAATGCATGGGGAGGGGAATAACAGACCATGTGGGAAACTATAGTGTAATAGGACCGTAGTTGAAAACTGAAAAGGGGGGGGTTTTGTTTTGGGGGGTTTTTTTCACTGGGAGGGATGGAGATGACAAGGGAGGGGGGGTTTTGGGGGGATTATGTGTATAAGTGTCACGGATATGTGTTGCTATGTGTATGGTGCTATGGGATAAGAATAGGGTACATGGTTTGGGCACGGGGACATATTGGGGGGGGGAGGGGAGGGGAAGGACATGTTGGGTGTTGGGGGGGGGTGGAGGAGGGGAAGATGTGATGTAAAAAAAAAAAAAAAACGCATGTACAATAACTGGGGATGGTTTTGGTTGTAGCTGTTTTGGGGGGGGGGGGGGGGGGTTGTGGGGGTTGTTTGTTTTCACGGGCAGTTTGATCCGGGGGGGGGGATTGGAAGGGTGGTGTGTTGTCTTAACAAAAAAAAAAAAAAACGCACAAATCAATAAGTATCAAATCCGAACTTTTGCAACAGGCGATGGGGGGGGGGTATGGCTGGGGATGGTTTTGGTTGTGGTTGTTTGGGGGGGAGGGAAGGGTTGTGGGGGTTTTTTATTTTCACGGGCGGTTTAATCCGGGGGGGGGGGTTTAGTGGGGGGCGTGGAAAGAAGGTGGGTGGGGTGCATGGAGAAGCATTACAGTAAGGTGTTGGTTTCTATTTCCTCGTTAAGGCCTCCAGGCGCGAGGGTGTCAAGTGTGTAGATCCAGAACGTTTCTCTGCGACAAAGTCGCTTGTAACGTTCAGTTTGTGGGAATGAGTTGGGGATGGACTCGATGACCCAGACACGCAGACCTGTGGACGATTTCTCATGGTGTTCGGCAAAATGTCTGGGCACACTATGTTTGTCTTTTCCGGCCTCGACTAGGCGGCGGTGTTCGCCAAACCGCTTTCTTAGGGTCCGGATGGTTCTCCCTACATAGAACTGGCCACAAGGGCAGGTGAGGCAGTAGATCACGTATTCGGATGAGCAGTTGTGGAAGTGTTTGATGGTGTATGTTTTGCCTTTTACGTTGAATTCTTTTTGTCCATGTTGTATGTGCTTGCAGGTGAGGCAAAGGGCTTTGCGGCATTGATACATCCCAACAAGTGGGATGAGGCATAGGGTGGCTGTGGGGGTTTTTTGTTCTTGTTTTAGTTTGCTCGGTGCTACAAGAGTTTTGATGCTTCTGGCCTTTCGGTAGGATACCTTAGGCTTTGGGGGGATGGTGGATTTTAGGTGGGGATCTTCCAATAGGATGGGCCAGTGTTTGGTGAGGATCTGTTCCATTCTGCGAAATTTGACATGGAATTGGGTGGTGAAGCGTATGGGCTGTGTTGTGGGTGCGTCTTTGGGGGTGGGGGCAGGGATGTTTGTGTACTGGGAGTAAGCTTCATTGATGAGGGGTTGGGGGTAACCTTTTTCAACAAATTTTTGGGTTAGCAGGCCGCTCTGTTCGGTGTAGTCATGTTCTTTGGTGCAATTTCTTCTGAGTCGGCAGAATTGGCTTTTGGGGATATTTGAGATCCATCTTGGGTGGTGGCAGCTTTGGAAGTGTAGGAAAGAATTGCCCGCAGTGGGCTTGGTGTAATTCTTGGCCAATATGTGTTTGTCTTGGTGGTATAATAGGAGGTCTAAAAAGGCGAGTTCTGTGGGGTTGCATACTGAGGTGAATGAGAGGTTGTAAGTGTTGTTATTGCAGTGGTTGACGAACAGTTGGAAGAGAGGCTCGGGGCCGTCCCAGATGACAATGATGTCATCTATGTATCGACCGTAGTAGATGATGTTGGCGGCGAACGGATTATTGTGCCAAATGTGGTTGGTTTCCCAATAACCCATGGTGAGGTTGGCATAGCTAGGGGCAAAATTAGCCCCCATAGCTGTGCCATTGACCTGGAGGAAAAACTTACCATTGAATTCAAAGTAGTTTTTTTGGAGGCAGAATTCTGTGGCTTTGCTGATGAAGTTGGCTTGTTGAGGGTTGATGGTGGGATCGTCCATGAGGAAGTGGGTAACGGCTCTGAGGCCTATGTCATGGGGGATGGAGGTATATAGAGAGTTGACATCAAGGGATGATTCCCAGGAGTAGTGGGAGAGTTGTTCAAGGAGGTACACTCCGTCTCTGATGTATGCTGGGAGGTTTTGGGCTAGGGGTTGGAGGAATTGGTCAACGTATTGGGAGAAGGGGCTGGTTAGGCTGTCCATGGCGGCTACTATGGGCCTGCCAGGGGGGTTGGTGGAATTTTTGTGAATCTTGGGAATGTGGTAAAAATATGGTGTGGCAAAAAAATCCTTAATGAAAAATGCCAGTTCATGTTTATTGATTATGCCGGCCTCATGTGCCTGCATAATCAATAAACATGAACTGGCATTTCATATGTCCCCGTGCCCAAACCATGTACCCTATTCTTATCCCATAGCACCATACACACAGCAACACACAGCAACACATATCCGTGACACTTATACACATAATCCCCCCAAAACCCCCCCTCCCTTGTCATCTCCATCCCTCCCAGTGAAAAAACCCCCCAAAACAAACCCCCCCCCCTTTTCAGTTTTCAACTACGGTCCTATTACACTATAGTTTCCCACATGGTCTGTTATTCCCCTCCCCATGCATTTAACCACATCAATTTGTGTACCCACACACCCCACCTAGTGGCCAAACACCGATATTCCACTTATTGCAGACTTTCAAGCCATGCTTTTTGCCTCCCCTGAGCCACCGTCCTTATCACTGCATAAATGCCCTGTCCAAACATGGTGCATCCACGGCCTGAGGAAGGAGCGCATGCTCCGATAACGCGTCACCGTAGCATCCCGCATCACTGCCAGGAGTGACTTCAGGATCCCAGGACCCACGAGTGCCAGCGTTCCACCAGTTGACGAGGAGCCCACGGACACCACCGAGGCCATCCCTGTACACACGGAGGAACCCCCTGCCGCTCTCACCGGGATCCACTGCCTCCACCACCAGGACCCGCTCCAGTGATGCTCCTGATGATCAACATTACTTGACTAACTGCATCTTATTCACCGACTAAATGTGAGTGTAATACTGCTGCACATACTTCAATAAATGTCTTGCTGCACTTAGAAGGAGCTGCGCTGTCTTCCCTCTTATTGAATTTTGGGGTCCTGTATATGACCAGACTGCCAAAAGGTCTCACATATGTGGTATTCCAATACTCATGAGAAGCAGCAGAATGTATTTTGGGGGGGGGGGGGGTAATTCCATATATACCCATAGCATGTGTGAGCAAGATATAATTTATGTGACAACTATGTGTTAAAAAAAAATATTTTCCATAAAGAGCAAACTGGATTCATTCCCTGCCGACAAGCCGGAGACAACGTGCGCAGGGCTATACACTTAACCTATCTCGCACGTCGTCGTAACATCCCTGCCTGCTTTGTCTCCCTTGACATTAGAAAAGCATTTAACTCCCTCTCCTGGTCCTACTTACAAACCGTATTACACAGATGGGGTTTTGGCCCTCGCTTTCTCTCTTGGATATCATCGCTCTATTCTTGTCCGTCAGCGTTTGTCCGCTACGCAGGCTTCCGCTCATCCCCCTTCCCTATTCGGTCTGGCACTAGGCAAGGCTGCCCTTTATCTCCCCTCCTCTTCGCACTAGCAATAGAGGCCCTAGCACACAAAATCTGTGCCAATCCTGACATAAAAGGACTTGAATTTGGGGGCTTCCACCACAAACTGTGTCTCTTTGCGGACGACATCCTCTTGTTCCTTACGTCCCCTCTCATTTCGGTACCCAACCTCCTCGCTACCCTGCCCCAGTTCGCACACCTTTCAGGCCTGACTGTTAACCCTGGTAAGTCGCGTGCTCTCAATGTTTCTCTGCCCCCTTCTCTCCTTTCACAACTACGTGCGGTGCTCCCCTTCTCCTGGGCGCAGCACTCCCTACCATACCTGGGGATTAAGTTGATGGCGGACCCGCTGGAGCTGTTTTCGGCTAACTACCCCCCCATGCTTCGTCATCTCACGAACTTGATGACATCTTGATCCTCCATACCTCTAGCCTGGATGGGGCGCATCACTGTTGCTAAGATGGCCATTCTGCCTAAGATTCTGTATCTCTTCTGTGTGCTCCCGATTAATGTCCCCTCTTACTACCTTCGCCAGCTTCAGCGACGCACCTTCACATATGTCTGGGGCAAGTCTAGACCTAGAGTACCCTGCAGAACACTCTTTCTCCACAAACTCCGAGGCGGCCTAGGCCTCCCACACTTTACCAAATACTACCAGGCAGCCCAGCTGGCCCAACTACCCAAGTGGCATGCCACCTGCGAAGTCCCACTCTGGGTATCCCTGGAAACGGTTGGTGGACATACTGGGTGCCTTTGCTGTAATACTATCAGCTGGGCTTCCATTATGCCCCCAATTACCTTTCAGGAGGGATGGGCCACCTCCAGGCTCACCTGCCCCCTATCTATCCATTAGCTTGCATGTGCTCCCACTGTGGAGACTCTTTAAAATTCATTAGAGTTAGGACTGCAGGTAACAGGGAGCCTTGACGTGGCCCTGCAGCTTTCACATGCGTTTGCAAATGTGTGCTAACTAAACCCCTGTATTGACGCAAACTGTTAGACAGGCCAATTTGGTTGGTAAGCAGACTGGTTGGCAAATTGAACTGTGAATTTTACCTTTGTTTGTTTCATGTGCGTTGCCCTTCCATGTGTTCTTTGCTATGAAGGCCAGTTATAGGTGGGGGCAGAGGCCATTTTCTTTGTTGTATATGTGTACTGGTGTGTGGACATACTGGGTGCCTTTTCTGTAATACTATCAGCTGGGCTTCCATTATGCCCCCAATTACCTTTCAGGAGGGATGGGCCACCTCCAGGCTCACCTGCCCCCTATCTATCCATTAGCTTGCATGTGCTCCCACTGTGGAGACTCTTTAAAATTCATTAGAGTTAGGACTGCAGGTATCAGGGAGCCTTGACGTGGCCCTGCAGCTTTCACATGCGTTTGCAAATGTGTGCTAACTAAACCCCTGTATTGACGCAAACTGTTAGACAGGCCAATTTGGTTGGTAAGCAGACTGGTTGGCAAATTGAACTGGGAATTTTACCTTTGTTTGTTCCATCTCTAATCCCGTCATGCGCCACTCCCTACGTCTCTGGGACACCCTTAAATTCAAATTCAAGCTACAATCACCACACAACCTGCTGCTTTCCTTTCTACGCAACCCATCCTTTCTCCCGGCCTGAGAATCCCCCTCGTCCTTCCGACACTGGACGTCAGCTGGTCTACTTTGGGCACACATTCTGATAGCATCCGACACTATTAAGCCTTTCTCTACGCTTTGTGAGTCACACCACCTACGGAGCTCTGAGATTTTCCGCTACCTCCAACTAAAACACTTTTATGCCAATTGCATCCACACTGACTCTTCTCTGCCCACCATGACAGCTTTTGAACATACCTGCCACCGTGACCCACACACCCGGGGCCTCATTTCCCAGCTGTACTCCAGACTCACGGACTCCCCTGACAACACCCCCCCCCACTTATGCTGCTAAATGGGAACAGGATCTGGGGTCCTCCTTAGATACTGAGGCCTGGGCTAAGATCTGGCAAGTGACAAAAGCGGCCTCCCAAAATATAGTTGCCTTGGAAACCAATTACAAAGTGCTGATGCGGTGGTACTTGGTACCCTCACGTATTGCAAAATTCCTACCCTCCCACTCTTCCACATGCTTCCTAGGCTGCCCGGAGGCGGGCACACACATGCACATCTGGTGGACTTGCCCACTAGTAAAAATCTTCTGGCAAGCTGTCTTCCAAATCCTCTCTACCTTGATGGCTGAATCAATCGCACCTGACCCCCTCTTTGCGTTACTCAATGTGAAGCCGGACACTGTATCTAACTCTAAGCACAAACTATTCCTCCAAGTCACCACAGCAGCCAAACAAACCATTGCAAGAGCATGGAAGTCCCCGCACCTCTCCTTGCCTGAGGTCAAGCAGCGGGTCACTACAGCCATGATACACGGTTCTAATAGATAAAATAGACAAGGGGGGCGTGGCTTGGCACCGGACCCGAATGGCCGCAAGATAGAGAAGCTCTCTGCACTGGGGGACAAACTTTGAGATTTTAGGTGTCTTCTCCTCATCCCACAATGGTTAGATCGGGTCGCAGTGCCTCTGCCAATCGTGTGCCATCCGACCAGGGCACCCAGATGTCTGGAAACATTCCTGCTCTTTTCCGGACCCAGCGAGAAGGCCTGCGAGCGGCCTCACCTTCTCCCGCGCCTAGCTCCTCAGACGTGCTGCCTGCCTCTCACACGCTACCTCTGTCTGGACACACCATGGCGACCCCGCTTCCAAGCCTGGCAGACCTACAGTCAGTAGCGGCTGACATCAAGAGCACTCTGGGCTCTGCCATCTCAGACCTCGCAGCGGAACTGCGATCAGTCACCGCAAGGCTGACTGATACAGAAAGATCTTCTGCCACTCAAGCCACTGCTATCAAACAACTCCAGCGGGCATCGGACTCCCACTCTGCCCATTTTATTGAGCTGAATCGCCACATAGAAGACCTTGATAATCGTGGCAGGAGGCACAACATCAGACTGCGTGGTCTCTCTGAATCTGTTGAACCCCCTGCCCTTACTCCCGCACTGACCGCCATTTTCAATGACCTTCTAGAGAGACCCGCAGACACCCCCATTGAATTTGAGCGGGTGCATCGCGCTCTGAGGCCGAGGGGGGGTGAATCTGATCCCCCGAGAGATGTCATAGCATGTCTAGTAAGTTATCCGGTAAAAGAAGCCATCCTCCGAAAGGCAAGAGCACGGGAACGTATATCATATGAAGGTACGGAGGTCAAGCTGTTTCAGGACCTTTCTGCCATTACACTGCAGAACCGCAGAGCTCTCCGTCCCCTCCTTGACTCACTCCGCACCAGAGGAATAACTTACAGGTGGCGTTTCCCATTTTGTCTCTCTGCCTCCTTTCGGGGAAGATCAGCATCTCTCCGAACCCCTGAAGATCTTCCTGCATTCTGTGAAGCCATGGATGTACCGCTCCTGGATCTACCAGACTGGTACAATGCCTTCTACACACCGGAACCCTGGGTATCTGTCACATCCTCCTCCACACCGAAGGCTCAGCGACATCGCCACAGGCGACACCAATCTCGCTCCAACTCTACACCAGCTCGTCAGCGGGGTGATCCACAACCCAGCCCACTCCGTCCACCGGATCATTAGAGGGAGCATCTAGACCTCTAATCCTGCAGTTTCCTCTAGCCGTGATGAATGCAATGTGAGTCCACCTTACTCATCCCACCTCTACACCCCCCCCCCCTTGTACTAACTCACTTGACCCGCTCACCCCTATTGTCGCCCCCGGTCCAGCTAACCGCCCTGATAATACTTACCTAACTACCGGCTGCTCTGAGCCCTGCTCTCATCCATCCCCTGGGACTTGCGCAAACACGCTGCTGACAGATCCCTGGATCATGCAAGGAGACAACTGCTGCTGGAATCCTTCCCTGCTCCATCCCCTCCCTCCCCTCTGCTCTCGCATACCGCCGGAGTCTTCGACTACCCTGATGAAGCTTAAAATCCCTGGACCTTTAGATCATAGCCCTGCTTACCGTATAGACTGCAAACCGACTGCCACGGGTCCCTCCCGGGACTGAATACACTCCTTCCTTGCACTACTTCCTCCCACTCACTACCCCGCCGGGCTCGAACGGTCCCGTATGCTGTCACGGAGGATACACTACACGGCCTGACAAGAGACTTTGCTTAAAGAAGACAACAGCACCCAACATACGGAAGGTGAATCTGGGGATGTGCAATTAACTCTGACTTTGGTTGTGTGTGGTAGGGTGGGGGGAGTGGGGAGATTAGATTGATCCCTTAACTTGCCTTGCACCTTCTTTGATAACTGCTCATCCTTCTACTCTCCCATCTTGCTCTCCCTGAAAGTTCTTCTTCTCCTTGAAAGTTCTTGTTCAGACTATACTATCCATCAACCGACTTAACTCTGTCTATCTGCCCCCCTCCTCTCCTATGCTACCCTTATCCCCTCCACGCGCACTAACCGGGTCCCTTACGTCCTCTGGATGTACGGGGGCGATGGGACCCCGGAATCCGCGTAGATCTTTGCCACCGGCAACTGCTCTCTACCCTTCACCCTAGTCCAGATGCTCTCACTGATCCCTCTATGTCTTCTTGCCCATACACCTATCATTATTTTATCTATTTATTCCCTCTTTTTTTTTTTTTTTATCTCCTCTTCTCCTTTCCTGGGGCGACCAACCACCCCCCAACTCCTATCCTGATCCTTACTCCTCTTCCGCTTCCCTGGAACTATGCGCTATATCCTGCAATGCTCTCTCTTTGCCTCTCTACCTTTGGTTCATGGAACCTTTTTACTGAATGTTACCAATCTATATATCCAATCCATATCACCATGAGGTGGACACACACTGTCTGATTTCACAATTAACAATGCTATTATACAGTTATGCACTATTACTATGTTACTGGGTTCTGCCCATACTGGGTTATGTTGTTCACTGACATTCCTAACTTGACATGACATTTCTGATCATCTTATGCTACCTTGTACATCAACAAGTTACACTTTTGTATTATGATATGCACTGTCATTTTTTTTTTTTTTTCTCTGAAATTTGTAGCTTTCGTTCTAATGCTTGGAATTCCTACAACTCTAAACCTTATCATCCACATCCCTGGCGGCCCCTAGGTAATGCACAGGAGACACCAATACTGCACTCGTCACTTGCTGTCCCCCGGTGCCGTGTAGTTTCACGGTTATTTGTTGTTCGTATCCAATCCCCTTCCCTCACAACACCAGTTGTCTGGGTCACTCCCAGACTCCTGCTGACCCCTAGCACTTTGTGCGTATCACCTTCCCCCATTCCTCTAGGGCTTGGCCAGTAACTCTGGTAAGCTAATCGGGGGCCTCTCTTTCTTTCTTTATATCTTCTCTCTCTCGGCTGCCTTCTCTCCCACCTCTTCTTTCCACGTCCCTCCCTTGACCCTTTTCTCTTTTCTTCCTACCACTCTTCTTACCCCTTCCTCCCCCCATCCCCACTTTTCCTACCCTTCTGCCCTTCCTGTCCGACCCTCATCCCCTCCCCTTTTTTACTCCTCTTTATTATCTGTTGTTGATCCCTACCCTTCCCCCCCCCCCCCCAATCTTAGGGTTTTTTTTTTTTTTTTTTTTGGTTCTTGTCTGCTTATCCCTCCCCCCCTCCCCCCACATGTCTAAACCTGAAGTGGTGCAGTCTCACACCAATATTAAAATCCTTTCTCTTAATGCGCATGGCCTAAATGTGCCTGAAAAGCGTTCCCAGCTGCTAGCGGAGGCGCATAGGCTCAAGGCGCAAATACTCCTACTCCAAGAAACCCATTTTAGGACTGGAGACCCGATATTTCTCTCCAACAAAAACTTTCCTACGGGATATCATGCTACGTCGGAAGGCTCCAAATCACGTGGGGTCTCGATTCTCCTTGCTCGCCACTTGCACTTTGAACTACTAGACATTAAAAGGGACCCGGCCGGACGGTTCATCTTCATCAAGGGCCTCCTTGAGTCACGCCCGGTCACGATCGCCAATCTGTACGCACCTAATTGTAAGCAAGTCGCTTTCTTTAGATCCGTCATTCCGGAGCTCCGGGACTTCATGTCAGGTCTCCTGATTCTCGGAGGCGACTTTAATGCTCCTTTAAACCCTCTCCTTGATTCCTCCACGGGCTCATCTGCGCTCCCATACAAGGCGTTGTGCCAAATCACTAATCAGCTTCAGTCTCTCCGACTCCATGACTCCTGGAGACTGATTCACCCGGATACAAGAGACTACACGTTTTACTCCGCCCCCCACTCAAAATTCTCCAGAATAGACTATCTGTTCCTCTCCCAACCGGATCTACCTTACCTGCTATCTGCCACTATTGAACCTAAAGTGCTCTCTGATCATAATCCGATCACTATGTCCCTTAAATTCCCTGAAACCGAAGCGAGATGCAAATCATGGAGACTTAACTCCTCTCTTCTGCGAGACAAGGCTGTAGTAGCGAATCTTCAAAACAGTCTGTCAGATTACTTTACTAGAAACGATACTCCTGATACCACGGCATTGACCCAATGGGAGGCACATAAGTGCGTGATCCGGGGAGAATTTCTTTCCTTGTCAGCCTCGCTTAAGCGAGCACGCCAGAAAGAGATATCAGACCTCTACGCTCGCCTTGGCACACTTGAAAGGTCATTTAAACGTTCTCTTGCCCAAGCCACTTTATCTGAGCTGACAGCAGTTCGCACCGAGCTTCGCGACAAATTGGGACTTCAAGCACACCGTAGGCTTGTTCTTTCCCGCAAGATATTCTATGAGCAGGGAAACAAGAGCGGTCGCTTCCTAGCTCATGCTGTTCGCGCGCCAGCCTCATCCTCCACAGTACACCTTATTCGTGATGCCGCTGGTACCTCTCATTGCTCAAACCCTGCCATAGCCAAGCAGTTCGAGTCCTACTATAAGAAACTCTATAACCTCTCTGACTCCCTGGCCACCAAATCCTCCCCGGAATCCAGAAGGGTTCAACTCGACGCCTTCTTCCGGACCCACGGCATGTCCCCTCTGTCGGAAACGGATGCTGAATCCATGGAAGCCCCCATCTCTGGGGAAGAACTAACCCGGGCTCTCAAAGAAATGAAACCGGGCAAAAGTCCAGGCCCCGATGGGCTAACGCTACAATACTACCGTACTTTTGCTGACACCCTCACCCCACATTTTCTTCGAGCATTCCAAAGCCTCGCCACTTCCCCTTCACACCCTCCCTCCCTATTAGAAGCACACATATCAGTCATCCCCAAAGCAGGAAAAGACGCCACTTCAGTCACCAGCTATCGGCCGATTTCACTACTAAACGTAGATGCCAAACTGTATGCCAAGATTCTGGCTAATAGAATTCTCCCCTTTCTACCGTCTCTTGTCTCTTCTGATCAGGTGGGCTTTGTCCCTGGCAGAGAGGCGCGGGACAACACCACGAAAGCCCTTAATATACACCACTGGCTTACCACCAAGAAGGTTCCCGGTTTTTTCCTATCCCTCGATGCCGAGAAGGCGTTCGACAGAGTGGCCTGGGACTACTTAATGAAGACTCTGGAATCCATCGGAATCCAATCCCGGATGCTCTCAAGCATCGAGGCACTATACACGGATCAGAGAGCCCGAGTCCGGGTTAACGGCCACCTGTCGGACGCCTTCTGCTTATCCAATGGCACAAGACAGGGCTGTCCCTTGTCCCCAATTCTTTTTGTTTTATCCCTTGAACCTTTGCTAAACATGCTCCGATCGAACCCCGATATACACGGAATCCAGGTCGGTGACTACACTCATAAAGTGGCAGCGTTCGCGGACGACATGCTCCTCTTCTTATCACAACCCCACCTCTCCATCCCGAACCTACTTAGAGACCTGAAGCATTATGGCTCATTATCAAATCTCAAAATAAACTACTCGAAGTCTATGACCCTTAACATCTCACTCCCGCACTCAGAAGTAGAACGCTGCCAACGCAACTTTCCTTTTGTATGGACCACGTCTTCACTCCCATACTTAGGCATTCACATTCCACGAGCTCTCTCGAGTCTTTACGACTCCAATTATCAGACCCTACTATCCACCATATGCGCGGATTTAAAAGCCTGGAGGAACATCCGAATCTCCTGGTTTGGTAGGGTGGCCCTCCTTAAGATGTCCATCCTTCCAAAACTATTATACCTTTTCCAAACTATTCCTATACACCTACCTCCTGCATTCTTCTCCTCTCTCCGTTCCCACTGGCTGAAATTCATATGGCAAGATAAGCCACCCAGAATTAAGTTTTCTCGCCTTACAGCCCCTAAGCATAGAGGTGGACTAAGTCTGCCGGATGTACGAAACTACTATAAAGCTTGCCTACTCAGTAGAATAGTAGATTGGAACCTACACACTGGCCAAAAGGCGGTCGTGGGTGTGGAAAATGCCTGGTCTGCCACCCCGCTAAACCTCCTCCCCTGGCTCCCTATCTCTGCTGTCCCGCAATCCCTTCGATTGCACCCCCTTATCGGACCTCCATTACTAGCACACGACAAATGGCGCAAGAGTTTGAAAATTGACCCCCATTATGGCCCTCTTACATCCCTGCGTTTCAACCCAGCTTTCCCGCCTGGGTTGTCTGCTAGCTTTCTACGTTCGTGCTGGCCGCATCAAGAAGTTTTGGCCAAGCACTTTTTCAAAAAAGGAACACCTATCACCTGGGAAATGCTTAATTCCACCCTTCATCCTCCAGGTCTCCCACTATGGACGTTTTTCCAAATCCGTCACTTCCTCTCATCCAACCATGCTCATTCCAAATGGACGAGACCTCTGACACCATTGGAATCTATCTGCGAGAGAAATCGCCCTCAACGCCATATCATTTCAGAATTATACAACCACTTGCTTGATGCACCTTCAGCTTCCTCAGCAACGTTCACACAAGCATGGTCAAAAGACCTGCAAATTACCCTGTCTGATATTGACTGGGAATCCGTTTGTCGTTCACCCCATCGTGCTTCAATTAATGTCACTGCTCAGGAGAATGGTTACAAAATCTTAACACGCTGGTACAGGACCCCTGCGAAAATTCACAAATTTGCACCGGAAGTGCCTGATACATGTTGGAGATGCAATGCAGAGACCGGAAACATGTTACATATTTGGTGGACATGCCCAGCTTTGCAACCCTTCTGGGAAAATGTTCACAAAATTGTGACTTCCGTCACATCTAGCGTCTTTCCGTATTCTCCGGAACGCATCCTACTTAATTACTCTCCACGCAGTGTTTCCACATATACAACCGTCCTAGCACGTCATATGCTGACCGCCGCTAAATTATGTGTCCCATGCCATTGGCGTTCAACTTCAATTCCCTCGACTCTGGAATGGTTCCGCAGGTTGAATAAGATTGAAGAGGTCGAGGAGCTGATTGCCATCTCCAGAGATAATATATCCAATTTTTCTACCGAATGGCTCGACTGGCTCCGATTCAAAGAGACGGATCTATACAAATCAATCATTGAACCCGCCAATGGGTCTCCCCACTCTACATGACTCTCCCATGGAAGATGATGACCATACACCGAATTCGGTTCTTGACGACCACACCACTTCATATGGGCTGTCTTTATTGTCACAGCGTAAATGGGTGAATACAGTACCTTCCCCATCAGGGACTCCCCCTTCTCCCCCCCCCTCCCCCACTCCCTAACCCTTCCCTCCTCCCTCCTTTTTTTTTTTTTTTTTTTTTTTTTTCTCTCCTTCCTAACTCCTCCCTCCTTCCTTACCCACTTTCTTTTCTGCTTTTACTATCCCTTCTTAACTTCAGTTAACTCACGGACCTGCACCCCCACGGGCTACATCCATAACACTGGTACCCCGATATTAGATCCGTGGACCCCCTAGGCCTCAGGATATAACATTTCTCCTAACCTGATTATCCATACTCTAAAGCTTTTCCTTGATACCACAGGGGTACATGTATCCAGAACCCTGACAATTATGGCCCACGTTGGAGTCATGCTCATTCCTATTGTTATACTGTAAGACTATCTATGCTGAATTTTTTTTTTTTTCCTGAATGGGGGTTTTTTTTGCAATGTACT
The DNA here is from genome assembly GCF_965119305.1 of Pelophylax lessonae. Classification (NCBI taxonomy): domain Eukaryota; kingdom Metazoa; phylum Chordata; class Amphibia; order Anura; family Ranidae; genus Pelophylax; species Pelophylax lessonae. Next base: position 645,512,430 of record NC_138771.1, read on the forward strand.
TGTTACAGTACGATTCTCTGCCTCTACTTCTTTGCGAATCCTAGCTTTTCTATTACTATGTTGAAATGTTCAATCACAATATGTCGTTTGATGTATCTCCTTTTATCTTTAATAAAAAAATGTTTATGGAAAAAAAAAAAAAAAGATAAAATAGACAAGTACAGTAGACTTTGGCAACCTTGGGTTGACAATTTTCTTCCATACAATTTTGACACCTCCCTCCTACTGCCCTGATATTAACCTGAGGCTTACTGGCTACTACTCCCTGTTCATTGCCCCCCCCCCGGCGAACCTCCCTTCTCCCCCCCCATTTTTTCCTTCTCCGCCTCCCCACATGATTTGTTCTGGCACCAACAACACACCTGTTTGAGCCTGTCAAGAACTACAGAGTGCACCCCGCAGGCTCCCTGGTTTGGCCTGCTTTTCCTGGTTTTACTTATTGTATTCTCTGTTTCCCCCGTCTAGTTGCATTACCATGTGGATTATCGCACACATTTATCCCTTCTCACGTACTACCGAGCTACTGGGCTTTGTTCACCCTTGCTTCACCTGCTGCTTGGCCGCGCCTCCCCACCTGGGCACAGAGTGTTCCCTTCATGGGGTGCCTATGGGTTGGCTACGCCGGTTGCAGAGTCCTGGCTACAGCCCCCCTGTTGCCTCTTATCTACATACTCCTAAGTTTGACCCATGGTTATTGTAGCCATTATTTTGTTAGTGCATCTGGCTTGTACTTATCTTGTCACTCTGTTTACCAATTGTTTTTACCTGTTGTTCTCAAATAAAATGTTTGAACCATAAAAAAAAAAAATATTTTTTGTTATTTTCCAGAAACTTGTGGCAAAACTTAAAATATTCCATGAATTCAACATGCCTCTCAGCAAATAGCTTGGGGTGTCTACTTTCATAAAACTGAACTTTTTTTTATAAGAATCAACAACAAGTGGGACACAATCATGAAGTGGAATGAAATTTAATGGATATTTCAAACTTTTTTAACAAATAAAAAACTGAAAAATTGGGCGTGCAAAATTATTCAGCCCCCTTAAGTTAATACTTTGTAGCGCCACCTTTTGCTGCGATTTCAGCTGTAAGTCGCTTGGGGTATGTCTCTATCAGTTTTTTCTATCAGCATATCTGCAAAGCAATGGTTAGCAATAAAATAACAGCTTTTTTATTTTTTATTGCAATCTGCAAAAAAAGAGTAAAAACTATATGGCCAAGCATAGGGGAGATCTGCCCTCTGAGCCCCCATCCCTATGCTTCACCATTTATGCTCTTTTTTTACTGTGGTGGTGAAATCACATCCTACAGCACTGGAGTCACTGATTTAGGTATTGTGAGTGCAAACCCTGTTACTGTCAGAATAAACAAATCAGTGCTGCAGAAAAATGGCATACCTGCAAAGCAAATAATGGTTAACAATAAAAAAACACAGCAACAATAAAACATTACAATATAGCAGTATGGTATTCAGTGCAGTAAAACAGTAGAATGGTGGTATCTGCAAAGCAAACAATGGTTAACAATTAAAAACATGGTAACAATAAAACATTTCAGTATAGCAGTATAGTATAAAGTACAGTAACACAGTAAGAACAGAACATTAACTCAATAAAACAACAACTATTTTTTGCTTTTTTATTTTTTTATGTTTTTTTTTTTTTTTTTTTTTACTTTTTTTGTAACTGTAAAAAACTTTGGAAGTTCAACACCCTGTGTGAAAGTGTGCCCTAGAGTCTGACGTGCTGTAGCCAATACATCCGGAAAATGCCTCTACAGCTGGCTCACTGCATCTGGATTGGGAAATTGGGCCACAGCACCTTCTGGATACAAAAAGGGCTGTGATGATCTCTTTCTGGAATTTTAGGAAGGATCCACTTCGACGCTTATACATAAGCGTACACATGTACATAAACGTTGAACAGAGCCAATTAGATAAAGTATACAGACACTTTTTTGTACCAGCTTTTGGCCTTATGGGCATCTAAGTATGGCCCCATCATCTGGTCATTGAAGTCCACCCCTCCCATGTTAAGGTTGTAGTAATGGACACAGAGGGGCTTCTTAACAACACCAGTCGCCTGCAAAAATGAAAGATGGAACGAAAACATTCTGTTTGTCCTTCCACCTCACTGCAAGCAATTCATTGCACCTCAAGCAGGCTCTCTCCCCTGTCTAAGTGGGGCATTTTCAAGCCATTGGGGGAAGCCCTGGCGATTAGATCGCACGGTGCCACATGCGCCAATTCCAAATTGAAAGAGATGTCTAAAGAGTGGCACGCCTGTATAACAATTATCCACATACAAGTGGTACCTATTTCTGAATAAGGGTGACACCAAGTCTGGGCAGTCACAGGGCTCCATGCTGCTATCTTCTCTCTCATAAATCTGGAAACTACATGTATAGCCTGTTGCCCTATCACAGAGCTTATACATTTGGACCCTTGGACCCTATCTGTCACGCTTGCTGAGGAAAAACTGTTTGAAAACATGGAGGACAGAAAACCTAACCAGGGACTCATCTACACAGACAGCTTGTTGGGGGAAATACAAGGATGCAAATTTTTGGTTCAAGTGACTTAGGAGGGGCCAAATTTTGTGGAGCCAATCATATAAAGGGTCACCCCGAGGATGACAGAGTTCATTGTCGTTGTAGTGCATAAAGATTTGCTCATATCTAGTCCTGGCCATGGTAGCAGAGAACATGGGCATATGATGATTTGGGTCAGTGGACCAATATGACCGCAACTCACTCTTTTTAGTAATGCCCATGTTGAGGGATAGGCCACGAAAGGTCTTAAATTTGGGAACCGTGATAGGTTTCCATGCAAATTGTCTGGCGAAGGTCAAATTTGGATTTGCAGTGATAAATTGATTGGCATATACATTGCTTTGGTCCATAATTAGATCTGAACAGATCTTCTGTGAAAAACAGGTAAAAAAAAAACCAAGGGGCGTTTAGTCTGCTATTTCCGCCTGAATTTCAGAATGGCCAGTGAATGTTGGAAGTACAGGCACTGCAGAATCGGTGGGCTGCCAATCAGGATTTGCAAGTGCTTCAGGGAGGGCACTATGGGCTCTAAAGCCTGTGTTTGAATTCTAAGTTGCTTCGGAACACTACTAGTGCTAGCCAACACACCAGCTTGAACTGCACTTAAGTCCTCCTCTTCCTCCTGCTGCTCAGCCTCGAGTACCCTATCCATAATGCCACACAGTGTCTTCTCAAGCGGAAACAAAGCAGGGATTGTGTTAATGATGCATGCATTGTAACGGCTCACCATCCTTGTCGCCTCCTCAAATTGTGACAGTACAGTGCATGCATCCTTCATAAGCAGCCATTGGCGTGGGGAAAAAAAGCAGAGCCGGCCTGAGGCTGTCATTGGGCCACACTCACACAGGTACTCGATGACGGCCCTCTGCTGCATGTGCAGCCACTGCAGCATTGCCAAAGTCGAGTTCCACCTGGTGGGCATGTCACAAATCAGGCGGTTTACGGGCAGGTGCAATTGCCGCTGAATTTCAGCCAACCAAGCACTGCCTGTGTATGACCACCTTAAATGGCTACAGACTCTTTTGGTCTGCTTCGGCAGATCTTCCAACCCTGGGTACCTATTTAGGAAATGCTGAACCACCAAATTGAGGACATGTGCCAAGCATGGCACATGTGTCAACTTTCCCTGTCTGAGGGCGGACAGAAGGTTTGTGCCATTATCGCACACCACCTTTCCTGGCTCCAGCTGGCATGGCAGGAACCACCTCTGGTCCTGGCCCTGCAGAGCTGCAGGAATCTCTGCTTCGGTCTGGTTCCTGTCCCCTAGACACACCAACTAGGCACCTTTTAGCCTGACTCAATGAATAGCCCATGAATGCTTAGGGGTACTTGTGGTTCATAGGACAATTAAGCAGAGGAGGGCATTGAGAAGGAGGAGGAGGTAGAGCTGACAAATCTCCCATCATCACCACTAGCTGTATAGAGACATGGCCGCACAACAAGCTGCAACACTGAGCTCTGCCCTGCATCCTTCCGAGTTGCAAGGAGAGTTACCCAGTGTGCTGTGAACTAAATATAGTGTCCCTGACCATGCTTGCTGGACCACGTGTCAGCAATAACGTGGACTTTTCGGCTGACTGTCTTGCCCAACGAAGCCACAACATTGCCTTCGATTTTATGGTACAGAGCTGGAATTGGCTTACGTGAAAAGAAATAGTGACTGGGAAGCTGCCATTGTGGTACAGCAAATTCTGCAAATTCATTGAAGGGGGCAGACTCCACCAGACAGAAAGGCAGAAGTTGTAAAGCCAGCAGCTCTGACAATCTTGCATTTAGATTCTGGGCATGTGGGTGGCAGTGACTGATTTTTTTCACTGCAGCAGATGGGGAGAGAAATTTGCCAGCTATAGTCTACAGCTGGTGGTGTGATATTGGCAGATGTGCTGTAAGGACCTGGGATACCCTGCGCTATAACATTATCCCTGTCAGTGGAGGCTGCCGAGAGGTCATGAGGTATAGTGGGGGTAGACTGAGATGATTAAGGAGGAGGAACAGAATTGAATCCCTTTTGTGTGGCTTTAGAAACATAGAAACATAGAAACATAGAATGTGTCGGCAGATAAGAACCATTTGGCCCATCTAGTCTGCCCAATATATCTGAATCCTATGAATAGTCCTTGGCCCTATCTTATATGAAGGATAGCCTTATGCCTATCCCATGCATGCTTAAACTCCTTCACTGTATTTGCAGCTACCACTTCTGCAGGAAGGTTATTCCATGCATCCACTACTCTCTCAGTAAAGTAATACTTCCTCATATTACTTTTAAACCTTTGCCCCTCTAGTTTAAAACGGTGTCCTCTTGTGGTAGTATTTCTTCTTTTAAATATGCTCTCCTCCTTTACCGAGTTGATTCCCTTTATGTATTTAAAGGTTTCTATCATATCCCCTCTGTCTCTTCTTTCTTCCAAGCTATACATGTTAAGGTCCTTTAACCTTTCCTGGTAAGTTTTTTCCTGTAATCCATGTACTAGTTTAGTAGCTCTTCTCTGAACTCTCTCTAGAGTATCTATATCCTTCTGGAGATATGGCCTCCAGTACTGCGCACAATACTCCAAGTGAGGTCTCACCAGTGTTCTGTACAGCGGCATAAGCACTTCCCTCTTTCTACTGCTTATACCTCTCCCTATACATCCAAGCATTCTGCTGGCATTTCGTGCTGCTCTATTACATTGTCCTCCCACCTTTAAGTCTTCTGAAATAATTACTCCTAAATCCCTTTCCTCAGATACTGAGGTCAGGACTGTGTCAAATATTCTATATTCTGCCCTTGGGTTTTTACGCCCCAGGTGCATTATCTTGCACTTATCCACATTAAATTTCAGTTGCCAGAGTTCTGACCATTCTTCTAGTTTTCCTAAATCCTTTTCCATTTGGCATTTCCCTCCAGGAACATCAACCCTGTTACATATCTTTGTGTCATCAGCAAAAAGACAAACCTTACCATCGAGGCCTTTTGCAATATCACTTATGAAGATATTAAACAAAATTGGTCCCAGTACAGATCCCTGAGGTACCCCACTGGTAACATGACCTTGTTCTGAATGTTCTCCATTGACTACAACCCTCTGTTGTCTGTCACTCAGCCACTGCCTAATCCACTCAACAATATGGGAGTCCATGTTCAATGACTGTAGTTTATTGATAAGTTTTCTATGTGGGACAGTGTCAAAAGCCTTACTAAAATCTAGATATGCAATGTCTACTGCACCTCCACCGTCTATTATTTTAGTCACCCAGTCAAAAAAATCTATAAGATTTGTTTGACATGATCTCCCTGAAGTAAACCCATGTTGTTTTTCATCTTGCAATCCATGGGATTTAAGATGTTCCACAATTCTATCCTTTAATAGGGTTTCCATTAATTTGCCTACTATTGATGTCAGACTCACTGGTCTATAGTTGCTCGATTCCTCCCTACTACCTTTTTTGTGAATGGGCACGACATTTGCCAATTTCCAATCTTCCGGGATGACTCCTGTTACTAATGATTGGTTAAATAAATCTGTTAATGGTTTTGCCAGCTCACCACTAAGCTCTTTTAATAATTTTGGGTGTATCTCATCAGGACCCTGTGACTTATTTGTCTTCACTTTAGACAGCAATCTTAGAACGTCTTCCTCTGTAAAGACACATGCATCAAACGATTCATTAGTCATCCTTTCAAGTGGAGGTCCTTCTCCTTTTTCTTCTGTAAAAACTGAACAGAAGTATTCATTAAGGCAGTCGGCTAGCCCTTTATTCTCTTCTACATACCTTTCAAGTGCTCTTGCCAACAGGCTGAGGGTGGGAGGTTAAATTCCTTGTTAAGCATGTGCTACCCAAATGGCTTGTGTTTTTGCCACAGTTTGTAAATTGTAACAGTGCGATCAGCTACACATGTGCTAAAAAAAGGCCCAGACAGCTGAGCTGTGGGAAGGTTTCTGGGAAATAACAGCTCTACAATATGATGGAATAGGGTGGCTGCTCTCTACTCTTTAAGGATGGTTGCCTCGTTGGGGTTCTGCCTCACCCTCACTTTCCTCCTCTGCTCTATCTTACACCCAAGTCACATCAGTGACCTCATCATCATCATCTCCTCCATCCTCATTACCACTGGAAACAACTTGGCAATACGCTGCGGCTGGAGGAACATGACTGCCAATTTCTGTACCAGTGTTCTCCCCTTTCTGTAGGCTCATGTTCCTACCTTGCTCAACCTCAGAACCAACATCTAAATCAAGTAATGGCCGTGCATCGTCAAGGAGCAAGACGCTGACGCTTTGTTCAAATAACACATGTGACTCCTCCATGCCTGATGCTGGCGCTATGGCAGGAATAGTTGTGGACAAGGAGGCATAATAAGCCACTCTGGCAGCTGCAGTGGACTGTGTACTAGTCTCTGCTTGGGTGACGGAGAATGAGGAGGATGAGGATGGTTTAGTAAGCCGGTCCACTCCCTCCTCTGCATACTGTGGCTGGATAGCACAGGTAACTGTACTAAACAGAGGAAATTATGCCCTGCCTGAGGACTGACCACATCCACCTTTGCCTGTGGACACAGACACTGCTGGCCCCCTCATAGTGTCATGGGAATGTCTGCCTCTCATTGTTGGTCTCCCAGACATGATGGGGGGGGGGGGGTGCTTATTAACAAAATGTAATAAGGATGTGGAAATGTATACGTGGATGCACTTTAATCAATGGAAAGTGGAGTTTGGGGCACTTTAACCTCTGAGTGCTCACACAGACATACTCCGACACACTACAATATACTGCAGTAAAACTGCACAAACACACAAAAATATACTGTGTTAAACATGCACTAACGCACTGATCTATAATGCAGTAAACCTGCCCTGACAAAATAAACTGACACTAGTAAAAATGAATGGTCACTCACTACACTCACACTGACTGAACTATCACTGATATTCTACACTGACAATTGAATCAGAATAGCACACTATAGCACGCTAACTCTCTAGTAGCACTGAACAGAGCCCTGTTCTATCTCTCTCCATGCCAATATCACACTACAAATGTTCGCTATTGAAATAATAATTTTATAGTGTTGGGCGGGACTAAGAGCAATGACCCATGATTGGATAGAGTCATTATTACTTTCTCCAATTATGGCTCCGACTGTGCTCTGTGACCTAATTGGGCAAAGCTTTGATTGATTCAGCCAATCAGAACTTCCAATGCACAATGCATTGTGGTCATTTGGCGGGCTGACCAAATGGTCAAACACCATTAAAATTTTGGTGTTTATCGAACAGGCAAACAGCCAATGTTTTGGCTCAAACTCATGCTCGGGGCCCAACCGTTCGCCTATTCCTACTATTAATGCTATTTTACATTAATGCAGCTAATGCTACAACTATGTACAGTATATCTTAGATATGTCTATTTTACCTAAAAAAAAACTCTCATTATATATATAATCATTATATTTCTCTTTCATAAATCCTTGCAGACCTGTACTCTAGAGAGCTCTATTCATATCTTTAGATGGTTGTCTATTTGAGCAGAGAGTATATATGACCGAACAGATTGCTGTGATATCAGTTAATGCTAATTTGATAGCAAAGATGTCATACTGTTCTTTGCTTCAAGCATAACGCTTTTTATACATTCTTCATGGTTTGCATATATGAGATTTTGAATTAGACTGGAATAGTTTCCTGTAAGTTGGATTTTAATTTTGAGAATTTTCAAGGGTTCCAAGCGTGAAAGTCAAACGTTCTTCTGGAATTTTTAAAATATCCTGCTTATAAAAGGAATTTTGATAATAGATCATTGGTAAAAAAAAAAAAAACAGCTATATATTTCATAGGAACCTAAAAGCAGCACTGGTATGTTGTATGTTCCTGCTAGTTTAATTATAACTCTATAAATAATTTTCCTACCTGCATAATTTAATATTGTTTATAAGGCTGAGTAAAGCCAGCCATAGATGGATCAAAATTCAGCTGGTTCAGAAGAGACTGGCCAAATTTCAATCTATCGATGGGCAGGCTGGTTGTATAGAAGTCAATTTCTTGATGGACTTATGTAAAACCTGCCTGTTGGAAGATTTTTGCTTGATTAGTGCCGCTGTCTATAGCCAGCGGTGCTGTTGAGTGTATTTTCATGGCGAGGAAGCCTCCCTGCTCTCAGAACACATTAGCTCCATAAGAGGCTTTCCCCCATCCACCGCCAATGTGTGAGTGAGAGAATCAATTAATTTTCTTCTGTTTGACCCGCTGGTTGAATGCAAGAAAATTAATCATATATGGCATGCCTAAGACTTTTATTTGGTATTCTGTTTTAATGAATTCCCTGTTTTTTTATTATTAACTGTCAAATGTACCAAAATGTTTAAGGTTTGCAAAATACCCTTAACAGCTTATAACTTTTTTTAAAACAAGAATTCCAGGTATGGCATTTTTTACATAGTTTACAAAAATAATGTAACTATGTATATAACATAACTGTGGGATCCCTCTAAAGACTAGAAATCACTGTAGTGTTCCAGTGATCTCTACTAGCTTCAAGGGTCCCGAGCCACATGGCTGCCCTCTTGCATTGCACAGTTGGCTGCTGGACACAAGCACCAATTCAATGTATTCTATGGTTGGATGAAGTGGAGAGGGTGACATCACTGCCCTGTCTGTCCGCCTTGTCAAATCAGTGAACACTTTGCATTCATGGAGAAAATGCAAAGTATTCTTCAAATGGCACCCATGCCTAATGTCCAACCTCCTGTGTTCACAATGCAGCAGGGCAGCCGCTCGGCACAGGATCCAGAAGCTAGTGGAGATCACTGTAGTAGTAGGGCCTGTTAAACACCCTTTGAAAAATGATACACCTGGCATTACTCTTCAGAGGGTAGCTCGAGTGTGAACAAGCTTTAACAATGTCAATTTTTATCATAAGTGTCCTGGTATTTTAAATATGGCATTTTACCTAAGGCATGGACAAAAAAAGGCATCTAGAAACTGTGCTCCTGACAGAATGCAGGTGAACCTGTATTTCCTCATCCAACCCTGTATTTGCCAGTCTGACTACCACTCACTCCACCCTTTAATATTTAACATCCACTACTTTTTTTTAAATAATGTCTTAAACTCTCATTCCTGTACTCCTCTTCTCCATCTCTCAACATACATATATACTGTATACAGCTCCAGACCATGACACCCCCCACTACCATGCTTGACTGTAAGCAAGACACACTTGTCTTTGTACTCCTCACCTGGTTTCCGCAACACACGCTTGACACCATCTAAACCAAATACGTTTATTTTGGTTTCGTCAGACCACAGGACATGGTTCCAGTAATCCATGTCCTTAGTCTGCTTGTCTTCAGCAAACTGTTTGTGGGCTTTCGTGTGCATCATCTTTAGAAAAGGCTTCCTTCTGGGATGACAGCCATGCAGACCAATTTGATGCAGTGTGTGGCGTATGGTCTGCGCACAGACAGGCTGACCCTCCATCCCTTCAGCCTCTGCAGAAATGCTGGCAGCACTCATTTGTCTATTTCCCAAAGACAACCTCAGGATATGACGCTGAGCATGTGCACTCAACTTCTTTGGTCGACCATGGGGAGGCCTGTTATGAGTGGAACCTATTGACACTTTAGGCCCGATTTGGACATTTTCACTTAGGGGTGTATTCCATTTTGTTGCCAGTGGTTTAGACATTAATGGCTGTGTGTTGAGTTATTTTGAGGGGACAGCAAATGTACACTGTTATACAAGCTGTACACTCACTACATTGTAGCCCAGTGTAATTTCTAATTTCTTCAGTGTTGATTAGAGTTGAGCGGACACCTGGATGTCCGTGTTCGGCGGGTTCGGCCGAACTTTAAAAAAAAGTCCGGGTCCGTGTCCCGGACTTTTGCCGAACTTTTCCCGGACACCGAACCCCATTGAAGTCAATGGGGACCCGAACTTTCAGGCACTAAAATGGCTCTAAAACACCAATGGAAAGGGCTAGAGTGCTGCAAATGGCAGCAAAACATTGTTAAGAGCATGGCAAGTGCTCTGCAAACAAATGTGGATAGGGAAATAACTTAAAACAACAAAAAAAAAACAGAAAAATAAAACAATGTTCTTCATCTCTGAAGGATGAGGCCCATATGGAGTAGGAGGGAAGTTGAGGTGGTGGTGGATGTGGCGGTCTCATAGGCGTGCGCACAGGGTGTGCCGGATGTGCCTGGGCACACCCTAATCACCTAGGGCACATAGCATTATTGCTCTGTTTGCCAGTGAGGAGATGGGGAAAGATCTCCCTCGGACCTGCTCTGCTCTATTTCTCTTTGCCAGCAGGGAGAGTAATGTATCGGGGCCATGTACATGTAGGCAAACACATGCATGTGTATTTCAACTTTGGGGTGCACACCCTAATGCAATAGGCTGCGCACACCTATGGGCGGTGTAGGTGGAAGCGGCGGTGGAGGAGGAGTCGGACGAGGTAGCCAACACTGCTCCTTTTTACAAATTTTAAATGAGGGTACACCCCAAAAGAGTGAGAAAGAGCAAAAATGGAACAATGGCTGGGTAAGGTCGGTATCCATCGCTATTCTGCACAAGGTACGGAAAAGTCCCGTGGGATCCATGCCTGGTTCATTTTAATGAATGTGAGGTTGTCCACATTGTCTCTGGATAGGCGGCTGCGCTTGTCTGTGATAACGCCCCCAGCCGTGCTAAATACCCGTTCAGATAATACACTGGCTGCAGGGCACGCCAGCACCTCCAAGGTGTAAAGGGCAAGCTCAGGCCATGTGCCCAACTTGGAGACCCAGAAGTTGAAGGGGGCAGACCCCTCATTCAGTACGTCTAAGCGTGTGCACACATACTGCTCCACCATGTTGGTGAAATGCTGCCTCCTGCTAAGACGTTCCATATGAGCTGCTGGTGCTGCTGTTTGTTGTGGCGTGCTGACAAAGCTTTTCCACATTTCGGCCATGCTAACCCTGCCTTCTGAGGTGCTGGCGGTGCCCTGGTTGCGTTGGCGACCTCTTCCTCCTCCTCCTCCTCTGCCTTGTGCTTCCACTGTGGCCCCGCTGTCAGGTGGGAATGCCAGCAGCATCGCGTCTACCAGCGTGCGCTTGTACTCTCGCATCTTGCGATCGCGCTCCAGTGAGTGAATTAAGGACGGTACGTTGTCCTTGTAACGGGGATCCAGCAGTGTGGCCACCCAGTAATCAGCACAAGTTAGAATGTGGGCAACTCGGCGGTCGTTGTGGAGACACTGCAGCATGTAATTGCTCACGTGTGCCAGGCTGCCCAGAGGCAACGAAAGGCTGTCCTCTGTGGGAGGTGTATCGTCCGTGTCCTCTGTATCCCCCCAGCCATGCACCAGTGATGGCCATGAGCTGGCCTGGGTGCCACCCTGCTGTGAACATGCTTCCATCTCCTCCTTCAGCTCCTCCTCCTCATCCTCCTCATGCTCCAGAACTGTGCCCCTGCTGGACAATTGTGTCCCTGGCGTTTGTGTGTGCAGGAACCCACCCTCGGAGCCCCTTGCGAATGACTGCCCTGAAAGCCTTGGAAATGTTACCTCTTCATCCTCCTCCTCCTCCTCCTCATCCTGTGCCACATCCTCTTCCATCATCGCCCAAATAGTTTTTTCAAGGAGGCATAGAATTGGGATAGTTAAGCTGACAACGGCGTCATCGGCACTGGCCATGTTGGTGGAGTACTCAAAACAGCGCAACAAGGCACACAGGTCTTGCATGGAGGCCCAGTTATTGGTGGTGAAGTGGTGCTGTTCCGCAGAGCGACTCACGCGTGCGTGTTGCAGCTGAAACTCCACTATGGCCTGCTGCTGCTCGCACAGTCTTTGCAGCATGTGCAAGGTGGAGTTCCACCTTGTGGGCACGTCACATATGAGGCGGTGAGCGGGAAGGCCGAAGTTACGCTGCAGCGCTGACAGGTGAGCAGCAGCAGGGTGAGAACGCCGAAAGTGTGCACAGACGGTCCGCACTTTCTGCAGCAGCTCTGACATATCGGGGTAGTTTTTAAGGAACCTCTGCACCACCAAATTCAGCACATGTGCCAGGCAAGGGATGTGCGTCAAACCGGCTAGGCCCAGAGCTGCTATGAGATTTCGCCCATTATCGCACACCACCAGGCCGGGCTTGAGGCTCGCTGGCAGCAACCACTCATTTGTCTGCTGTTCCATGCTCCTCCACAACTCCTGCGCGGTGTGTGGTTTGTCCCCCAAACAGGCAAGTTTTAAAACTGCCTGCTGTCGTTTACCCCTGGCCGTGCTGAAGTTGGTGGTGAAGGTGTTACGCTGTCCGGATGAGGAGGCGGTAGAAGATGAGGAAGCGGAGTAGGAGGAGTTAGGAACAGGAGGCAAACTGAAGCGCCCTGCAATCCTTGGTGGTGGAAGGACATGCACCAAATTGCTATCCGCCTCAGGCCCATCCGCCACTGCATTTACCCAGTGTAAGATAGGGAGATATAACGCCCCTGACCGTGCTTACTGGTCCACGTATCGGTAGTTAGGTGGACCTTGCCACAGATGGCGTTGCGCAGTGCACACCTGATTTTTTTCCCCCACTTGGTTGTGCAGGGAAGGGATGGCTTGCCTGGAAATGTAGTGGCAGCTGGGCCCGACGTACTGTGGGACAGCCACCGACATAAGGTTTTTAAAACTGTGCGTCTCCACCAGACGGAATGACAGCATTCAAAGGCCAAGAATTTTGAAATGCTGGCATTCAGGGCCAGGGATCGCGGGTGGGTAGGGGGGTACTTCCTCTTCCTCTCAAGTGTTTGGGAGATGGAAAGCTGAACGCTTCCATGGGACATTGTGGAGATGGTTGGTGACCCAGGTGGTGTTGTTGCTGACAGATCCTCTGTTTGCGGGGTGGCAGGTGCCAGTATCACTACATTCACCCCTGCCCTCCTTGTCGGTCTCCACAATTCTGAACGCCACAGCAGTTGGCACCTGCGTTTCATCATCATCGGAGACGTGCTGCGATGGTCCTTGCATGTACTCATCTTGAGAAATAAGTGGTTGGGCATCGCTGCACTCAATCTCTTCCACTTCTGGGGCAGGGCTAGGTGGATGGCCCTGGGAAACCCTGCTAACAGAGTCCTCAAAAAGAAGAAGAGACTGCTGTATGGCTTGGGGCTCAGACTGCTTGCCTGATTTGCAAGGGGGTGAGGTGAAAGACAGTTGGACATTGGCTGCAGGTACCAACTCTGACCTTTCTGCAGTAGACTGGGTGGGAGACAATGTGAAGGAACTGGAGGCACTGTCAGCAACCCAATCTACTATCGCCTGTACTTCTTCAGGCCTCATCACGTCTAGAGGCGCATTATGCCCTACCAAATACTGCTGCAGCTTCTTTCGCCTACTCACACTTGAGGAAGGTGTTTCACTTGAGCGTGTAGCTGGCACCGATCGACCACGTCCTCTCCTTGCAACAGGAGCTCTACCAGCAGCACCACGACCCAGGCCACGACCCCTATTTGACGGTCTCCTCATATTTCTGTAATTTATGATCTTGCCCTAGAAAGGTGTTTATTGAATAGCGGAACAAAACAACAACAGTATCACACGGGTGTATCTGACAGTCAAATATGCAAACTATGCCGCAATTTAATGTTTTTTACACCAAAAGGGTGTATATTGAATAGCGGAATAGGAAAAAGGATAAAAAAACGGTGTATCTCACAAGTACAAACACAGACTACGCCCCGATTAAAATTTTTTGTACCCTAAAGGCAGGATGAGGAAGAGGAGTAGGAGGAGTTGGGAACAGGAGGCAAACTGAAGCGCCCTGCAATCCTTGGCGGTGGAAGGAGATGCGCCAAACAAATTTAAAAGGTGTATCTCACACGTACCGATACAGACTATGCCGTAATTTAATTTTTTTACACTCCAAAAGGGTGTATATTGAATAGCGGAATAGGAAAAATTTTATAATACGGTGTATCTCACACGTACAATCACAGACTAGGCCCCGATTAAAATTTTTTGTACCCTAAAGGCAGGATGAGGAAGAGGAGTAGGAGGAGTTGGGAACAGGAGGCAAACTGAAGCACCCTGCAATCCTCGGCGGTAGAAGGAGATGCACCAAACAAATTTAAAAAGGTGTATCTCACATGTACCAATAAAGACTATCCCGCAATTTAATTTTTTACACTCAAACAGGGTGTATATTGAATAGCGGAATAGGACAAATTTTACAAAATGGTGTATCTCACACGTACAAACACAATCTAGGCCCCGATTATAATTTTTTGTACCCTAAAGGCAGGATGAGGAGTAGGAGGAGTTCAGAACAGGCAGGAGGCAGACTGAAGCACCCTCAAATCCTCGGCAGTATGAGATGCGCCCCAAAAATTGGAAAGGTGTATCTCACACGTACCGACACAGACTATCCCGCAATTTAATTGTTTATACCCAAAGGTTTTGATTAAATAGCGGAATAGGAAATATGATCAAAAAAAGTGTATGTATCTCACACGTACAGAACCACACTAGGCCCCAATTACTATTGTTTGTACCCCTAAAAGGCTGGATGAGGAGTAGGAGGAGTATGGAACAGGCAGCACCCTCAAATCTTCAGAAGTATGAGATGAACCCCAAAAACTTGGAAAGGTGTATCTCACACGTACCAACACAGACTATCCCGCAATTTAACTGATCCCCAAAGGTTTTTATTGAATAGCGGAATAGGAAATATGATCAAAAAAAGTGTATGTATCTCACACGAACAGAAGCACACTAGGCCCCAATTACTATTGTTTGTACCCCTAAAGGCAGGATGAGGAGTAGGAGGAGTTTGGAACAGGAAGAACCCTCAAATCTTCAGAAGTATGAGATGAACCCCAAAAACTTGGAAAGGTGGATCTCACACGTACCAACACAGACTATCCCGCAATTTAATTGATCCCCAAAGGTTTTTATTGAATAGCGGAATAGAAAATATGATCAAAAAAAGTGTATGTATCTCACATGTACAGAAGCACACTAGGCCCCAATTACTATTGTTTGTACCCCTAAAAGGCTGGATGAGGAGTAGGAGCAGTATGGAACAGGCAGCACCCTCAAATCTTCAGAAGTATGAGATGAACCCCAAAAACTTGGAAAGGTGGATCTCACACGTACCAACACAGACTATCCCGCAATTGAATTGATCCCCAAAGGTTTTTATTGAATAGCGGAATAGGAAATATGATCAAAAAAAGTGTATGTATCTCACACGTACAGAAGCACACTAGGCCCCAATTACTATTGTTTGTACCCCTAAAGGCAGGATGAGGAGTAGGAGGAGTTTGGAACAGGCAGCACCCTCAAATCTTCAGAAGTATGAGATGAACCCCAAAAACTTGGAAAGGTGTATCTCACACGTACCAACACAGACTATCCCGCAATTTAATTGATCCCCAAAGGTTTTTATTGTATAGCGGAATAGGAAATATGATCAAAAAAAGTGTATGTATCCCACACGTACAGAACCACACTAGGCCCCAATTACTATTGTTTGTACCCCTAAAGGCAGGATGAGGAGTAGGAGGAGTTTGGAACAAGAAGCACCCTCAAATCTTCAGAAGTATGAGATGAACCCCAAAAACTTGGAAAGGTGGATCTCACACGTACCAACACAGACTATCCCACAATTTAATTGATCCCCAAAGGTTTTTATTGAATAGCGGAATAGAAAATATGATCAAAAAAAGTGTATGTATCTCACACGTACAAAACCACACTAGGCCCCAATTACTATTGTTTGTACCCCTAAAAGGCTGGATGAGGAGTAGGAGGGGTATGGAACAGGCAGCACCCTCAAATCTTCAGAAGTATGAGATGAACCCCAAAAACTTGGAAAGGTTGATCTCACACGTACCAACACAGACTATCCCGCAATTTAATTGATCCCCAAAGGTTTTTATTGAATAGCGGAATAGAAAATATGATCAAAAAAAGTGTATGTATCTCACACGTACAGAAGCAAACTAGGCCCCAATTACTATTGTTTGTAACCCTAAAAGGCTGGATGAGGAGTAGGAGGAGTTTGGAACAGGCAGCACCCTCAAATCTTCAGAAGTATGAGATGAACCCCAAAAACCCCAAATATCATTCAGCTCTGCTGCAGGCCACAATTTAATTTTTTTTAACCCAAGGCTGTATATTGAATAGTGGAATAGAAAAAAAGTGTATGATTTTTGAAACCACTCAATAATAGCACATGTGAACTGAACACAGCAGTGTATGATCAGTCAGCACAGCACAGCTGAAGGAAAAATGCTGCACACAGTGACTGATAGAAAAATACTTTTCTCCCTCCTCCTCAGTGGGCAAAAAAGATTGTGTTCACTGCACCCCAAAAAGATTGTGTTCACTGCACCCCAAAAAGATTGTGTTCACAGCAGCCCACACACAGCAAAATGGATGTGGACCACTGACACCTGCCTATCTCCTATCCCACCCCACACAGCAATATCGATTGTAGTTTGTAGAACACACTGTCTGACCCTAAAAATCAGCAGACTCTCTCCCTAAAAGGATTGATAAGATGATGATCGTAGATCGGGTGACTGCAAACCCCACCCCACACAGCAATATTGATTGTAGTTTGTAGAACACACTGACCCTAAAAATCAGCAGACTCTCTCCCTAAAAGGATTGATAAGATGATGATCGTAGATCGGGTGACTGTAAACCCCACCCCACAAAGCAATATCGATTGTAGTTTGTAGAACACACTGTCTGACCCTAAAAATCAGCAGACTCTCTCCCTAAAAGGATTGATAAGATGATGATCGTAGATCAGGTGACTGCAAACCCCACCCCACACAGCAATATCGATTGTAGTTTGTAGAACACACTGACCCTAAAAATCAGCAGACTCTCTCCCTAAAAGGATTGATAAGATGATGATCGTAGATCGGGTGACTGCAAACCCCACCCCACACAGCAATATCGATTGTAGTTTGTAGAACACACTGACCCTAAAAATCAGCGGCAGCCTCGCCCTAAAATGCCTACAACTCGCCCTGCCTAACACACTCCGACCTGTCCCTCAATTCTATCCAGACACAAATGTTTTTTTTTTCCTGTCTGTCCCTAATAAGCAGCCAGGACGTATGTGTGCTCTGTCCCTGAACTAGTACACAGCAGAATGATGCCGCACGGCGCTGCCTCGAACTTATAAAGACTTGGTCACATGCTTCAGACGGCCAATCACAGCTACTAATACATTTGTAGGCATGGCTGGGATGGCTTAGGCACACCAGTTAAACGCTTGTTGATTGGCTGTTGAAAGCCCGCCATGAAAAGCGTGCCAATGCAGGAAAAACCCGGTAATAAAACGACCGAACACGGATTTTTACCCAAATATACAGTAAAGTTTTCGGGTCCGTGTTCGGGTAACAAAAATCCAATTATTCGGTATGAACATGAATAATACAGTCCGTGTTCGCTCAACCCTAGTGTTGATATAATAAAATCTTTACAAAAATGTGAGGGGTGTACTCACTTTTGTGAGATACTGTATATATATATATATATATATATATATATATATATATATATATATAAATAAAACATTTACTGCTGCCCTCTCTTCATTATTACTTATCCTCTCCTGTTTATTCTTAGCCCACATACCAACATAACTTCCAGGAGACTGGGATATGTGCCTTCTTATAAACTGACTTCAGGGGGGTTATTTCACCCATTCTTAGCTCTCTTTTATCTAACTTTCACCCACACACCCGGCACCCTTATTTCTCTGGCAGCAGATGCAATCCAGGCACTCTAGTGTCTATTAAACGGTTTCCAGAAGTCAGGCTCTTTGTTCAATCTTTCTTTGGAATGCCCACTTTGTCTATAACATGCTTACCTCTTTCCATTACATTTTTATCTCCAA
This sequence comes from Pelophylax lessonae, assembly GCF_965119305.1. Classification (NCBI taxonomy): domain Eukaryota; kingdom Metazoa; phylum Chordata; class Amphibia; order Anura; family Ranidae; genus Pelophylax; species Pelophylax lessonae. The sequence continues at coordinate 645,530,839 of NC_138771.1, forward strand.
CTCCTTTAACCTACTGGTCATTGCTGAAAATGTGGCATCAACAATCTAACTCTGCCTCTCCAGCTTCCCTCTCCCATGGTAGCCTCTATTGGACTCACTGACCTAGGCCCAGTGGACACATAAAAATGGTAGAGTTGGAATTCTTCTGTCCCCACAAAGAACTTTTTAAGTTCTTCCTTCACTGCCTATTCCTTCAACCAGCAAACAGTTAACTATAAAAACTTGTGCTAGTTCCCTTCTTTTCTCTATTCTGCTGATGATGACCTCTATATAAAATTCTCAACCCTGTCCTAACCTAACCTGGCCACATCTGTTTACAACAGCTTACTCTCATCTTCATTTGATGCATGTTTTGCCTTCATTACATGCAGAATTAGGTCCCGACTCCCGACAACTACAATCGTGGCAAGCAGGTGGAACCAGAAATCCCAAACAACATGGCCATATTATTCAGCAAAAACTAGGTCCCTGCAAGAGTTTACCCTGTAAAAAACTGCCCACCTAAAATATAATACCTGTCTACATGCTGTAAAACAGACCTAATGTACAAACTTTTCTCTGAAACCATTCAAACCACCTGCCACCTAAACCCCATTCATTCACAATTACTCTAATCTTACTTTATTCAATGCTCTCTCACTCACAACTTCAATTTATCTCTCTACTGGCTCCTTCCTCTCCCCCCTAACACATGCACTGGTCATTAATTTACCAATAAAGCAATCATTGGTCACCACCAGTTATCAACCCAAGACCCACCTTTTTTCTCTGAATTACTGCCAAATGCCTAGTCTGCCACTGTTTGACTGCTACCTCACTGATAACATTCTTCTGGACACAATTCCACAGAAACTGCCCTCAATAAAGGCATACTAACTACTAAAACCAATCTTCAAAACTCAATTCTCTTACTATTCAACCTTTCTGCTGTCTTCAATATAGTTGATTACCCACTCCTCCAAAAAAAAAAAAAATCCACTCCTTGGCATCCAAGACTCTTTTTATGGTTCTCCTCCTCTATGCACTCCTTCAGTGTCCCCTACAGCTATACCTTATTTCCTCTTTCCATAGGGCTCCAATGAGACTTTGTCATTGTACCCCTTCTCTTCTCTGTATACTTATTTTCCCTTGGTCAGTTGATAACCTCATATGGCTTTCAAAACCACCTCTATGCCCATGATGCCCATATGTATCTCTCTTCACCAAATCTCGCCCATTCAGTCTCCTTGCTCACCAATAATATACTAATTAACAAATCAGTATGGATTTCAAACCACTTTCTAAAATTCAGTCTCTCAAAAACTGAGCTCTGATATTTACAACTAGAGATGGCCTTGCGGTTCGCCCGGTGGTCGGTTCGCGACAAATTTTGCTTGTTCGCTACCCGCCAAATTTTCGTACACATGGCATCGTTCGCGGCCATATTTGTTTACATTGGGGAGAACTTTGACCCGTGACACAGCCGTCAGGTGGAACAGGACAGCCAATTGAAACATTCCAGCACATGGACAGTCCCCCTACCCTATAAATTGACCGGATCTGGCGGCCAGGTATCCTGTGGTTGCTTTAGGGGCAGTTAGAGATCGGCTGCAGTCACACACAAATCGCTTTGTCAATGTCCACCAAAGTCATTTAAAATGCTCCAATGTCGTTTTAAGGTCTATTACAGTCTCTTTACTATAGGGCCAGGTATCCTGTGGTTGCTTTAGGGGCAGTTAGAGATCGGCTGCAGTTTCCATTGAGATCATTAGCACCGCCTATCATGGGTCTAGTTGTAATCCTGGACTCCAACCTCTCCTTTCCACCCCTCATTCAAAGCCCAAATCTTGCTGCCTACACCTCTGCCACATTTCCAAAATATAGCAACAAAAACAACACTGCACTAGAGCTTATAGTGAGCTGCCAGCACTCAGATCAATTGATATAAAAAAGTTCTAGAAAAGGAAATAAATGTCCATAAATTGATAAGTGCAAAAAAAAGTCCCAGGTAAGTAATCCACGTGAGAAGAGAAGTTATCACCACACAGGAAATGTGCCAAGTGGGTAAAAAGTGTGACTCCAAATGTTTCCACTTCACACCCTAGGTGAGTAACAAATTCTGCTTACCAGAACCAGTTGACCACTATGTTATAAGTGGTCACATCAAGCACAAGGAAATGAGGTCTCCATCAGAATCATACAGCCTGGAACCACTCAGAATGCTTGATAGACTCCAAGATATCTCAGAGAAAAAAGAGCACTAGCATAGTGTAATACCTAATATCACTTTATTAATACAAGTCATAAGTTGCACTTACGAAATCCATATGTAAAATTCATCCATAAATATAAAACCATGTAAGCAAGGTCCCTGGCGTTCCTACGGGATTTCCCTCCATGCTCTGGGCTTAAATAATGTAGCCAACCAATCAAAGAATAATAATGTGGTGACGTCACCATCATAGGCCCCACCCTACATGTTTCATCATAAGTAACGTTGTCTGGGGATAGGTCTAGATGGCGCGTCACCACATCGATAGGCTATTTATAGGGTCGCAGCGCCATTTTTACTACGTGCCACGACCTCTCTCCATAACATAACATAATAAATGAGGAAAAGGGCGCAAAGCACCACGCGGTAATGATTAACAAAGAGGATAATTTCCCCCTAGAGGATGAACACCAAATTACATGTCCCATTGAATATAAAGGTAACGGAACACAGAGGAGAGCCAAAATAGAAACACGCAGATAACAGTAAAAATGTTTATATAAATTAATCAGGCATTATTAATAAAACAATCGATGTCCTAGTCAATGTTTAAACCATGAGGAACATAAGATCTCATATCAAATAACAAGCGTGTTTCTAATTGAGACATGGCCCTAACCATGTTAGTAGCTCTCCAATGGGGCACAACTTTATCCAGGGCAATTAAAACTGTGCCCTTTCATTTTTTATCATTATTATCTATTATTAAACTATTGATGATATATAAAGATTATTTTCTACTAATAAAAATACCTACTTCTGATAACCTAGACTGTTGTCATTGGAAAAAGTATCCCCATTGGAATATCTACATATTTTTATTGTCGTGATAACCAAATATATTGAATTCTCCCTCCCAGTGGATCTCCCATGCGGGAACACAGACAGCAAGACAAAAACTATCAAGGGTTCAACCCTTTCACAACTCTATCCAAAACTAAACAAAAAAAGGGCTTTAATTTATCTGTAAGACAATTTCTAATTTATTATTTTATATTTTGGAAATTATTGTTATACTTCATTATATTTAAATGTATATTTTCTATTATGACACAGATCATGCTTAAAAGTAATATTACAACAATATCCTTTTTGGGATTCCATGACATGGGCAAATTTAACCTTTTGGTCTTCTCCCTAATCCTTATTATATATTGTGCAGCAATCTGTGGAAACCTCCTAATCATCATGCTGGTGTCCTACAGCAAAATCCTCCATTCTCCCATGTACTTCTTCCTCACCCAGCTGTCTGTATCTGATATCATATTGATTACCGATATTGCTCCTAACATGCTTAATATTGTACTACATGAGCAGACATCCATATCTTTCCCTGGATGCATCACACAGCTTTATTTTTTTGTTTTACCTGAGGCATTTGAATGTTTTCTTCTGACAGTGATGTCCTACGACCGCTATCTAGCCATTTGTTATCCTCTGCATTATGTCTCCATTATGAGTCGAGCTCTTTGCATTACATTTGTTTTTATAAGCTGGCTGTTAAGTAGTTCTCTAACATCCTTTATATTACATGGTGTGTGTTCATTAGAATTCTGCGGGCCAAACGCTATTGACCAATTCTTTTGTGATTTGTATCCTGTGATGAAACTTTCTTGTTCAGACACATCCATTGTCCAGATGGAATCCACATTGCTTAGCACTGCTGTCACAGTCGTGCCCTTCCTCTTGATAGTACTTTCATATATATACATTGCTTTAAGTATATTAAAGATTTCATCCATTTCAGGGAGACTGAAAACCTTTTCTACTTGCAGCTCCCATCTGACAGTTGTGTCCATATTTTATGGGACTCTAATCTCCATGTATGTCCTTCCAAATAAGGGGCAGTCACAGATGATCAGTAAAATACTGTCTCTATTGTACACAGTGTTTACTCCTTTTATAAACCCTTTTATATACAGTTTGAGGAATAAAGACATCAAAAAGGCTTTGGGGTATATAATGCATGCTAAAAAAAGATGGTGAGTCTTTTGCAAAAAAAATAAAAATAAAATAATAATAATAATAAAATACCTGCTACCTTAAGAATAAGACAATGAATCCTAACCTTTCCTGGTGCCTGGGCTGCTGGTCACTGAATTGTTTATGGGTACAGTTTGGGCACATCATGGGATCCATTCAAATCTGAGATATCCAATGCCAGGACCAATGATTACCAACATAGTGGCCAGTGGAAGGGGTTTGGAGAAACTAATGGAGCTTTAGTTCCCTGTGCCACCCCTTTGTTAGGACCTCCCTGGTTCTAGGTTTTTGGAGCAGAGACATTTAGTCCTCCAGTTATTTTTAATTTTATCCAACATTGGTATCTGTTAAGTCTGGTACACATGATGATAAAATCAGATAAAAAAAAATGCTTTTGGAGCAATCGTCAAATAATCTGATTGTTGGCACACAGCTTTCGAGAGCCGAACACCACAAGTTCATACAAAAATATCCGATGGGACACCGATTAAATTTTTTCTCTTAAGATAAAAGCACAAATTATTTTTGTGTAATTAGTATAATGTTTGTAAAAAAAAAAAAGAAATAATTAAAACAAAAGAATACATTACTGTACAATAAAATACATTGCATCACTTCTGAAGTTGTTTTCTGTCATACAAGAATTTTTGTAACTTTAGTAACCTATTTGTTTTTGATATGAGACTAGCATGCAAAAAAAAAAAAAAAAAAAAAAGGACGATAATTTGTCCAATATTCTTATTGTGTGAATTAGGTTTTATTTTTCACATGTTCACTGTTATTGTCATTTTTATACTTGCTTTGTTGTGTGTTATACAAATAAATATTCCTTCTTCAGCCTTGGTGTCTCAAAAGATGTGGTGTTGCCAGGAAGGTCATTGGCATCCAGAAATAGGGGACCAAAACATTAGGGGGTCAGCACTACATTTGATACTAAGCCACACCTAATTATATATAAACCTTCCATATCAGGTGCAATGCGTCAACATCCTTTGTGCCCCCATTGTAAAAGCAAAAGAGGTCAATATGTCATTAGTCCCCACTTGTTAAGGGATTAGATGTCCAAAGGTAAGGACAGGGAAATCCTCATAACTCGAAAGTGTACTAATCAAGGGGTTATTTGTACCCCTTGGTTGGATTGCCATGTGCTTAGATTAAAATAGAATTCCTACTAAATCCTACTAAACCAAACTTAAAAATTAACCCTCCTTATCCTAAACCCTAAGCTGACTATAACCTGTTTAAAATAGATGTGCATAATAACCTATTTTAGCCTGCTCTGGTATGGTCGTGTGTTCTGGTTACCCTGTGTGAGTAAGTGACAGCTGCAAGGGAGAGGAGAAAGTGCCAACAACAGATGGACCTTTATTTATTTATGGGTCATGCCACCACTCCTAGTCATTACCAGACACTGTCAAGCACTATTCCCATTCCTCTGCAGTTGTCAATGACTGACACAGTGGGATCATGTGATCTGGAAGGGGTTACAATAGGTAAGAATATACATATTTTTTGCACAGGTTAGTCAACAAAGGTGTTAGGAGGGGAGGAGCATTTTTCAATTTGTTGGGCTTTAGTTGAAATTCTACTTTAACCACTTTAGCCCCAGAAGTTTTCACCCCCTTCCTGAGCAGAGCATTTTTTTTTTATTTGGCACTGCACTACTTTAATAGAGCTTTCTTTTGGTGGTATTTGATCACCACTGGTATTTTTTTTTTTTGCGATGTAAACTAAAACAAAATTTGAAAAAAAAATATATTTCTACTTGTTATAAAAAAATATTTCCTAAACTCAATTTTTGTCATAAATTTAGGCAAAATTGTATTTAGCTACATGTCTTTGGTAAAAAAAAAATCTCAATAAGCGTATATTTATTAGTTTGCACAAAAGTTATAGCGTCTACAAACTATGGGACATATACTGGAATTTACACAGCTTTTACATTCTGACTGTCTATCTAATTTCTTGAGGTGCTATAATGGCAGGTCAGTATAAAACCCTCCAAATGACCCCTTTTTGGAAAGTAGACACCCCAAGGAATTTGCTGAGAGGAATGTTGAGCCCATTGAATATTAAATTTTATTTTATTTGTTTGAAAAATGACAAAAAAGCTAAAATTAATTTTATACAATGTTATCACTGAAATGATACATTGCTCACACACGCCATGGGTATATGTGGAATTACACCCCAAAATATATTCTGCTGCTTCTCCTGAGTATGGGGATACCCCATGTGTGAGCCTAGCCACGTATAGGACCCTGAAAACCAATCACTGCCTTCAGGATTCCAAAGGGCATAGTGTGCTTATTTCACGTTCTCACTACTCCACTAAATTACCCCTTTTCAGAAAGTAGACACCCTAGGGTATTTGCTAAGAGGCATGTTAAATCCATGGAATATGTTATGTTTTGCCACAAGTTTCTGGAAAATAACATTTATTTTTTCTTACACAAAGTTGTCACTTAATTGATATATTGCTCAAACATGTCATGGGTATATGATGTGGAAATACACCCCGAAATACATTATGCTGCTCCTCCTGAGTATGTGAGACTTTTTAGTAGTCTAGCCGCATACAGGACCCCAAAAACCAATCACCTACTTCAGGCTTTCTAAGGGCGTAAATTGCTCATTTCACTTCCTCACTACCTATCACAGTTTTGGAGGCCATGAAATGCCAAGATAGCACAAACCCCCCCAAATGACATATTTTCAGAAAGTAGACACCCGAGGTATTTTCAGAGAGGCATGGTGAGTATTTTACAGCTCTCATTTGTTTTGGAAAATGACGAAATAAAATTAAAATTTATTTTTTCTTTTCTTTTTCCTTTTTATAAACCTTTGTGATAATAAGTAGAATCTGCAAAATACTCAACATGCCTCTTAGCAAATATCTTTGGGTGTATAATTTTGAAAATAGGGGTCAATTGGGGGGGGGTTGTGTTATCTTGGCATTTCAGGACCTTCAAAACTGTGATAGGTAGTGAGGAAGTAAAATGAGAAATTTACACCCTTAGAAAGCCGGAAGGCGGTGATGTAAACGGCTAGACTGACAAAAAGTCTCACAAATGTAGTATCCTCATACTCAGGAGAAGCAGCAGAATGTATTTTGAGGTGTAATTCCACATATAACCATGGCATGTTTGAGCAATATATCATTTAAATGACAACTTTGTGTAAAAAAGAAAAAAAAAAACATTTTATCATTTTCTAGATGTTTCTTGTGGCAAAACATAAAATTCTCCATGGACTCAACATGCCTCTCAGCAAATAGCTTGGGGTGTCTATATTCTGAAAAAGTGTCATGGGGGGGGGGGGGGTTGTGCTTAATTGGCATTTCAGGGCCTCCGAAACTGTGATAGTGAGGAAGGGAAATTAGCAATTTATGCCCTTAGAAAGCCTGAAGGCAGTGATTGAATTTTGGGGTCCTATATATGACCAAACTGCCAAAAGGTCTCACATATGTGGTATCCCAATCCTCAGGAGAAGCAGCAGAATGTATTTTGGGGGGTAATTCCACATATACCCATGGCATGTGTGAGCAAGATATAATTTATGTAACAACTATGTGTGAAAAAATACCAGTATATATGTTTTGTTATTTTCCAGAAATTTGTGGCAAAACGTAAAATATTCCATGGACTCAACATGCCTCTCAGCAAATAGCTTGGGGTATCTACTTTTGAAAAAGGTAATTTGGGGGATATTTGAACTGTCCTGGCATTTTACACCCAACATTAGAAGCTTATTACCCACTCTTCTAACCATGGGAAGACTTTTCTGACACTTTTTGTTTACATGAAAAAAATATTTCAACTTATATATATATATATATATATATATATATATATACATTTAAAGCAGTGGCCCTACAGAGTAAAATGGTGTCGCAATTTTTTTTGTCACAAGGTGTTTGCGCAGCTATTTTACAAATGCAATTTTTGGGGAAAAAAACACTTTTTTTAGTTTTAATGCATAAAAACACAATATATTTCCCAATTGTTTGATAAAGTATAGAAGACGATCTTATGATCTTATGCAGAGTATGAGTACATAGATACCAAACACGGCATGCTTTAAAATTGCACATGACCGTGCAGCGAGGACAAACTAAGTACATTTTTAAAAGCCTTTACAGGTTACAACTTTAGATTTACAGAGGGGGTCCACTGCCAGAATTACTGCCCACGATCTGACATTTGCGGTGATATCTCGCGTGCATGGTGCAATTGCTGTTTCATTTTTTTTTTTGTTAATACTTTTATGGTTATCACAGGGAATGTAAATATATCCTATAATAGTAATAAGTAGTGACAGGTACTCTTTTTTTAAAAATTTGGGGTGTATTAGACTCTAGATCTCTCCTCTGACCTTAAAGCTTCTGACCACACCAAGATCTGTGTATTAGGATGCTTTCATAATTTAAAAATGGTGCTGTTTATATTCAGCGAAATCAAAGTGATGAAATGCTCCTAGCTTCTGGTTGCTTAGGCCATAGAGATGATTGTAGCCATTCTGGTCTCCGATCAGCTCTATGGTCAGCTGGCGGAACCACCAGCTGCATTCTCGGGTTACCTGGTGGGACAGGAAAGCCAGAGAAAACCATGGAAGGCAGGGGAGGGGGTGATGTTCCCTCCCACACTGTAAAAGCAGTGGCTAATTAGCCACTAGGATTGCTTTTACATTAAAGCCGATCATCAGGTGAAAAAAACAATACCCAGATGAAGCCTAAACCTGCAGGCATCATCCCGGTATACCCACTCAAAGTCCAGTGACGTAGCTGTACATTGCTGTTCCTTGTTGGGCATATATTGGAAATGTTTTGTTTTTTCATGCAGCTTATGGGCTGAACGAAAAAAAAAAAAAAAGAACCTAACAGATTCCTCCATTAACATTGATTGATGTGGATGAAGAAATTTCTGCCAAGAAAAGTGAAAAGAAAAACAGAAATGGCAAAGCATAGGGAAGATCCGCCCTCTGTCCACCCCATCCCCTATGCTTCGTGTTTTTTTTTAAACTGTGTTGGTGAAATCACCTTCTATAGTGCTGCAGTCACTGATTTACATATGCTTAAAGCAAACACTGTTGCTGTCAATAAAAAACAGATCAGTGCTGCAGCTGAATGGTGTACCTACAAAGCAAACAATGGTTAACAATAAAACATTACAATATAATAGAATACAGTACAGTAAAACATTAGAATTGCATATCTGCAAAGCAATGGTTAGCAATAAAATAACAGCTTTTTTATTTTTTATTGCAATCTGCAAAAAAAGAGTAAAAACTATATGGCCAAGCATAGGGGAGATCTGCCCTCTGACCCCCCATCCATTTACTGTGGTGGTGAAATCACCTCCTACAGCACTGGAGTCACTGATTTAGGTATTTTGAGTGCAAACCCTGTTGCTGTCAGAATAAACAAATCAGTGCTGCAGAAAAATGGCATACCTGCAAAGCAAACAACGGTTAACAAGAAAAAAAAAAAAAAACACAGCACCAATAAAACATTACAATATAGCAGTATGGTATTCAGTACAGTAAAACAGTAGAATGGTGGTATTTGCAAAGCAAATGATGGTTAACAATAAAATAAAAACATGGTAACAACAAAACATTACAGCATAGCAGTATAGTATAAAGTACAGTAACACAGTAAGAACAGAACATTAACTCGATGAAACGACAACTATTTTTGGCTTTTTTATTTTATAAATTTTTTTTTATTTTACTTTTTTTTGTAACTGTAAAAAACTTTGGAAGTTCAACACCCTGTGTGAAAGTGCGCCCTAGAGTGTGACGTGCTGTACCCAATACATCCAGAAAATGCCTCTGCAGCTGGCTCACTGCATCTGGATTGGGAAATTGGGCAACAGCACCTTATGGATACAAAAGGGCTGTGATGATCTCTTTCTGAAATTTAAGGAAGGATCCACTTAGACGCTTATACATAAGTGTACACATGTACATAAGCGCTGAACATAGCCAATTGGATAAAATATACAGACACTTTTTTGTACCAGCTTCTGGTCTTACGGGCATCTAAATATGGCCCCATCATCTGGTCATTGAAGTCCACCCCTCACATTTTAAGGTTGTAGTCATGGACACAGAGGGGCTTCTCAACAACACCAGTTGCCTGCATGAATGGAAGATGGAACAAAAACATTCTGTTTGTCCTTCCACCTCACTGCAAGCAATTCATTGCACCTCAAGCAGGCTCTCTCCCCCTGTCCAAGTGGGGCATTTACAAGCCATTGGGGAAGCCCTGGCCATTAGATCACACGGTGCCACATGCGCCAATTCCAAATTTAAAGAGATGTCTAAAGAGTAGCACTTCTGTATGAAAATTATCCACATACAAGTGGTACCTTTTTCTGAATAAGGGTGACACCAAGTCTGGGCAATCACAGGGCTCCATGCTTCTATCTTCTCTCTCATAAATCCGGAACTGGAAAAACTGTTTGAAAACAAGGAGGCCAGAAAACCCAACCAGGGACTCATCTACACAGACAGCTTGTTGGGGGAAATACAAGGCTGCAGAATTTTGGTTCAAGTGACTTATGAGGGGCCAAATTTTGTGGAGCCGATCATATAAAGGGTCACCCCGAGGACAACAGAGTTCATTGTCATTGTAGTGCATAAAGATTTTGCTTGTATCTAGTCCTGGCCATGGTAGCAGAGAACACGTTCATATGATGATTTGGGTCAGTGGACCAATATGACCGCAACTCACTCTTTTTAGTAATGCCCATGTTGAGGGATAGGCCACAAAAGGTCTTAAATTTGGGAACCGTGATAGGTTTTAATGCAAATTGTCTGACAAAGATCAAATTTGGATTTGCAGTGATAAATTGATTGGCATATACATTGCTTTGGTCCACATTAGATCTGAACAGATCTTCTGTGAAAAACAGGTAAAAAAAAAAAAAAACAAGGGGCGTTTAGTCTGCTATTTCCGCCTGAATTTTGGATTGGCCAGTGAATGGGGGAAGTACAGGCCCTGCAGAATCGGTGGGCTGCCAATCAGGATTTGCAAGTGCATCAGGGAGGGCACTATGGGCTCTACAGGCTGTGTTTGAATTCTCGGTGACTGCGGAACACTACTAGTGCTAGCCACCACATCAGCTTGAACTGCACTTAAGTCCTCCTCTTCCTCCTGCTGCTCAGCCTCGAGTGCCCTGTCCATAATGCCACACAGTGTCTTCTCAAGCGGAAACAAAACAGGGATTGTGTTAATGATGCATGCATTGTCACGGCTCACCATCCTTGTCGCCTCCTCAAATTGTGACAGTACAGTGCATGCATCCTTCATCAGCAGCCATTGCCGTGGGGAAAAAAAGCAGAGCCGGCCTGAGCCTGTCATTGTGCCATACTCACACAGGTACTTGATGACGGCCCTCTGCTGCATGTGCAGCCACTGCAGCATTGCCAAAGTCGAGTCCCACCTGGTGGGCATGTCAAAAATCTGGCGTTTACGGGCAGGTGCAATTGCCGCTTAATTTCAGCCAACTGAGCACTGCCTGTGTATGACCACCTTAAATGGATACAGGCTCTTTTGGCCTGCTTTAGCAGATCTTCCAACCCTGGGTACGTATTTAGGAAATGCTGAACCACCAAATTGAGGACATGTGCCAAGCATGGCACATGTGTCAACTTTTCCTGTCTGAGGGCGGACAGGAGGTTTGTGCCATTATCGCACACCACCTTTCATGGCTCCAGCAGGCATGGCAGGAACCACCTCTGGTCCTGCCCCTGCAGAGCTGTAGGAATCTCTGCTTCGGTGTGGTTCCTGTCCCCTAGACACACCAACTAAAGAAATGCATGGCACCTTTTAGCCTGACTCATTGAATAGCCCATGATTGCTTAGGGGTACTTGTGGTTCATAGGACAATTCAGCAGAGGAGGGCATGGAGAAGGAGGAGGAGGAGGTAGAGCTGACAAATCTCCCATCATCACCACTAGCTGTATAGAGACATGGACACACAACAAGCTGCAGCACTGAGCCCTGCCCTGCATCCTTCCGAGTTGCAAGGAGAGTTACCCAGTGTGCTGTGAACTAAATATAGCGTCTCTGACCATGCTTGCTGAACCACGTGTCAGCATTAACATGGACTTTGCGGCTGACGGTCTTGCCCAACGATGCCACAACATTGCCTTCCATGTCATGGTACAGAGCTGGAATTGGCTTACGTGAAAACAAATAGCGACTGGGAAGCTGCCATTGGGGTACAGCACATTCTGCAAATTCATTGAATGGGGCAGACTCAGACCAGACAGAAAGGCAGAAGTTGTAAAGCCAGCAGCTCTGACAAGCTTGCATTTAAGTGCTGGGCATGTGGGTGGCAGTGACTGTTTTTTTTTTTTCACTGCAGCAGATGGGGAGAGAAATTTGCCAGCTATAGACTACATCTGGTGGTGTGATATTGGCAGATGTGCTGCATGGACCTGGGATACCCTGCGCTATACCATTATCCCTGTCAGTGGAGGCTGCTGAGAGGTCATGAGGTATAGTGGGGGTAGACTGAGATGATTAAGGAGGAGGAACAGAATTTAATCCCTTTTGTGTGACTTTCAAGTGCTCTTGCCAACAGCCAACAGTGGTGGGATGTTAAATGCCTTGTTAAGCATGTGCTACCAAAATGGCTTGTGTTTTTGCGATAGTTTGCAAATTGTAACAGTGCGATCAGCTGCCCATGTGCTAAAAAAAGGCCGAGACAGCTGAGCTGTGGGAAGGGTTCTGGGAAATAACAGCTCTACAATATGATGGAATAGGGTGGCTGCTCTTTACTCTTCCAGGATGGTTGCCTCCTTGGGGTTCTGCCTCACCCTCACTTTAATCCTCTGCTCTATCTGGCATCCAAGTCGCATCAATAACCTCATCATCATCTCCTTCATCCTCATTACCACTGGAGACAACTTGGCATCACGCTGTGACTGGGGGAACATGACTGCCAATTTGTGTTCCAGTGTTCTCCCCTTTCTGTAGGCTCATGTTCCTACCTTCCTCAACCTCAGAACCAACATCTAAATCAAGTAATGGCCGTGCATCGTCAAAGAGCAAGAGGCTGACGCTGTGTTCAAATAACTCAGCTGACTCCTCCATGCCTGATGCTGGGGCTATGGCAGGAATAGCTGTGGACAAGGAGGCAGAATAAGCCACTCTGGCAGCTGCAGTGGACTGCGCACTAGTCTCTGCTTGGGTGACTGAGAATGAGGAGGATGAGGATGGTTTAGTAAGCCAGTCCACCCGCTCCTCTGCATGCTGTGGCTGGATAGCACGGGTAACTTTACTAAACAGAGGAAATGATGCCCTGCCTGAGGACTGACCACATCCACCTGTGCCTGTGGACACAGACACTGCTGGCCCCCTCATAGTGTCATGGGAATGTCTGCCTCTCATTGTTGGTCTCCCAGACATGATGGGGGGGGGTGGGATGCTTATTAACAAAATGTAATAAGGATGTGGAAATGTGTACGTGGATGCACTTTAATCAATGGAAGTGGAGTGCTCACTACACAGACACACTCCAGCGACACACTACAATATACTGCAGTAAAATTGCACAAACACACAGAAATATACTGTGTTAAATGTGCACTAACGCACTGAACTATAATGCAATAAACCTGCCCTGACAAAATAAACTGACACTAAAGTAAAAATGAATGGTCACTCACACTGACTGAACTATCACTAGATTCATGCTAAACTGATTTTCTACACTGACAATTGAATCAGAATAGCACACTGTAGCATGCTAACTCTCTAGTAGCACTGAACAGAGCCTTGTTCTATCTCTCTCCACGCCAATATCACACTACAAATGTTTGCTATTGAAAGAATAACTTTATAGCGTGGGGCGGGACTAAGAGCAATTATCCATGATTGGATAGAGTCATCATTACTTTCTCCAATCATGGCTCCGACCGTGCTCTGTGATCTAATTGGGCAAAGCTTTTATTGATTCAGCCAATCAGAACTTCCAATGCACTGTGCGGCCGCACAGTGCATTGTGGTCATTTTGCGGGTCGACCAAACTGTCGAACACCATGATAATTCGGGTGTTCGTCGGACAAGCAAACAGCCAATCTTTGGCCCAAACTCATGCTCGGGCCCAACCGTTCACCCATTCCTACTATTAATGCTATTTTACATTACTGCAGCTAATGCTACAACTATGTACTGTATATCTTAGATATGCCTATTTTACCTAAATAAACTCTCATTATATATATAATCATTATATTTCTCTTTTCTAAATCCTTGCAGACCTGTACTCTAGAGAGCTCTATTCATATCTTTAGATGGTTGTCTATTTGAGCAGAGAGTATATATGACCGAACAGATTGCCGTAATACCAGTAAATGCTAATTTGATAGCACAGATGTCATACTTTTCTTTACTTTAAGCATAACACTTTTTATATATTCTTCATGATTGGCATATATGACATTTATAATTAGACTGAAATAGTTTCCTGTAAGTTGGATTTTTATTTTGAGAATTTTCAAGTGTTTCAAGCGTGAAAGTCAAACGTTCTTTTGGAATTTTTAAAATATCCTGCTTATAAAAGGAATTGTGATAACAGATCATTGCTAAAAAAACAAAAAAACAAAACAGCAATATATTTATTTTCTGAAACGTAATGCGTTTAAATCAATACCATTAATCATCACTGTGTTTAATTCTTTAGCAATTCAATTTCATTAGAACCTAACTGCAGCACCGGTATGTTGCATGTTCTTGCTAGGTTAATTATAACTCTATCAATTATTTTCCTACCTGAATAATTTGATATTGTTTATAAAGCTGAATAAAGCCGGCCATAGATGGATCAAAATTCAGCCATTTCAGCAGGGACTGGCCAAATTACAATCTATCGATGGGCAGGCTGGTTGTATAGAAGTCAATTTCTTAATGGACTTCTGTAAAACCTGCCTGTTGGAAGATTTTTGCTTTATCAGTGTGGCTGTCTATAGCCAGCGGTGCTGTTGAGTGCATTTTCATGACGAGGAATCCTCCCTGCTCTCAGAACACATTAGCTCCATAAGAGGCTTTCCCCTATCCACCGCCAATGTGTGAATGAGGGAATCTGTTAATTTTCTTTTGTTTGACCCGCTGGTTGAATGCAAGAAAATGAATCATGTATGGCCTGCCTAAGACTTTTATTTGGTATTATGTTTTAATTAATTCCCTGTTTGTGTTTTTTTATTATTATTAACTGTCAAATATACCAAAATGTTTTTTAAAGTTTGAAATATACCCTAAACAGCTTATAACTTTTTTTTTAAGGAAGAATTTCAGGTATGGCATTTTTTACATAGTTTACATACCCATGCCTAATGTCCAACCTCCTGTGTTCACAATGCAGCAGGGCAGCTGCTCGGCACAGGACACGGAAGCTAGTGGAGATCACTGTAATAGCAGTGCATGTTAAACACCCCTTTGAAAAGTGATACACCTTGGATCACTCTTCAGAGGGTGTCTCAAGTGTGAACAAGCTTTAACAATGTAAATTTTTATCATAAGTGTCCTGGTATTTTAAATATGGCATTTTAACTAAGGACAGACAAAAAAGGCATCTAAAAACAGTGCTCCTGACAGAATGCAGGTGAACCTGTATTTCCTTATCCAGCCTTTTATTGCCAGTCTGACTACTACTCTCTCCATCCTTTAATATTTAGCATCCACTAATTTTTTTGATAAT
This sequence comes from Pelophylax lessonae, assembly GCF_965119305.1. Taxonomy (NCBI): domain Eukaryota; kingdom Metazoa; phylum Chordata; class Amphibia; order Anura; family Ranidae; genus Pelophylax; species Pelophylax lessonae. The sequence goes on from NC_138771.1 coordinate 645,546,784, forward strand.
GTCTTAAATTCTCATTCCTGTACTCCTCTTCTCTATACCTCAACATATACAGTATCTCTTAAAAGTGAGTACACCCCTCACATTTTTGTAAATATTTTATTATATCTTTTCTTGTGACAACACTGAAGAAATGACACTTTGCTACAATGTAAATTAGTGAGTGTCCAGCTTGTATAACAGTGTAAATTTGCTGTCCCCTCAAAATAACTCAACACACAGCCATTAATGTCTGAACCGCTGGCAACAAAAGTGAGTACACCCCTAAGTGACATTGTCCATATTGGGCCCAATTAGCCATTCTCCCTCCCTGGTGTCATGTGACTCATTAGTGGTACAAGGTCTCAGGTGTGAATGGGGAGCAGGTGTGTTCAATTTGGTGTTATCGCTTTCATTTTCTCATGCTGGTCACTGGAAGTTCAACATGGCACCTCGTGGCAAAGAACTCTCTGAGGATCTGAAAAAAAAAGAATTGTTGCTCTACATAAAGATGGCCTAGGCTATAGGAAGATTGTCAAGACCCTGAAACTGAGCTGCAGCATGGTGGCCAAGACCATACAGCGGTTTAACAAGACAGGTTCCACTCAGAACAGGCCTCACCATGGTCGACCAAAGAAGTTGAGTGCATGTGCCCAGCGTCATATCCAGAGGTTGTCTTTGGGAAATAGACATATGAGTGCTGCCAGCATTGCTGCAGAGGTCAGCCTGTCAGTGCTCAGACCATACGCCGCACACTGCATCAAATTGGCCTGCATTACTGTTTTCCCACAAGCAGGCCTCTTCTAAAGATGATGGACAAGAAAGCCTGCAAACAGATTGCTGAAGACAAGCAGACTAAGGACATGGATTACTGGAATCATGTCCTGTGGCCTCATGAGACCAAAAAAGAACGTATTTGGTTCAGATGGTTTCAAGCGTGTGTGGCGACAACCAGGTGTGGAGTACAAAGAAAAGTGTGTCTTGCCTACAGTCAAGCATGGTTGTGGGAGTGTCATGGTCTGGGACTGCATCATGAGTGCTTCCGGCACTGGGGAGCTACAGTTCATTGAGGGAACCATGAATGCCAACATTTACTGTGACATACTGAAGCAGAACATGATCCCCTCCCTTCGGAGACTGGGCCGCAGGGCAGTATTCCAACATGATAACTACCCCAAACACACCTCCAAGACAACCACTGCCTTGCTAAAGAAGCTGAGGGTAAAGGTGATGGACTGGCCAAGCATATCTCCAGACCTAAACCCTATTGAGCATTTGTGGGGCATCCTCAAATGGAAAGTGGAGGAGCGCAAGATCCCTAACATCCACCAGTCCTGTGATGTCGTCATGGAGGAGTGGAAGAGGACTAAAGTGGCAATCTGGGAAGCTCTGGTGAACTCCATGCTCAAGAGGGTTAAGGCAGTGTTGGAAAATAATGGTGTCCATACAAAATATTGACACTTTAGGCCCCAGTTGGACATTTTCACTTAGGGGTGTACTCACTTTTGTTGCCAGCGGTGTAGAAATGAATGGCTGTGTGTTGAGTTATTTTGAGGGGGCAGCAAATTTACACTGTTATACAAGCTGTACACTCACTACTTTACATTGTAGCAATGTGTTGTTTCTTCAGTGTTGTCACATGAAAAGATATAATAAAATATTTACAAAAATGTGAGCGGTGTACTCGCTTTTGTGAGATACTATATATATATATATATATATATATATATATATATACTGTATAAAACATTTACTACTGCCCTCTCCTCATTATTACTTATCCTCTCCTGCTTATTCTTAGCCCACATACCAACATAACTTTCAGGACACTGGGATATGTGCCTTCTTATAAACCTGCTCATCAACTCACTTCCTTCACCGTTCTGCTTCAACTGACTTCAGGGGGGTATTTCAACCAGTCTTAGCACTTTTTTTATCCAACTTTCACCTACACACCCATCATCGTTCTTTCTCTGGCAGCAGATGCAATCCAGACACTCTAGTTTCCATTAAACTGTTTCCAGAAACCAGCCTCTTTGTTTAACCACTTAAGCCCCGGAGGATTTGACTGCTCAAAGACCAGGGCCTATTTTGCGATTCGGCACTGCGTGGCTGTAACGGTCAATTGCGCGGACCTGCGACACTGTACCCAAATTAAAACAACGTCCTTTTTTTCCCACAAACAGAGCTTTCTTTTGGTGGTATTTGATCACCTGTGCGATTTTTTTTGCGCTATAAACAAAAAAAGAACATCAATTTTGAAAAAATAACAATATTTTTCAATTTTTTTTTAAATGAAATTCCTCCCCAAAAAATGTAAAAGTCAAATTTTTTTAAACACTTTAGGCCAATTTGTTTTCTGCTACATATTTTTGGTAAAAAAAAATCACAATAAGCATATTTTTATTGGTTTGCGCAAAAGTTATTGCATTTACTAACTAAGGGAAAGATTTATGTAATTTTTATTGTTTTTTTTTTAACTAGTAATGGCGGCAATCTGCGATTTTTTTTTGCGGGACTGCGACATTGCGGCGGACAGATCGGACACCTGACTAAAATTTTTGACACTTTTGGGGGTACAAGTGAGCCGCCGGTCACTCGCGTGGGGATGGCCGCGAATGATCGGGGGCAGGAGCGCGCCTCCGGCGGCGCGCGCTCGCCCCCTACAGGCTCCTGGGCGAGCAACATAGTACTACGCTGCTTTGCCCAGGAGGGGCTGACTGCCGCAGTAAATGTACTTGCGGCGGTCGGCAAGCGGTTAAGCTTTCTTTGGAATGATTACTTTGTCTGTAACATGCTTACCTCTTTCCATGACATTTTTATCTCCAACTCCTTTAGCCTACTGGTCATTACTTAAAATTTGGCATCAAGAATCTAACTCTGCCTCTCCAGCTTGCCTCTCCCATGGTAGCCTCTATTGGACTCACTGACCCAGGCCCAGTGGACAATTAAAGGGTAGAGTTGGAATTCTTCTGTCCACACAAATACATTTTTAAGTTCTTCCTTCACTGCCTATTCATTCAACCAGCAAACAGTTAACTATAGAAACTTGTGCTAGTTCCCTTCTCTTCTCTATTCTGCTGCTGATGATCTCAATATACAATTCTCAACCCTGTCCTAACCTAACCTGGCCATTTCTGTTTACAACAGCTTACTCGCATCTTCACTGGATGCACATTTTGCCTTCACTACATGCAGAATTAGGTCCCGACCACTACAATCCTGGCAAGCGGGTGAAACCAGAAATCCCAAACAACATGGCCGTATTATTCAGTAAGCGTGGTTTAAAACTAGGTCACTGCAAGAGTTTACCCTGTAAAAAACTGCCCACCTAAAATATAATACCTGTCTACATGCTGTAAAACAGACCTAATGTATCATTCTCTCAACTAGTTCTCAATAACTATTTTCTACCGCTACTACATTTATTCTCTACTTCCCCCACTACCACCACTAACTAACTCATTCACTGCACAGGACATTGCCAATCATGTCATAAACAAGATAAACAAAATTTGTGGTGAAATTGCCATTGTCTAGTTACAGTATCTCCACCAAATAACATACCATATCTACCTACCAGGCTACCACCACACTCTGCTCTTTTGACACAGTCACTAAAGAGGAGGTTTTTAAACTTTTCTCTGACATCATTCTATCCACCTGCCATCTAAACCCCATTCATTCACAATTACTCTAATCACCCTCTTGCTTTATTCAATGCTCTCTCACTCACATCGTCAGTCTCTCTCTTTACTGGCACCTTCCTCTCCCCTCTAAAACATGCACTTGTCATTCTGTTACCTATAAAGCCATCATTGGACACCACCAGTCATCAACCTAAGACCATCCCTTTTTCTCTGATTTACTGTTAAATGCCTAGTTTGCAACTGTTTGACTGCTACCTCACTGATAACATTCTTCTGTACAACATTCCACAGAAACTGCCCTTCTAAACCTCAATAAAGGCATACTAACTACTAAAACCAATCTTCAATGCTCAATTCTCTTACTATTCAACCTTTCTGCTGCCTTCAAAATAGCTGACGGGGGAGGAGCGACCCTTGATGCTGATGGCCGCATTAGCTGAGAGCTCTCACCAGGACCGGGGATTTTAGCTGCTCACTGCACACATCAGACCTCCACATCAACTCACCAGCTGTGGGAAATTGCCCTCAAGCTCCAGGGATGCCCAGGTGCCAAAGAGACCCGCCGCAGCCGGGAAACTGACCCTATATTTTCCATCCGTGGTGGATGGACCACGCCAAAATGGAGCCCGGACCCACAGTCAGAAAGACGTAGACAGTGCTCTAGCGGCTGTGGCTCTCCTACCCTGCGAGGACGCTGCTGACTCTGCCAGCCCTCCTCAGACATCCGAGAGATCCACTCCCTCTACAAGGAGCCCGGCAAAAATTAAACCCAGGAGGAGCTCCCTGTCAGGCTCAGGAGATGCCGATACTGGGTTAAGTGATACCCTGCCAAATGATTTTATGGACGTTGCTCCCACCGATCCTATTAACTCTTTCCCTACTAGTTGTCAGCCTATATCGGACACAACCCTAAAAGAGATGTTAATCTCCCTGCGATCATCACTACAGGCTTACCTGCTTTCTGGCCTACACCAATGTACAAGAGAAGTGCAAGTGCTAGAAACTAGAGTGGATAATATGGAAGATCAACTCACTGATTTTGCATCCTCATTCAATACTATGGTCGATGCACACACAGTACAATCAGATGACATCTTATGGATCAAATCCAAATTGGCCGACTTGGAGGATCGGTTGTGCCGTAATAATTTCAAGATATGGGGGGTCCCAGAAACATAGCTGATTACCCACTTCTCCTTAAAAAAAAAAAAAAACACTCCCTTGGCTTCCAAGACTCTTTTTATGGTTCTCCTCCTCTATGCACTCCTTCAGTGTCCCCTACAGCTCTACCTTCTCCTTTCCTCTTCCTCTTTCCATAGGACTCCCCTGAGATTTGTCATTGGACCCCTTCTCTTCTCTGTATACTGTATACTTATTTTCCATTGGTCAGTTGATAACCTCATATGGCTTTCAATACCACCTCTATGCCCATGATGCCAAAATGTATTTCTCTTCACCACATTCAGTCTCCTTGCTCACAAATATTATACTAATTATCAAATCAGTATGAATGTCAAACCACTTTCTAAAATTCAGTCTTTGAAAAACTGAGTTCTGATATTTACAACCCCAACCCCATTTCCCTCTCCCCAGAGTTTCCATTGAGATCATTAGCACCTTCTATAATGGGTCTAGTTGTAATCCTGGACTCCTCTGCAATATTTCCTAATTATGCCCCTTCTTTTTTTTAAAAAAAACCTTATTGAAGCAATGTTACGATACATGAATAATGCAAGTAGGACATTGATACAACACATTTTACATTTTATGAGAGTCAGAAGCCGAGCAAGAGTAATGGCTCGTAGCTGACCCGGATGCAGTTAGGGAGGTTCAATCTCTCTTTCTTTTTAAACAGTTTTTTTTGAAGGCAAAAGAAACATGGTACAGTAACATGCAGTGGAAAGATTAGGTACATGCCGTGATAAAACAAGTCGCATTAAAATACAGAACTGCAGCATATAACATTCAAGTAACAGGTAACAATGTTATACGTATATGGGATCGACCCGGGGTCCAGACTTACAGGCAATGATGGTACGCTCTAACTGTAGGTGTGGCCGAGGTCACAATGCGTGGATGGACCCCCACACAGAAGGGATCTCAACCAAAACAAAGGTATATCACCTAATTGGGTATGCCGGGGGCCGAGTGGGGGGGGGGGCTGGGTTGGCAGGGTTGGGAAGAAATCAGGGTAAGTAGGAGGGGGTCGTGGGGAGGAGGTAACAGCAGGTGTCCGGAGGGAGCCTCGAACCCCCCTAGGGGCTCAATCTCTTTTTCTATCACGGTGATCAGTGCACATGAAAGAAAATCTTACATTTTAAGTTATTACTAAAACATAAATAGAGAGGAATACTTCTAATTGGGACAGTAGTTCTCATGACCTTGGTGATTCTATGGATTTACCTCACTATTGATGGATTTCATCATACTTCCTCTTGTGACTCTGGGATAGGAAGTGAAGAAAAATCTCCCCAATGGGACACAAATAGCTAAAACAAACCCAACTGGGGTTTTGATCTTCCCAGTGCCTATCCAATAGGATAATCAATGACCCCACCAAGCTACTGTACTTATTCACTCTCTTGTTATCTCCCACCTCGGCCACTGAAACTCCCTCCACATTGGCCTCTCTCTACACAGACTACCTTCTCACAGCCTATCATGAAGATTGCTGTCAGACTCCTCCACCTTATCAACTGTTTAATCTCTGCCATCCCTCTCCACCAATCCCTCCACTGGCTTCTGAATACCCAACAAATAACATTCAAAATATTAACAACAGCCTACAAGGTAATTTGCATTCTGCCTTAAGTTACATCACCAATCTCAACACAAAAAAGTCAACCAAAGCATCTTCTTCGCTCCTCCCAAGACCTCCTGCTCTCTAGCTCCCTTGTCACCTCATCCCATGTTCACTTCCAGGACTTCTCCCAAGTCTCTCCCATCCTCTTCTGCACCTTACTCTAATCTGTCTGATTATCTCCTATTCTATCTACCTTCAAGTGATCCCTGAAAACTCATCTTTTTAGAGAAGCATATAATGCCTCCCATAAATAGCAATTTGAGCTTACTTTCACACTCAATCCATCCCCGCACAATTACCACCTTTTGTATAATTGTACCCTCTCTGTAGATTGTAAACTCCCATGTGCAGGGCCCCCCCCTTACCCTCTTGTCTTAAATAGTATTAACAATGTCTTTTTTAATTTTTTAAAGTGTTTCCCAAACTGATGATGGTATATAAAGATTATTTTATACTAATGAAATGACCTACTCCTGATAACCTAGACTGTTGCCATTGGAAAAAAGTATCCCCATTGGAATATTTACATATTTTTATTGTCGTGATAACCAAATATATTGAATTCTCCTTCACTTTTAATCCTGGTGACAGTTGTCACTAGGAAAAATAAAGAGAGTGGATCTCCCATACGGGGACACAGACAGCAAGACAAAAACTACCAAGGGTTCAAACCTTTCACTACTCTATCCAAAACTAAACAAAAAAAGGGCTTTAATTACTCTGTAAGACGATTTCTAATTTTTTATTTTATATTTTGCTAATTATTGTTATACTTTATTATAATTAAATGTATATTTTCTGTTATGACACAGATCATGCTTAAAAGTAATATTACAACAATATTCTTTTTGGGATTCCATAATATGGGCAAATTTAACCTTTTGGTCTTCTCCCTAATCCTTATAATATATTGTGCAGCAATATGTGGAAACCTCCTAATCATCATGCTGGCGTCCTACAGCAAAACCCTCCATTCCCCGATGTACTTCTTCCTCACCCAGCTGTCTGTATCTGATATCATATTGATTACTGATATTGCTCCTAACATGCTTAATATTGTACTACATGAGCGGACATCCATATCTTTCCCTGGATGCATCACACAGTTTTATTTTTTTGCTTTATCAGAGACATTTGAATGTTTTCTTCTGACAGTGATGTCCTACGACCGCTATCTAGCCATTTGTTATCCTCTGCATTATGTCTCCATTATGAGTCAAGCTGTTTGCATTACATTTGTTTTTGTAGGCTGGCTGTTAAGTAGTTCTTTAACATCCTTCATAATACATGGTGTGTGTTCATTAGAATTCTGCGGGCCAAATACTATTGACCAATTCTTCTGTGATTTTTATCCTGTGATGAAACTTTCTTGTTCAGACACATTCATTGTCCAGATGGAATCCACATTGCTTTGCACTGCTTTCGTAGTCTTGCCATTCCTCTTGATAGTACTTTCATATATATACATTGCTTTAACTATATTAAAGATTTCGTCCATTTCAGGGAGGCTAAAAACCTTTTCTACTTGCAGCTCCCATCTGACAGTTGTGTCTATATTTTATGGGACTCTAATCTCCATGTATGTCCTTCCAAATAAGGGGCAGTCACAGATGATCAGTAAAATACTGTCTCTATTGTACACAGTGTTTACTCCTTTTATAAACCCTTTTATATACAGTTTGAGGAATAAGGACATCAAAAATGCGTTGGGGTTTATAATGCATAATAAAAAAAGACTGTGAGGCTTTTGCAAAAAAAAAAAAAAAAAATTAATAAAATCCCTGCTACCTTAAGATTAAGGCAGTAAATCCTAACCTTTCATGGTGCCTGAGCCGCTGGTCACTGCACTGTTTATGGGTAGAGATTGGGCAAATTATGGGATCCACTTAAATCTGCCCCAATGATTACCATGGTAGTGTCCAGTGGGAGGGGTTTGAAGAAACGAATGAATCTTTAGTTCCCAGTGCCACCCTTTAGTTAGGACCTCCCTGGTTTTAGGGTTTTTGGGGCAGAGACATTTGGTCCTCCAGTTATTTTTAATCTTATACAATATTGGTATAAGTTAACCTCCCTGGCGGTATGATTCTTTTGGATTTTAGGTGCTGAAAGCGGTACCATTATTTTGCATGTAATTCTTGTGAATGGGCAGCCCAAACCAACTGTATACATTATATATACATATATATATATATATATATATATATATATATATATATATATATATATATATATATATATATATATAATAAATGTATACAGTTGGTTTGGGATGCTCATTCACAAGAATTACGTATATATATATATATACATAAAAAGTACAGTAAAACTGCAGGAAAGGGCACTGGGGGGCAAACTAATGTGAATTTTGAATTGTATCAGTGTGTTTGGTGTGTTTTTACATTTGAATTTTCCGCCGGTTCCACCCCCCTGCGAACGTCACGTCGCAGGAGACGGAAGCCGGGGCACGGAGACGATCGGGAGGAAGATCCGCCGCGAGACACCGCCGGGACACATTGCTGGATCCCATTGACAAGGTAAGTAACCTCTTTCACAGGATCCAGCTATGCTTCTGGCGGTACCCCGAGTATGGCTTGGGGTTACCGCTTTTGGCTCTGAAATTTAACCCCGAGCCATGCTCGGGAATACCGCTAAGAAGGTTAAGTCTGGCACACACAATGAAAAAATTGGACTAAAAAAAAAAAATGCTTTTGGAGTGAATGGCCAATAATCTGATTGTTAGTACACAGCTTTCGAGAGCCAATCCCAAAAGTTCATGCAAAAATATCCAAAGGGACAAGCATTACATTTTTTTTCGTAAGATAGCTAAATTAACAATTTGTGTAATAAGTATAGTAAAAAAAAAATGAGTTAGCAAGACTGCGTATGCTCAGTAACAAAAGAATACATTACAATAGAATAAAATACATTACATCACTTCCAAAGTTGTTTTCTGTCTTACGAGAATTTTCGTAACTTTAGTAACCTATTTGTTTTTGAGACTAGCATGCAAAAAAAAAAAAACGGATCAATCATCCAATATTCTCATTGTGTGAGTTAGGCTTTATTTTTCACTTGTTCACTGTTATTGTCATTTTTTTACTTGCTTTGTTTTGTGTGTTATACAAATAAATATTCCTTCTTTAGCCTTGATGTGTCAGAAGATGTGATGTTGCCAGGAAGGTCATCGACATCCAGAAATAGAGTACCAAAACATCATTTGATATTAAGCCCCACCTAATAATATATAGACCTTCCTTACAGTATTAGGTGCAGTGCATCAAAAATGTTTGTGCCCCCCATTAAATAGTAAAAGAGGTCAATATACTATTAGACCTCTCTTGTTAAAGAGGTTGTAAACCTCCAACTAAAAAAAATTAATAAAAATGAAAACCTGAAAGACAAAGGCATACTGAGCTTGTATGCATTGCATATGAGCTCATTATGAAATACCCGCCTTAGAACGAGTCCCTTCCAGTGGCGCCCGCTCGCCGCTGAGACTTCTGACATGTTCACCCGTCTTCCCTACGAGTTTGCATCCACCAGCCCTCTGATTGGCCTGGAGCCACGATTACATCATGCGCGGGAGCCGTCGTTTATGGCACAGGGCTGCATGCAATGTAAATATCTCCTAAACTGTGAATGTTTTAGGAGATATTTAGGAGATATTTGCAGTTCCTATAGGTAGGCCTTATCATAGGCTTACCTATAGGGAAAAGTTACAAGTGGGACTTTACTTCCTCTTTTACCAGTTCTGGACCGGAAAGATTTGCCCCCTTAATGACCAGGCCATTTTTTGCGATTCGGCACTGCGTTATTTTAATGGAAAATTGTAAGGTCATGTGACACTGTACTGAAATAAAATTGATGTCATTTTTTCCCCACAAATAGAGCTTTATTTTGGTGATAGTTGATCACCTGCGCTAAAAACAAAAAAACAGCGACAATTCTGAAAAAAAAAAAAACAATATTTTTTACATTCTGCTATATAACATTACCAGAAAAATAAATAAATAAAAAATCTAATTTTTTTCATCGTTTTAGGCCAATTTGTATTCTGCTACATATTTTTTGTAAAAAAAAATCACAATAAGCGTATTTTGATTGGTTTGCACAAAAGTAATCGTGTCTACAAACTAGGGGAAAGATTTATGTCATTTTTTTTTACAAGTAATGGCGGCGATCTGCGATTTTTAGTGGGACTTCAACATTGTGGCGGACAGATCAGACCCCTAACTGACATTTTTGACACTTTTGGGGGTACCAGTGACATTACTACAGTAATCAGTGCTAAAAATATGCACTATTAGTGTAATAATGACACTGGCAGGGAAGGGGTTAACCTAGTGGGTTATCAAAGGGCTAAATGTGAGCCTGGGGGAGTGTTTACTAACTGTGGGGGGGGGGGGAGTGGCTTGTGAAATGACCATAGAGACCTGTGATCCTATATAGAAGGATCATAGGCGCTCTGTGATCATTCCAGAGAGAAGAATGGTCTGCTGCGTTTACAACAGCTGAGCGGTGTTCTCTCTCAGAGGGGAGCGATTGCAGGTGCGTGCTGGCCCCCCAGCACCACGCACGTGACCGGCGTAGTACTACATCGTTTCGCGCAGCCGAGCCAAACTGTCGCAGTAAAACTGCAGCAGGCTGGCAAGTGGTTAATGGATTTCTCCCCCTCCTAAAACCTAAGCTGACTATAACCTGGGTAAAAAAGATATGTATACTTACCTATTTTTACCTGCTCTGGTCTGGTCATGTGTTCTGGCTACCCTGTGTCAAAAATGGGCAACAGCAAGGAAGAGAAGGAAGTGTCAACAGCAAATAAGCCTTAGAAGTTTATGGGTTATGCCACCACTCCGAGACATTACAAGCCAATGTCAAGCACTCTTTCCATTCCTCTGCAGCTGCCAATGACTGACACAGGAGATCACGTGACCTGAGAGGGGTTAAATTAGGTAAGTATATATACATATTTTTTGCATAGTCAGCATAGGTGTTAGGAGAGGAGGAGCAATTTTTTGATTGGTTAGAATGTCTACCCTCTCATGGGCTACCATGTGTTAAATTGATATATCTATCAGTGTCCACTATCGAGTAGATATAGGAGGAGTTCCCTGTAGTGCATTTGCACATCTTTCCCAGCCAGGAGTATTATCTCCAAGGGTTAGAAAGGCTGGATTCATCTCTTTTTGCATGGATAGTGTAGGACCCACTGATAATGGGGTACTTTGACGTAGTAGTGGGCTTGAGCACTATATGGCCATATGGTGGGACCAAATCCCCATTTTTATTTATGGATTGTCTTCAGATTTGGTAGTAATTTCTTTTGCATGTGCGCGCTATTCTTTTTTAATATAAATTGATATATGGCATTAGATGCCTAATTTCGGTCAAGGGCTACCTCTGCAAACAGTTGCTGCTTAAAGCAGTGTGCATCCAGGCTTGTCTGGCCCTAAAGACAAACACCCAAATGAGAGCATTGTCTTAGGTAAACAACAGCAGGCCATTGGGGTTGATTTACTAAAACTGGTGAATTAAAATTTTGGTGCAGCTGTGCATGGTTGCCAATCAGGTTCTAACTTCGGCTTATTCAATTAAGCTTTGCCAAAAAAACTGGAAGCAGATTCATTTCTATGCAGAGCTGCACCAGATTTTGCACTAATTTATTTTTAGTAAATCAACACCATTGTCCAGTTAGTGAGATGGTGCTTAACCACTTACCCACTGGGCACTTATACCCCCTTCCTAACCAGAGCCGATTTTCAGGTTTCGGTGCTCTCGCATTTTGAATGACAATTATTCATGCAACACTGTACCCATATGGAATTTGTGTCCTTTTTTCACACAAATAGAACTTTCTTTTGGTGGTATTTAATCAACACTGGGGTTTTTTGTGCTACAAATAAAAAAAAATGAACATTTTGTAAAAATGAAAAATGCATTTTCGTAGTTTCAGTTATAAAATTTAGCAATTTTTCCTCATGAATTTTGGCCAAAAATTATACTGCTACATATCTTTGCTAAAATTAACCCAATTAATTATATATTATTTGGTCTTTGTGAAGGTTAAAGAGTCTAAAAGCTATGGTGAAAATTACTGAAAATTAAACACGTCTGATGCACTGCCGGCCTATCTCATTTCTTGAGACACTAACAAGCCAGGAAACTACAAATACCCCCAAAATGACTCCTTTTTGAAAAGTAGACATTCCAAGGTATTTAGTAAGAGGCATGCTGAGTTTTTTTTAAGTTGTAATTGTTTCCACAATTCTTTGCAAAATGAAGATTTTTTTATTTTATATTTTTCACAAAATTGTCATATTACCAAGTTATTTCTCACATGCTGTATAGGCATACTTGCAACTACACTCCAAAATACATTCTGCTCTTCCTCCTGGGCATGGCTATACCACATGTGAGACTTTTTCACAGCCTGGTCACATACGGAGGCCCAACATCCAAGTAGCACCTCCAGGCATTCTAGGAGCATAAATTACACATATCATTTCCTGACAACCTATCACACTTTTGAAGGCCCTGGAGCACCAGGACAATGGGAACACCCACAACATTACCCCGTTTTGGAAATCAAGCATCCCAGAACATAATATAGGAGGCATTATGATGAACATGTCATTTTTTCCACAAGTTTTTGGAAAATGTGGAAAGAAAATGAAAACTTTTTCTTTTTTTTTTTTTTTACACAAAGTTGTCCTTTGATAAGATATTTCTAATACATAGCATGTACATAGCAAAATGACACCCCAAAATACATTCTGCTACTCCTCCTGAGTATGGCAATACCACATATGTGAAATGTTTACACAGCCTAGCCACATACAGAGGCCCAACATTCAGGGAGCACTGTCAGGTGCTCAAGGGACATACAATTACAAACATCATTTCCTGACTACCCATTACACTTTTGTGAGGCACTGTAGGGCACTAGGGATGATCGAACGGTTCGGGTCGACCATCGGTTTGGCCCGAACATTGGGTGTTTCGAGGTTCGGCCGAATTTAGAACTTTATGCCCAAAAAGTTCGGAATTCGGCAACCAGAACCGACCAAAATGCAATGGTTCAGGAAATGGGCTTTAAAAGCCTGTGATTGGACCAGAACCATTAGCAAAAGCCAATTGAGGGGGCAGAAGAATGCTAGGAATGTGATTGGAGTGACTAGGGGGTCCATAGTCCAATCATTAGTGAATTTGCCCCCCAGTATATAAGATAGCCCCCATTGTTATACTGGACATGGAAGAAAGTGGAAGCAGTTCTGTTAATTTTACTTTAAAAGTGTCATTTAGCATTTATTAGTTTGAGGAAAGGGATATCTAGTGTAGTTAGAGTGCTCTTTTACACTTTAGTTAGCTTCAAAAATTTAGTTTCTGTAGGGAAAGTATGAAGTGTCAGGGTGACCGTAATGTAGTGTAGGGTTAACTGACTGCTATGGCAGGGTGACCGAACCCTTCCATATCAGGGTGACCGTAATGTAGTGTAGGGTGAACTGACAGTGAATGCTATGGCAGGGTGACCAAACCCTTCCATAGCAGGGTGACCGCAATAGAGAAAAGCTATTTTCTCTTAGGTGACTTTCGCTGCAGGGATATGGCTTTGCCGCCGCCAGCATTTTTGGCTGCAGGCGTTGCTAGTGCTTTTTTGAGCACATGTTTGGAGTCAGACATGACATCTGAACATGTGTATAGGGTGTATATATATACACACCCATGTCTGTATATATATACACCTGCACATATATAGGTGTGAAAGGAGCAGAAAAAACTACTTGCGCTAATGAAATAATTAACACCAATATATTTCTGCTCCTATCACACCTATATATGTCTAGGTGTGTATATACATATAAGTATGTGTGTATATACACCACTATACACAAGTTCAGATGTTTTGCCTGCCTCCAAAGAACCCAAAAAAATGCCCAAAAAACGCCCAGGTGTGTTGTTGAAGGCATTTTTTTGGGGGTTTTTGGAGGCAGGCAAAACATCTGAACTTGTGTATAGTGTACCTGTCTCCAAAAACCCCCAAAAAATGCCTGCAACAACACACCTGGGCGTTTTTTTTTTGGCGCTAGCGTTTTTTTTGGGCATTTTTTTGGGTTCTTTGGAGGCAGGCAAAACATCTGAACTTGTGTATAGTGGTATATATACCACTATACACAAGTTCAGATGTTTTTCCTGCCTCAAAAGAACCCAAAAAAATGCCCAAATAAAACACCTGCTATTAAACCGGCAAGGTGTTCTAATACAAACAATCTTTTTTTTTATGGTTCTGGACATGCTACAGAGCTGAAACTTCACAGGTACACTTTTTAGACCCCCAGATACTAAATCCAAAGTCAAAATAAAAAAAATATCTTTTTTTTTTTTTTCATTTTTTCAATAATTGGCTTTTTTTTATCAACAATTGACAATTTTTAAGAACTTTTTTTTGTGTGATTAATAGTCCCTGGGGCATGACCCAGAACCCTAGGCACTTTTTAGGGGCATTTATTGGGTTTTAGGGCTTTAAAATTGTGTTTATTGATTACCAAAGTTCGGGTCCATTGATTTCAATGGGGTTCTGAAATCCGGG
This sequence comes from Pelophylax lessonae, assembly GCF_965119305.1. Lineage (NCBI taxonomy): Eukaryota > Metazoa > Chordata > Amphibia > Anura > Ranidae > Pelophylax > Pelophylax lessonae. Next base: position 645,561,800 of record NC_138771.1, read on the forward strand.
CCGAACTTTCGGGTAGTTCGGATGTTCTGGCCGAACCGAACTTTTCAAAAGTTCGATCATCCCTATAGGGCACTAATAAGCACTGTAGTGGCACTGGATGTGGCATGGATGAGTACTGATGTGGCATTGATTTGGCACAGATGAGCACTGATGTGGCATGGATGGGACATGGATGAGCACTGACGTGGCACGGATGAACTCTGTTGTGGCATGGATGTGGCACGGATAAGCACTGATGTGACATGTATGTGACATGGATGAGTACTGATGTGACATGTATGTGGCATGGATGAGTACTGATGTGGCATGTATGTGGCATGGATGAACACTGATGTGGCATGGATGAGGCACAGATGAGCACTGATCAAGCACGGATGAGCACTGATGTGGCATGGATGTAGCACGGATGAGCACTGATGAGGCATGGATGTGGCATGGATGGGCACTGATGTGACATGGATGTGGCATGGGTGAGCACTAATGTGGCATGGATGAGCATGGATGAGCACTGATGTGACATGGTTGTGGCATGGGTGAGCACTGACGTGACATGGATGAGGCATGGATGAGCACTGATGTGGCATGGCTGAGCACAGGTGAGGCATGGGTGGGCACAGATGAGGCATCGATATGGCATGGATAGGCATGGATGAGGCACGGATGGTTATAAATGAAGCACAGATGGGCATGAATGAGGCACAGATAAGGCACAGATTGGCATGAATGATTCATGACTGAGGCACAGATTGGCATGAATGAGGCACGGATGAGACACATATGGGAATTATTGAGGCACAGATTGGCATGAATGAGGCATGATTGAGGCATGGGTGAGGAACAGATAGGCATAATTGAAACACAGATAAAGCACAGGTGAGCAGTGCTGCGGTTTCCCAAACTGTGCCAGTTTGTTGACAACTGATTGCTCTGTCATTGGTGGTAAAGGGCCGCTGTCATTGACCCTTTACCACGATTGGAATGTGCAGGGGCTGGTGAACCCGGTGAGCATGGACATTTCCGCATGCACGTCCCAGGGGGAGCACAGGAAGCGCGATTCTGGAAGGACATTATTGTACACCCTCCCAGATTAAGCCAACCGCCCTGTAGCCATCATTCGGCTATGGCCCAGTTGGCAAGTGGTTAAACAGGCAGAGATTTTGGACAGTCGTCCAAACTAGGTGATTAAACAGTCAGATGGCTGGATGTTGTTATGTGGCTGCAAAACGCTTGAAAAACCCCTATTAGAGTAAACCTAATTTTTTCTATGTATATCTAGGATTAATAAGAGGCAAAATGCCTTAAAGTCTACTTAGTGGGCTGGCTCATTATAAAGCAATTAATTTTATTAATATTACCTTCTTTGACAGTGCTGTGCCCTGCCATGATGTGAAAAGGGTTTTGTGTCAACCAAGATTCTCATCCAGGCAGGTTAAGGGGCTTCATGGTGCTTGTGCCATACAGAGGAAACTGGATTTTCAGTTTCTTCATGGATAGAGAAAACCTGGTTTTGGTCCTAGAGTCTGGAAGTCTCCAATCCTAGGTCGAGGTTTTGGGGACAGCCAGTACAATGATTGTGCAGGTGTGTACAGGGCTTTTCTTAGAGTTCTGACTCTAACAACTCTGACTCTAACCCAATAATTGGGCCCCTTTCACACAGGCAGACCGTTCAGATCCGCCTGTAAGTTTTTTTGGCGGATCTGAACGGTCCCCCCATGCATCTCTATGGGGCATCGAATGTCAGCGGAGACATGTCCGATGACATCTGATCCGTCAAATCTGGACAGATGGAAACCCTATTTTCCATCCGTCCAGCGGATCGGATGGGATCGGATGAGAAAGGACCGATGGTTCGTTCCCATCCGATTCCCCCATAGAGATGCATGGGGCTCTGACAGCTGTGTCTCCGCTGTCATTCTCCTTCTCAGCGGGGGGATCAGCGGATCGATCCCCCGCTGAGATAAATGGAGTCCGCTGACGGAGCTGATAGTGTGAAAGAGTCCTTAGGGGTTGTTTTACTAAAGGCAAATAGGCTGTGCACTTTGCAAAATGCAGTTTCATTCTGCAAGATCAGTTGCTCCAGAGCTTAGTAAATGAGCAGCAGCCCTGCTGACTTCTATCATCCAATCATGTGCAACCAAAAATGCTGTTTTTTTTTTTAATTCTTGTATGTGATTGGGTACTCTTTGCAAAGTGAAGCTTTACCTTATTTACTAAGCTCTGGAGCAAATGTACTTCCAGAGTGCAATTGCACTTTGCAAAGTGCATAGTCTATTTGCCTTTAGGATATAAATCCCTAAGGCTGTGAACCCGAACATTGCACCAAACCCTACTGAAGTCCAAGTCCTTCTTTTTTCCTGGCCTTTTGCAAGGATAATTTGCAAGCTATTGTTAAAGAAGTGTATGGGTATCTGGGCATGTACCAATTAAATAAAGTTTATAAATACCGTTCCGTGGTTCAGAATAGGAGGGGCACATGCTTGCTGCCCTCTCTTTTTTGGCTACCATACCTGGATAAGGGCCTGTTACTATTGTTTACCATGCAAAAAGCATGACCCTTCACTCGAACCATACCAGGCCACGTGCCTTAAACATTGCAAGGGTAACTTGTAAAGTGGGCGGTAAGGGGTCCATCAAAGCACCTTTTCCCTATGTTCAGAGGACACGGGCCTTGTCCCCAAATCTGATTTCAAGAGGATGTGGAGTTTGAGGAGGTGACTCATTGGAATGTGTAAGCCCCTTTATTTTTTAATTTTTTTTATAAATTCAATGTTTATTAAAAGAGGAATAGGCATACAATACAGGTAAGAGTAATGGTACAGGTCCAAACACAGGATATAAACAGATAACAACTTAAAAAAAAAACAATAGCGAACCGTAGGACACATGACCACACAGTAGTAAATAATATAGACGATATCAAAGAAGATCTCTACGAGAAGTCAGACCCCCGGAGAGGTCTCACCCTCCACCGGCATCTATCACATGGCCGGGGTACGGAGAAAGAGGGGCAATCCGGGCGGCCTGACCCCCCCCCCCTGCAGTCGTCTAGAGGTAATAAGCGTACGTATGCCCAGGGGGAACGGGTGGTTTTTTAGAGGTTGGGAAGAACCAACAGGATAAGAGGGAGAGTAGAGCAAAGAAGGGGGAAGGTGAGAGAAGGAGAAAAAAAAAGGGGGGTGGGGAAGGAGAGAGGGGGGGGAGGAGATGGCCAACCGGTCTACCTGTAACAATCTAGGCAACCAAGTCTTTGTATTCTGTGGAAAAACTGAACTCATGCCAGTAGTACCAGCGTTTGTGGAACTTCTCCCTAGTGCCCCGTTGTAAGCCCCTTTATAATAAGAGGGCTTTTAGATATCCACACCCCAGGGGAATGAGTGTGGGGTACATTAGTAAACATTATATTCACTCGCATAGTTAAAAGTTAAATTAAGACACCAATATCTCAAATAAAGTCTCTAACAAATTCCAGAAAAAAATAAACAATGTTCCTTGATGTAAATAAAATGGCAATCACATCATCCAGGGATGTAAATTATCATCAATCGTGTTGACCCACCACCATGGTGACAACAACCCAATGATGTTGCCCCACCTCCACAATAACCCACCACATGATGAAGCTTCTCTGCTGCTATTCCAGTCTCAAAGGACAGATCCCTGGCTGGCTGCTGTTTGCAAAACAAATGCTGGGTAACATTATTGACCAAATATAGTCATGAACATATTTGGTTAATCGCTTGCCGACCACCGCACGACTATTTACTGATTTACTGCGGCGGTCAGCCCCTCACAGGCAAAGCGCCGTAGGGCTACGTCGCTAGCCTGTCAGGGTCTAGGGAGCGAGCGCGTGCCGCCGGAGGCGCGCTCCCGCGCGGTCACGGACCCCCCCCCCCGCGTGTGTGACCGGCGGACCCGATGTCCGCCGGTCACTCGCAATCGTCTGTTAGAGCGGGAGAAAGGCAGGCGGCTAATGTAAACAAGCCGCCTGTCATTCTCCCCTGTGTAAGAATAGTGATCATATGGTTCTACTATGTAGGACCGTTGATCACTGTTCCTACACCTCAAGCCACAGCCAATCACAGTTAGAATCACGCCCCTAGGGACACACATAACCCCTCTCTCTCAAAAAAAAGTTAACCCCTTCACTGCCAGTGTCATTTTACAGTAACAGTGCATATGTATAGCACTGATTACTGTAGTAATGTCACTGGTAACCCCAAAATGTCCAAAAATGTCAGTCAAGGGTCCGATCTGTCCACCGCAATGTCGCAGTACCGCAAAAAAAATTGCATATCGCCGCCATTACGCATTAAAAAAAAAAACAACAAAAATGACAAAAATCTTTCCCTTTGTTAGTAAACGCGATAACTTTTGCGCAAACCAATCAAAATACACTTTTTGCAATTTTTTTTACCAAACATATGTAGCATAAAACAAATTGGCCAAAATGTTAAAAAATTTTGATTTTTACATTTTTTTGGGGGGAATTTCATATAAAAAATTGTGAAAAATATTGTTATTTTTGCAAAATTGTCGCTCTTTTTTTGTTTATAGCACATGATAAAAAAATCGCACAGGTGATCAAATACCACCAAAAGAAAGCTCTGTTTGTGGGGAAAAAAAAGGACATCAAATTTGTTTAGGTACAGTGTCGCACGACCGCGCAATTGTCCGTTAAAGTCACGCAGTGCCGAATCGCAAAATAGGCCCTGGTCAGGAAGGGGTAAAAACTTACGGGGCTTAAGTGGTTAATAAAATTGCCCAGGATCAGCTAACTTGTTTACAAATAGAAGCCAACTGGGGATCTGTCATTTAGCATCAGAAGAATGACAACCACAAAATGACAGATCCCAGGCTAGTTTGTTATCAAACAGCAGTTGAGGATTCAGACGGGTGAATTGGCCAATCTGAACCAGTTATTTGGTGGTTCACCAGACTGCAAACAGGCTCGAAATCCTAAGCTCATCCCTATTACCTATGTATAAAAAAGTGCTTTCTGTTGGTCTTTAAGGGGTATATTTATAAATCAGTGAATCTAACATTCACCAAATATTCTCTGCCATTGAATCTTCTAGGTACATGAGTTTTAAATGACAATGATTGATTCACAAATAGAGAATAATAGGCAAAAGTCTAATTAACTGCTTTATAAATAACCCCCTTAGTGTACATGCCCATTCCTTCTTAATCATGGTACAGTTTACAGCCTGTATCCATTTCCCTGCTGTTGGTGCCCCCTTTTTTATCAAATAGGTTTGAGATTTTGAGCTGCATTTAAGAGAAGTGGGAGCATCACTTTTTTTTCCTTCAATATTTTTTATTGGTTTTATAAAAGATAACAGTGCAATGCATAACATCACAATGAACAAAAACAGGGCATACAGTAATATTAACATTAACTGGTCATGAGAGGCATGCACAACAGGACTACAGGAACTCAAGTAATTAGTGTGCAAGGAGTGAGTTCCTCCTGGTCTCTCAATATGGCCAGGGGAACCCACCTTCCCAAAAGTTTCATAGAGTACCTGTGTCATGGCAATATGTCCATTAACCTCCCTGGCGATATGATTCTTTCCGATTTTAGGTACTGAAAGCGGTACAATTGTTTTGCATGTAATTCTTAAGGACGAGCAGCCCAAACCAACTATTTACATATGATTTTTTTTACTGTGCGTTCTTCTTTATAACATCTCAGGTATGATAAAGTTTGAAACACAAAATCATAAATTATAATATAATAAATAACTATAAATAAGTTAAAGTATATATATATACACACACACACATATATATATATATATATATATATATATATATATATATATATATATATATGTATGTATGTATGTATGTGTGTGTGTGTGTGTGTGTGTAAACATATATATATATAGATATACGTGTATATCTATATATATATATATATATATATATATATATATATATATATATATATATATATATAGATATAGATATACACACACACACACACATATATATATATATATATATATATATATATATATATATATATATATATATATACTGTGTATAGATAGATAGATAGATAGATAGATAGATAGATAGATAGATAGATAGATAGATAGATATAGATATAGATAAAAAGTACAGTAAAACTGCAGTAAAGGGCACTGGAGGGCAAACTAATATCAATTTATTTTATTTTGCAATGTAATCAGTGTGTTTGTGTTTTTTACTTTTCAAATTTGCCGCCGGTTCCACCCCCCTGCGGGCGTCACGTCGCAGGAGACGGAAGCCGGGGCTCACAAGTATCGGGCGGAAGATCTGCCCACCGTATGCTGCAGGGACACATCGCTGGATCCCGGTGACAAGGTAAGTAACCCTCTACAAGGATTCAGCGATGCACCCTGGCGGTACCCCAAGTGTGGCTCGGGGTTACTGCTTATGGCAGTGAAATCCCACCCCGAGCCACACTCGGGAATTACGCTAAGGATAACCGTAGAGAAGGTTGTAGAGCAGTGTGCAATGGTTACTGAGTGCCTACCTAACATGACAACTTAGGTGGAACCCTGTTGGAGATTATGAACTATAAAGGGATGTAGGGATAGAGGAGAGGGGAGAAGGTAGCCTGGACTGGAACTCAGAATAACTTCAGTCAGGAAGTTAGTCCATTTGGCCATATTGACCAACGCCTATCAAATTGGGTGCAGGAAGAACTGTTCAGTGCTAGCAGTCATTCGTATTGATAGTTCATGTGCACTGCATGTATAACTTCTGAGACATTGGGCGATTCAAGTGTTTTCCATTTCCTAAGAATGATGTTGCGGGCAGCTAGGAGGATTTTTGTTACTACCGGTCTCATGTGGTTCAGGTAGGAATCTATTCCTAAATTAAGGATTGCTAGCCCAGGGTTAGGAGATGTTAGTATTCCAGTGATGGACCCCAATATGCGGATGATGCGCCTCCAATAGCTTGTAAGATTGGGGCAATCCCACAATATATGTAGCAGTCTCCCGTGTGCACCAAAGTTTCACCAACAGTCTGGAGGGACAACTGGGGAGAATTTAGCAATCCTCCAAGGGGTGTAGTACCATCTATGGGTTATTTTGAAAATCATTTCCCAATGATTAACACAGTGAAAGTAAAGCCCCGTACACACGCAACGATTATCGGCCGACCGATCGTCTGTCTTTTGTCCGGAGTGTTGTTTTGTTGGTTGGAATGTGCCTAGACTGAACACGAATTTTCTCGCCCAACAAAAATCTACTTCAGAAGTGATGTCATGTGTTGGTTTGCTTTCTTTGTGTTCATTCTTCTCTGAGCATGCCCAGACTTGCTCATAAGATTTTTCCCTGTCTAAATCTTTGCTGACTGCACGAAAATCGGACGTGTTTTGATGGCCAACAAAAATGTTATAGTCTGCACACCAGATTTTTTTCGGCCGAAAAGTCGGAGTCGGTTGTCGGAAGTATCATACTAACAAGCCGAAAATCGGCAGACCGGACGTTGGACGAAAAATCCCTGCCAATTTTTGACGAGTGTGTACGGGGCTTTAGAGTGGGCAGACCTAAAGTTTGTTTGCCATTCTTTCATGGAGCAGGATGTCAAACTTTTTTTTATTTTATTTTATCATTAAACATCCCTGCTGGGGGGTGATTTAGTAAAGAAACTTATGTGAGCCTGTCTTTTTTTATTTGAACATGGTGTGCTGGGGATATCTTGGACTGATACTTATGTTTTTGTGGCTTCATTTCCCATTTCCCCATCCCTTTTATAATTGGGTCTGATCTTTGTATGGGGTGCACTAGATTTTTTGGTATTTATAGAGTTTTCTATCATTGAAAATCGTTGAGAGTAGCTTGTAGTCTGCTTGGGGCATCCATCAAACACCTAGAAAGTTAGAATTAGCAGATCCTTACTCAAGGATGTAATCAAAGTTGCCCAGGGCAAAGCAGCTAGTACGGTATTATGATACCTAATATAAGCAAAATGTGTGCTTCAAAAGTGCCGCACTATCCTTAACAGCTTCCTGCCGCCTCCTCCCGGGGTGGATTAGAAAGCTCCTAATTACAAATAGACATCGGGAGCTTGCCAGTACCCACCGGTAACTGTGCTGGGAGTGCACAGGATGAGCGCTCTCTGCACAGAACATGTTTACATATGCCCAGTGACAATGTGTTTGCTGTCTATATCCAACTGGGGAGATTTCCCTTGATTTCCTGTGCTGGCGATGCAAGAGGAAATGAGAGGAAATTGTTACAAATTTTGAATTTGCATATTAGAACCAGGTGTCACTATTTGAGTATTTCCCCTCACCTTTTGCTCTTAAGACCACTCAATTTTTTATTATTTTTTTTTAATTTCTACTTTCTTTCTAAGTAGCAATGGTTACTAGGACTAACAGTGTGGGTGAATTTCTCCAACTGGAACACAGAAAGAGCTTCCCTCTTTCCCTTACACTATCCAGAATTTTATAAAAATGGCTTTACAAGCACATTAAGCTATTTTTAAATCACAGAAAAATAACCGTTATAAATTCCATTTCATCATTTCCCAGCATTTTCCCTTGAAATCCCTGGTAAAGTGCCTTGGTCTTTAAAAGAAGCTGCTTCAAGCCTTATAAAAGCCAAGGAACTGGAAAGAATTACAGTTACACCTCCTGTATTTTAACTTAAAGACCACAAATATTTATTGGGCATTTTTTACCTTTGAAATGTTGACTTCAAATGTGCCAACAATATCTACTTCACCTTAATTTATTTTAAAATACTACTGGATTAACATTTCAAATTGATAATAAAATACAGTTGCTAAACCATAACCCTTCAATTTTCTGGTAAGCCTGGACCATAAACTGAAAAGGTGGATTTTTTTGCAAAATGTATTATTTATTATGTATGTATTATTTATACAATTACTTTGATTATGATTATGATGATTATTATTATTAAAATGGTAAGCCAAATTGATAATGAAAAACAGTTCCTAAACCATAACCCTTTAATGTGCTGGTAAGCCTGAACCATAAACCAAAAAAAAGGAATTTTTTGCAAAATGTATTATTTATTATGTGTGTATTATTTATATAATTAATATGATTATGATCATTATTGTTATTATTATGATTATTTAATAATATTATTATTATTATTATTATTATTATTATTATTATTATTATTATTATTGTCGTCATTGTTATCATTATTATTATTATTATTATTATTATTATTATTATTATTTTGTTATCAATGTGTTGAACGTTACCTAGACATTTTTTAAGGCTGTTATTAACATAGAATTTTTTTATTTTTATTTTATTTTTTTACCTAATTTAATCCATCAATTCTGTAATTATTGGAGACATAGGCATATACAGAATTTCTTGATAAAACAAATTCTGAACACTATGAAAAATATACCATATAAAGTTATTTCATTCTTTTCTTTCCTACACTATGCTTTGAATGCACATTTTGGAAGTTGTTTACAGGAGCCTTAGCGATTAAGCCTGCATTTTGACAATATTACCAAAGAGTAGCAGTTATTTGATTCCTGGTTTTGTAATCTGCCTGGATGAAATGGTCATTGATAATAGATTTTATACCTGTGTGTTGTTGAAAATAATAATACATTTGTTAAGTGTGATTTATCATATAATAAATATTCAAGAAAACTATATACAATATATCCAGTTTATTTAAAAGATACGCCAGCACCACTCCTAATTTGAGATACATAAACACTTAAAAACTCAGTGATATGGATAGAAGGTGGTGTCAAATTTAAAATGTTAATAAATAAATCTAGTTATGTATAGAGTAATGTATGTTTGATTTATGAAGCACATATTACAGGTAGCTATAATTCACTAAATTATATCCTGAAGAACCAAATTTAAAGAACCGGTATCAAATCTCACATATAATTACCACAAATTTTTGTCTGAATTCGGACCTGAAATGGACCAGAAGATGCACAGAACTCCCGTGTAATTTGCTCCAGAGCAGCTCCTGAGATATGTAAACCGGCTCCATAGAAAGTCGATCACAATCTCCTGACATCCAATTTGCAATATTGTGAACCCAGCACTAATGTGAGACACCGTTCCTCACTATAGAAGGCAAAGCCTGTATATGTAGCATGAATTCTGAGTTCTATGGTGATATCTTTGAAAGTAGATATTTTGAGATTTTAGGGACACTCTGCACTGCGTACACCTATCTATGGAAGAAAATAGTAAACATTTTGGCAGTTCTTTAAACTTGCACCCAGTTTTCCAAGGAACCCAGAAGGTAAGCTGTTTTAAACATCTTGGAGAAATAGCCATAGATCTTCTGTGGATGTAGGCTGCTTCAAATCCTTCTTTTTCTTCATTTAACCACTTAAGCCCCGGAGGATTTGGCTGCTCAAAGACCAGGGCATATTTTGCGATTCGGCACTGCGTGACTTTAACGGACAATTGCACGGTTGTGCGACGCTGTACCCAAATGAAATTGTTTTAACATTTTAGGCCAATTTGTTTTTTGCTACATATGTTTGGTAAAAAAAATCGCAATAAGCATATTTTGATTGGTTTGCGCAAAAGTTATTGCGTTTACTAACTAAGGGAAAGATTTTTTTCATCTTTATTATTTTTTTTTTTAACGAGTAATGGCTGCGATCTGCGATTTTTTTGTGGGACTGCGACATTTCGGCGGACAGATCGGACCCTTGACTGACATTTTTGACACTTTTGGGGTTACCAGTGACATTACTACAGTAATCAGTGCTATACATATGCACTGTTACTGTAAAAATGACACTGGCAGGGAAGGGGTTAACTTTATTAGAGAGCAAGGGGTTAAGTGTGTCCCTAGGGGTTAAGCGTGTCCCTAGGGGCGTGCTTCTAACTGTAAAGGGGTGTGGCTTTTGATGTAACCACAGAGACATATGACCTTTCATAGCAGGATCGTATGATCTCTGCTGTTTCATCAGGGAGAATGACAGGTGGCTTTGTTTACATCAGCCGCCTGCCTTTCTCCCTCTCCAGCGGGAGATCGCGTGTGACTGGCAAAAATCGGAGCCACCGATCACTCGTGCGGGGATGCCCATGACCAAGCTGGGGAGGAAGCGCGCCTCCTGCGGCGCGCGCTAGCCACCTATTGACTCGCAGGCGAGTGATGTACCGGTACGTCACTTTGCCTGCACGGGGCTGACCGCCGCAGTATGTGTACTTGTGGCGGTCGGCAAGTAGTTAATCCCAGAAAAACTTGATGATGTTGAGAGCAGGGCCCTGTGGAGGCCATACCATCACTTCCAGGGCTTTGTTTTCTATTTTACGCTAAAAATAGTTTTTAATGACATTGACTGTATGTTTGGGGTCATCGTCCTGCTTCAGAATAAATTTAGAGCAAATCACACGTCTCCCTGATGGTTTGGCATGATGAATAAATATCTGCCTATAATAACTAATAACTTCTAACATTTCCATTTCTGAAAGCTTCCTAATTTACAGCATTTTTCACACCAGCCTAAAATTTTTGCACAGTACTGTATATAATCCCCCAAATCTTATACATCCATAGTATACAACATTTATAAAATAGGTCCAAATATTTCTTATAGAACAAACCCTAATATGGAATATTCATTAATTATAGAATGTTAAAGCTCATAGCAAGAAGCAATCTTATTCCTATTCTTAGGGCAATAATAAATGTTGAGTATAGAAAAACTGCTTAACAATTACACGGAGACCAAATTGATTGCAAGCAACCAAGCGCTAAATGAGGAACACCTCTCACAATATTAAAAATGCTGCTACGTAATAAAAATCATATAAATAAAAAGAATAATCAAACACACAAAGGTAAATTCCTAGGTAAAATATTCCTGTAGCGCAAGGGGAGACCACACTCCAGCCCCTACCAATCTGTCAGCTGGCACTGACAATATGTACAACTTCACCAATGGGGTATAGTTCATAAATAGATATGCGGCATAAGTCCTCAAACATCAGTTATAATAAGCAGACTGTCGGTGCAGATGTATGGGGTCACCAAACCATCACCACTTGTGCTCAGAAGGGGGATAAGCAATGCCCACTCACCAGCTCCATATGCTCAGTCACTCTTGTGACAGAGCGAACGGGCAAAAAAGCAGCTTCTCTCAGGCTTCCAAACCGGAACAGTAGCTCAGGACCTCTCAAGTATGAGACATGTAGAGGAAAAGAAATTGCTCCACTAGTGTAGTATCGTTAAACACCTCACTTTATTAGCATAAAAACATAATGCACTCACATGTCTTCAATTTGATAACAGCATATCAAGAATGGAGATGTTCACCCTTCGGGATCGCACCCCAGGCTCCACGCCGTGGGTTTACGTGCCTTCCGGGTTTGCAGACTCCTAATGCAGGATAGAGGTAACGCCGCCTGGCCACGCCCCGACCGGTTTTGTGCTTCCGACTTCCTCACGGGGGCGTGGCCACGGCGGATACGGCAGCAAAATAAATACCTCAGCATCCACGCCCATTCAGGCGGATCCAAAGCAATGCACCTACTCCAATTGGGCATGCACAACCTGGTATTGATGGTCTCTCTGTTAACTCTTACCAGTGCGAACCATCCCGACTCCCATCAACTATAGCCCTCTCTGGCTTTGCACCCACTCCCTCTCGGGATGAGGATACATTTCGCCATGACTGAGAATACTTCAAAAGCACTCTATATTGGACGATTTAATCCCCACATATATTCGAATGGGTACTACACTCAGGTGATTGGTGCATGCACAACAAAAGCATTACAAATGAGCAGACCTACTCCATTCATAAAATCAAGTAGCATGCATAGAGTGTACAATATTGGGAAGTAAACGCTTCCTTCGACCATATTGCATACATAAATCAAAACATATACAACAATTCAACCCCATAAGGTATTGGTATATATACAGACAAGAATAAATAAATTAATGAATAAATAGATAAGTCCAGGATAACATCATCTGTAAAATTCAAAGTACGGGGTGGAGAAACCTAGAACAACCCCGACATACATACAGAGACATAGCTAAAATTACTACACACATAAATAAAGTGTGCAGTGCATAACATGAATAAATATGAGTAAATATAAATATAAAATTGAAATATAAATTAATTAAAATCAATTAAGAATCACTAATAAAACAATTTAAGTCCAGTTCAATGTTTAAGCCCATAGGACTCAGAGATTGGGTCAGGAATATCCACTTGGTTTCGCACTTGGATAACTCCCTGACCCAATTTGCCCCTCTCCAAGATGGTGTAACCCGTTCTATTCCCCAAAACTGTAAACAGCTGGGGTCACGTTGGTGATGCGATCTAAAATGGGCTGGTACGCTGTGTTCTGTCTTACCTTTAATAATGTTGGAGACATGTTCACCAACCCTGGTGCTTAACATGCGTTTGGTCCTCCCAATGTAGATTAATTTACAGGGGCACATTAGTGCATAAACTACATGCGTAGTGTCGCACGTAATTTGATTTTGAATCTCAAACTCTTTATCAATCGCTTCCACATAGAACGAATAGCGTCTCCTCATATTTGCAGTGGTGAAGGAACACGTCCTGCACCTCCCGCACTTATGGAAGCCACGCCGTCCCGGAAAAAAGGATGTGCTAGGTGCATCAAGTACCTTTTTAACTACCCTGTCACCAAAACTGGGAGCTTTCCGGTAGATGAACTTCGGCACTTCTGGCAACACAGGGCCCAAAGTTATATCCATTTGTAATACATGCCAATGTGACTTAAAGATGGCCTCTACTTTTTTATGATCCTCCGAGTAATCGGACAGGAAACACCACTGTCTCTCATCCGATTCATTCCGAGGTCTGTCAGTAGTTTCTAGACATACAGATCTCGGAATGTCCAAAATGCTCTTAATTTCATTTTCCAACATCTCTTCTTTATAACCTTTTTCGATGAACCGTTTCTTTAATACTTCGACCTGTGCCACAAAATCCTCATCAAACGTGCAATTGCATCTTACTCGCATAAATTGCCCGCGTGGGATATTGTGTAACCAGTTCGGATGGTGACCACTCTGTATGGATAAATAACTGTTCCTGTCTGTGGGTTTAAAATAGACAGTGGTGGTCAGCTTACCCATCAATTTCCTGATAATCACGTCTAAGAAGTGAATTTCATCTTGACTCCACTGAAAATCCAGTTTTATGTTGTTAACGTTATTATTGAGATGACTCATAAATTCAATTAGACTATCCTCAGTATCATTCCAGATAAAGAAGATATCGTCTATGAATCTACGGTAGAACAGTAGGGCAGGCCTTTCTCTACTAAAGATGAACTTATCCTCCCATTCAGCCATGAAGAGGTTGGCGAGGCTGGGAGCGAACTTCGCTCCCATCGCCACGCCCCTCCTCTGGCTGTAGAATTTCTGTTGATACCAGAAATAATTGTGCCCCAAACAAAAGTCTAGGGCATTCCGGATAAAGATCTTCTGATTCATTGGCAGGTCATCCCGCTTGCTCATAGCCCAGTTTAATGCCAATAGAGCATCATCATGTTGGATGATGGTATAGAGGGACGACACGTCCGCCGTCACAAGAAAGGCGGGAGAGTCGTCCCCCAAAGACACATCATCCAAAGACATGAGAAGATCCTTTGTGTCTTTTAAAAATGCTTTGGTATTCCTCACACTCGGCTGCAAGAAGGTATCCAAATATTGGCCCAATCTTGCACAAACCGACCCAATCCCATTGACGATTGGGCGTGGAGGAGGACACATCGGATTTTTATGGATTTTCGGGAGGGTGTACACTATGGGTATGCGACATGCGCTTGGTACCAGGTAGTTCTTCTCTTTTTTAGTCAATACATAGTTTTTATACCCTTGGTCAACCAAGACTTTCAAATCCATTTCAAAATCTCCTGTTGGATCCCTAGGCAATACCCTATAAGTATCCTTATCATCCAACATCTCCCGGAGTTGTCTATGATACATCTCTTGATCCATAATGACCACTCCACCCCCCTTGTCCGCCGGTCGGATAATAATATCCTTCCATTGTTCAAGGGTTTCAAGGCCTTCCTGTATGTGTAAATTTTTTCTTTTTATAGTGTGGTCAATGGAAAGTGTTTGGAGATCCCTTAACACTAAGCCTTTAAAGACCTCCACTGACTGATTATTTCGTACAGGGGGGTTCCAAATCGACTTATTCCGTAAGCCGCTATTGGTCACTCCATTTGAATTGGCATTACTTATAGAAGTGATAGGATTGTTGATAAGGTACTTTTTTATATTCAATTTACGTATGTACTTATGCGTATCAATGTACGTATTAAATTTATTAAGCATACGTTTGGGAGCACACTTTAAACCTTGATCCAAAACATATAGCTCTTTTTCTGATAAAGTGACTGAGCTAATGTTATAGATTCCCTGGCCTACCGTTCCCTTCTTCTTTTTCTTGAATTGGATTCGTCTTCCCGCTCTAACTCCTCGTTGTGGTTTTGATTTTGATTTGAATTTCCATGATGTTCTCCTGGGTAACCCCGGGGGTGGGGTCGATGTCGACCTCTCCCCCTCCCCCTGCCCCTCCCTAAAAAAGGTTGGTTACGGGGGGTTTCCACCACATTATCAGCTAATGGTTGATAATAGTTGCGGGTCTGCACAGAATTAGGCTGGGACTGTCCCCTTATATGACCCCTGTTGTTGCCACGGGATCTGTCCCTATCCTTATTCTGCCCCCTCCTCGGAGGACCGGTCCACCACTGGTCCCCACGGGGGGTCCCTGGCTGGACAGGCCTTCTGTTCACCACCACAGGAGTGGTAGGTTCCATCGATTGTGATGGTTCCACCCCAGGGCCCACAGACGAATCTCTCTCGGGCACTCTACTGGGTACAGATGTAATATTTCCAGTGATAATCAAATCAGCTTGCCAACAATACACCTGATTGGATTTGAAATCTTTTGAGTCTCTATTGAATTTTTTCACTTTTTTCAATTGAGTCTCTTTATCAATTTTATCCAACTTGGACTTGGTTTTCTCATTAAAATCTTTAATTTCTGTTGTTTCCTGGACCTTTTCAATCTTTTTCTGTAATTCTTTAATCTTATCATTAATAAGTTCCATTTTGCGTTTTTTCCTTTTCAGGATCAACGCTTGTAATTCCATACCAGCTTGGTGAAAAAAAGAGTACCATTCCTTGATGGACTCTGTATCTGTGAGACCATCCTGGGGGGCAACATCCCACCTAAGACCTCTACTGATTAAACCCTCAGAGATAAAATTCAATGGTGTTGATGTCCCACCAGGTTCTCACCTGCTTTTCTAAAGTATACGATAAAGTCTTAAGAGTAGATGTTATATCCTCATCAGGTGTTGCCACCTGAGTAGAGCTAAAAATATTCTTAAGATCCAGTTGCCGGGATCCCAGAAACTTTATAGCATCCATAGCTGCTGGGTAACAGAGAAAATATAGAAAAACTGCTTAACAATTACACGGAGACCAAATTGATTGCAAGCAACCAAGCGCTAAACACCTCTCACAATATTAAAATGCTGCTACGTAATAAAAATCATATAAATAAAAAGAATAATCAAACACACAATGGGCGTGGATGCTGAGGTATTTATTTTGCTGCCGTGTCCGCCGTGGCCACGCCCCCGTGAGGAAGTCGGAAGCACGAAACCGGTCGGGGCGTGGCCAGGCGGCGTTACCTCTATCCTGCATTAGGAGTCTGCAAACCCGGAAGGCACGTAAACCCACGGCGTGGAGCCTGGGGTGCGATCCCGAAGGGTTGATATGCTGTTATCGAATTGAAGACATGTGAGTGCATTATGTTTTTATGCTAATAAAGTGAGGTGTTTAACGATACTACACTAGTGGAGCAATTTCTTTTCCTCTACATGTCTCATACTTGAGAGGTCCTGAGCTACTGTTCCGGTTTGGAAGCCTGAGAGAAGCTGCTTTTTTGCCCGTTCGCTCTGTCACGAGAGTGACTGAGCATATGGAGCTGGTGAGTGGGCATTGCTTATCCCCCTTCTGAGCACAAGTGGTGATGGTTTGGTGACCCCATACATCTGCACCGACAGTCTGCTTATTATAACTGATGTTTGAGGACTTATGCCGCATATCTATTTATGAACTATACCCCATTGGTGAAGTTGTACATATTGTCAGTGCCAGCTGACAGATTGGTAGGGGCTGGAGTGTGGTCTCCCCTTGCGCTACAGGAATATTTTACCTAGGAATTTACCTTTGTGTGTTTGATTATTCTTTTTATTTATATGATTTTTATTACGTAGCAGCATTTTTAATATTGTGAGAGGTGTTCCTCATTTAGCGCTTGGTTGCTTGCAATCAATTTGGTCTCCGTGTAATTGTTAAGCAGTTTTTCTATATTTTCTCTGTTACCCAGCAGCTATGGATGCTATAAAGTTTCTGGGATCCCGGCAACTGGATCTTAAGAATATTTTTAGCTCCACTCAGGTGGCAACACCTGATGAGGATATAACATCTACTCTTAAGACTTTATCGTATACTTTACAAAAGCAGGTGAGAACCTGGTGGGACATCAACACCATTGAATTTTATCTCTCTGAGGGTTTAATCAGTAGAGGTCTTAGGTGGGATGTTGCCCCCCAGGATGGTCTCACAGATACAGAGTCCATCAAGGAATGGTACTCTTTTTTTCACCAAGCTGGTATGGAATTACAAGCGTTGATCCTGAAAAGGAAAAAACGCAAAATGGAACTTATTAATGATAAGATTAAAGAATTACAGAAAAAGATTGAAAAGGTCCAGGAAACAACAGAAATTAAAGATTTTAATGAGAAAACCAAGTCCAAGTTGGATAAAAATTGATAAAGAGACTCAATTGAAAAAAGTGAAAAAATTCAATAGAGACTCAAAAGATTTCAAATCCAATCAGGTGTATTGTTGGCAAGCTGATTTGATTATCACTGGAAATATTACATCTATACCAGTAGAGTGCCCGAGAGAGATTCGTCTGTGGGCCCTGGGGTGGAAACCATCACAATCGATGGAACCTACCACTCCTGTGGTGGTGAACAGAAGGCCTGTCCAGCCAGGGACCCCCCGTGGGGACCAGTGGTGGACCGGTCCTCCGAGGAGGGGACAGAATAAGGATAGGGACAGATCCCGTGGCAACAACAGGGGTCATATAAGGGGACAGTCCCAGCCTAATTCTGTGCAGACCCGCAACTATTATCAACCATTAGCTGATAATGTGGTGGAAACCCCCCGTAACCAACCTTTTTTAGGGAGGGGCAGGGGGAGGGGGAGAGGTCGACATCGACCCCACCCCCGGGGTTACCCAGGAGAACATCATGGAAATTCAAATCAAAATCAAAACCACAACGAGGAGTTAGAGCGGGAAGACGAATCCAATTCAAGAAAAAGAAGAAGGGAACGGTAGGCCAGGGAATCTATAACATTAGCTCAGTCACTTTATCAGAAAAAGAGCTATATGTTTTGGATCAAGGTTTAAAGTGTGCTCCCAAACGTATGCTTAATAAATTTAAATACGTACATTGATACGCATAAGTACATACGTAAATTGAATATAAAAAAGTACCTTATCAACAATCCTATCACTTCTATAAGTAATGCCAATTCAAATGGAGTGACCAATAGCGGCTTACGGAATAAGTCGATTTGGAACCCCCCTGTACGAAATAATCAGTCAGTGGAGGTCTTTAAAGGCTTAGTGTTAAGGGATCTCCAAACACTTTCCATTGACCACACTATAAAAAGAAAAAATTTACACATACAGGAAGGCCTTGAAACCCTTGAACAACGGAAGGATATTATTATCCGACCGGCGGACAAGGGGGGTGGAGTGGTCATTATGGATCAAGAGATGTATCATAGACAACTCCGGGAGATGTTGGATGATAAGGATACTTATAGGGTATTGCCTAGGGATCCAACAGGAGATTTTGAAATGGATTTGAAAGTCTTGGTTGACCAAGGGTATAAAAACTATGTATTGACTAAAAAAGAGAAGAACTACCTGGTACCAAGCGCATGTCGCATACCCATAGTGTACACCCTCCCGAAAATCCATAAAAATCTGATGTGTCCTCCTCCACGCCCAATCGTCAATGGGATTGGGTCGGTTTGTGCAAGATTGGGCCAATATTTGGATACCTTCTTGCAGCCGAGTGTGAGGAATACCAAGCATTTTTAAAAGACACAAAGGATCTTCTCATGTCTTTGGATGATGTGTCTTTGGGGACGACTCGCCCGCCTTTCTTGTGACGGCGGACGTGTCGTCCCTCTATACCATCATCCAACATGATGATGCTCTATTGGCATTAAACTGGGCTATGAGCAAGCGGGATGACCTGCCAATGAATCAGAAGATCTTTATCCAGAATGCCCTAGACTTTTGTTTGGGGCACAATTATTTCTGGTATCAACAGAAATTCTACAGCCAGAGGAGGGGCGTGGCGATGGGAGCGAAGTTCGCTCCCAGCCTCGCCAACCTCTTCATGGCTGAATGGGAGGATAAGTTCATCTTTAGTAGAGAAAAGGCCTGCCCTACTGTTCTACCGTAGATTCATAGACGATATCTTCTTTATCTGGAATGATACTGAGGATAGTCTAATTGAATTTATGAGTCATCTCAATAATAACGTTAACAACATAAAACTGGATTTTCAGTGGAGTCAAGATGAAATTCACTTCTTAGACGTGATTATCAGGAAATTGATGGGTAAGCTGACCACCACTGTCTATTTTAAACCCACAGACAGGAACAGTTATTTATCCATACAGAGTGGTCACCATCCGAACTGGTTACACAATATCCCACGCGGGCAATTTATGCGAGTAAGACGCAATTGCACGTTTGATGAGGATTTTGTGGCACAGGTCGAAGTTTTAAAGAAACGGTTCATCGAAAAAGGTTATAAAGAAGAGATGTTGGAAAATGAAATTAAGAGCATTTTGGACATTCCGAGATCTGTATGTCTAGAAACTACTGACAGACCTCGGAATGAATCGGATGAGAGACAGTGGTGTTTCCTGTCCGATTACTCGGAGGATCATAAAAAAAGTAGAGGCCATCTTTAAGTCACATTGGCATGTATTACAAATGGATATAACTTTGGGCCCTGTGTTGCCAGAAGTGCCGAAGTTCATCTACCGGAAAGCTCCCAGTTTTGGTGACAGGGTAGTTAAAAAGGTACTTGATGCACCTAGCACATCCTTTTTTCCGGGACGGCGTGGCTTCCATAAGTGCGGGAGGTGCAGGACGTGTTCCTTCACCACTGCAAATATGAGGAGACGCTATTCGTTCTATGTGGAAGCGATTGATAAAGAGTTTGAGATTCAACATCAAATTACGTGCGACACTACGCATGTAGTTTATGCACTAATGTGCCCCTGTAAATTAATCTACATTGGGAGGACCAAACGCATGTTAAGCACCAGGGTTGGTGAACATGTCTCCAACATTATTAAAGGTAAGACAGAACACAGCGTACCAGCCCATTTTAGATCGCATCACCAACGTGACCCCAGCTGTTTACAGTTTTGGGGAATAGAAACGGGTTACACCATCTTGGAGAGGGGCAAATTGGGTCAGGGAGTTATCCAAGTGCGAAACCAAGTGGATATTCCTGACCCAATCTCTGAGTCCTATGGGCTTAAACATTGAACTGGACTTAAATTGTTTTATTAGTGATTCTTAATTGATTTTAATTAATTTATATTTCAATTTTATATTTATATTTACTCATATTTATTCATGTTATGCACTGCACACTTTATTTATGTGTGTAGTAATTTTAGCTATGTCTCTGTATGTATGTCGGGGTTGTTCTAGGTTTCTCCACCCCGTACTTTGAATTTTACAGATGATGTTATCCTGGACTTATCTATTTATTCATTAATTTATTTATTCTTGTCTGTATATATACCAATACCTTATGGGGTTGAATTGTTGTATATGTTTTGATTTATGTATGCAATATGGTCGAAGGAAGCGTTTACTTCCCAATATTGTACACTCTATGCATGCTACTTGATTTTATGAATGGAGTAGGTCTGCTCATTTGTAATGCTTTTGTTG